>NC_091288.1:147295599-147895956 GCF_032444005.1 Ranitomeya imitator | reverse complement strand
AGCACAGAGCAACGTAGTATACAGCACAGAGCCACGTAGTATACAGCACAGAGCCACGTAGTATACAGCACAGTCACTTTGTATACAGCACAGAGCCACGTAGTATACAGCACAGAGCCACGTAGTATACAGCACAGAGCCAGGTAGTATATTGCCCAGTCATGCAGTATACAGCACAGTCACGTAGTATGCACCATATCCCTGTTAAAAAAAAGAATTAAAATAAAAAATAGTTACATACTCACCTCCTGGAGCCTCTGGATCGAAGCGGCCGGATACTCACCTCCTGGAGCCTCTGGATCGAAGCGGCCGGTTCCTGATGCTTGCCGCGCGGTCCGGTCCCAAGAGTGCATTGCGGTCTCGCGCAATGATGACGTAGTGGTCTCGCAAGACTGTACATTGTCATCTCGCGAGACCGCAATGCATGCAGCGGTCACCGGGACATCACGCGGATCGGAAAAGGCCGGTTCCTGATCCGGAGGGCCACCGGAGGGTGAGTATGTAACTATTTTTTATTTTTTTTATTATTTTTAACATTAGATATTTTTACTATTCATGCTGCATAGGCAGCATGAATAGTAAAAAGGTGGTCACACAGGGTTAATAGCAGCGTTAACCGAGTGCGTTACACTGCGGTCAACGCTGCCATTTACCCTGTGTGAGCGCTGACCGGAGGGGAGTATGCGGACACCGGGCACTGACTGCAGGGAGGAAGGAGCGGCCATTTTTTTTCTGGACTGTGGCCGTCGCTGATTGGTCGCGGCAGCTATGACAGGCAGCTGCTGAGACCAATCAGCGAATGAATAACCGTGACAGAAGGACAGACAGACGGAAGTGACCCTTAGACAATTATATAGTAGATAATTAAGACCTTCATTTAACCCTGCGGTTCTGTTCGCATTTGCTATACACTTGTACTGTTCCTGGGTCAATATGACCCGACCTATTAATTCTTGATTTTTAGCTACTCTAAGTGTTTTATTTGAATACTTTTTTCATTATTATACTGTATGTGAACATGGTTGATCATAAACACATGAAAAATTTAAATTTAAACTTACAGTAATATTTTTTTTTTCTTCATAAAAAGGTTACACAGGCTTTTTACAATTATCTTTGATTGTTGGCATTCTGCACACAAATAACAAAGAAGCTTTACATTACTATTACTAAAACATGAAATTTAACTTTTTGAAAACAATATTTATAAATCAACAAATGAAAAATCATAAAAACTTCAACCTTTTTAGAAAGAAAAAAGAAAAACTGAACATGTTCATGCGTTTTTACACTGAACACAATAATAAGACACATGTCCTTTACACAGATATTTTGAACATCCAGCACATGTCAGATTAGTCTTTTTGTCACAGGAAGATGGACAGAAGCTACATCTCTTCCTTTTTTTGCTGGTAGCTGTGCTGCTGGTAGCTGTGCTGGTGGAGGCAGTGGAGTCTCTTTCTTGAGCATGCTGGACACTTTTTACAATGGCTGTTGCTCCTTCACTTCTGGGGGTCACTTTTCTGCTCTCAATATATATAGCCTAACCAGGGATTTGCCCAATTCCTCAAGAAATAATCTTCTTTTATGCAGCTTATTCCGGTTCCAATCGAGGTCGATTTCTCTCCATAAGACAAATGCATTGTATGCAGAAACGTCCAGTATAGGGTTGAGCGAAACGGGTCGTTCATTTTCAAAAGTCGCCGACTTTTGGCAAAGTCGGGTTTCATGAAACCCGATCCGACCCCTGTGCGGGGTCGGCCATGCGGTACACGACTTTCGCGCCAAAGTCGCGTTTCAATGACGCGAAAAGCGCCATTTCTCAGCCAATGAAGGTAAACGCAGAGTGTGGGCAGCGTGATGACATAGGTCCTGGTCCCCACCATCTTAGAGAAGGGCATTGCAGTGATTGGCTTGCTGTCTGCGGCGTCACAGGGGCTATAAAGGGGCGTTCCCGCCGACCGCCATGTTACTGCTGCTGATCTGAGCTTAGGGAGAGGTTGCTGCCGCTTCGTCAGAAGCAGGGATAGCATTAGGCAGGGTCCATTAACCACCAAACCGCTTGTGCTGTAGCGATTTCCACTGCCCAACACCACCTTCGGTGTGCAGGGACAGTGGAAGCTACATTTTTTTTTTTTTCCTCAGCGCTGTAGCTCATTGGGCTGCCCTAGAAGGCTCCCTGATCGCTGCATTGCTGTGTGTACGCCGCTGTGCAAACCAACTGCTTTTTTCAAAGCACAAATCCTCTTGTTCCTTCCTTTCTGCACAGCTATCTTTTTTGTTTGTACACACTTTTTATTTAATTTGTGCATCAGTCCACTCCTTATTGCTGCCTGCCATACCTGGCTGAGATTACTGCAGGGAGATAGTAATTGAAGGACAGTTCCTGTTTTTTTTTTTTTTTTTGTGGGAGATTAAGATTGACATTTCTGCTAGAGTGCCATCCCTCTCTGTGTCATCTCTCACTCAGTGGGCCATAGAAAGCCTATTTATTTTTTTGCTTGATTTTGGTTCTAAAATCTACCTGAAAAAATCACTACATCAATCAGTGGGAGAAAAATATTGGCCTCAGGGCTTGTGTGCCACTCCTGACTCCTGTGTGCATCATCACTCACTCAGTGGGCCATAGAAAGCCTTTTTTTGTTTTATTTGTTTTCTAAATTCTCCCTGAAAAAATCATTTTATTTTATTTGGTTTCTAAATTCTTCCTGAAAAAATCATTTTATTCTGTTTTTTTTTTTCCTAAAGTCTCCCTGAAAAAAAAACAAAAAAAACAAATCAGTGGGAGATTAATATTGCCCTTTCTGCTTGTGTGCCAGTCTTGACTCCTGGGTGTGCCATCTCTCTCTCTCTCTCCAATTGTGAGCCATAGAAAGCCTATTATTTTTTTAGCTTGATTTGGGTTCCAAAATCTACCTGAAAAAATCACTACATCAATCAGTGGGAGATAAATATTGGCCTCTGGGCTTGTGTGCCACTCCTGACTCCTGTGTGCGTCATCTCTCACTCAGTGGGCCATAGAAAGCCTTTTTTTATTTTATTTGTTTTCTAAATTCTCCCTGAAAAAATCATTTTATTTTATTTGGTTTCTAAATTCTTCCTGAAAAAATCATTTTATTCTATTATTTTTTTTTCCTAAAGTCTCCCTGAAAAAAAAAAAATCAAATCAGTGGGAGATTAATATTTACATTTGTGCTTCAGTGACAGTCCTGCGTGTGTGGCATCTCTCTCATTTGTTGCCACCAACAACAGAGTGTGTAACATTGTGCCTGATTTTCGTTGTGGTCTCACTCACCTGTAAAGGGGTAGCTAAATCATACTGAAGTTATAGCTCACCGTGTAATTTGTGTGACAGCAACAAATACCGTTAGTTTGTTTACGTTTTTAAAACAATGAGGAAGTATGGTGGAAGAGGTCGTGGCCGGGGGCGTTCATTGTCAGCTGGTAATGAGGGTAGTGGTAGTGGTGGAGCATCAGCTGGTCGTGGGAAAAAAAATATTGCACCTAAGTCTGGAGCTGTGGAGCCAGGTTCGTAGTCAGGCTACACAAGGCCTCGAACGCTCCCTTTTCTGGGAGTAGGAAAACCGCTTTTAAAGCCGGAGCAGCAAGAGCAAGTTTTGGCTTATCTTGCTGACTCAGCCTCTAGCTCTTTTGCCTCCTCTCGTGAAACTGGTAAATGTCAAAGCAGCGCGTCGTTAGTGGATGTTCACGGTCAGGGACAAGTCGCTTCCTTGTCCTCTTCAGCAAAAACAACAACAGAGAAGAATGCAGCAGGCGACACAACGGGTTACTCCATGGAGCTCTTTACACATACCGTCCCTGGCTTAGAAAGTGAAGCAGTTAAAAGTCCATGCCCATTACAAGTTGAATCTGACATGGAGTGCACTGATGCACAGCCACAGCCAGACTACTATGCTGGTCCTTTGACTCAGACCACAACATTGCCCTCGCAGGGTAATGATCAAGAATCAGACCCTGATGAAACTATGTTGCCCCATCACGAACGCTATACCACCGACCGACACGGTGACACAGACGAAGTTGCACACGAGCTACAAGAAGAGGTAATAGATGACCCAGTTCTTGACCCCGATTGGCAGCCATTGGGGGAACAGGGTGCAGGCGGCAGCAGTTCTGAAGCGGAGGAGGAGGGGCCGCAGCAGGCATCAACATCGCAACAGGTTCCATCTGCCGGGCCTGTATCTTGCCCAAAACGCGTGGCAAAGCCAAAACCTGTTGGAGGACAGCGTGGCCATGTGGTTAAAGCTCAGTCTGCAATGCCTGAAAAGGTATCCGATGCTAGAAAGAGTGCAGTCTGGCATTTTTTTAAACAACATCCAATTGATCAGCGCAAAGTCATCTGTCAAAAATGTTCAACTACCTTAAGCAGAGGACAGAATCTGAAAAGTCTCAATACAAGTTGCATGCATAGACATTTAACCACCATGCATTTGCAAGCCTGGACTAACTACCAAACGTCCCTTAAGGTTGTAGAACCCTCGGCCAATGAAGCTAGTCAGCAACGCAACATCCCTTCCGGCAGTGTAGGGCCACCATTTTCCGCACCACCTGCAGTATCTGTGCAGGTTTCTTTGCCAGGCCAAAGCAGTCAGGGTCAGGGAATCACCAGTTTCGTAGTAGGAAACACTGCATCTAGGGCACCGGCGGCAACAATACCATCTCCCACCGTCTCTCAGTCTGCCATGTCCACCGGCACCCCCGCTAGTTCCACGATCTCCAGCTCTCCAGTCCAGCTCACCCTACATGAGACTATGGTTAGAAAAAGGAAGTACTTAGCCTCGCATCCGCGTACACAGGGTTTGAACGCACACATAGCTAGACTAATCTCGTTAGAGATGATGCCCTACCGGTTAGTTGAAAGCGAAGCTTTCAAAGCCCTGATGGACTACGCTGTACCACGCTACGAGCTACCCAGTCGACACTTTTTTTCCAGAAAAGCCATCCCAGCCCTCCACCAGCATGTTAAAGAGCGCATCGTCCATGCACTCAGGCAATCTGTGAGCACAAAGGTGCACCTGACAACAGATGCATGGACCAGTAGGCATGGCCAGGGACGTTACGTGTCCATCACGGCACACTGGGTAAATGTGGTGGATGCAGGGTCCACAGGGGACAGCAAGTTTGGGACAGTTCTGCCTAGCCCACGGTCTAGGAAACAATTGGCTGTAGCCGTTCGCACCCCCTCCTCCTCCTCTTCGTCCTCCTGCAGAAGCGAGAGCTCGTCCACAGACCGCAGTGGCACAACCACTCCATCCGCAGCTGCCACTGTTGCACACCAGGTCTCCCATTATGGGGCAGCTACTGGCAAACGTCAGCAGGCTGTATTGGCTATGAAGTGTTTGGGCGACAACAGACACACCGCGGAAGTTCTGTCCGAGTTCTTGCAGAAAGAAACGCAGTCGTGGCTGGGCACTGTAGATCTTGAGGCAGGCAAGGTAGTGAGTGATAACGGAAGGAATTTCATGGCTGCCATCTCCCTTTCCCAACTGAAACACATTCCTTGCCTGGCTCACACCTTAAACCTGGTGGTGCAGTGCTTCCTGAAAAGTTATCCGGGGTTATCCGACCTGCTCCTCAAAGTGCGTGGACTTTGCTCACATATCCGCCGTTCGCCCGTACACTCCAGCCGTATGCAGACCTATCAGCATTCTTTGAACCTTCCCCAGCATCGCCTAATCATAGACGTTGCAACAAGGTGGAACTCAACACTGCACATGCTTCAGAGACTGTGCGAACAGAGGCGGGCTGTTATGTTTTTGTGGGAGGATACACATACACGGGCAGGCAGTAGGATGGCAGACATGGAGTTGTCAGGTGTGCAGTGGTCGAAGATTCAAGACATGTGTCAAGTCCTTCAGTGTTTTGAGGAATGCACACGGCTGGTTAGTGCAGACAACGCCATAATAAGCATGAGCATCCCCCTAATGCGTCTGCTGATGCAAAGTTTGACGCACATAAAGGATCAGGCGTCTGCAGCTGAGGAAGAGGAAAGCCTTGATGACAGTCAGCCATTGTCTGGCCAGGGCAGTGTACAGGACGAGTTAGCGGGCGAAGAGGAGGAGGAGGACGAGGAGGATGATGGGGATGATTATATTTTTAATGAGGAAGCTTTTCCGGGGCCACTGGAAATTGGTGGCGCGGCAAGGCCGGGTTCTGGTTTTTGGAGGGACACAAGTGACGTGGATTTGCCTGAAACTGCCCCTCAACCAAGCACAACCGCAGATTTGAGAACTGGAACTTTGGCCCACATGGCGGATTATGCCTTACGTATCCTCAAAAGGGACACACGCATAACTAAAATGATGAATGATGACGATTACTGGTTGGCCTGCCTCCTTGATCCTCGCTATAAAGGCAAATTGCAAAATATAATGCCACATGAGAACTTGGAACTAATATTAGCAACCAAACAATCAACTCTTGTTGACCGTTTGCTTCTGGCATTCCCTGCACACAGCGCCCGTGATCGTTCTCACACGAGCTGCAGGGGCCAGCAGACCAGAGGAGTTAGAGGGGCAGAAATCAGAAGTGGCGTTGGCCAGAGGGGTTTTCTGACCAGGTTGTGGAGAGATTTTGCTATGACCGCAGACAGGACAGGTACTGCAGCATCAATTCAAAGTGACAGGAGACAACATTTGTCCAGTATGGTTACAAACTATTTTTCATCCCTTATCGATGTTCTCCCTCAACCGTCATTCCCATTTGATTACTGGTCATCAAAATTAGACACCTGGCCAGAATTGGCAGAATATGCATTGCAGGAGCTTGCTTGCCCGGCAGCTAGTGTCCTATCAGAAAGAGTATTCAGTGCTGCAGGTTCAATACTAACAGAAAAAAGGACTCGTCTGGCTACCCAAAATGTAGATGATCTAACCTTCATTAAAATGAACCACAACTGGATTTCGAAATCTTTTGCCCCACCTTGCCCGGCTGACACCTAGCTTTCCTATGAAAAGGTCTTGCCTGTGGACTATTCTGAATGCCTTTTCCAATCTCATAATTTTCTGCACCTGATTGTACAGCATACGACATGTTTACACCTCACTAAATGGCCAAACTCCCCACACGGGGCCGTGGTATCGACACTTGGCGACAGTACCCGTGAGAGCGCAGTTTGTCTGAAGAGGTGGGTGTGCCCGCTTTTGGTCGACGGCACTGCCACTGGATCCCTCCTAGTACAATAAAGTGTCTCTGGCGGTGGTGGTGCGCACCCAACATCAGACACACCGTTGTAATATGAGGGGCCCTGGGCCTGTACCGCCGGCCACAAGACAGTTCCCCCCCAGCTCAAACAGTGCTCTACCACTTGCAAAATTATCTCACAGCTCCACCAATGTTTAGTCTATGCGCTGACATCCTTCAATGCCTGCCACTGACAATACCATTGTATTGACATTTTTGTTATGTTAGGCCTTCGATGCCTGTCTGTGGTCACTCCTTCCACTAGGCCTCCACTGACCACACCACTGCTGCCCGTGTACCCCTGTAACCAATTTAAAATTGCCTACAGCCATGTGTTATTATTTTAGGCCTTCGATGCCTGTCTGCGGTCACTCCTTCCACTAGGCCTCCACTGACCACACCACTGCTGCCCGTGTACCCCTGGAACCAATTTAAAATTGCCTACAGCCATGTGTTATTATTTTAGGCCTTCGATGCCTGTCTGCGGTCACTCCTTCCACTAGGCCTCCACTGACCACACCACTGCTGCCCGTGTACCCCTGGAACCAATTTAAAATTGCCTACAGCCATGTGTTATTATTTTAGGCCTTCGATGCCTGTCTGCAGTCACTCCTTCCACTAGGCCTCCACTGACCACACCACTGCTGCCCGTGTACCCCTGGAACCAATTTAAAATTGCCTACAGCCATGTGTTATTATTTTAGGCCTTCGATGCCTGTCTGCGGTCACTCCTTCCACTAGGCCTCCACTGACCACACCACTGCTGCCCGTGTACCCCTGGAACCAATTTAAAATTGCCTACAGCCATGTGTTATTATTTTAGGCCTTCGATGCCTGTCTGCAGTCACTCCTTCCACTAGGCCTCCACTGACCACACCACTGCTGCCCGTGTACCCCTGGAACCAATTTAAAATTGCCTACAGCCATGTGTTATTATTTTAGGCCTTCGATGCCTGTCTGCGGTCACTCCTTCCACTAGGCCTCCACTGACCACACCACTGCTGCCCGTGTACCCCTGGAACCAATTTAAAATTGCCTACAGCCATGTGTTATTATTTTAGGCCTTCGATGCCTGTCTGCGGTCACTCCTTCCACTAGGCCTCCACTGACCACACCACTGCTGCCCGTGTACCCCTGGAACCAATTTAAAATTGCCTACAGCCATGTGTTATTATTTTAGGCCTTCGATGCCTGTCTGCGGTCACTCCTTCCACTAGGCCTCCACTGACCACACCACTGCTGCCCATGTACCCCTGGAACCAATTTAAAATTGCCTACAGCCATGTGTTATTATTTTAGGCCTTCGATGCCTGTCTGCGGTCACTCCTTCCACTAGGCCTCCACTGACCACACCACTGCTGCCCGTGTACCCCTGGATCCAATTTAAAATTGCCTACAGCCATGTGTTATTATTTTAGGCCTTCGATGCCTGTCTGCGGTCACTCCTTCCACTAGGCCTCCACTGACCACACCACTGCTGCCCGTGTACCCCTGGAACCAATTTAAAATTGCCTACAGCCGTGTGTTATTATTTTAGGCCTTCGATGCCTGTCTGCGGTCACTCCTTCCACTAGGCCTCCACTGACCACACCACTGCTGTCGTGTACCCCTGGAACCAATTTAAAATTGTCTACAGCCATGTGTTATTATTTTAGGCCTTCGATGCCTGTCTGCGGTCACTCCTTCCACTAGGCCTCCACTGACCACACCACTGCTGCCCGTGTACCCCTGGAACGAATTTAAAATTGCCTACAGCCATGTGTTATTATTTTAGGCCTTCGATGCCTGTCTGCGGTCACTCCTTCCACTAGGCCTCCACTGACCACACCACTGCTGCCCGTGTACCCCTGGAACCAATTTAAAATTGCCTACAGCCATGTGTTATTATTTTAGGCCTTCGATGCCTGTCTGCGGTCACTCCTTCCACTAGGCCTCCACTGACCACACCACTGCTGCCCGTGTACCCCTGGAACCAATTTAAAATTGCCTACAGCCATGTGTTATTATTTTAGGCCTTCGATGCCTGTCTGCGGTCACTCCTTCCACTAGGCCTCCACTGACCACACCACTGCTGCCCGTGTACCCCTGGAACCAATTTAAAATTGCCTACAGCCATGTGTTATTATTTTAGGGCTTCGATGCCTGTCTGCGGTCACTCCTTCCACTAGGCCTCCACTGACCACACCACTGCTGCCCGTGTACCCCTGGAACCAATTTAAAATTGCCTACAGCCATGTGTTATTATTTTAGGCCTTCGATGCCTGTCTGCGGTCACTCCTTCCACTAGGCCTCCACTGACCACACCACTGCTGCCCGTGTACCCCTGGAACAAACATCAGAAAATATAAAAATAAGTATTTTAGTTATAAAAAAGAAAATACTGGAGAGATATCAAATGCAGACATTTTAACATTAAAAACAAACACATACAACAAAAATCTGGTACAGTACTAAAAATGGCCACCAGCTACAATAACTTTCTCCTGCAAGTAGTTAACTGAAAGGTTTTTTCAATTTTAAACACAGATATCGCATCCACCGAGTGTTGTCCTGTCGCGTCTTCTTTATATTATTGCCAAGAAGATGCAAAACAATGAAAATAATAAAATCATTATTTACCAAAAAAATAGAGTAAGTCAAAACCACATTGCAAATAAACATTCATTACAAATAAAGAAGCAGGGCGCGTCCGAGGGTGAGTATATACCTAATAAGAATATAATCACCCTCGGACGCGCCCTGCTTCTTTCCGACAACCTTCCTTCCTAAGAATCAGCCCTTCCGTGGTGTAGAGAGAGGGTTTGTTACACTCCAAGGTGTTCCCCAGGTTGCCTTTCCTGAGCTTCGATCTTCCGGCTCTCGTTTAGTAGTTGTTGGAAACTACGCTGCATTAGGCCTACAAATTGGGTATGGGGTGTAGAGAGATGGTGTGTTCCACTCCAAGGTGTTCTCCAGGTTGCCTTTCCTGAGCTTCGATCTTCCGGCTCTCGTTTAGTAGTTGTTGGAAACTACGCTGCATTAGGCCTACAAATTGGGTATGGGGTGTAGAGAGATGGTGTGTTCCACTGTAGAGAGATGGTGTGTTCCACTCCAAGGTGTTCCCCAGGTTTCCTCGCCAATGCTTCGATCATCATGCTCTCGTTTAGTAGTTGTTGGAAACTAAGCTGCATTAGGCCTACAAATTGGGTATGGGGTGTAGAGAGATGGTGTGTTCCACTCCAAGGTGTTCTCCAGGTTGCCTTTCCTGAGCTTCGATCTTCCGGCTCTCGTTTAGTAGTTGTTGGAAACTACGCTGCATTAGGCCTACAAATTGGGTATGGGGTGTAGAGAGATGGTGTGTTCCACTGTAGAGAGATGGTGTGTTCCACTCCAAGGTGTTCCCCAGGTTTCCTCGCCAATGCTTCGATCATCATGCTCTCGTTTAGTAGTTGTTGGAAACTACGCTGCATTAGGCCTACAAATTGGGTATGGGGTGTAGAGAGATGGTGTGTTCCACTCCAAGGTGTTCCCCAGGTTGCCTTTCCTGAGCTTCGATCTTCCGGCTCTCGTTTAGTAGTTGTTGGAAACTACGCTGCATTAGGCCTACAAATTGGGTATGGGGTGTAGAGAGATGGTGTGTTCCACTCCAAGGTGTTCCCCAGGTTGCCTTTCCTGAGCTTCGATCTTCCGGCTCTCGTTTAGTAGTTGTTGGAAACTACGCTGCATTAGGCCTACAAATTGGGTATGGGGTGTAGAGAGATGGTGTGTTCCACTCCAAGGTGTTCCCAAGGTTTCCTCGCCAATGCTTCGATCATCATGCTCTCGTTTAGTAGTTGTTGGAAACTACGCTGCATTGGGCCTACAAATTGGGTATGGGGTGTAGAGAGATGGTGTGTTCCACTCCAAGGTGTTCTCCAGGTTGCCTTTCCTGAGCTTCGATCTTCCGGCTCTCGTTTAGTAGTTGTTGGAAACTACGCTGCATTAGGCCTACAAATTGGGTATGGGGTGTAGAGAGAGGGTGTGTTACACTCTAAGGTGTTCCCCAGGTTGCCTTTCCTGAACTTCTATCTTCAGGCTCTCATTAAATTGTGGTTAAACGGAACAACTGCATTTGGCGTACTAGTTGGTTTGGGGCCTACTATCGGTGTCTGCCACTCCTTGCTGTTCTGCTGGCTTCCTGTCCTGAAATTCCGTTTTCAGGCGCTCGTTAAATAGTTGTTAATGTTAGACTGCATTTGGCCTACTAGTTGGGTTGGGGCCTACTATCGGTGTCTGCCACTCCTTGCTGTTCTCCTCCACTGAACAAAGCTGTGCCGCCTGTTTACTACTGTTGCCAATTTTGAACTGCATTTCGACTACTTACTGATTTGGGCCTACTCTCTGTGTCAGCCTCTCATTCCAGTTGTCCTCCACTGCAATGCCCCCTGATTAGTCCTGTGTTACCAATTTTGAACTGCATTTAGCCCACTTTATTCTTTGGGCCTATATCTGTGTTTCCTCCTCATCCTGCCCATTGCCCAGCCAGTGATAGATGAGTCTGCTGGTACATTGACCCATAACGCAACATTTCCCGTGCACGCTACACTGCAAGATTGTGACCCTGCTGAAAGTCAGGTCCCCCTTCCCGCATACCATACCACCTTACACGGGGACAAACAGGAAGGTGCAGATGAAAGTGCAGGTTCCTTCATCAGGTGGGGGGAGGAATACTAGTTGGCGACGTCACTGGCACAGGGCCTCTCATAGTACGCAAAAGTGTTGCTGCCGGTGGGAGGCGCCCCCGCCGTGCAAACACACCGCTGTACTTTGAGGGGCCCTGTGCCAGTGCCAATGCCAACGAGTGGGCCCCCCCTACTTGCTCAGGTTCACAGCACTTGCAAAGTTGAAATACTTACCTCTCCCTGCTCCACTGCCGTGACGTGGTCCAGATTTCCTGGGCCCACTAATTACTTGAACCAGCCCTACCCACCACAACTTTAGCCAAATGAACCCCAATTTCAAATGCCTTCCAATTATTATAAGGTAAATTACTCTTGACAAGCTTCATTAAGAAGAATGGATGGTTTTGACATTAAAATGGGCACTCCAGGTGTTTTCCTGGCCCCCACTCACTGCCGACTATGCTGCCCCATTGACTTGCATTGGGTTTCGTGTTTCGGTCGATCCCGACTTTACGTCATAATCGGCCGATTTCACTCGACCCGACTTTTGAGATAGTCGGGTTTCGCGAAACCCGGCTCGACTCTAAAAAGGTCAAGGTCGCTCAACTCTAGTCCAGTATATTATAAAATAAAATCATTGGCCACCGATTGGTTTTGCGTTTGCATGTATATGTTGATATTGCTTTGTCTAAAGTATCAACTGCTCCCTTTGTGGCATTATAATCCAAAATAATGTCAGGCTTTCTGTCTTCTCTATCACTTACGGCATTGTCATGGTGCATTGTGCTCATTAGAATTACCTGCTTGTTTTTTTTGGAACATGAGAAACAACAGTTGTATTTCCAGAAAAAAAAAAAGTAGAACTGTACACCTCTCTCTTGCTAAGGATACCTTGCGGTAGTTCAGGTTTGTTTTTTCTTATAGTACCCAGCATGGTAAGTTGTTTTTTCTTCAACATCTGGCCTAGTTGATAGGATGTAAAAAAGTTGTCACTTGTGACATTTTGTCCTTTTAGTCCATGAGTCAAATCGAGAACAATATGCATACCCTGATTTTTTTCAGGTCTTTCACCAAACCCCCAGCCTTCGAATGATAGACTACCAGTCTCCTCTCTCACAAACAGCAAATGGATAATACTAGATAACTACTTGTTTACTGATAAGAACAGTGAAACCACCACCATTTTGAGATGAAGTACACATAAAAAAACATAACTTTTGCAGTCAGAAATAATCAGAGACCTGTAGAACAGTATAAAATGCTATCGGGTCATATTGACCTGAACAGTACAAGAGTAACAATCAGCGTGTAGCAAAAAGTAAACAAAAAAAAATAAAAACAAAAAAAATATATAGAGCTCCACAAATGAGGAGAAGTCAAGATACCACTAGTTTCAAATCCTCATATAAAAAAATCTACAGGGTCTCAAAAATCATTTCGGGTCATATTGACCCGAACAGTACAGCAGGGTTAAAACTGCATTTTGTGTTTACTTGTGTTATCTTTGTCTAATATTTAAATTTTTTTGTAATCTGCAACACTTAAGTGTGACAAACATGCAAAAGAATACGAAATAAAATATTACCAAAACACACTTATGTCGCCGAGTTCAGAAAAGTCCCATCTATCAAAATATCAAAATAATTGACCGGATGAGCAACCTCCTTAAATGGAAAAAATTAAGAACCCCAGATTACGTTTTTGGTCACTGAAATACCCCCCAAAAACGATCAAACTCATATTTATCCCAAAATGGTATAAAAAAAAAATATTGTCTCACCCTGCAAAAAATAAGCTTTCACACAGGTCCATCAACTGGCATCTATGGGTCTTAATAAATGGTAACTCAATGCCCCCTAAAAAAATTTGGGGAAATTTCTGATTTGTTTTTGACCACTAAAATAATAAAAAAACTGTACATGTGAAGAATCACTGTGATCATATTGATGAGCAGAATGTTAATGTCATAATGTATACCATAAAAACAATTCTCATAAAACAATGTCAGATATTTTTTCGCAAGTTCTCCACACTTGAAATTTTTTTCTTGTTTTCAAGTAAAGTAAGTGGTAAAATGAATGGTGTCCGTCAAAAGTGTGGAAGCTCATGTGGACAGAAAAATAAAAAAAAGTTATGGCTCTGAGAAGAAATTGAGGAAAAAACAAAAATGCAAAAAAGAAAATTTGCTGCATCGGGAAGGGGTTACAAATCCCAGAAAATTAATGAATTCCAAAATAACACTTGCCTAATGTTATGCAGGCTCCTCCTTTTATCACAAAACTAGTTTATCAAGAAACAGACTTGATAAACGAGGTGGAGGTGCTGCATTGTACGCTATAAAAGTGTATATGTGTACAGAGATTGAAGCTTCAGAGACTGGGAGTTCTGTGGAAACTGTTTAGGTAAGAATACAAGGAGAGAACAATGGAAAGGACACCATTGTAGGCATTTACTACAGGCCGCCTGTGCAAGTTGAAGATATCGATGAACTTTTTATGCATCAAATGGCTAAGTTCTCCCAAAAATATGACATAGTGGTCATGGGAGATTTCAACTATCCAGACATTTATTGGGAATCTCTCTCAGGTAAAACTAACAGGTCAAGCAACTTCTTATCTTCTCTTGCTGACAACTTTATCTATCAAAAAGTAGGGGAGAAAACAAGGGGATCTGCTACTTTGGATCTAATCCTTATAAACAGGGAGGAAATGGCTGAGAAGGTAAGAGTGGCTGGGACCCTAGGAAGTAGCGACCATGCTATTTTAGAATAACTAGAGGAGGAAGATCTGTGAAGACTCAGACTTCAAAGTTAGATTTCAGAAAGGCAGATTTTAAGGGACTCGGAAAGAGAATCAGAGGGATCCAATGGCTGGATATCCTTAAGGACAACAATGTCCAGGAAGGTTGGGAAATCTTGATAAATTAGATTCTCAAAGCACAATAGTTAACAATTCCAAAAAGAGGGAAGAATACAAAACATTTAAGGAAACCAGGATGGATGAACAGAGAACTTAAACACACGCTAAAAAGGAAGAAAGAAATGTTTATCAACTGGAAAGAAGGAGGCATATCTAAAGAAGAATATAATGCTGTCTGCAAACCTGCAGGGCACGAAACAGATTAACTAAAGCAGATAATGAATTAAGGGTTGCAAGAGACGTCAAAAGCAGCAAAAAAGTATTTTGGGGATGTCAAAAGTAAAAGAAAAGTAAAAAATGCTATAGGATTTTAACAGAATGAAAATGATGAAATGGTAAGAAAGGATGTTGAGAAGGCTGAATGTTTAAATTCCTATTTTGCATCTGTTTTCTCTCAGAAAAGAAATATAATATCAACTTATCTTCACTGTCCTATTGAAGGAGTAGAAGAATCCAGGATATCTAAAAACAGAAAGGTAGTGAGGAAACACTTAGCTAACATAAATGAATTCAAGTCTCCAGGTCCAGATGAATTACACCCCAGAGTACTGAAGGAGATAGCAGAGGAAATTTCTAAACCACTCTCCATAATCTTTGAAAATACTTGGAGAACAGAAGAATTCCCAGAAGACTGTAGAACAGCAAATGACATTCCTATCTTCAAAAAGGGGAATGTGGACGCAGGGAACTATAGGCCTTTGGGTCTGACTTCCATACCAGGAAAGATCTTTGAACAAACTATTAAACGACATGTATGTAAGTACCTGGATAAGAATGAAGTGATTAATCAGAGTCAGCATGGGTTTGTAGCTAATAAGTCATGTCAGACTAACTTAACTTCCTTCTATGACAGAATCAGTGACTGGGTGGATCAGGTAAATGCTGTAGATATAGTATATCTTGACTTCAGCAAAGCATTTGACAAAGTATCCCACACCATCCTAATTGAAAAAATGACTAAGTATGGAATGGACAAGGCAACTGTTAGGTGGATTCATAACTGGCTTAGTGATCAGGCCCAAAAAGTTGTTGTAAATGGCTGCATATCCAGTTGGAAGAATGTCTCAAGTCGGGTACCACAGGGTTCTGTCCTGGGCCCTGTATTGTTCAACATCTTTATTAATGATTTAGATGAAGAAATTGAGGGTACGCTAATTAAATTTGCTGATGGCATAAAGCTAGGAGGGATAGCTAATACTAGAGAACAGAGAGAGAGGATTAAAAAAGATATTAATAAACTGGAGCAGTGGGCAGCAGCTAACAGAATGGTTTTTAACAAGTATAAAATGCAAAGTATTACATTTGGGCAATAAAAATGAAAAAAAAAAAACATTTACAGAATGTGAGGAAAGGGCTAAGTAACAGCACATGTGAAAAAGACATGGGTATACTAATAGACCATAAACTGAACATGAGTCAACAGTGGGATGCAGCAGCAAAAAAGGCAAATGCAATTCTGGGATGTGTTGACAGAAGCATACAGTCTAGATCACGCAAAGACATTATTGCCCTCTACTCCTCTTTGGTCAGACCTCACCTGAAATACTGTGTCCAGTTTTGGGCACCACATTTTAAAAAAGACATCAACAAACTGGAGCAAGTTCAAAGAACAGCGACCAGAATGGTGTCCGGTTTGCAAGCCATGTTCTATGAGGAACTGTTGCAGGATTTGGGAATGTTTAGCTTGCAAAAAAGAAGACTGAGAGGATACTTAAAAGCTGACTTCAAATATCTCAAGGGCTGTCACATTGTAGAGGGATCATCTTAATTCTCATTTGCACAAGGAAAGACTAGAAGTAATGGGATGAAACTGAATGGGAGAAGACACAGATTAGATATTAGAAAAAACTTTTTGACAGTTAGGGTGATCAATGAGTGGAAGAGGCTGCCACGAGAGGTGGAGAGTTCTCCTTCCATGGAAGTTTTCAAACAGAGGCTGGACAGACATCTGTCTGGGATGATTTAGTGAATCCTGCTTTGAGCAGGGGGATGGACCAGATGACCCAGGAGGTCCCTTCCAACTCTATCATTCTATGATTCTATGATTATATTGCTGAATGGAGAGTATGTAATTTGTAAGTTCTGGTATATGCTGAACAAAATATGTCATTATAGATTACTTACTTAGCTCGACAATATACACTGGTTTTGAGGCACTTTACAAAAGTTGGCATTATTGACATATACTCTAAACTCTGCCCCTATTTATGGCAATTATCTAAGAAGCCACATTATTTTGACCACGGAGTTTAAGCCTTGATGAGTCCCTTTTTACTTGTGATGCATGAAATACATCCATGTCGGAGACTAAGCAGGGACAATAAGGGTATTGTTATTTAGGACCTGATTCTGGTCTGCCCTTGTAAGGACAGTAATTTTGTGGATTTAAGGGTAAGTGAAAGTCCCACTTAAAATTAGGACATACCTGGGACATTTGCACCACCTGGAGTCTTGAAGCTTGCTGTCTGACTTTTACTCTCAACATGCCTTGTGTTATACCCCTCAATTGGTAAGACCTGAGTTGTCTGTATGTGGGCAATTACGGACATCATATATATGTGCAATTCTAACAGCCATTGAATAGGCTTGACTCTACAAATATTTTGATTGGATTCAAGTTATTCTGTGATCTTTTTAACACTTTTGTCAATGTGGTTCAGATGTACAGTATACATGCCTCATTAGGATTTTTTATTGCATTAGTAGTAAAAGTTAGATTTAAATTAGTATTTATTTTCACCTGACAAATTAAACAAACTGCCTTCTCTGTATGTGCCAGACCTGTGTCTTTAAATATGTATTTACATAATGAAGCAATTGTTCTCTGATAAGGAGGCAAAGTACTGTTCCTAAAAGGAATGGTTTGGCAAACTGTAAGTTGGAGTAGTATGCTGTAAATGGAAACATATTGTATGCTTTCTTTTGGATCTGTAGGGTACGGGTCTGGTATTATTTTTCTATACTACAAAGTACACCATTTTATGAAAGGATATAGACTATATATTGCTTATTTACTTTTCCAGTTTTCAATACATCCGGCATTAGGTTGTACACACCTATTACATGTGGTAGGTGTTAGGGGTCGAGTTTCTGCCTCTGCACAGGGGCAATCTTGAGCCATCTCCGCTGTGGTCTCCCATTCTTCTCCTGCCGCAGTGGAGCCTGCTCAGCGGAGGCGTCAGTCCCAGCGTCATGCTCAGTCTGACACTCTGCAAAGGGTTACTGCTGTCCTTCCAGCTTCTGCCATTGAAGCCAGTACTGGTCAGCAGCGAGCAGACGTCTTTGGGACTACTTTTCCCCTTCTGAGCATGCCCAGAGCAAGATCTCTCATTGGAGATCAAGGGTCACATGCTCAGGTACTGCAGCAAATCCTATTGGTCCTCTATGAAGGTCCTGAAGGTGTTCAACATCTGTGGCAGCCTCTCATTGGTCCTTCTAGGAAGGTCCTGTACGTGCTGCAGCTATAAGAGGTGCGCATGACCGCACGGCCATGCGCTAGTATCAATTTATGTATGAGCTCAGCGCCAGTGAAATAAGCCCCTAGAATGCTGGCACCTCCAGCGAGGAGTTTCGTGTGTGTGTATTCAGGGACCCGGCTGAAATAAGCCCCTAGAATGCTGGCACCTCCGGCGAGGAGTTTCGTGTTTGCATTTGACTGCATGACCACCACCTGCTCTACTAAGTAGCTGTGTGCCTCTGTGAGCCAAACAGGGCACAGTGTTATCTTTGCTAACAGACTCTGTGAAGTAACAGAGTCTGTTTATACTACTATATTGTACCGCTATATCTAGCAGCAGGTGCTTTCCTGCACGGTGGATCCCGGGTTGCGAATGCACCAACTTCTTTTAATAAATATATATTCGGTGCGTTCCGCCAACCCTAACAGTAGGTGCTGCAAATTAAAATTTTGTGAATGATGTTGTGTTATACATGGTTTGCAGACTTTTATATGGCATTTGGAAAACTGACATTTTAGCTTTTTGATTTTTTTTTCAACAATTAGTATTCATACTTTCTAAATATTATAACTATTAAGTCATAAAATACAATGAAATACTCTAAATTGTAGTTTATTATTTGATATAACTAGACAGATAGCTGATATGCAGAATCCAAAAGAAAACTTTCCAGTTCCTGGCTGGATCATTTCATCCTAATCCCAATCCAGTGGCAAATGAAAACCATTGTAAATTCATCTTGATGTATAGCTGTTCTGTTGTTAATTCTAGAATATTTTCTGATCTTTGGGATTATTAGAGTCATGAAGCTGAAGTTAATGCGATGTCATTGTAATAGTATGCAGGTACTGAGAGTGTCACCACGGAACAGACAGACTAACAGTTGAAGGGTTTATTAACAGGAATCAGGTTCTCCTCACAGGGAGGAAGCAGTAGAATATAACTAACAATAAACAGTGCAAAAATATGGGAATCTACCAGTGTAAGAGAAGTAAGCAGGATTTCTTGAAAAAAGAACACTTATCAGTCTGATGAGGACTTGCTTGAAGGGTCGTCTTCTCCAACGTACAAAAAACACAAAAAGAAAAGAACATGCAGTAACGCAGGGATCAACAAGTATAACAACTACTATTACCCCTGATGAAGTCACTAATGTGACGATACGCGTTGGGTGGGCCACAAGGGGGCTGATTGCCTTATGACCTCCTTTACCTCAGAGAATCGATCAACTATGAGCATGTCCATTGGAATCTTATTTTGGTAACTATATACTCTAACGGATAGCTACAGATCTGTGTACATGATTTTCTTTGTGCTGTTGCTTGTGAATTTGCCTTTCTGGCTAACCATTGGATCGCTTTGTGTTATATTGCACATTTAATTGTTTGCATCATTTGCACTTTATAGCGAGTACTGGTTAGCACGATCTTGGTGCAGCTAAATGCTCAGGACAATATAGGATTATAGAGGTTTTTTGGTAGGGTTTTCAGGTCTCTTGTGGGTTATTAGTCTTCTTGGGTAATTTTTTTATGTATGTTTTTTAAATGTTTTTAACTTTTGATGGTGTGCTGTCTAAAGGACTTGTAATTAATAAATATTGCTATACTTGTTGATCCCTGCGTTATTGCATGTTCTTTTCTTTTTGTGTTTTTTGTGAGTTTATTTTTGGCATGTAGCAGGTTGAACACATAAATTATCATAGATGGTGCCCTCTACCTAGTAGTTTTTCATGTCTTCTCCAACGTAGGCGCCAAGAAACAGCAGCACTTGTCATCCCTCTGTTGTCCGTGAACTGAGTAGTCTCTAGGAATCCGCTCCCTGGGATTTCGGGAGTTAATATGGTATGCACAGGCTCTGAGTCTTTAGCATTTACAGCACAGTCTATCCCGGGAAAACGATGGTCAGTCTATTAAGTCTCTCACCAGGAATCAAGGGCTCTGCACTGATACCGTGGGTACCAGGAGTCACACTCTCTGCACTGATACCGTGGGTCCCAGGGGGTCACAGTCTCTGCACGGATACCATGGGTACCAGGGGGTCACAGTCTCTGCACGGGCCAATGTCTCTGCACAGGTCTCAAAGCGCCCCTCTCCAGTCACAGCAGAGTCCGCTTTCATGTACTCACAAGATGCAGTCTTTCTGGGCAACCTCCCTGTATTTGTCCTCTGACCAGGAGCTCTCTCTCTCTCCCGGAGCGCAGCTGCACCCTGCTCTGACCGCTGCTCATGCTGCTCTGACCCTTGCGCGTGCACCTTTCCCGCTCTCTGCCCAGCTTCCTTCCTGTCCCAGTCTCTAAGTCTGCCCCCTGGGGAACTTGTAGCACAGCTTAATGGTTCCAGGCACGGAGCCGAGAAGGTAATCGCCCCTGACTTTTCTTGTGCGTCACCTCCTTACATCATAACATACTGCCTCCTCTTCACCAGTGACTTGTATCCTGCCATATCTTCCACGTGATAGGATACACATCACCCAACATCACCTCACTTCTAAAGTTTGTAAACAGATATAACTTTCATTAAAAAAACAAGCAGGGGGATGTAATTATGCCAACAGTAGCTTTAATTGTACTCTTTTTTGCATTGTCAGCATCCATCATGACCTCCTCATTATATAAGGCTGAAAGTGGGAGATAGCACCACTGGTTATATTGGGGCTGTCCACTACTGGGCAACCCCAACTTAATCAATTCAGGAGCCTAATTAAAATATAATCTTTATATTCCCCTTATGCAATGGTGCTGTTACAGCAATGTTCGCACCGGTGTTCCCAAATTGTACGGTGGTTTGTGTCATGTGACGGATTCAGCCAATGCACAGTCTCTCATAAGGTGCCTCCCTTATTATTTTATCACAGACATTTGCTCTGATGGAATATCGACAAGCGGATGTTCATTGGCTGTATCCTACATATGACACAAGTCACATCACACTCCTCTCGGAACAGCGGCATCACATCACTAGAGCTGCAGGAGGGGAAAATGTACTGCCTTTATTTCAACTAGGGTCCTGAATTAATTAAACTGGAGACATCTCTTTAATGGAGTTTTCAAGCTCTTTCTTTTAATTAATTAATTAATTAATGGTCTAAATGTGTTCTAAAAAATGTAAATAGCAAATACTCACTCATGCATGCTTAACATCTCAGGCCATATATAAATTAAAGGAAAGAGGTGAAACATTTTTTCAATAGGTGGCATAAGCCCACCCCATTTCGGGGTCCTTCATACAAAAAATATAAAATGATTTATATACATGATATTATGCCATAATGGAAATTATTAGCTACCAGAGGAAGAATCAATATTTATTTTCACTGTTAAGAAATTGGTTTAAAGGAAACTCATCAATCAATTCATTCTGCTCAATCCACAGGCAGCATGAATCATAGTCTAGCTGCATTATTGCCAGCATGTTTCAGAGAAAACATAGCTTAATGATCACAGGCAGAGAAGAGACTAGTCTGGTGCCCCCCTTGGCCGTTATTCTTCCTGCTCTACTCCAGTGGATTGACAGGTCTCTATCATATGTGTACATAGGAATAAAGTGTCAATCAACTAGAGCAATGTGTCAAACTATGTTTTAATTTAAATCCTGAGAATTTTTTTCAGAGGAAAAAAATACTTTGCTGCAATCATGCAATCAATATCTGATGGTTTTGGCAGTATGAATCGACTGGCAGGTTCCCTTTAACCTTACAAAAGTTAGGCTGTACCACATTGCTATGGATCCAACACACTGACAACTAGTTGTAAGCATTCAAATACAAATAGCTCATTCTCATTTCTGAGCATTTATTATTTTAACAAATACATTAAAAAGGAAAAACTATATTAAGTGATATAAATAGTTTATTTACATTACAGAAAAACATCAAGACAATGTATACTATTTCAAATATATCCATACATATTCAAATATATCTGTAGTACATGTTTTCATTGGTGTAGATTACCACAAATGCAAGGCAACATGTGTAGGTCTTTTGTCCTTGTCTTGACTAATATCAATGTAGTCCAAGGTCTCCTCTGGAAGTTTTGCCAATGTGGAAACATGCTTCAAATTAGCCGTGTCGATGCTCTTGTAGTGTTATCTGAACTGTAGTGGCCTGTGTTTTGCTTTTGCCTGTGGATCCGATTGCTTCTTGGACATTTTCTGAAAGACATAGTAAACACCTCCATGAGTATTAAGTCTTGGCCTGAGACAATTTGCAAACACATATGAATATCTATCAAGCTATCAATCTAACATTATCCTAATTCAAATGCTTAAAGGGACACTGTCACCTGAATTTGGAGGGAACAATCTTTAGCCATGGAGGCGGAGTTTTCAGGTGTTTGATTCACCCTTTCCTTACCCGCTGGCTGCATGCTGGCTGCAATATTGGATTGAAGTTCATTCTCTGTCCTTCATAGTACACGCCTGGGCAAGGCAAGATTGCCTTGTGCAGGCATGTACTACGGAGGACAGAGAATGAACTTCAATCCAATATTGCAGTCAGCATGCAGCCAGCGGGTAAGGAAAGGGTGAATCAAACACCTGAAAACTCCGCCTCCATGGCTAAAGATTGTTCCCTCCAAATTCAGGTGACAGTGTCCCTTTAAAGGGCATCATAGCAACAATAAAAAAATCACTGACAAGTAAAATAAATAATAAGAGGATTGAGAAATTAGGTTTTATAAATAAATAAGGACCTAAATAGCATCTTTAGACATTAGCTGTGACTCTGTACTAAGCCAGTAAAGGGAAAGAGAAGAAGAGAGAGGAAAGGGCAAGATGAAACTGTGGTCAAAGAATTTTTGTACAGTATGTGGTGTCTGAGAAATCAACTAAATGAGAAAGATTATAATAATAATATTAATTTTATTTCTATAGCACTCACGTATTCAGCAGCAGTTTGCATTTTAGAGGGGACTTGTACATACAATAGACATTACAGCATTGAAATAAACAAATAGATCAAAACAGATACCAAGAGGAATGAGGGCCCTGCTCGCAAGCTTACAAACTATGAGGAAAAGGGGAGACACGAGAGGTGGATGGTAACAATTGGTTTAGTTGTTCGGACCAGCCATAGTGTAAGGCTCGGGTGTTCATGTAAAGCTGCATGAACCAGTTAACTGCCTAAGTATGTAACAGTACAGACACAGATGGCTAATAACTGCATAAAGTGTATGAGAACATGATGCGAGGAATCTGTTTATGGTAAGAATCTTGAATGGGCAACACAGGGACAGTTAGGTTAAAGCATTGAGACGGTAGGCCAGTCTGAAGAAATGCGTTTTTAGGGCACGTTTAAAACGGTGAAATCCAATATACACATATTTGGTATCGCCGCTTTCAAAATCACACAATCTATCAATATAAAAAAATTAACCTGATCGCTAAATGTCGTAATGAGAAAAAAGTCAAAACGCCAGAACTATGTTCTTTTGGTCACCGCTACACTGCAATAAAAAACAGTAACAAGCGATCAAAAGACCGTATTTACACCAACATGGTGTTAGGGTTGGCGGATTCCACTAAATAGATTTAATGAGGAAGTGCAATCGCGACCCGGGGTCCACCGTGCAGAGATTTAAAACTGCATCTAATGAGAACAATGGAATGCAGTGAGCGATTACTTGCTCACACTGAGTTAAAAGTCACTCAGTGAGCAGCACATGAAATAGTGTCACTTGCACACACACAGACCGCATATCAAATATAAGGGTTGGGGGTCACTTGGTGAATAGTGATCACAAAATAATACGTTTTCATGTATCCTTTAATAAGATGTGTAGTAGAGGGGTTAAAAGGACACTAAACTTCAGGAGGGCAAATTTCCAACGGATGAGAGAGGATCTTGGTGCAATTAACTGGGACAATATCCTGAGACATAAAAATACACAAAGAAATTGGGAGACGTTTATTAGCATCCTGGATAGGACCTGTGCACAGTATATACCGTATGGGAATAAACATACTAGAAATAGGAGGAAACCAATATGGCTAAATAGAGCTGTAAGGGGCGCAATAAGTGACAAAAATAAAACATTTAGAGAATTAAAGGAAGTAGATAGTGATGAGGCATTAAATAAATAGAGAAAATTAAATAAATTCTGTAAAAAGCAAATCAAGGCAGCAAAGATTGAGACAGAGAGACTCATTGCCAGAGAGAGTAAAAATAATCCCAAAATATTCTTTCACTACGTAAATAGTAAGAAACTAAAAAATGATAGTGTTGGCCCCCTTAAAAATAGTCTGGGTGAAATGGTGGATGAGGATGAGGAAAAAGCCAATATGCTAAATGACTTTTTTTCTTCAGTTTTTACACAAGAAAATCCCATGGCAGACAAAATGACTAGTGATAAAAATTCCCCATTAAATGTCACCTGCTTAACCCAGCAGGAAGTGCGGCGGCGTCTAAAAATCACTAAAATTGACAAATCTCCGGGCCCAGATGGGATACACCCTCGAGTACTGCAGGAACTAAGTACAGTCATTGATAGACCATTGTTTTTAATCTTTAAAGAGTCCATAATAGCAGGGTCTGTACCACAGAACTGGCGTATAGCAAATGTGGTGCCAATATTCGAAAAGGGGACAAAAACTGAACTCGGTAACTATAGGCCAGTAAGCTTTACCTCTACTGTGGGTAAAATCCTGGAGGGCATTCTAAGGGACGCTATACTGGAGTATCTGAAGAGGAATAACCTCATGACCCAGTATCAGCACGGGTTTACTAGGGACCGTTCATGTCAGACTAATCTGATCAGCTTCTATGAAGAGGTAAGTTCCAGATTGGACCAAGGGAACCCAGTGGATGTAGTGTATATGGATTTTTCAAAAGCTTTTGATAAGATGCCTCAAAAAAGGTTGATACATAAAATGAGAATAACGGGGATAGGGAAAAATATGTGTAAGTGGGTTAAGAGCTGGCTCAGGGATAGGAAACAAAGGGTGGTTATTAATGGAGCATACTCGGACTGGGTCGCGGTTAGCAGTGGGGTACAACAGGGGTCAGTATTGGGCCCTCTTCTTTTTAACATATTTATTAATGACCTTGTAGGGGGCATTCAGAGCAGAATTTCAATATTTGCAGATGACACTAAACTCTGCAGGGTAATCAATACAGAGGAGGAAAATTTTATAATACAGGATGATTTATGTAAACTAGAAGCTTGGGCTGAAAAATGGCAAATGAGCTTTAATGTAAGGTCATGCACTTGGGTAGAAGTAATAAGATGTAAAGATGTATAACTATGTGCTTAATTCTAAAACTCTGGGCAAAACCGTCAATGAAAAAGACCTGGGAGTATGGGTGGATGACAAACTCATATTTAGTGGCCAGTGTCAGGCAGCTGCTACAAAGGCAAATAAAATAATGGGATGCATTAAAAGAGACATAGATGCATATGAGGAGAACATCAATTTACCTCTATACAAATCACTAGTTCGACCACACATAGAATAATGTGCACAGTTCTGGTCTCCGGTGTATAAGAAATACATAGCTGAACTAGAGCGGGTGCAGAGAAGAGCGACCAAGGTTATTAGAGGACTGGGGGGTCTGCAATACCAAGATAGGTTATTACACTTGGGGCTATTTAGCTTGGAAAAACGAAGGCTAAGGGGTGATCTTATTTTAATGTATAAATATATGAGGGGACCGTACAAAGACCTTTCTGATGATCTTTTTAATCATAGACCTGAGACAGGGACAAGGGGGCATCCTTTACGTCTGGAGGAAAGAAGGTCTAAGCATAATAACAGATGCGGATTCTTTACTGTAAGAGTAGTGAGACTATGGAACTCTCTGCCGTATGATGTTGTAATGAGTGATTCATTAATTAAATTTAAGAGGGGACTGGATACCTTTCTGGAAAAGCA
The DNA here is from genome assembly GCF_032444005.1 of Ranitomeya imitator. Lineage (NCBI taxonomy): Eukaryota > Metazoa > Chordata > Amphibia > Anura > Dendrobatidae > Ranitomeya > Ranitomeya imitator. Next base: position 147,869,869 of record NC_091288.1, on the reverse strand, counting down.
CAGTTATATGAAAAAGTTTGGGCACCCCTATTAATCTTAAGCTTAATGTTTTTTAAAAATTGTTTTTTCTTTTGCAACAGCTATTTCAGTTGCATATATCTAATAACTGTTGGACACAGTAATGTTTCTGCCTTGAAATGAGGTTTATTGTACTAACAGAAAATGTGCAATCTGCATTCAAACAAAATTTGACAGGTGCATAAGTATGGGCACTCCACCAGAAAAGTGACATTAATATTTAGCAGATCCTCCTTTTGCAAAAATAACAGCCTCTAGTCGCTTCCTGTAGCTTTTAATGAGTTCCTGAATCCTGAATGAAGGTATTTTTGACCATTCCTCTTTACAAAACAATTCCAGTTCTGTTAAGTTTGATGGTCGCCAAGCATGGACAGCCCTCTTCAAATGATCCCACAGATGTTCAATGATATTCAGGTCTGGGGACTGGGATGGCCATACCAGAACAGTGTAATTGTTCCTCTGCATGAATGCCTGAGTAGATTTGGAGTGGTGTTTTGGATCATTGTCTTGCTGAAAGATCCATCCCCTGCGTAACTTCAACTTTGTCACTGATTCATGAACATTATTGTCAAGAATCTGCTGATACTGAGAGGAATCCATGCGCCCCTCAACTTTAACAAGATTCTTGGTGCCGGCATTGGCCACACAGCCCCAAAGCATGATGGAACCTCCACCAAATTTTACTGTGGGTAGCAAGTGTTTTTCTTGAATGCTGTGTTTTTTGGCTGCCATGCATAACGCCTTTTTGTATGACCAAACAACTCAATCTTGGTTTCATCAATCCACAAGACCTTCTTCCAAAAAGAAATTGGCTTCTCCAAATGTGCTTTTGTATACCTCAGCCGACTCTGTTTGTGGGTTGCTTGCAGAAACGGCTTCTTTCGCATCACTCTCCCATACAGCTTCTCATTGTGCAAAGTGCGTTGTATAGTTGACCGTTGCACAGTGACACCATCTGCAGCAAGTTGATGCTGCAGCTCTCTGGAGGTGGTCTGAGGATTGTCCTTGACTGATCTCACCATTCTTCTCTGCCTTTCTAATGTTTTTCTTGGCCTGCCACTTCTGGCCTTAGCAAGAACTGTACCTGTGTTCTTCCATTTCCTTACTATGTTCCTCACAGTGGAAATCGACAGGTTAAATCTCTGACACAGCTTTTTTTATCCTTCCCCTGAACAATTATGTTGAATAATCTTTGTTTTCAGATCATTAGACAGTTGTTTTGAGGAGCCCATGATGCCACTCTTCGGAGGAGATTCAAACAGAAGAACAACTTGCAAGTGGCCACTTTAAGTAGCTTTTCTCATGATTGCATAAACCTGGCTATGAAGTTCAAAGCTCAATGAGGTTAGAAAACCAAAAAAAGTGCTTTAGTAAGTCAGTTAAAAGTAGGTAGGAGTATTTAAAACAAGAAAATGATAAGGGTGCCCATACTTATGCACCTGTCAAATTTTGTTTGAATGCAGATTGCACATTTTCTGTTAGTACAATAAACCTCATTTCAAGGCAGAAACATTACTGTGTCCAACAGTTATTAGGTATATGCAACTGAAATAGCTGTTGCAAAAAAAACAATTTTTATAAAACATTAAGCTTAAGATTAATAGGGGTGCCCAAACTTTTTCATATAACTGTATAATGTTACAGGGTATATATACTAGATTCCTTGATAGGGCGTTGATCCAGGGAACTAGTCTGATTGCAGTATGTGGAGTCGGGAAGGAATTTTTTCCCCAAAGTGGAGCTTACTCTTTGTCACATGCTTTTTTTTTTGCCTTCCTCTGGATCAACATGTTAGGGCATGTTAGCTTAGGCTATGGGTTGAAATAGATGGACTTAAAGTCTTCCTTCAACCTTAATAACTATGTTACTATGTTACTATGTAGTATCGAAGCTGATGTTCTGCAATAGAGCCATGTCACTCGCACAAAGCAACCAAGCAGAAGCTTAGCAATAGAGCCGTGACACTCACACACAGCAATGAAAGATATGATGCTAGACACGATCCCTGTTAACTTCACAGAGGATCAAAGTTCACCAATGGAGCAGGTAGCAACAGTGGTCAGACAGTCAGTAACAGTATTCAAACAACTCCTCTCCGAAAGTGCCGGAATTCTAGTGGCTATATGCCAGCCCTAAATCCATGCAAACAAACTCCTCTCTGGAGGTGCCGGAATTCTAACATCTATCAGCCAAACCTGAGCACACAGTTTCAAAGTACACTCACACATATGATTAGGTTGATACCAGCGCACTGGTGTGCACCTCTGAAAACCTTTTACATGTGCAGATCAAGTCCAGTCGGACAGGACCTTGCCCATGGACCCATCCGAAGCTGCCACATCACGAGAGCAGCTGATGACTGACCACCAAAGAGATGTCGCCACATCACGAGCATGCTCAGTAGGGTGATTTATGCACTTAGTATCCAGAGTGTTCGCTCATCACTGTCCACCGCTGGTTACCATAGGCTTGGATGAAGAGCCAGCAGTAACCAGAAGAATAACAGACTGAGCAAGATGCTAGAACCGACGTCTGTGCTCAGCAGCACCCACAGCACTCAAAGTAGAATGGAATACCATAGATGCAGGCAAGGCTTGGGATCTACCCTGTGCAGAGGGAGAATCCTGGCGCCTAACATATGGTTTCAATAAAAATGTCAGCTTGGAGCACCTACCTCTTCTGACAAACCTACATCCTACAGTAACCCCCGCTTCACCCATCCGCTGCACAACCAGCTCTACCCTCATCTACTGTATACTCACCCATCCCTTGTAGATTGTGAGCCCTCGTGGGCAGGGTCCTCTCTCCTCCTGTACTAGTCGTGAGTTGTATTGTCTACGATTACTGTACTTTTTTATTATGTATACCCCTCCTCACATGTAAAGTGTCATGAAGTATATGGTGCTATAATAATAAATAATAATAATAATTCAAGTCTATGGGTCTTTGGAAAAAATGGAACGATAATTGGGAAAAAACAAGCTCTTCTAAAAGGGAGAAATGAGATGCTCTTTACAGCAAGAAAGATGTGAGAGCTGTGTCACCTAATTCTTTGCAGGTATTCTGGAAAAGTGAATAAGAGTGAAATTGGGGAGTGTAGAGGGAGAGAAATGTTGGAGAAGGTAAGACAGCATTCTGTGACAAACATCTGCTTCAATGTGTAAAATGACAAGGGTGATTTAAAAAAAAAAAAACTGCCACATTGGTAGAATTCAACAGGATGTGCAGGTTTTAGGATGTTCTACTCAAATTTAATCCACGTTGTGTTGGTTCGATACTCTCTACATAAAACCAATGGCTTGCATGCCTAATATCCAATAAGAGAGTCTGTAAAGCGCTATTTGTAAAGTGATGTGGAATATGATGGTTCTGTATAAGCAATTAAAATAAATAAGTAAAAGAGTAGAAAAACTTCCACAAATTTGCAGAACCTGTATTTTAATTAGAGCCAATCGCCTAAATACATACTTGATGTCATAATTACATTTTTGCAGTACACAAAAATTATATTTTAGTCCATACATAGTGCACCAAGAAAAAAAAGAAAAGTTTTAAACATAAAGAAAATGTTTTCTGATCAAACAGTTCTACATTAAAGTAGAAAGAAACAAACGTAATGAATTTAATTAATTTATAAAAAAGGGTCTCCCTGAAATGAATTTGCAACATTTATTTGCATATGAAAGAAAACATTTAATTTTAAGCTTTTACAAACGTATAAGTTACCTAAATAACATTTAGCAGAAACAGTGCTGAATTTGTTGCGTTATCTGCATTTTTATTTTAATACGCCTCCCTAAAATATAAATACTATTTTAGTGTATACTTGAATGTATCTGGATTTCTTCATAAGCCTTTTTGGCTTATGACTTCATCCATCACGAATCTAAGCAAGAAATGCAAAGCATGCTTCTTTCACTCTTGTGTTAAAGCAATATCATGAATAAACTATGTTTTATAAGACATTAAGATGTGATTTTATGTTGTTTCAATTACTTGATGTTCCAGAAAATATGGTAATATTCTTGTATAACTAGTTTGCTTAATATTTGTGTTAAGAGAAAAAAAGCCAAAAATGATTAATAAGGTCATGAAATCATATTGTATCTCGGACTACCAAGAAGCCAAAGAATAAGACAGGCCAACTGCTGTAAAATATTAATGGTTTTCTTAGCGTTTATATACATTAATCCATATCCTTTATTTTCTGCCTAATCCATTATGCAGTGTTCAACCAAGCAAGCCTCATCAATGTTCACTGCTGAGTAGCTACAAACCTATGATGACAGGGAACATTTTCTGAGTAATATACCTTTCTATTGTTTCTAGTTGACTGAATTTTATACTTCACTTGACAAACTTCCCCACTGCACCGGAATGCTTTGCAACGTCTCTTTTATTTTAGTCATATCCCATCTTGCAACTTATCCCCAGTGGCACTTTTAGTGTCGCACAGTTTACTCCTGTCTTAAATTTGCCAAAAGCAAATAACGTGTAAGCTGCAGAAAGAAGACATGTGGACACTGGACAGTGAAAACTGAAAACATTAGTACATGTTATTCTTTTACAAAGGGCCAGTTGTCCATCTTGACATGTCTGTTTCCTTAGATAATTATATTCCCTATAATATAACAATTCTGGAAGATTTGTTTAGAACTTTGCTAATTTTTGAAATGTATAACTAAATAGACAATTGGGTGTTATGACTGTCCTTATCACAGTGTTTTTTTCTTATAGCTCCTGACACTTTCAGCACTGATTAATGATGCTCAAGATTCCAAACTAATAGTTATTGACTAAGTGTTAATATGTTATTAGTGAGGAACCAGTCCTTTAGACTCCTGATTGTAGGATATTAGCATTTAGTTGAAGGTCAGCCATACATAAGGCCAAGCAATAATACTAGATACAGTCCACAGACATGTGCAAGCCAAAGAGTCCGTAGCGTATAGTCCACCAAACACAGAAGATAGCTGTCAGCCAAACAATTGTTTGACCAACAGTTAGCTTCCCCAAGTGCTCTAATGTTCTCTATGACAGAGCCACGTCTAGACTGCTCTGAGAGTAACTATCTGCCAGAGAACAAAAGGATCAATTGTTGGAATTCCATCACGGTATATTATTCTCTTCCCCAACATCATCTGTTGGGGGAGAGTCTGGAGGCATCTGAACACATCAGACTAATGTATATGGTGGCCTTTAGGGTTTGGATTTTTTTTCTCATGTTCATAAAGGTCACAATTGTTGTTTACACATTGTAGTGAAATTTTATCAATAGCAGTTAGAATATTCCTCTTGAAAGAGTAGTTTTAATTTTTATTTAATAAATCCATTGAGTACTTTTGATTTATTAAGCAATCAATAAATATTAAACTTTGAACACTTTATTATCAGATAAATCTTCTTCCTTCTACTCCTAGACTGATCATTCAAAGTTCTCAATTCATGGCTAAAATCTGTAATCAGCTATGGCATTTTATAGATTGCTGAGATAAGAGATGACAGTTGCTACTGAGACTATTCTACTTGGGTAATGTAAAAAAAAACATCTCCATTGAATACAGACTTCACCCATGACTTGAGAATTTTCAGTCCTGGTGGAGAAAAAGCGGGTTTCTCTGATAAGATTTATTCCAAAGTTGTTTAGTTTCATATGTTCTATTGATTTATGAAATAAAAATAGAAGTGACGGATACTGTTTAAAGAATAAGTGTTATGTATATGTTATTATTACTTTGCAAATGTAAATATTATTACTACTTTAACACTCACATCCAGTCTATTTTATTAACAGAATTCTTTCTGTTCATAAATAGGGCATCTGGGAATCTAGAGTATGTAGCATTATTGGGGGAATGCTAATAATGCAGTTTTCCAACATATTACGTAAGTGATTCCAGGGTGGGTCTTCCCAGTGCTGGATATTACACCTATAAAATAAGGCATACAAAATGTTTGATTCTTCAGTCCATGTAAAATTACATGAAATTAAGGAAAGATGGAAAGGAGGAAAGCAACTTCTAAGGTTATGCCACTGTCATTTTATAAATGTGTTTGTCATGATCCGTTCCAGGGTTTATTAGTGTCTGCCCTTTTTTGGACGGATCATGTCAAGGGTTAACTTTGCTCTGCCTCATTTTGGGTTCAGGTTTGCTATTTAGCGCCCATGAATCTTGCTGGCAGTGTCAGCTATAGTTCTGTCTTCGGCTTGTGAACCTGACTCTGGAAACTCTTGGTTTGTCCTACTGTGAACCCTGACTTGTCCTGTGTCTGTTATCCCCTCTGTCTGCCCTTTCCCTGCGTTTGTCTGTTCTGCTTGATTCTCTGAATCTGACCTCCTGGCTTGGCTGTTGACTCTGTCTTGATTTGTCCCTATTGTACCGTATTTTGCTCGCCCTGCTTTACTGATCCCTTGCTATGTCCTGACTATCCATCTGTCTAATCCCATTATACTGTCGTGCTATCTCGTGCTTTTGACTCAGCTTGTCTGACCACTCTCTCGCCACTTGGTGGCGTCTGTTCTGCTGTCCTGTGTGTGCAGTCTCACTTTCCTCTCAAGCTCCCCCTGGTGGAGGTTGCACTGTACTGCACTGCAGCAGCCTGACAGTGTTTATATACAGTATTATGGGGGCTACATAGTGTTTCTGCTTGGTGGGAGCCCAGGTCTAGAGAACCTCACTGATCAGTAACAAACACTGCTCTGAAGGCAGCAGCTTCAGTATGAGCTACACACTGCATAGACGATATATAGATTTATTAGTGAGTCTATGGATTCACTCTCACAAAGGTCTGTACAGACGCATTGTTAGGGGTCGAGTTCCCGCTTCTGCACAGGGGGAATCCACCCTCCACCCTCTACCTCCGCCACCTCCGCTGCGGTCTCCCATTCTTGTCCAGCCGCAGTGGAGTCTGCTCAGCAAGGACGTCGGTCCCAGCGTCTTGCTCATTCTCACTCTGTTCTGAGAGTTACTGCTGCTTCTCCAGTCTCTGCCATTAAAGTCAGTGCTGGTCAGCAGCGAGCGGACTTCTCTGGGACTAAGTCCTTGTCTGCACGTACTGAGCATGCCCAGGGTAAGATCTCCCATTGGAGATCGAGGGTCATGTGCTCAGGCTCTGCAGCACATTCTATTGGTCCTCTTGGCAGGTCTTGGAAGGGCAAAGGTGCTGTGGCCACTTCCTGTGCTGCTGTTATATAAACTGCGCATGACCGCACGGCCATGCGCTAGTATTGTCTTACAATTGCTAATGTGTGTATGTTGTGAGTGCAAGTCGTCCTTGGATACCCCTACCCTATTGAATGTCTGTTCGCGGAAGGTGTATGGTTGCTATCTAGCGCCCAACTTATCCTACAGCACGAATCACAAATTACAGCGTCCAGTTGCTGTGACCGCCAGTACGGCGCCGTGCACTTCCTCTGTGCTTTCCTTACCCAAGCCTGGGTGGTTAGTGGCGTTCGTCAGTGCGGCACTGCATGCACTCTTGTGCCTTAATATTGCTCTTCAGTTTCCTTACACACCCAGTTGCGGTGTTGTGCCAGCAAGGGTCTAATCGGACTTCAATTCCTGTTGGGGTTGAGTTCGCTGACTACTTGCTCGCGCTTTAGGTGCGGTACCGCGGTCCTGTGCCTTAACAGGATTGCTTCTTTCACGCTGGGTGAGGTTAACCCACGCGTGTATACTTTAGTGTACTGCCATATAGTCTGCTAATTGCTAGCAGCAGGTTTTCACCTGCACGGTGGACCCCGGACTGCGAACGCATCTATACCATCTGTCTTGGTGCGTTCCGCCAGTCCTAACAGAATACTAGCGCCAGGGTCTGGCTAGTAAAATGGCGGACGACCAGCGTTTACAGCGGTACATCCAGCAGCTGGAGGGAAGGTTGGCGGCTCTTGAGCGTTCAACCTCAGCTGTGGATGTTACTGCTGTCGCTGTTCAGGCTGCAAGTGTGGCTGCAGCTAACTTGTCCACTGCCGCCCCTGTACCGACGCTATCTCGCCTCCCGCTACCAGAGAAATTTTCTGGTGACAGTAAGTCCTGTAGGGGTTTCGTGAGTCAGTGCTCAATACATCTCGAGCTTCTGGCCTCTCGTTTCCCTACAGAGCGGGCTAAGGTGGGCTTTATAATTTCCTTATTGTCGGACAGGGCGTTGCAGTGGGCTACGCCGCTGTGGGAGCGTGGCGATCATGTGGTGCAGAGTGCTCCGTTATTCCTGAGCACTCTGAAACATGTCTTTCTAGGACCTCGTGTCACCCATGACACGGCGCTCCAACTGTTGGCACTGACTCAGGGCTCGTCCTTGGTCAGCCTTTTTGCCGTCCATTTCCGTACTCTAGCATCTGAGCTGGAGTGGTCGGATAAAGCCCTTATCCCTATATTTTGGAGGGGGCTGGCTGACCACGTTAAGGATGCTCTGGCCACTAGGGAGATTCCCGCCACACTGGAAGAGTTAATAACAGTATCTACTCGCATTGACCTCCGTTTTCACGAGCGGAGGTTAGAGCGAGCCCAGTGTAGGCAAAGGTTTCGGCTGGCTCCCACCTTCGCCAAACCTTTGGAATCTCCAGTCCAGGCTCCTGAGTTCCTGGAACCTAAGGTGGTGTCACGAGCGGGATCTAAGTCCCAGACCGCTCGTGCACTCCAGGGTTGCCATGTATGCCAACAGTCAGGACATCTTGCCACCAGATGTCATCAGCGGTCGAGGAAACATCAGCGTCTAGTGGTAGTAGGTGGAGGTGCACTAGACACTGCGATGTTTGCCTCCAAATTGTCCTTTAAGGGGACAATTACCTTTGGCTCATCCTCCCACTCGGTAGACCCCTGCGAGGATTCTGGGGCGGAGGGCAATTTTATGTCTTCTGCCTTCGCCCAACGTCACGCAATACCCCTGGTTATGCTATCTCAACCAGTAGCGGTACGAGTGGTGAATGGGTCGACACTCCCCGCACAGATAACACATCAGACCATCCCTGTTACTCTGTCCATGTCGCCATCCCATCAGGAGATTATTTCTCTGCTCATCATTCCTGAGGGTATTGATGAGGTCCTGTTGGGGATACCTTGGCTACGGTACCACTCTCCTCACATGGAGTGGTCCTCAGGCAGAATTCTGGGATGGGGTGAATCATGTGGGGGTAGGTGTCACCGAGAGTGCGTTCAGGTTGCTACTACTGAGGTACCCGCAGATCTATCCTCTCTCCCCAAGCAATATTGGTCTTACGCAGACGTGTTCTCCAAAAAGGCAGCGGAGACCCTTCCGCCCCATCGCCCCTATGACTGTCCTATCGATCTCTTGCCTGGTGCGGAGCCTCCCCGGGGTCAAGTTTATTTATTATCTCTCCCGGAGACGGAGGCCATGTCTCAGTACATTCAAGAGAATCTGGCAAGAGGGTTTATCAGGAAGTCAGTGTCACCTGCTGGGGCAGGGTTCTTCTTCGTGCAGAAGAAGAATGGGGAACTACGTCCATGCATAGACTGCAGGGGTCTTAACGCTATCACCGTTAAGAACAAGTATCCTTTGCCCTTGATATCCGAGCTCTTCGATAGGCTTCGGGGAGCTAGAGTGTTTACTAAATTAGATCTGCGGGGTGCTTACAACCTGATTCGCATCCGTGAGGGGGACGAATCGAAAACGGCGTTTAACACCAGAGATGGGCACTATGAGTATCTGGTGATGCCCTTCGGGCTCTGTAATGCCCCAGCCGTTTTTCAAGACTTTGTCAACGACATCTTCCGGGATATGCTTTCCACCTCAGTTGTAGTCTATCTGGATGATATTCTCATCTTTTCTCCAGATATTGACTCCCACCGGAGAGATGTTGGCAGAGTCTTCGACCTCCTACGGGCAAACTCTCTTTACGCTAAGTTGGAGAAGTGTATGTTTGAGCAGGAGTCTTTGCCGTTCCTGGGCTATATCATCTCCGCCCAGGGATTGGCTATGGATCCTGCCAAACTACAGGCTGTGATGGACTGGCAAGAGCCCCATTCTCTTAAAGCGGTGCAACGCTTTATGGGTTTCATTAACTATTACCGCCAGTTCATTCCCCACTTCTCAACTCTGGTAGCTCCCTTGGTAGCCCTCACCAAGAAGGGAGCGAATCCTAAATTGTGGTCGGAAGAGGTCTCCAAGGCCTTCACTTCTATTAAGTCCCATTTTGCTAGCGCTCCCATCTTACATCGTCCCGATGTGGATAAACCATTCCTAATGGAGGTGGATGCCTCATCCGTTGGTGCTGGAGCAGTCCTCTATCAGAAGGATGCTCAAGGTCGGAAGTATCCATGCTTCTTCTTCTCTAAGACCTTCTCGCCAGCGGAGAGAAACTACTCCATCGGGGATAGGGAGCTGCTAGCAATGAAGTTGGCCTTTTCAGAGTGGAGACATCTTCTGGAAGGTGCACGGTTTCCCTTCCAGGTTTACACTGACCACAAAAATTTGGTCTACTTACAAACAGCCCAGCGGCTAAATTCTCGCCAAGCCAGATGGTCCTTGTTCTTTTCCCGGTTCCACTTTTCTCTTCATTTCCTCACCGGGGAGAAGAATATTCGTGCTGATGCTCTCTCTCGCTCCCTTATGTCAACTGAAGAGGAGGAAGAGGAGCCTCGGCTTATTGTTCCTTCTGAGAGCCTGAGAACCGTAGCGCCGGTTTCGCTTGAGTCTGTGCCTCCGGGCAAGACTTTTGTGCCCATTAATTTGCGACTGGAGGTTCTCTCTTGGGCTCATTCGTCCAGAGTGGGTGGACACTTTGGGACAAAGAGGACATCTGAGCTACTGGCGAGGACGTACTGGTGGCCGCATATGGTCCAGGATGTCAGGGATTATATTCTGGCGTGTGTCTCCTGCGCCAAAAATAAATCTCCGCGTCAAAGGCCAGCTGGGTTGCTCTATCCCTTGCCGGTGGCAGATAGGCCCTGGGAGATGGTCGGGATGGACTTTGTCGTGGGTTTGCCCAAGTCTCGCGGCTGTACCATCATTTGGGTCATCACCGATCATTTCTCGAAAATGGTGCATTTGGTGCCGCTACCACGGTTACCTTCTGCACGGGCCTTGGCTGTGTTGTTCATTAAGCACATCTTCCGCCTACATGGTATGCCTGACAAAATTGTCAGTGACCGGGGTCCCCAGTTTGCGTCTCGGTTCTGGAGAGAGCTGTGTCGTCTTCTCAGTATTGAGTTGAATCTCTCTTCCGCTTATCATCCCGAGACGAATGGGTTGGTAGAGAGGGCCAACCAGACTTTGGTCACATACCTGCGACATTTTGTTTCAGCCAGGCAGGATGACTGGGCATCCTTGCTATCATGGACAGAACAATGCGCTGAACAATGCCGTAGCCGACTCCACTGGACAAACCCCATTCCTCCTCAACTATGGTCAGCATCCGCGTGTTCCTGTGCCCATGCCTGTGTCTTCTGCTGACTCCAGGGTGGCAGACTGGGCTGTGGAGGCACGGGATATTTGGGACCACACTCAGGATGCCATTCGGGCCTCTAAGGAGAGAATGAGGTCCTCCGCCGATGCTCATCGGCGCCCCGCCCCGACCTTTGCTCCTGGCGACTTGGTGTGGCTCTCCGCCCGTAACATCAGGCTGCGAGTTGAGTCCACTAAATTTGCTCCTCGCTACTTGGGTCCCTTCAAGGTCCTCGAACAGGTTAATCCTGTGGTCTACCGTCTGGCTCTTCCTCCACGCCTTGGTATCACCGACAACTTTCATGTGTCCCTCCTTAAGCCCGTATACATGTCCCGGTTTTCTGAGTCATCTGCCGGGACATCGGGTTCGTCTACGGACGATTTCGAGGTGAACGCTATCTTGAGGTGCAAGGTGGTACGTGGCAAAAAAAATTTTTTGGTGGACTGGAAGGGTTACGGCCCTGAGGATAGGTCCTGGGAGCCTGCTGAGCACATTCGGGCTCCGCAGCTCATTGCTGCCTTCGAACGTAGCGAGGCCCAAGGAGGGGGGGGGCCTAGGAGGGGGGGTAATGTTAGGGGTCGAGTTCCCGCTTCTGCACAGGGGGAATCTCGAGCCACCTCAGCTGCGGTCTCCCATTCTTGTCCAGCCGCAGTGGAGTCTGCTCAGCAAGGACATCGGTCCCAGCGTCTTGCTCATTCTCACTCTGTTCTGAGAGTTACTGCTGCTTCTCCAGTCTCTGCCATTAAAGTCAGTGCTGGTCAGCAGCGAGCGGACTTCTCTGGGACTAAGTCCTTGTCTGCACGTACTGAGCATGCCCAGGGTAAGATCTCCCGTTGGAGATCGAGGGTCATGTGCTCAGGCTCTGCAGCACATTCCATTGGTCCTCTTGGCAGGTCTTGGAAGGGCAAAGGTGCTGTGGCCACTTCCTGTGCTGCAGCTATATAAACTGCGCATGACCGCACTGCCATGCGCTAGTATTGTCTTACAATTGCTAATGTGTGTATGTTGTGAGTGCAAGTCGTCCTTGGATACCCCTACCCTATTGAATGACTGTTCGCGGAAGGTGTATGGCTGCTACCTAGCGCCCGACTTATCCTACAGCACTAGTCACACATTATAGCGTCCAGTTGCTGTGACCGCCAGTACGGCGCCGTGCACTTCCTCTGTGCTTTCCTTACCCAAGCCTGGGTGGTTAGTGGCATTCGTCAGTGCGGCACTGCATGCACTCTTGTGCCTTAATATTGCTCTTCAGTTTCCTTACACACCCAGTTGCGGTGTTGTGCCAGCAAGGGTCTAATCGGACTTCAATTCCTGTTGGGGTTGAGTTCGCTGACTACTTGCTCGCGCTTTAGGTGCGGTACCGCGGTCCTGTGCCTTAACAGGATTGCTTCTTTCAAGCTGGGTGAGGTTAGCCCACGCGTGTATACTTTAGTGTACCGCCATATAGTCTGCTAATTGCTAGCAGCAGGTTTTCACCTGCACGGTGGACCCCGGACTGCGAACGCATCTATACCATCTGTCTTGGTGCGTTCCGCCAGTCCTAACACCCATAGGCTAACTATTGAGCCTGTGTGTGTGTTGCTCATGCAAAAGCTACAGGCATCAGATCAGTGTTTTGACCATTTGGTGAGGGTCTCATGACCCCCCACTGATCAAAAATATAATTCAGTGCCTAAAATACATAAAATCCTTTAATAAATTGACAGTTACACTTTAATTTAAAAAATATAATATTCCTTTTTAATTCAGCTCTTTTACAACCATCAAAACACAAACTGGTTGTTGTGTTTTCCACATTAACATGTTATCGCAGCATCATGTCTTCAAATTTGACAGCCTCAGAGCTAAAACAAGAAAGTAGTTGATGGCATCTTAATGGTTCACCTGAACAAACCTGTTTATTCAGTAAACGAATGTTGTATCTGATGAACGGATGCGCCCTATATTTATCGACTGTCACACAATATCAGTATTTCTACCATGATCCATACAGATTGTCATACATCAAATTAAATATAGCACTCTCAACCATGATGTACTATGAAGTCTTTCTCTGACAACTCATTCCTCTAGAAATTAAACTGTCAAATTAACTGTATGCATGAAAAGAGTTAAAATTGCTCATACCCTAGGGATCAGTCTACACAAATCACCATTTAAGTAGCAGGCACATAATAAATGTGTAATGGGCATTAAACATGACTTAATGTTATGGCTTACGTTCAAATTGAATATATAGTAGCTACTATAACATTTTATTCATTGTTGTTTCTTACTTACTATATTTTTATTCTTAGCCTAAGTCAGTGTGATTGACTGACTGACACGGTGCTTAACATCAAGAAGATTTCAGATACAGCAAAATCAATATGTCATTAAAGGAAGATTCTTTAACATTTCAACATACGTCTCTCCTGAATACATTAAAGCTTTAGTTTGGTGACAGCACGCACTTGTTAAATATATGTTTTTTACTAAGGTTTATTGGAAAGACTTACTGAATATACATTACTGCACTTGTTATGTTGGTTGAGCACAAACAAATCTGTATTTAGAGATTGTGGGGTCCTTTGCATTAAACTGAATTTGCCCCCTTTAAAGTCTACCTTCAATTATGATATTCTGGCACCTGTAATTTAGTGTGTCTTTGAGATATGCTGTATAGCATACAACCATAGTACATTGGAAGGGTCTCCAGAAAAGTACATAATCACCAGAGGAGCATAATCACCAAAATTCTACTTAGTGATTGGAATCTTGTAGCCAACATAAGAGGCAAAATAGACAAAGTGTTTTTTTTTTTAGTCAATATTGAAATGCAAAAAGACCTTTATGGCTGAAACTTTTAATTTGTTTCTATGCCAATTTAAAAATCAAACTATATTTTCAATGGAATTCTGATGCATGGAAGACCTCTCTACCACAGCAAAGGTCCTAATTTCTTGGTGGTGTATTTTAAACTTTAGATGTCATATATACAAATGTGACAAATAGATTACTTTATTGAAATGATATCGAAAGTTAAAAACAAATATGCACACAAAGAGACCAAAACACAGTGGGTATAAAATATCACATATTAAGGGTATGAACTAAGTACTTAGTGCTACTGACAAAAGAACACAACCATAAGCCCAGCCATCCTGGTAAAAGGTATCACAAGTACTGCAGTTATAAACGGCTACCAAAACCAGTAAACAAGGAATAATAATAATAACACCATCAGCAAGGCATAATAATAATGAACATAAAATTAAAAGACAGGAGAAGTTAAATAAAAATCTACATAAGTATCATTCACCCAGAAGGTAATGTTTATTGAAAGACCTTCTTGCAACTTTAATGCAGAGTGGTATGCATGAATTTTCTGGGTATCCAAAGACTTTGCAGTATTGACATCGGTGCAAATTTAATTGCAGAAAATTGAATTTTTGTCCAAGATTTAGAAAATTTAGCAACTTTCAATTTCAAAATAGATGAAAAAGGATATCGGGTACCCTTTTCTTCAGCACACCAATGCACATTGGGTTAATTGATTAGACTATATGCATGATGCATCTGGCCTAAGTTAAGGAAAACAAATGTTTTTTTTATGCTCTACTCCATATTTATTATGTGCTTTAAACAAATTCTAAAACACAATACGAAGTGCTAAAACTATACAGAATTAGCACCATTGTACCACTATTGTAAAGGTGGCACGGTGGCTCAGTGGTTCAAATCCCACCCAGGACAACATCTGCAAGAAGTTTGTATATTTTCCTCTTGCTTGCGTGGGCTTCCTCTGGGTTCTCCGGTTTCTTCCCACATGCAAAAGACATACTTATTGGGAATCTAGATTGTAAATACTTAAAAGTTGATAAATATATAATATATAAAGTAAGCCAATTAACAAATGGTATAAACTTAGATAAAAAATGCACCAGATTTATAAATCAGCATGAGACCCTTTTGATAAATTTGACACTCTTTTAAACTCTCTAGTGAAACTTTTTACTGTCTAAAGGTTAGACATCTTCAATAAGACAATGCAAACAGTTTAGAATTTGACTCAAATTCAATTTGCATAAAATTGATTTGATCATTTTTATCGCTGTAAGTACCGTATGTATAGCGGGCAAAATAAGTATTAAACACGTCCCCAATTTTCTAAGTAAATATATTTCTAAAGAATAGATGCTACTGACATGAAATTCTCACAAGATGTCGGTAACAACCATCCGATCCACACAGGCAAAGAAATCAAACCATAGATGTTCATAAATTAATTTATGTGTAATAATGGGAAATGACACAGGGAAAACGTTTTGTCTTTTTAAATATTTTTACTGAATTTTGTAAATAAAGGAAACAAGGGGAAAGAAACTGGGGAGGCGGGGGAGGGAAACGTTTTGAACACACTTGCTGAAATGTATTTAATACTTCATACAAAAGCCTTTGTTGTTGATGACAGTTTGTTCTGCCTTCCTCCACGTATGATGCGGTGTGGATTCTAGCATACAGATAAACCTTCATCCATTTCCTCATTAAGCAGACTCTATAGGTTCTTAAGTCTATATTTATTGAGATGGTGAACAATGAACAACAATAGTAGATGATATTGTTAAATATGCGATATAATGGATGATCAGGTAAAAACTACAAAGGAAATAACAGTGCATCAGTACTTGGCACATTACAGCATGTGACAGGATGCAATAACATGAATAACAGAGATTACAGAGCTAACACAGCATAAGGCAGATATACAGTTATCATGGCTATTTTAGGGCAAATTCAGGCTGTCAGCATTGTATTACTTTATACAGGCAAACATCTATCTGCATACAGAGAAACAGCAATATGAAACAAAGCACAACATGCCTAACTACACACTCTGCTACACGGTGGCTGCATAACTGTTCCAACATAACACACACATGTAAGTACATTTGTGCCTCACCGGAATCCGCTTATCAAGAGCAATGATTTGCAGGATGAGAGAGCCAGGAACATGTGTGTACGACTCAAGGTCCGGGGGGAAATGGCTACTCTTGCCCGGGAAACCGGAGGGGGGGGCGGTTCTAGTCAGAACACAGACTTAAAGTGAAATTCTCCTGAATACAGGAACAGGATAAATGTATACCTAATGACCTCTAATGTTGACAACTGGTACTACACTGTGAATTAACTTGCTGCATATTAATGGGCAGAACACAGCTGTATGGATAAACTAGTTGCATGTATTGCTCAGATGTGATTTTGGCCCATTCTTCCACACAGTCTTCAAAACCTGAAGGTTCCATTGGCTTCTTCAATTAACTCTGAGCTTTAATTAATTCCGTAGATTTTCTATTGGATTCGGGTTCGGTGATTGGCTGGGCTATTCTAGATGTTAGGACTGGCGGAACGCACCAAGTATAAGGTGTAATGGTATTAGGTGCATTCGCCGTCCGAGGTCCACCGTGCAGGTAAAAGACCCTGCTGCTAGTAAGACGGACTATATGGCGGTACTAAGTATACACACATGAGTTAACTTCACCCTGCGTGAAGGAAGCGATCCTCAACACAAAAGAAAAGAATATGCACACAGTGGGATCAACCTGATATAATAAATTTTATTTTATTTTAGAATAATACCTCACCACACATAAAGGCAAAACAGGAAGGAACATACATTTAAAAACATCTAAAAACTAGACAGACCTACCCTCAACCCCCTACATATGAAAGCAAGGGTCTATAAATGAAAAAAATACATATGCAAATACCGCAGAGAGCATAACATACAAATTGGCAGATAAGAGACAATACATATATATAAGTTTAATTTCTGATGTAGCCAATTAGCATACTGCCCCTACACAGACAAATATATTTATAGAACCCTAAACAATAGCCCTACCTCCCAGTCCTGTCACAGGCCTGTGGAAAAAACACAATACCATTAGCCAGGTTAATACCTGGTGTAGCCACAGCCTGTCCTAAGTGTAGCACCCCAAGCCATACGTTACCAAGCTAAATGTGAAGTCTCATGCCACCAAAGATGATGATGTGTCTAAGTCCAAGAAATGCCTATGGGGCAGGAGTACAACAAGCTGGTGGAGGTATATATACCTAAGTGCGGCTGGGGTAGATGAAAGAGTCCAGGACCGGATCCAAGGCAAAGTAGAGGAGGGGGGGGGAAGGGGGATAAAGGCCCCACGCGTATCGACGCTACTGGAGTTTCTTCGTCAGGGGAAGGTAATGAAGGAAATCCCCCTGACCTGCCTTTTTTGTGCAAACTGAAATAGAAGCTGATTGTTATCACCTGTTAGGCTGCTGACGGTGTTTACATTCCCTCTTAGTGTGGAGCGTCTGGTGATTAGTTCCGGACCTGCGCACACTCCCCCTGCAAATACACACAGGAGCAATAGCCAATCAGCTCCCCTGTATCAGAATCCATTCAGCAAGAACGAATCTGATTGGTCCGGAGATCACATGGGGTCTGTGTGTAAACACAGAGAGTTACTACCACGGGATCTGGTCTATTTCAATGTTGCGCTTCACTGGGTTGCCATGAGGGCCATCCGCACAAACATAATGTGCACGGATTGCACAGCAATAGCTGTACATCTGCGCACAAATGTCATAAGCAGTGACGCACACCTCCAAGTTGCCATAGAAACGGCAACCTCGCATGCGCAATATAACCGAAGCACCACATACTCGCACACAAATTAGTGCAAGGGTGATAACAGGCCATGTATATTGTAACTCTTGCCAAATTCCCAACACCGCGACAGATATGCTCACGCTATATGATGTCACTCATTTCACAGGCAGTCTGGTACCACATATATAACATACACACCCATTTAACAGATCTCATATGTAAATACCCAGATTCCAATGGGCATAGTTTGGAGTTTGCGGGGATGGGCAATCCAAGGAATAAATCCATCTGAGGCGTCAAAGCTATGAGGGTAGCTGGGCACACGTCCGAATCTGACGAGGATGACTGCCCCACCGAAAGAAAAAGACAGTGCACAGAAGGCAATATTTGCTACTCCCAAAAGGGAGGGGAAAAAGAAATTGTATGTACTTCATGTTGGTAAAGAAATACATTTTTTATATATAGATGTTATTATTAGACAGTATAAAGACACATCATAATGATACCAAACCATATCCATTAAATGTGCCAGAAGGTCCAGCGTTACCCACAGACCTAGCAAATTAAACCCTCCCAAAATGTCTCATCCATCTCCAAGGGGGAGGGAAAGAAGAAGGGGAGAGGGGAAGAAAAAAAAAAAAAAAAAGGAAAAAGAGAGGGGAGAGAGAAACGGAGAGGGAGAAGAGCAGCCCCGAGGCTGGTCTGGCTCTTGAAGTGAGGGCCCGATGTCTGTGTCCTTGGTTCCGTTTTGTCCTCCGAAACCAACCTGCCCTTATGGGAACTGGACTCATAGGACTAAATGCCCCTAAATCAACCAGTCCCCAGATCCGTACCCTCGGGCTCTAAACCTGCTTATAAAAGCCGGTAAACAACAATTCTTCGTTGATCCCCACTGGGGCCCGGCTATTGAGATTGTATATCCATTTGGATTCTCTCCTAAGCAAGTCCAGCACCATATTACCACCCCTAATATCAGGCTTAACCCCCTCAAGCCCCATGACTCTCAGACCCCTTGTGGAGCCCCCATGTTCTTTGAAAAAATGTCCAGCCACTGATGAAAGTTGTTTGCCCTTCTCCAAGTCCTTTCCGGCAGTGTTAATGCCGGATAGGTGCTGTTGCACCTGACGTCTTAATTCCTGTGTTGTGTACCCCACATATATTTTGGGGCACCCACATACTAGGGCATACACCAAATTCCTGGTGCGACAATTGAAGTACGATAAAGGTTCAATCCTTTTTGAAATGTGTGGTAACGTTAAACCCGTATCAGATATCATAAAACCACAAACATTGCATCCTCCACACGGGTAAGACCCAAAGATGCAACCACCAGTACCGGTCTTCACAGATGCCCTTTTAAAATGGCTAGACACCAACTCATCTTTGAGATTCCGCGACCTCCTGGCCACCATCCTGGGTGTGGGGGCCAACCAAGGATGTAATTTAGGTTCCGTGAGTAGGATACTCCAGTTTTTCTTAAGAATATCATATACATCTCCCCACTGATTATGATATACAGTTATCAAGTCTATCGTCCGTGTGTTCTCCTTCCGTTTTGGTTTCAATATATCCTCCCGCTCACACTGCTGAGAGTGCTGGAACGCTCGTGAGATCACCTTATGCGGGTACCCCCTGGCTTGGAACCTTTCCGTGAGTCGCTTTGATTCTGTCCGAAAATCATCCTCAGCCGAACAGTTCCTTTTAACCCTCAAAAATTGTCCTTTGGGTATGCTATTGCGGAGATGGGTCGGGTGTGCACTGTCATAATGGAGTAGGCTATTGGTAGCCGTTTTCTTCCTATGTAGGCTCGTAGTGATACAGTTATTGCTCATGGTGATATTCAGGTCCAGGAAATCCACCTCAACAGAGGATACCTTAGATGTAAGTCTGATGTTCCATGGATTCCTGTTGAGCAAATCAATAAATTCATTACATGCATCCAAAGTCCCTGTCCAGAAGAGGAGAACATCATCGATGAAACGGTGCCATTCAAGCACCTGTTCCCGATACTGCTGAAGTTTATAGACATGAGTCTCCTCCCACCACCCCATATACAGATTGGCATAAGAAGGTGCGCACCTGGCACCCATGGCGGTGCCAGATGCCTGTCTATAAAAGACACGGTCGAAGGTGAAATAGTTTTTCTCCAACACTATTTTCAACAAATCAAGTAGGAAGCGGTCATGGTCCCTATCCCTGCTTCACCTCTTGTCCAAGAAGTATGTGACTGCCTCCAATCCCAGCCTATGGTCAAAACTGGTATATAGGGACTCTTCGTCAAGTGTGACGATCAGAGTATCATTGGGTATTTCCAGCTTTCCAATCTTTTCTATTAAATGCATAGAGTCCCGTATATATGAATCTAAGGTAAAGACCAGAGGCTGCAAAAAATAGTCCAAGTATATACAAGGCCGCTCAAAAAGCCCCCCAATCCCCGATATAATCGGCCTACCTGGGGGTTTGTCCAGACATTTATGGACCTTGGGGAGCATGTAGTACGTTGGTATTCTTGGCATATCAATACTCAGGAACGTCTTTTCTCTTTTATTGATGATTCCCAGGTCAAATGCAGTCGAGACAAGACCATCAAGATGCTTCTTAAAGATATCCGTAGGATCCGAAGGCAAGACCTGATAATGGAAAGTGCTTAATAGTTGTCTCTTTGCCTCGGTCACATACATATCTTTGGGCCAGATCACGATATTGCCCCTTTTATCCGCCTCTTTGATGACGAAAGAATCTTGTTTTTTAAGGTGCTGCAAAGAGTATGCCTCCTCCCGGGTCAGATTTTTTGTACCCAAATGCCTTACCCCAAGATTCTGAATGTCTTTACTGACAGTTTCGAAAAAAATCTGTATGACTGGAAAAAGGGAAAAGGGTGGTGAGGCCTGGGACGGAATCCGCCCCATAAACCTACGGGACTTACCATCATCCCTCTCATTTTCCTCGATGAGCTCCAGCAAGTCGCGGAATACTCGTCTATCCTCATCCGGCATGGTATCAATCACTGATGGTTTATGGTAGAGCAACTTGAACATAAGCTGCCTACAAAATAGGTACACAGGACCGCAGTACCGCACATAAAGCGCGAGCAAGAAGTCAGCGGACTCAACCCCTACACAGGATTGAAGTCCGATTAGACACTTGCTGGCACAACACCGCAACTGGGTGTATCAGAGGAACATAAATAGTAATATAAAGGCACAAGAGTGCGTGCGGTGCCGCACTGACGGACGCCACTAACCACCCAGGCTTGGGTCAGGAAAGCGCAGAGCAAGCGCACGGCGCCGTACTGGCGGACACAGCAACTGGCAGCTGTAATGTGTGTTTCGTGCTGTTGGATAAGTCGGGCGCTAGATAGCAAACATACACCTTCCGCGAGCAGACATTCAATAGGGAGGGTTATTTAAAGAGCGACTTTCACTCACAACACACACACATACTTACAAGACAATACTAGCGCATGGCCATGCGGCCATGCGAGGCTTAAATAGCTGCAGCATGTTTAGGACCTTCCAAAGAAGGACCAATGGAGTGCTGCAGCACCTGAGCATGTGACCCTGGATCTCCACTGAGAGATCTCGCCCTGGGCATGCTCAGAGTGCAAAGCAGGATTTAGTCCTAGCAGCTACCTTAGCTGCAGTATCTGATCATGTGACCCTCGATCTCCACTGAGAGATCTTACTCTGGGCATGCTCAGAATGTAAAAAGCAGGACTTAGCCCCAGAAACGTCCGCTCGCCGCTGCCCAGCACTGACTTTAATGGGAGAAGCAGGAAACGCAGCAGTAACTCTAAGCACAGAGTCAGACTGAGCGAGATGCTGGGATCGACGTCTCTGCTGAGCAAGCTCCACTGCGGCAGGAGAAGAATGGGAGACCGCAGCGGAGATGGCCCGAGATTCCCCCTGTGCAGAGGCAGGAACTCGACCCCTAACACTAGAAGCTTTATTTTCTTTCTCTGAAACCAATTTAGGGTTTCCTTGGCCATGTATTTTGGATCATTGTCTTGCTGAAATGTTCATCCTTGTTTCATCTTCATCATCCTGATGGATGGTAGCAGATTTTTATCAAGACTGTTTCTGTACATTTGTCCATTCATCATTCCTTCAATCATTTGACATATGCTTAAAAACACTCCCACATCATTATGTTCCTACTTAAAAAGTTCACTGTTGATATTGTGTTTTGGGGTGATATGCAGATCTTTTTGGCCTTCAATCATGATGATGTGTATTATGGCATCCAAAGAGTTCAATTTTGGTCTCATCTGTCTAGACTATATGCTCAAACTATTTCACAGGTTTATTTGTATGTTGCTGAGCAAAATTTAAATACACTTGAACATGCTTTTGTCCAGCAATTGAGTCTGGTGAGTGTGCATACAGGCCATGGAGATTGACTGCATTACTTACAGTTTTCTTTGAAATAATTGTAACTGCTGATTCCAGTCCTTTGCTCTTGGAAAACTCTTCTGACAATTTTTTTCTCTCCTATGTTGGAAAACTTGCAGGGAGCATACGGTCATGGCCAATTTCTGATGAAATGATGTTCTTTCTACTTCTAGATTGTGGCTCCAACAGTGCTTACTGGAATCTTCAGTAGTTTAGAAATTATTCTGTAACCAATTCCATCAGTATGTTTTGCAGCAATAAGGTTGTGAAGGTCTTGAGACATGTCACTGCTTGTACCCATCTTGAGATGTTTTGTATGTGCATCGTTGCAATGGGACACCTTTTTATAGGCCATAAGTTGAATCAACTGATATTATTTTGCACTAAGTGTCGGGATTGCTTCCTAACTACTGATAGATATCTGCTGGTGCCATAGCTTTCCAGGGATTTTTTCTCTTTCTTAATTCATGTTTTCAATACATTTTCCCTGTGTCATTTCTCATTATTATACATAACTGAATTTATGGACATTTATGGTTTGATTTCTTTGCCTGTATGGATTGGATGGGTTGTTACCAACATCTGGTGGGAATTTCATGTCAATAGCACCTTTAGAAATACATTTACTTAGAAAATTGGTGACATGTTCAATACTTACTTCATGAGCTATATATCTACTTAGCTGTATACTGATATTCTTTAGCTTAACCCCTTTCTGACATCGGACGTACTATCCCGTCCATGTGGGGTGGGCCCCTATGACCATGGACGGGATAGTACGTCCAGCGCGATCGGCGGCGCTCACGGGGGGAGCGCCGCCGATCGCGGCCGGGTGTCAGCTGCCTATCGCAGCTGACATCCGGCACTATGTGCCAGGAGCGGTCACGGACCGCCCCCGGCACATTAACCCCTGGCACACCGCGATCAAAGATGATCGCGATGTGCCGGCGGTGCAGGGAAGCACCGCGCAGGGAGGGGGCTCCCTGCGGGCTTCCCTGAGCCCCCCGCAGCAACGCGATGTGATCGCGTTGCTGCGAGGGTCTTACCTCCCTCCCTCCCTGCTCGAGCCCCGGATCCAAGATGGCCGCGGATCCGGGTCCTGCAGGGAGGGAGGTGGCTTCACAGAGCCTGCTTAGAGCAGGCACTGTGAAGGCTGCAGCGCTGCATGTCAGATCAGTGATCTGACAGAGTGCTGTGCAAACTGTCAGATCACTGATCTGTGATGTCCCCCCATGGGACAAAGTAAAAAAGTAAAAAAAAAAATTTTCAAATGTGTAAAAAAAAATAAAAAAAAATATTCCAAAATAATGAAAAAAAATATATATATTATTCCCATAAATACATTTCTTTATCTAAATAAAAACACAAAACAATAAAAGTACACATATTTAGTATCGCCGCGTCCGTAACGGCCCGACTTATAAAACTGGCCCACTAGTTAACCCCTTCAGTAAACACCGTAAGAAAAAAAAAAAAACGAGGCAAAAACAACGCTTTATTATCATACCGCCGAACAAAAAGTGGAATAACACGCGATCAAAAAGACAGATATAAATAACCATGCTACCGCTGAAAACGTCATCTTGTCCCGCAAAAAACGAGCTGCCATACAGCATCATCAGCAAAAAAATAAAAAAGTTATAGTCCTGAGAATAAAGCGATGCCAAAATAATTATTTTTTCTATAAAATAGTTTTTATCGTATAAAAGCGCCAAAACATAAAAAAATGATATAAATGAGGTGTCGCTGTAATCGTACTGACCCGAAGAATAAAACTGCTTTATCAATTTTACCAAACGCGGAACGGTATAAACGCCTCCCCCAAAAGAAATTCATGAATAGCTGGTTTTTGGTCATTCTGCCTCACAAAAATCGAAATAAAAAGCGATCAAAAAATGTCACGTGCCCGAAAATGTTACCAATAAAAACGTCAACTCGTCCCGCAAAAAAACAAGACCTCACATGACTCTGTGGACCAAAATATAGAAAAATTATAGCTCTCAAAATGTGGTAACGCAAAAAATATTTTTTGCAATAAAAAGCGTCTTTCAGTGTGTGACGGCTGCCAATCATAAAAATCCGCTAAAAAACCCGCTATAAAAGTAAATCAAACCCCCCTTCATCACCCCCTTAGTTTGGGAAAAATTAAAAAAATGTATTTATTTCCATTTTCCCATTAGGGCTAGGGTTAGAGTTAGGGCTAGGGTTAGGGCTAGGGTTAGGGCTAGGGCTAGGGTTAGGGTTAGGGTTAGGGTTAGGGCTAGGGCTAGGGTTAGGGCTAGGGTTAGGGTTAGGGTTAGGGCTAGGGTTAGGGTTAGGGCTAGGGTTAGGGCTAGGGTTAGGGCTAGGGTTAGGGTTAGGGCTAGGGCTAGGGCTAGGGTTAGGATTAGGGCTAGGGCTACAGTTTGGGTTGGGGCTAAAGTTACAGTTAGGGTTTAGATTACATTTACGGTTGGGAATAGGGTTGGGATTAGGGTTAGGGGTGTGTCTGGGTTAGAGGTGTGGTTAGGGTTACTGTTGGGATTAGGGTTAGGGATGTGTTTGGATTAGGGTTTCAGTTATAATTGTGGGGTTTCCACTGTTTAGGCACATCAGGGGCTCTCCAAACGCGACATGGCGTCCGATCTCAATTCCAGCCAATTCTGCGTTGAAAAAGTAAAACAGTGCTTCTTCCCTTCCGAGCTCTCCCGTGTGCCCAAACAGGGGTTTACCCCAACATATGGAGTATCAGCGTACTCAGGACAAATAGGACAACAACTTTTGGGGTCCAATTTCTCCTGTTACCCTTGGGAAAATACAAAACTTGGGGCTAAAACATATTTTTTGTGGGAAAAAAAAGACTTTTTATTTTCACGGCTCTGCGTTATAAACTGTAGTGAAACACTTGGGGGTTCAAAGTTCTCACAACACATCTAGATTAGTTCCCTGGGGGGTCTAGTTTCCAATATGGGGTCACTTGTGGGGGGTTTCTACTGTTTAGGTACATTAGGGGTTCTGCAAACGCAATGTGACGTCTGCAGACCATTCCATCTAAGTCTGCATTCCAAATGGCGCTCCTTCCCTTCCGAGCTCTGCCATGCGCTCAAACGGTGGTTTCCCCCAACATACGGGGTATCAGCGTACTCAGGACAAATTGGACAACAACTTTTGGGGTCAAATTTCTCCTCTTACCTTCGGGAAAATACAAAACTGGGGGCTAAAAAATAATTTTGGGGGGAAAGATTTTTTTTTTTAATTTTCACGGCTCTGCGTTACAAACTGTAGTGAAACACTTGGGGGTTCAAAGCTATCACAACACATCTAGATGAGTTCCTTAGGGGGTCTAGTTTCCAAAATGGTGTCAATTGTGGGAGGTTTCTACTGTTTAGGTACATTAGGGGCTCTGCAAACGCAATGTGACACCTGCAGACCATTCCATCTAAGTCCTCATTCCAAATGGAGCTCCTTCCCTTCCGAGCCCTCCCATGCGCCCAAACAGTGGTTCCCCCCCACATATGGGGTATCAGCGCACTCAGGACAAATTGGACAACAAATTGTGGGGTCTAATTTCTCCTGTTACCCTCGGGAAAATACAAAACTGGGGGCTAAAAAATAATTTTTGTGGGAAAAAATTTTTGTTTTATTTTTACGGCTCTCCATTATAAACTTCTGTGAAGCCCTTGGTGGGTCAAAGCGCTCAGCACACATCTAGATAAGTTCCTAAGGGGGTCTACTTTCCAAAATGGTGTCAATTGTGGGGGGTTTCTACTGTTTAGGTACATTAGGGGCTCTGCAAACGCAATGTGACACCTGCAGACCATTCCATCTAAGTCTGCATTCAAACGGCGCTCCTTCCCTTCCGAGCTCTCCCATCTGCCCAAACAGTGGTTTACCCCCACATATGGGGTATCAGTGTACTCAGGACAAATTGTACAACAACTTTTGTGGTCCAATTTCTTCTCTTACCCTTGGGAAAATAAAAAATTGGGGGCGAAAAGATAATTTTTGTGAAAAAATATGATTTTTTATTTTTACGGTTCTACATTATAAACTTCTGTGAAGCACTTGGTGGGTCAAAGTGCTCACCACACCTCTAGATAAGTTCCTTAGGGGGTCTACTTTCCAAAATGGTGTCACTTGTGGGGGGTTTCAATGTTTAGGCACATCAGTGGCTCTTCAAACGCAACATGGCGTCCCATCTCAATTCCTGTCAATTTTGCATTGAAAAGTCAAACGGCGCTCCTTCCCTTCCGAGCTCTCCCATCCGCCCAAACAGTGGTTTACCCCCACATATGGGCTATCAGCGTACTCAGGACAAATTGTTCAACAACTTTTGGGGTCCAATTTCTTCTCTTACCCTTGGGAAAATAAAACAAATTGGAGCTGAATTAAATTTTTTGTGAAAAAAAGTTAAATGTTCATTTTTATTTAAACATTCAAAAAATTCCTGTGAAGCACCAGAAGGGTTAATAAACTTCTTGAATATGGTTTTGAGCACCTTGAGGGGTGTAGTTTTTAGAATGGTGTCACACTTGGGTATTTTCTATCATATAGATCCCTCAAAATGACTTCAAATGAGATGTGGTCCCTAAAATAAAATGGTGTTGTAGAAATGAGAAATTGTTGGTCAACTTTTAACCCTTATAACTCCCTAACAAAAAAAAATTTTGGTTCCAAAATTGTGCTGATGTAAAGTAGACATGTGGGAAATGTTACTTGTTAAGTATTTTGTGTGACATATCTCTGTGATTTAATTGCATAAAAATTCAAAGTTGGAAAATTGCGAAATTTTCATAATTTTCGCCAAATTTCCGTTTTTTTCACAAATAAACGCAGGTACTATCAAAGAATTTTTACCATTGTCGTGAAGTACAATATGTCACGAGAAAACAATGTCAGAATCACCAGGATCCATTGAAGCGTTCCAGAGTTATAACCTCATAAAGGGACAGTGGTCAGAATTGTAAAAATTGGCCCGGTCATTAACGTGCAAACCACCCTTGGGGGTAAAGGGGTTAAAAATGAATGTATCCAGTTTCCATCCAAACTCTACAGTTATCCATATGGAACCTTATGGCCCCCACATTCATATAACATAATTTAGTATTAATAAATGATACATTTGTAACAAAAGTAAAGCAAGGAAATGAGAATGCAGCAAAATCTGTTAAATGGTATATGTCATTTCAACAAACTTTGCATAAATGAATAGAAGAAGTGAGTATAAGAAACTCATAGAAATCTGCTTCTTTCTCCATTTTTGAGCCATTTCTTCTCGCTCCTGCCTCCTGAGCTCACCATTTATTCTAAAAAGCCTGCTGCAATCTGAATTATTCCTCCTTCACACGTACTTGTTTTTCCATTATGTGTTGCATCTGTATTTTTCATGAATACCACATGCACTCATTGTAACCTATAGTGATCTTCACATGTCCGTGTTTTCACACAAACTGTGTATCTCTGTGAACCACATGGAGACATGTTCATTTTTTTCCAGCAGCATGAATAACAAGGTTCAATACAAGTTTATGGGTCCGTGAATTACTCGTACAGCACATGGATGGCATCCACCTGCCATTTATCTGCCGTCCATGTGCTTTACGTCTTTAACATTGCAAAGTATAGGAGAAGCTTTGTAATTTGATTCTTTCTTCATTCACTATGGAAAAACATGGATGTAATACTGATCACACACTGATGGCACATTGATGGCATATTGATAACACACTGATGGCACACTGATGGCACACGAATGACAAACTGATGGCACATTGATGACACGCTGATGGTACACTGATGGCACACGGATGGCACACTGATGGCACATTGATGACACACTGATCGCACACTGATGGCATACGGATGACACACTGATGACACACTGATGGCACATTGATGACACACTGATGGCACCCTGATGACACATTGGTGGCCCACGGATAGCACCCTGATGACACATTTCTGACACACTGATGGCATCCTGATGACACATTTATGACACATTGATGGCACAGTTACACAATGATGGCACACTGATGAAAAACACTGATGACTGTACCGTTTTTTCATGTAAATGTTTTATAGAGGCATGGGAAGGGGCCTTAGTCAAAGAAGAGTGGACTGTCAACGCATTGAGGTGTCATGTTACACCTCCCATTATATTCTTTGGAGAAGAGTGGAGAAGAATTGAAGATGCCTCAGCACTAGGGTTGAGCGAAATGGGTCGGCCAGATTCAGAAGTCGCCTACTTTTGGCAAAGTCGGGTTTCATGAAACCCGACCCGACCCCTGTGTGGGGTCGGCCATGAGGTCGGCGATCTTCTGATCTGAAATCGGAATTCCAATACCGAGTTCCGATATGTTTAAGATATCGGGAATCGGTATCGGAATTCATATTTAAGTGTAAAATAAAGAATAAAAATAAAAAAAATTGATATACTCACCCTCAGACGCGCCCTGGTTCTCACCGGCAGCCTTCCTTCCTAAGAATGAGTGCCTGAAGAGCCTTCGATGACGTCGTGGCTTGTGATTGGTCGCGTGAGCAGTCACATGGGCGGTCACGCGACCAATCACAAGCCGCTACGTCATCTAAGGTCCTTCAGGTGCTAATTCTTAGGAAGGAAGCGTCCGAGGGCACGTTCGAGGGTGAGTATATTCCTAATAGGTATATACTCACCCTCGGACGAGCCCTGGTTCTAACCCGCAGCCTTCCTTCCTAAGAATCAGCACCTGAAGGACCTTAGATGACGTCGCGGCTTGTGATTGGTCGCATGACGCCCATGTGACCGCTCACGCGACCAATCACAAGCCGCGACATCATCGAAGGTCCTTCAGGTGCTCATTCTTAGGAAGGAAGGCTGCCGGTTAGAACCAGGGCGCGTCCGAGGGTAAGTATATCAATATTTTTTTTTTTGATTCTTTATTTTACACTTTAATATGGATCCCAGGGCCTGAAGGAGAGTTTCCTCTCCTTCAGACTCTGGGAACCATTAGAAACCCAGTGCATTGGGTTTCGTGTTTCGGCCGACCCCGACCCCGACTTTTCTATAGGATCGGCCGATTTTACTCGACCTGACTTTTGAAAAAGTCGGGTTTCGTGAAACCCGACCCGATCCTATAAAAAGAAAAGTCGCTCAACCCTACTCAGCACAACAAGATATCAAGCAGACACACGCAAGACAAGATGACTATGCTGCAGTTTACTAAAATGCTGGATATCTGTGAAGACAAATGTCTTCCATGCAGCTAATTTCATGTACATTGGGTACGGAAAGTATTCAGACCCCTTTAAATTGTTTAATCTTTGATTCATTGCAGCCATTTGGTGATTTCAACAAAGTTCTTTTTTTCTCATAAATGTACACTCTGCACCCCATCCTAACTGAAACAAAACAGAAATGTAGAAGTTTTTGCAAATTTATTAAAAAATAAAAAACTGAAATATCACATGGTCATAAGTATTCAGACCCATTGCTCAGACATTCATATTTATAGTGCGTGTCAGACCAAATGAAAATCATGAGGTCAAAGGAACTGGCCAAGAAGCTCAGATACAGAATTGTGGCGAGGCACAGATCTGGCCAAGGTTACAAAATAATTTTTGCAGTACTCAAAGGTTCCTAAGAGCACAGTGGCCTCCATAATCCTTAAATGGAAGAAGTTTGGGACCACCGAAAGTTTTCCTTGACCTGGCCATCCAGCCAAACAGAGCAATTATGTTAGAAGAACCTTGGAGAGAGATAAAGAAGAACTACAAGATCACTGTGGCTGAGCACCAGAGATGCAGCAGGGAGAAGGGAGAAAGTTCCACAAAGTGAACTCTCACTGCAGCCCTCCACCAGTCGGGAATTTATGGCAGAGTGGCCTGACGGAAGCCTCTCTTTAGTGCAAGACATATGAAAGTTTGCTAAAAAAAACACATGAAGGACTCCCAGACTATGAGAAATAAGATTCTCTGGTCTCATGACACGAAGATAGACTTTTTGGTGATAATCCTAAGTGATATGTGTGGAGAAAACCAGGCACTGATCATCACCTGCTCAATACAATCCCAACAGTGAAACATGGTGGTGGCAGCATCATGCTATGGAGGTGTTTTTCAGCTGCAGGAACAGGACGACTGGTTGCCATTGAAGGAAACATGAATGCGGCCAAGTACAAAGATATCCTGGATGAAAAACTCTTCCAGAGTGCTCCGGACCTCAGACTTGGCCTAAGGTTCACCTTCCAACAAGACAATGACTCCAAGCACACAGCTAAAATAACAAAGGAGTGGCTTCAGAACAACTCTGTGACCATTCTTGACTGGCCCAGCCAGAGCCCTGACCTAAACCCAATTGAGCATCTCTGGAGAGACCTGAAAATGGCTGTCCACCAACGTTCACCATCCAACCTGACCGAACAAGAGAGGATCTGCAAGTAAAAATGGCAGATGATCCTTAAATCCAGGTGTGAAAAACTTGATGAATCATTCCCAAGAAGACTCATGGCTGTACTAGCTCAAAAGGGTGCTTCTACTGAATACTGAGCAAAGGGTCTGAATACTTATGACCATGTGTTATTTCAGTTTTTCTTTTTTAATAAATGTGCAAACATTTCTACATTTCTGTTTTTTCAGTCAAGATGGGGTGCAGAGACTACACTAATGAGAAAAAAAAATGAACATTTTTGAATTTACCAAATGGCTGCAATGAAACAAAGAGTGAAACATTTAAAGGGGTCTGAATACTTTCCGTATCCACTGTAATGGCCAGAAAGACTGGCCAGAAAGACATTACATAACAATTTATTCTGAAAAGTCATCTAAAATGACAGTTATAAGTGCATTTATTATTTAAACATTTTAGTCCTGTATGGATTCATTATAGCAACATGGAAAATCCATCTAAGAGCAAAAGGTTTTGTAGTCCATGTGATGTACATCACAAATGATCTCTTTTGCCTATTTTCCACATCATCAGCTAGTGCATGGAACATGGTGACCGTACAGGAATATTGCTGTGATTTATGTTTAGTTTTTAACAAGCTTTCTCGCTTCATATACTATAGTAAACCTTTACAGATTATACATTTAATGTAACTAGCTGAACCATTCCTGGTGCTTCTTTTTCTTTTTGGAATGAGTACTCAGAGCTCCTTCTTGCTTAAACAGTTTTATAGCAATTTTGTTCCTACCCATGGAAGAAAACTAATAAAAGACATTTATAGTATAATATAATGAAGGTTAAACCCATAAACCATGGGTAAACGCATGGCATTTAAAACCTTTCACATTAAAAATATTTATGCTGCTCTTTTTTCTAAATCCAGCCACATTAGTAACAAAAGACATAGAGTTCACAGCTAAGACTGCAATGCCACCTACTTGCTCAGGGCTGATGTACGGAATAGCAATCTGAAAATGATCAGCTGCCAAGACAGACATATTGCAGATAACTGCCTCTACTTAAAACACACAAAACCAGAAAAAATGAGAAAAGAGAGATAAAGTGAGAGAGAAAGACAAAAAAGATAGAGGGACAGAGAGCGACAAAGAGATGAAGAGATAAAAGGCAACAGAGAAATAAAGCAAGTTTTGTGACGCAACAGCGACCTCAGTAGCGATCTCGCTATGTGTGACACGTAGCAGCGATCAGGCCCCTGCAGTGAGATCGCTGGTCATGTCGGAATGGCCTGGACCGTTTTTTGATCGTTGAGGTCCCGCTGGGTAGCACACATCGCTGTGTTTGACACCTTACCAACGACCTCGTTGACAGGACGTCCCATTGAATCGTCATGAAATAGCATCGTTCTACAGGTCGCTACAGGTCGCCGCATCGCTGCTGCGTCGTTGGGGAGATCGCACTGTGTGACATCTCACCAGCGACCACATAGCGACGCAGCAACGATCCCTGACAGGTCGTATCGTTGTCGGGATCGCTTAAGCGTCGCTATGTGTGATGGGGCCTTTAGAGAGATATAGAGTCACAGAGACAGAAAAAAGTCAGATATAGAGTGAGAAAGTGATAGAGGGAGGCACACTGAGGAATAGAGAAATATGCATGGAGAAAGCACAAGATGCAAAGAGATAGAGGGAGAGAGAGGAATAGTAAGAAAGTCAAAGAACAATAGAGCAACAGAGAGAGAACATGCAAGAGAGACAGAGATAAAGAAGGAGAGAGAGAACAAGAAAGATACCATAACTGATTGAGCAGGAGAGATAGAGCAAAAGAGAGAGATAAAGTGAGAACCAGAGAGAGATAAAGCAAAAGATAACAATAGAGCTGTTGAGACAGTAAAAAAACAGCTGTAGAAAAAGAAACAGAGCAATCAAGGCAGAAAGAGAGGATTAAGACATTACTTTTAAAAAATCAAAAATCACAATTTAGTGACCGCAAACAAAAATCTATTGATTATGGCAAACATAGTGTAACTGATGACTGCATGCAAATGTACGTGTGTGAAACTCTCTGCACATGAACCCATCAGTACTCATCCTCTGGATAGGTCATCGATATTAACCCCTTCAAGTCGCGGCCCTTTTTCATTTTTGCCTTTTCGTTATTCACTTCCCTCCTTCCCTGAGCCATAACTTTTTTATTTTTCCGTCAATTTGGCCATGTGAGGGCTAATTTTTTGCGGTACAAATTGTACTTTTGAACGACACCATTGGTTTTACCATGTCTTTTACTAGAAAACGGGAAAAAAATTCCAAGTGCGGTGAAATTGCAAAAAAAGTGCAATCCCACACTTGTTTTTTGTTTGGCTTTTTTGCTAGGTTCACTAAATGCTAAAACTAACCTGCCATTTTGATTCTCTAGGTCATTTCGAGTTCATAGACACCTAATATGACTAGGTTATTTTTTATCTAAGTGGTGAAAAAAAATTCCAAACTTTGCTAAAAAAAAAAAAAAAAGTGCCATTTTCCGATACCCGTAGCGTCTCCATTTTTCGTGATCTGGGGTCGGGTGAGGGCTTATTTTTTGCGTGCCGAGCTGATGTTTTTAATGATACCATTTTTGCACAGACACGTTCTTTTGATCGCCCGTTATTGCATTTTAATGCAATGTCGCGGCGACCAAAAAAACGTAATTCTGGCGTTTCGGATTTTTTTCTTGCTACGCCGTTTAGCGATCAGGTTAATGCTTTTTTTTAATTGATAGATCGGGCGATTCTGAACACGGCGATACCAAATACGTGTAGGTTTTTTTTTTTATTATTGTTTTATTTAGGATGGGGCGAAAGGGGGGTGTCTGCCTTCCTCTTTCCCCTGACGAAGGCAGATGCCGAAACGTGCGTCGGGGCAAGGCACATCCTAGTGACTTCACCATCCTCTGCAGGTAAATACCAGGTGGCTTGTTTTTTCCCCCTTTTATCTGGGCCCATTTCATTGTACATGGGCTATATCACGCTGACATCGCTTTGATCACTTTGATCACTGTTTACATTTGTTTTTGGACATTTTCTTATGCTATTTAAAATTCTCGCCACCCCAGTAAATATGCACATGCACTTTATCTAGCCATACACCTTTTGGTATTCTTGCTTAGTTTATTATGTGCATTATGGTTTCTATTTATTTCACTGATTCTATGGTATTTTTACATAGATAGATATACACATGTTGAACTTTCACCTGAGTTATATTATTAATTATCTATGTTTGCCATTATTGTTCTTATTTTGTATGTCCCTGGTATAGTGCCTATTCTTGGTATCTGTTTACACCCTACCATATTTTAATAAATGTTGTAATATATACCTTATTATTGGACTTCTTTTCGTTTTTTTTTCTTTGTGGTTTTTTCATAAATAACTTGTGACTGGACAACCGGTGTAATGTTTGTTTCTCAGATGACCTAGTGCAGTGTGTGAACAGTCTGGAATTGTAATGGACACCATGTAATGCTTCACTATCCTTGCTGTTGTACTGGTGCTGTTATGGGAATTGCCACTAAATCTCTCTATCCCCATTCCAACTGATTACAATTGACTGATGATGGCCTCACTTTAAAGAGTTTAGAAACAAGAGACTTTGCTGTTGTGTGTGAATCGGTGGATTGGTCAAATGCTTCATTAGCAGTGACACAATTTGAAATTCTTTATTCTGTGGGCTGACTATGCTTTGTGCCTAATTAGTGGGAGGGGAGAGTTAATTGTTCACAGGTGCTCATATTGGACCAGACATTGCTATTTTAGCAACCAAACAATTGCAATGACTAAGCAACCATATGATGTGTAGTGAGCTCCAGACTGGGTGCAACCAGGAGTCCTGGACTACAGTAAAGAGCTCAGAGATGTGACACGAGAAGGTGAAAAGAAGAAGACTGTACAGCAGCTGGAACGGTCAGCACTCAGCAGTGAGGTGGGTATATTAGGGGTGTTTTATGAACATCAGACGTTCAGAATCAGGGATCATACGCAAGTCAGATTTACAAAAAAACAAGGTCTGAACAGGTGGTTTCTTTAAATAATGGTAACGGAACTTTGGTCACTAATGATCAAGAGAAAGCAGGATTACTAAATATCTACCCATTCCTAAACTTTTCAATACTCATGTCCAACTATTCAATGTTTCAGTACTTTTTGCACAATTTGCTGTTCTCTAACAAGGAGCTTAATGTCAAGATTTACAGCAAGTGTTTGATCCATGAATCACTCAATAAATTTCAGGGTTCAATTACAATTAGTATTTAAACAGTCATCCTCATCATGCTGTTCACATTTTGACATCATGAGACCAAGACAACACCTAACAATTGATCAACAGTACCTCACCATTGCAAGACTTCAAGCACGGTGTTCTTAAATGGAAGTGGCCACTGAGCTTAGAGTGTTGCAGGGTGTCACCAGCAGGTTGCAACAGAGATACAGAAAGACTGGAAAAGTCACAGAAAGGCATTGAAGTGGACATGGTTTGTCCACATCCCACACTAATGACTGTTTCATGTGAAAAAGGCACTTCAGAATCAAATGATGATTGCAACACAATTTCCAGGCACATTTAAGGGAGGTGAGAGTGTCATGTTTCATTCGAAACCATTTATATCAGCATGGTCTGCATGATAGATGACCTGCAAGGGAACCTAACCACACCACCAGGCACAGGCATCATCATCTTTCATAGGCCAAGAAGCATCTATG
Source organism: Ranitomeya imitator (assembly GCF_032444005.1). Lineage (NCBI taxonomy): Eukaryota > Metazoa > Chordata > Amphibia > Anura > Dendrobatidae > Ranitomeya > Ranitomeya imitator. Next base: position 147,834,325 of record NC_091288.1, on the reverse strand, counting down.
CTGGACAAGGGACCAGTTGGCCTCATTGCTGTTCACTGATGAAAGTCAATTCATTCTGGGCAGATATGATGGCCGCCAACAATCATCAAGGAGAGTGCTAAGCATAAGCCAATGTTGCCAACAGATAAGCCTGTCGGGGTAGTGTTACAGTGTGGCCAGGTGTGTCTAGTCAATACAAAACTGCTCTACAAGTTGTGAATGGTACAGTGACATGCCCATACCATTAGAATAACATAATTAATCCAGTTATTGTGCCTCTGCATTAATAACACAGGTCTAGTTTCATCTACATGGATAACAATGCTCTATCTCATCAAGGTTGCATCATTAGGGAATGGGTGCTGGAGACTGTGATACCTCAAATGAAGTGGCCTGCTCTTTCTCCAGACCTGAATATCATAGAAAAACTATGAGATTAGCTGAGTTGCTGTGAAGAGGATCATTACTCTGTACCCCAGAACCTCAATGTCCTGATGGCCGCCCTTCAAGAAGAGTAGGGTACCATGCCTCAGCAAACAATAACAGCATGAGATGTCATTGTCAAGCTGTAATTGATGCTCAAGGCCACACAACAAGTTATTGAGACATTGACTTTTTTTGGAGATGTATACCCTCCACTGTGTTTAGCTTTTGTTTCAATAAATTGTTTGAGATGAGAAAATCAGCATTGCATGCTTCTACGAAAATGTCCTAACTTCATAATAAAATATCACTGTAGCATGAACTTTTTAGGTTTTCCATAAATTTCACCCAAAAGCCAAATATCCCTGACTTCTTGTCTACTTGTCTATATATATATATAAACCCGCACTTCCGCACTTTCCAAACTAACGGTATTTTACCGCCTAAGGATGCAGATTGATTCCAGCAATAGTTTAAAAATTAAAATTTATTGATACATGATTTAAAATAATTACAAACAATAACAACAAAAAAATATTAGTACAACTTAAAAACAGGGTGGGATAAACCTCTAAAGTGGGGATGCATCCCCAATAAAGTAAAGCTGAGCCTCCTTATGCAGTCTAATATAGAGCTCGTAAAGTGTAAAAGAAGTCTAATGCCCATATTCCTATCATGAGTGTCATTGAGTTTAGTTCTGTCCTATAGAAAATCACTATTGCAATTTATTGAAGATTCCAAAAAAAGTGCTTAGTGCAAAAAAATTGATTCATGCAAATCAGAATCAAAACAATTATTTATGGACAAGCTATGGAAATCACTATTGCAATTTATTCAAGATTCCAAAAAAGAGTTTAGTGCAGATATTGCTTAGTGCAAAAACAAAACCAAACAATCATTTATGGACAGACTATAGCATCAGCATGCATGAAGGTATATTGTCATAACATGTCACACCCCTGGAAGAACCTATTGCAAAACAGCGTAGGGGTTGGTGATGCGTGGCTGTCTCGGTCTCCTGGTGCATTCTATTATCTTAATCCTTTAGGTGATGTAGTCTTTTACTTTATCAATTTTCTTCTTCTTGGCACTAATCAATGTAATATTGGAGTGTCTGGCACTTACAAATATGTTTTTGGACCCTAATTTTGAATTATATTGGACTATTAACTAAAGACATTGTTGAAATGGTGAATTAAAGCTGATTAAAATTACACTTTTTTTTTAAAAGGCAGACGGGACTTGTCAGATGGTTTTAATTTTTTAGGAGGTTTATGCCTCTAATGACTAAGGTGCCTCTGACTCGAACACATCCCCTCATCAAGATCAGCATTGTTCATGTCAGTCTTGATGAATTGGGGCCACAGTGTTTTTGGACTTTGCAAGGGCATTTGATACTTTGCCACACAGATGTCAAACTGGCCAGTTAAGGTCTATAGGCTTAGAAGGTACGGTTTCGCGAACTAGCTTAAAGACCTTGCCCAGATAGTTGTGGTTACTGACTTTTACTCTGAATTATAAGTGGTAAAGCCCAAGGTTCAGTGCTGGGTCTGTTATTATTCAACTTATTAATGATATAAAACATGAGATTAGTGTTATTTCAATTTTTACATTTGACAGCAAATTATGTTATGTAGCACAGTTTATGGAAGATGTCCATAAGTTACACGCTCACTTGGACAAACTAAGTGTTTGGGCATTTAAGTGGCAAATAAGGTTCAATGCGAAGATAAGGCAAATAGAAATGCATTATATGTTCTAGGTGGAGAAAAACTAGGAGAGTCACTTAAAGAGATGGATACAGTTGCATTTATAAATGATTGACTAAATAACAACGTGCAATTTCAACCAGCAGCTTCTAAGGCCAGAAGGATATTGGCATATATTAAAAAAGGAATGGAATTATTGGTCAGTGATACTATCAATTTACAAAACATTAATGTGACCTCATCGGGAATATATAGTTCACTTCTGGGTAACAGATGATAGAAAGGATGCCCTAGAATTAGAATCAGAACAAATAAGAGCCATGGATAATCTTAACCTTTAAGGGGAGACATGATTAGTTTGTACATGGGCAGAAATGAACAATACAAAAAGTGTGGAATCATGTTGTTTCATGCAAAAAACCCTTTAGATGAGAAGGGGACACTTTCTCTGTTTGGAAAAAGAAAATTTCAGTCTTCAAAGGAGACCTGGCTTCTTCTCCTTAAGAATCATTACTCTTGGGAATAATGTACCTCAAGAGCTGGTCACATTGAGGGTGTTAAACCCTCTGTGACCTTAGACGTACTATCCCGTCGAGGTGCCCTGGGCTTATCTGACCCTGGACGGGATAGTACGTCATAGCCGATCGTCCGCGCTCACGGGGGGAGCGCGGCCGATCGCGGCCGGGTGTCAGCTGCTTGTTGCAGCTGACATCCGGCACTATGTGCCAGGAGCGGTCACGGACCGCCCCCGGCACATTAACCCCTGGCACACCACGATCAAAGATGATCGCGATGTGCCGGCGGTGCAGGGAAGCACCGCGCAGGGAGGGGGCTCCCTGCGGGCTTCCCTGAGCCCCCCGGAGCAACGCGATGTGATCGTGTTGCTGCGAGGGTCTCACCTCCCTCCCTGCTCCCTCCAGCCCCGGATCCAAGATGGCCGCGGATCCGGGTCCTGCAGGGAGGGAGGTGGCTTCACAGAGCCTGCTCAGAGCAGGCACTGTGAAGCCTGCAGCGCTGCATGTCAGATCAGTGATCTGACAGAGTGCTGTGCAAACTGTCAGATCACTGATCTGTGATGTCCCCCCCTGGGACAAAGTAAAAAAGTAAAAAAAAATATTTCCAAATGTGTAAAAAAAATAAAAAAAAATATTCCAAAATAATGAAAAAAAAAAAAAATATTATTCCCATAAATACATTTCTTCATCTAAATAAAAAAAAAAACCCAATAAAAGTACACATATTTAGTATCGCCGCATCCGTAACGACCTGACCTATAAAACTGTCCCACTAGTTAACCCCTTCAGTAAACACCGTAAGAAAAAAAATAAAACGAGGCAAAAAACAACGCATTATTATCATACCGCCGAACAAAAAGTGGAATAACACGCGATCAAAAGGACAGATATAAATAACCATGGTACCGCTGAAAGCGTCATATTGTCCCGCAAAAAAAGAGCTGCCATACAGCATCATCAGCAAAAAAATAAAAAAGTTATAGTCCTGAGAATAAAGCGATGCAAAAATAATTATTTTTTCTGTAAAATAGTTTTTATCGTATAAAAGCGCCAAACCATAAAAAAATGATATAAATGAGGTATCGCTGTAATCGTACCGACCCGAAGAATAAAACTGATTTATCAATTTTACCAAACGCAGAACGGTATAAACGCCTCCCCCAATAGAAATTCATGAATAGCTGGCTTTTGGTCATTCTTCCTCACAAAAATCGGAATAAAAAGCGATCAAAAAATGTCACGTGCCCAAAAATGTTTTCAATAAAAACGTCAACTCGTCCCGCAAAAAACAAGACCTCACATGACTCTGTGGACCAAAATATGGAAAAATTATAGCTCTCAAAATGTGGTATTGCAAAAAATATTTTTTGCAATAAAAAGGGTCTTTCAGTGTGTGACGGCTGCCAATCATAAAAATCCGCTAAAAAACTCGCTATAAAAGTAAATCAAACCCCCCTTCATCACCCCCTTAGTTAGGGAAAAATAAAAAAAAATGTATTTATTTCCATTTTCCCATTAGGGCTAGGGTTAGGGCTAGGGTTAGGGCTAGGGCTAGGGTTAGGGCTAGGGTTAGGGCTAGGGTTAGGGCTAGGGTTAGGGCTAGGGCTAGGGTTAGGGCTAGGGTTAGGGCTAGGGCTATGGTTAGGGTTAGGGCTAGGGTTAGGGCTAGGGTTAGGGCTAGGGTTAGGGCTAGGGTTAGGGTTAGGGTTAGGGCTAGGGCTAGGGTTAGGGCTAGGGTTAGGGCTAGGGTTAGGGTTAGGGTTAGGGCTAGGGTTAGGGCTAGGGTTAGGGCTAGGGTTAGGGTTAGGGTTGGGGCTACAGTTAGGGTTGGGGCTAAAGTTAGGGTTAGGGTTTAGATTACATTTACTATTGGGAATAGGGTTGGGATTAGGGTTAGGGGTGTGTCAGGGTTAGAGGTGTGGTTAGGGTTACCGTTGGAATTAGGGTTAGGGGTGTGTTTAGATTAGGGTTTCAGTTATAATTGGGGGGTTTCCACTGTTTCGGCACATCAGGGGCTCTCCAAACACGACATGGCGTCCGATCTCAATTCCAGCCAATTCTGCGTTGAAAAAGTAAAACAGTGCTCCTTCCCTTCCGAGCTCTCCTGTGTGCCCAAACAGGGGTTTACCCCAACATATGGGGTATCAGCGTACTCAGGACAAATTGGACAACAACTTTTGTGGACCAATTTCTCCTGTTACCCTTGGGAAAATACAAAACTGGGGGCTAAAAAATAATTTTTGTTGGAAAACAAAAAGATTTTTTATTTTCACGGCTCTGCGTTATAAACTGTAGTGAAACACTTGGGGGTTCAAAGTTCTCACAACACATCTAGATAAGTTCATTGAGGGGTCTAGTTTCCAATATGGGGTCACTTGTGGTGGGTTTCTACTGTTTAGGTACATTAGGGGCTCTGCAAACGCAATGTGACGCCTGCAGACCAATCCATCTAAGTCTGCATTCCAAATGATGCTCCTTCCCTTCCGAGCCCTCCCATGCGCCCAAACGGTGGTTCCCCCCCACATATCGGGTATCAGCGTACTCAGGACAAATTGGACAACAATATTTAGGGTCCAATTTCTCCTGCTAACCTTGGAAAAATACAAAACTGGTGGCTAAAATATAATTTTTGTGGAAAAAAAAATATTTTTTATTTGCATGGCTCTGCGTTATAAACTGTAGTGAAATACTTGGGGGTTCAAAGCTCTCACAACACATCAAGATGAGTTCCTTAGGGGGTCTACTTTCCAAAATGGTGTCACTTGTGGGGGGTTTCTACTGTTTAGGTACATTAGGGGCTCTGCAAACGCAATGTGACGCCTGCAGACCATTCCATCTAAGTCTGCATTCCAAATGGCGCTCCTTCCCTTCCGAGCCCTCCCATGCGCCCAAACGGTGGTTCCCCCCCACATATGGGGTATCAGCGTACTCAGGACAAATTGGACAACAACTTTTGGGGTCCAATTTCTCCTGTTACCCTAGGAAAAATACAAAACTGGGGGCTAAAAAATAATTTTTGTGGGAAAAAAATTTTGTTTTATTTTTATGGCTCTGCATTATAAACTTCTGTGAAGCCCTTGGTGGCTCAAAGTGCTCACCACACATCCAGATAAGTTCCTTAGGGGGTCTACTTTCCAAAATGGTGTCACTTGTGGGGGGTTTCAATGTTTAGGCACATCAGTGGCTCTCCAAACGCAACATGGCGTCCCATCTCAATTCCTGTCAATTTTGCATTGAAAAGTCAAACGGCGCTCCTTCCCTTCCGAGCTCTCCCATCCGCCCAAACAGTGGTTTACTGCCACATATGGGGTATCAGCATACTCAGGACAAATTGCACAACAAATTTTGAGGTCCAATTTCTTCTCTTACCCTTGGAAAAATAAAAAATTGCGGGCAAAAATTTAATTTTTGTGAAAAAATATGATTTTTTATTTTTACGGTTCTGCATTATAAACTTCTGTGAAGCACTTGGTGGGTCAAAGTGCTCACCACACCTCTAGATAAGTTCCTTAGGGGGTCTACTTTCCAAAATGGTGTCACTTGTGGGGGGTTTCAATGTTTAGGCTCATCAGTGGCTCTCCAAACGCAACATGGCGTCCCATCTCAATTTCGGTCAATTTTGCATTGAAAAGTCAAACTGCGCTCCTTCCCTTCCGAGCTCTCCCATGCGCCCAAACAGTGGTTTACTGCCACATATGGGGTATCAGCGTACTCAGGACAAATTGGACAACAATTTTTTTGGTCCAATTTCTCCTGTTACCCTTGGTAAAATAAAACAAATTGGAGCTGAAGTAAATTTTTTGTGTAAAAAAGTTAAATGTTCATTTTTATTTAAACATTCCAAAAATTCCTATTAAACACCTGAAGGGTTAATAAACTTCTTGAATGTGGTTTTGAGCACCTTGAGGGGTGCAGTTTTTAGAATGGTGTCACACTTGGGCATTTTCTATCATATAGACCCCTCAAAATGACTTCAAATGAGACGTGGTCCCTAAAAAAAATGGTGTTGTAAAAATGAGAAATTGCTGGTCAACTTTTAACCCTTATAACTCCCTAACAAAAAAAAAAATTGGTTCCAAAATTATGCTGATGTAAAGGAGACATGTGGGAAATGTTACTTATTAAGTATTTTGTGTGACATATCTCTGTGATTTAATTGCATAAAAATTCAAAGTTTGAAAATTGCGAAATTTTCAAAATTTTCGCCAAATTTCCGTTTTTTTCACAAATAAACGCAGGTACTATCAAAGAAATTTTACCACTATCATGAAGTACAATATGTCACGAGAAAACAATGTCAGAATCACCAGGATCCGTTGAAGCGTTTCGGAGTTATAACCTCATAAAGGGACAGTGGTCAGAATTGTAAAAATTGGCCTGGTCATTGACGTGCAAACCACCCTTGGGGGTAAAGGGGTTAAAGAAGGCATGGATGTTTTTTTTTAGAAGAAAATATAATACATGCTTTTGTAAATGTGTAAAGTTCTTTTCCAGATGTTTGGTCCAATGGATTGACAATTGGGCTCAGGAGGATAAATGAGCTCTTTAGGGGTGGACTGTGTCATGCATTGTGTGGTAGTACATGTGCCCCTTACCTTTGTCTGCTCCCATTTCTTGGTTTAACATAATGGACCTACACCTTTTTTCAATCATATCAACAAAGTAACTAATTCTAAACTGCACAATGAAAAGTGCTTCGTGTGAACTTCACAGCATTGCTCCATGTATTTGTACTATTTCTACTTACTAAAACAAACTAGCAATTTCATTTTTTCATGTTTTTATTGTGTTTCTTACATTTTTTGCATAGATCATCTTCATCTTTTGTCAAATATAAAATTATTTCAGCCAAAGTTTTACTCACCTTGTTATACAAAGTACTACAACGCAGATGATGGCAATCTGAATTGTACCAATCACCGCTGCTATTAAGACATACTGGAAACGTACAGGGCCTGGAACTACGTATAATACATTAAAGTCCTTCTTTTCACACTTTGATCCGCTGTATCCAGCATCACACCTACAGAGAAAAACACAATTATTAGCGCATAAAATCAAATTACGGTAATAACGCTCACTCCATTTTCTGAGCTACAAAAAAAAAAAGAAATATTTATAAGAAACACATACAATATACTATACAAATATTAAAGTAGTTTTCTGAGCATCAGTTGTGCTAAATATGAAACACAATAGAAAATAGAAAAAAAACTTTGACTCTCATTACAAACTCTGTCACCAGATTACATAATATAAAGTATATACCTTATCAATTTGATCTTTTAGTTGGGGTACTTACTTTTGTAATCCATATCAGAATTTAGCGATCAGGTTGTATTGATGGATCGGGCGATTCTGAACATGGCGATACCAAATATGTTTATGTTTGATTTTTTTCATTGTTTTATTTTGAATGGGGTGGAAGGGTGGTGATTTGAACTTTTATATATAGTTTTTTTTAATATTTTTAAAAACATTTTTTTCACTTTTGGCATGCTTCAATAGTCTCCGTGGGAGACTAGAAGCGGCCACAACCCGATCGGCACTGCTACATGCAGGTGAAGATCAGATCGCCTGTATGTAGCAGAATAACTCACTTGCTATGAGTGATGACCATCGGTTGGCGCTCATAGCAATGCGGCAGTCACAACCATAGAGGTCTCCAGGAGAGCTCTGGTTGTCATGCCAACCCGTCAGTGACCCGCAATCACGGGGGTCACCGATAGGCGGATTTCCGACGAGATTGCCGCAAATGTATGTTAAATGACGTTGTCAGGCGGAGACATCCAATGATCATTGGTCGTAAAGGGGTCAAACAGTCAAAACTTGGATCTGCATCCCTTATTCTTTCTCAACGGCAGCACAGAATAATCCATTACTTCCAGTTTTGTTTCTTCTAGCTTTCATCATGGGTCTGCAGCAGCCTTAATGTCTACTTGTGGCTATGTGCACACAACTGCACTAAGTGATCACAACTGCGCATGTTCTTTTATGCCTGTTTAACCCAGATAAGACCCTATTTGCGCTTTTTATTCTTTAAAGCATTTATCTCTTTAGTAATATATTGTAGATGTAGTAATAAGAATATAAGAAAATATTAGAAAATACTTCACCATAGTGAAGTATAGTTCTTCGGATTCACTATGGTGCTTATCTCATGTGCAGGCATTACACTAGCTTAGGTATCCATGGCTAAGAGCACTCATATAGTGACAGCTAGTCAGCTCTTAGTGGTTGTAACCATGGATACCTAATCTACTGCAGTGACTGTACATAAGGTAAGCGACATAGTGAATCAGAAGAACTATACAACATTTCTAATTTGAGGTATTTGCGACTTTGTAATGTAAAGTAAATATATGACTGTAAAGGTGCTGTAATACTGATTACATTGATACCTTTGGTGAAGAAATCTGCTTTTGTTGTTTTTATTTTATCGCCAATTGAAGCTTTCTGCTAATTAGATTTTGGTGCACAGGTGCCGGACAGTACACTGGGTCTGTGATTCCTGGCCCCTCTGCCTGTGGTCTATGAATGACCTGCCTCTTCTGTTTGAAATCTCAGCAGCGACCTGTCACTCAAAGATCTGAGGCAGGTGGAGGGGCTGAGGATTCACAGACAGGGAGGAGAAGACCCAGTGCACAGTCCGGCCCCTGTGCACCAAAATCTAATTAACAGAGAGCTTCAAATAGCGATTAAATAAGAACAATAAAGCAGATTTCTTCACCAAAGGTATTCATTTAATCAGTATTACCGAACCATTACAGCCATGTCTTTACTTTACATTATAAAATCATGCAGACAGGTTCACTTTAATAATGTATGGAAGTTGTATTGTGAAATTAGATCAGAGATCCCTTTAATTCCTTGCCTAGTGGTGCGACCTATAAAGTGACAGTGCTCTAAAGTGATAGGTGCTTATTAATTAATCAGAGTAAAAGCCTGTATGAGAAAAGCTGACAGATATGTACAGACCCCAATCTCACTGTACCGTGCCCCCGAGCTAGCGTTTTACTCTAATTAATTTATAAGAACCTATCACTTTTTGAGCACTGTCATATTAGAATATAATAGGTTGTACCGCCGGGTTTGATACCAAGTTATTTGACCACTTTGCTATTTATTTCACATATATTGTTTAATCAGAGTGAAATTGTTAATCTATATCATGGTAATTTGTATAATGGATTTACCTTACCCATTTAAGAAATCATGCAATTATTATGCCGGATTCCTGCAGACATGCAACATGTCACCTTTTGCCTTATGCTGATATAACTGGTGTACAGTTCATTTTGGTTTCATGTCCATTTTTGTCCCTTTTTCCATAATTCCTCATAGCCTTGTTATGATGAATATTAGCATTTTATATTAATTATGTGCATAGTAATTGAATATTGTTGAATAGACTTACTTCCACATTCATCTGCTTTGGTTATTAAGGATTCATTACATCACTACTATTATACAGTGCAATTGTTGTAAACCAGTAATCTCTGCGATCTTTAATGTCATGTGACAACACTACCTCCTCGTAATTATTTTAATTCTTGATGATTTTTTTCCTGTGTGATTTTTAATCTCAATAATTTGGAAATCAACATTTTAATTTTTGTATATGCACAGTTGTGTATCATACTTATAGGTTTATTTTTTGTTGATTAAGATGTTAATGGTTTTTTTGCGTGACAATTTGGTGTTTTTATACCAATACTAGCTGAAAAGTCCGGCGTTGCCTGGGCATAGTAAATATCTGTGGTTAGTTATAGCACCTCACTTCTCTTATTTTCCCATCACGCCTCTCATTTTCCCCCTCACATCTCTCATTTTCTTCCTTACACCTCTCATTTTCCCCCTCACTCCTCTTATTTTCCCCCCACTCCTCTCATTCCCCCCTAACACTTGTTATTTCGACCTCACATCTGTCATTTTCCAATAACTCCACTATTTTCCCTCACTCCTCTCATTTTGCACTCACACCTTTTCATTTTCACCTCACACCCCTCATTTTCCCCTCAGTATATACATGCTTGTCATCTCCCTTATATATAGTATATATGTGTGTGTCATCTGCTCCTGTATATAGTATATACCTGTGTGTTATCTCCCCTGTATATAGTATGTACCTGTATGTCATCTCCTCCTGTATATAGTATATACCTGTTTGTCATCTCCCCTGTATATAGTATATATGTGTGTCATCTCCTCCTGTATATAGTATATACCTGTGTCATCTCCTCCTGTATATAGTATATACCTGTGTGTCATCTCCTCCTGTATATAGTATGTATGTGTGTGTCATCTGCTCCTGTATATAGTATATACCTGTGTGTCATCTCCCCTGTATATAGTATATATGTGTGTGTCATCTGCTCCTGTATATAGTATATACCTGTGTGTTATCTCCCCTGTATATAGTATGTACCTGTATGTCATCTCCTCCTGTATATAGTATATACCTGTTTGTCATCTCCCCTGTATATAGTATATATGTGTGTCATCTCCTCCTGTATATAGTATATACCAGTGTGTCATCTCTCCTGTATATAGTATATATCTGTATGTCATCTCCTCCTGTATTAGACCGCGTTCACACGATATTTGGTCAGTATTTTTACCTCAGTATTTGTAAGCTAAATTGGCAGCCTGATAAATCTCCAGCCAACAGGACGCCCTCCCCCCTGGCAGTATATATTGGTGAGTAACCCATGTCAGGGCCCCACCTTAGCAACTGTACGGTATATACTCTTTGGCGCCTTCGCTCTCACTCTTTCAGTCCCCCTTGTTCACATCTGGCAGCTGTCAATTTGCCTCCAACACTTTTCCTTTCACTTTTCCCCCATTATGTAGATAGGGGCAAAATTGTTTGGTGAATTGGAACACGCTGGGTTAAATTTCGCCTCACAACATAGCTTATGACGCTCTCGGGGTCCAGACGTGTGACTGCGCAAAATTTAGTGGCTGAAGCTGCGACGGTACAGATGCCAATCTCGGACATACACAAATACACACATACACACATACACACATACACACATACACACATTCAGCTTTATATAGTAGATGAAAGTAGCTATAACACTTTGATTTTTAATGTGTTTATTACAAAGGAGTGGTGACAGAAAAAACTGCAATTCTGGCGTTTTAATTTTCATTCTTGTTACAGTGGATGATCAGGTTAATTAATTTTATATTTTGATAGATAAAACTTGTATGAATGCAGCAGTGGTGCCAAATATATTGTTTGATGGGGCGTGATTCAGAAATGTATATTGTTTTCATGTACATTACAGTTTTTTTAATTTTTTTAAATGTTTTTCTTTATTTTTTAGTTTCCATAAGGGAATTGAACCTGGGATCACTAACAGTGTACAGTTAAATGCATTATAATAGTATTGCAGAATATAGTGAAAATAAGTCGGCAATTTAATATAATCTGTCAAGTATGCAGAGACCTTAGCTCCTGAGAGATCACCCTCGCGATCACTTAAGTCTATGGTTAAGGAAGTGTTCAATGACCCCCTGTCTGCAGACTACAGAATACAGTGATATCTATGAGCAAGGTTTTTTTTCTTGCTAGAAAGTGCATGTTCTGGTTCAAATCTATGGTATACCAATACATGATTTAGCTATCATTATGTTCAAACATGTCTATGAGCAATAAGAATCGGATTTAAGAAGGTCGTAGAGGATTTTGAACAAATGACATTAGAACCAGTAACTTTCAACAAATCAGTAATAGAACTGAAATTACTGTGAACTTTTGCCTTACACACAGGTACCAGCCTTCCATCTAGCAACTCTGTCTTGTCTGAAGAAGGTCAGCGTGTATGGCAAAAATATAATTGAACAATTATCTTTGGATTGCAAGAAAATAAAGAAATTCAAGGCTGAAAACTATTTAAGTGCAACATGTGCACCATCTATCATGAGTGCCGTGTTCCCGACATTGATTATTGTGGACTTAGACTTGATAACTTTACCAAGCCAAGAAGGTTTGCAGTAGGAGTAAGTGAATTGGTAGGGTTCTTCATTTGCAATTTGTTTCAAGCTTTCAGAAAGTAATATTCCTTTTATAGGACATCTTTTATAGGTTGTTAGTCATCATGAGAAACCTCAAAGGAACTCAACTGGCCAATATATTTTATTAGTTCTGATGGTACTTAAGAATAGTAGTGTACTTATTATTATTATTATTATTATTTTAACTTATAGAAGCTACAAAGACATTTTTCATGTAATATCCTATATGAATTGTAATTTAATTACATTATTTGCATAGAGGATTTGTCTGGATCAAGGTTATCAAAAGAAACAAGGATAAGTGTGGTATGCTTACATTAGACACATAATGTAAATGTGAATTCATTCAGATCATCCACAGTGTATGTTTTAGTTCAATTGTCTGTAATCACAGTATTTATTCCCTTCACACGGAAGCCTGTTTTCACCTTCATGACAAGGCAAATTTTTACAATTCTGACCACTGTCATTTTATGTGGTAATAATTCTGGAACGCTTGAATGGATGCCACTGATTCTGAGACTCTTTTCTCGTGACATATTGTAATTTATGACAGTGGTAAAATTTATTTCATATGACTTGCGTTTATTTGTGAAAAAAATGGAAATTTGGCGAAAATTTTGCAATTTTCAAACTTTTAAATTTTATGCCCTTAAATCAGAGAGTCATATCACACAAAACAGTTAATAAATAACATTTACCACATGTCTACTTTACATTAGCACAATATTGGAAACATTATTTTTTTGTTAGGAAGTTTTAAGGGTTAAAATTTGACCAGTGATTTCTCATTTTTACAACAAAATTTGCAAAACCATTTTTTGAGGGACCACCTCACATTTGAAATGACTTTGAGGAGCCTGTCTGACAAAAAATACCAACAAAAATAACACCATTCTAAAAACTGCACCCTTCAAGGTACTCAAAACCACATTCAAGAAGTTTATTCACCCTTCAGGTGCTTCACAGGAATTTTTGGAATGGGAAGGAAAAAATAACCATTTACTTTTATTTCACAAACATTTTCCTTTAGACCTATTTTTTTTTTACATTTGCAAGGGCAACAGGAAAAAATGGACCATACAATTTGTTGAGCAATTTTTCCTGATCCGGCCATTAACCCATATGTGGGGAAAATCTACTGTTTGGGCACACGACAAGGCTATGAAGGAGCGCCATTTCACTTTTTAAATGTAAAATATGCTGGAATAATTAGAGGTTGTCATGTCGCGTTTGGAGAGTCCTGATGTGCCTAAACAGTGGAAACCTCAAACCATTTTGGAAACTAGACCCATTAAGGATCTTATCTAGATTTGTATTGAGCACCTTGAAACCACAGATGCTTCACATAAGTTTATAATGTAGAGCCATGGAAATTTAAAAAATCAAAGTTTTCCAAAATAATTATTTTTAGCTCCAAATTTTGCATTTACATAAGAGAAAAAAGAGAAATTGCTTCATACAATTTGTTGCACAATTTCTCCTGAATACGCCGATGCCCAATATGTGTGTCATGGTATAGGGCATGGTTCATGTCCTGCTCTCTCAGTGATAATATTGCTGGCCTCTCTTTGGATCTGGAAGGGGTATTTATACACACTCCAGACTAGGATTCCCCATCAGCTATACTTTTGTTTAGTCTCTATGTCTGACCCCCTTGAGTGTGTGCTTTGTTTGCATTTGTGTGTTTTGCTCTCTGTACTTTACTCTGCTTGTTTGTTCTGCTGGTTTCCTGACCTTTGGCTTCCTTTCTGGCTATCCCTCCATCTCACCCCTTGGTTACCTCGTTATCTCCTGATTTTGATCTTGGCACATTTAACTGCTCTCCAGCATATATCTTGTCTTCTTCACCCTGGTGTCTGGCACTGCCCTTGACCACCTCCTTCCCTGTCACGTGGTTCTGGTCCTGTTTGCTACCCGGTAAGTTCCCCACCGCTCTGCTCTCAGCTCCCTTGCTGCGGCGCGCAGCTCTCCCCACAGCAGTAATATCCAGGAGTCGTAACAATGTAGAGGTAAACAACTGTTTGAGCGCATGGCAGGGCTTGGAAGGGAAGGAGCACCATTTTACTTTTGGAACGCAAAATGTAATGGAATAATTAGCGAATGCCATGTCGCATTTGAAGAGCCTCTGATGTGCCTAAACAATGGAAACCCCCCCAAGTGTCATCATTTTAAAAACTAGACCCTTTATGGAATGTATCTAGATGTGTATTGAGCCCCTTAAACCCACAGGTGCTTTAAAGAAGTTTATAACGTTAAGCAGTGAAAATGAAATAATCACATTTTTTCCACAAAATTCTTTTTAGCTACACATTTTGCTTTTTCATAAGGGTAACAGGAAAAATTGTTCATACAATTTGTTGTTCAATTTCTCCTGAGTACACCAAAACCCCATATGTGGGGGATACTACTGTTTGGGTGCACGGCAGGGCATGGAAGGGAAGGAACGCCATTTGACTTTTTAAATGCAAAAATTAATGGAATAATTAGCAGGTGCTATGTCGTGTTAGAAGAGCCCCTGATGTGCCTAAGCAGTGGAAACCCCCACAAGTGACATCATTTTTGCAACTAGACCCCAGGAGAAATTGCTTCATACAATTACTTGTGCAATTTCTCCTGAGTATGCCGAAACCTCCTATGTTGGGGAATACTACTGCTTGGGATGGAAGGTATGGAGCGCCATTTGACTTTATGAATGCAAAATTTGATTGAAAAATTAGTGGACGCTTGTCACGTTTGGAGACCCCCTTATGTGCCTAAACAGTGAAACTTCCCCCACAAGTGACACCATATTTGAAACTACACCTCTTTGGGACCTTATCTAGATGTGTATTGAGCACCTTGATCCCCCAAGCACTTCACAGAAGTTTAAAACGTTAAGCCGTGAAAATAAAAAAAAATCTAATTTTTCCCAGAAAAATCTTTTTTAGCTACAAATATTGTATTTTTACAAGGGCAAAAGGAAAAAATGGACCCCAAAGTTTGCTATGAAGTTTCTCCTGAGTTCATCCCATATGTGGTCGAAAACTACTTTTGAGGCACAGTGCAGAGCTCCGAAGGGAAATAGCACCATATTACAATGCAGATTTTACTGCACTTGTTTGGGGGTGCCATGTTACATTGACAGAGCCCCTGAAGTGCCAGAACAGCAGAACCCCCATAAGTGACCCCATTTTAACGATTAAACTTCTCAATGAATTCATCTAGGGGTGCACTGATTATATTGACACCACAGGTGTGTCACAAACTTTTATACCATTGGGCAGTGAAGAAAAAATAATTTACATGTTTACCACCAAGATTGCGTGCTAGCCCCAAGTTTTACATTTTCACACTGGGAAATCGGTAAAAATGGCACCAAAATTTGTCCCAGAATTTCTGCTGAATGTAGAATTACCCCATATGTGGCTGTACAGCACTACATTGCCATACAGAGTGACTCTGGAGCAACAGAGCGTTATTTGCCTCCTGGAGCGCAGACTTTCCTAGACTAGTTTGTCTAGGAAAATCCCATATTCCATATGCAGAGCCCCTAAGTGCTAGAGAAGCAGAATCCCCCTCAAGTAACCCTATTTTGGAAATTATAACCCTTTGGGAATTTATCTACAGATGTAGTGACGATTTTGACTCCATGGGTGTTTTCCAGAAACAGGCAGCAAGCAGTGGATGTTGCTGAGTGGAAATTGCAAATTTCCATTGCAGTGACCAGTATGCTGTTGTGACCAGTATGTTGTAGTGACCAGCACAATATGCCCAGCTCATGCTTCTGGAGACACACACCTGTAAATTAGGCGGGCTCTCATCACTAGGGTTGAGCGAAACGGGTCGAACATTTTCAAAAGTCGCCGACTTTTGGCGAAGTCGAGTTTCATGAAACCCGATCCGACCCCTGTGCGTGGTCGGCCATGCGGTACGCGACTTTCGCGCCAAAGTCGCGTTTCAATGACGCGAAAAGTGCCATTTCTCAGCCAATGAAGGTAAACGCAGAGTGTGGGCAGCGTGATGACATAGGTCCTGGTCCCCACCATCTTAGAGAAGGGCATTGCAGTGATTGGCTTGCTGTCTGCGGCGTCACAGGGGCTATAAAGGGGAGTTCCCGCCGACCGCCATGTTACTGCTGCTGATCTGAGCTTAGGGAGAGGTTGCTGCCGCTTCGTCAGAAGCAGGGATAGCGTTAGGCAGGGTCCATTAACCACAAAACCGCTTGTGCTGTAGCGATTTCCACTGCCCAACACCACCTTCGGTGTGCAGGGACAGTGGAAGCTCCTTTTTTTTTTTTTTTCCTCAGCGCTGTAGCTCATTGGGCTGCCCTAGAAGGCTCCCTGATAGCTGCATTGCTGTGTGTACGCCGCTGTGCAAACCAACTGCTTTTTTCAAAGCACAAATCCT
Organism: Ranitomeya imitator; assembly: GCF_032444005.1. Lineage (NCBI taxonomy): Eukaryota > Metazoa > Chordata > Amphibia > Anura > Dendrobatidae > Ranitomeya > Ranitomeya imitator. The sequence goes on along the minus strand of NC_091288.1, from coordinate 147,817,284 downwards.
CTTGTTCCTTCCTTTCTGCACAGCTATCTTGTTTGTTTGTCCACACTTTTTATTTAATTTGTGCATCAGTCCACTCCTTATTGCTGCCTGCCATACCTGGCTGAGATTACTGCAGGGAGATAGTAATTGAAGGACAGTTCCTTTTTTTTTTTTTTTTTTTTTTTGGTGGGAGATAAAGATTGACATTTCTGCTAGAGTGCCATCTCTGTCTGTGTCATCTCTCACTCAGTGGGCCATAGAAAGCCTATTTATTTTTTTGCTTGATTTGGGTTCCAAAATCTACCAGAAAAAATCACAACCTCAATCAGTGGGAGAAAAATATTGGCCTCAGGGCTTGTGTGCCACTCCTTACTCCTGTGTGTGCCATCTCTCACTCAGTGGGCCATAGAAAGCCTATTAATTTTTTTGCTTGATTTGGGTTCTAAATTCTACCTGAAAAAATCAATAAATCAATCAGTGGGAGATTAATATTGGCCTTTGGGCTTGTGTGCCAGTCCTAAGCGTGCCATCTCTCTCTCTCTCTCAGATAGTGGGCCATAGAAAGCCTATTTTTTTATTATTTTATTGGGTTTATAAATTTTCCCTGGAAAAAAAAAAAAAGTGGGAGATTAATATTGGCCTCTGGGCTTGTGTGCCAGTCCTGAGCGTGCCATCTCTCTCACAAATAGTTGGCCATAGAAAGCCTATTTATTTTTTTGGTTGATTTGGGTTCATAATTCTACCTTAAAAAATCAATCAATCAATCAGTGGGAGATTAGTATTGGCCTTTGGGCTTGTGTGCCAGTCCTAAGCGTGCCATCTCTCTCTCTCAGAAAGTGGGCCATAGAAAGCCTATTTATTATTATTTTTTTTATTGGGTTTATAAATTTTCCCTGGAAAAAAAAAAAAAGTGGGAGATTAATATTGGCCACTGGGCTTGTGTGCCAGTCCTGAGCGTGCCATCTCTCTCACAAATAGTGGGCCATAGAAAGCCTATTTATTTTTTTGGTTGATTTGGGTTCATAATTCTACCTTAAAAAATCAATCAATCAATCAGTGGGAGATTAGTATTGGCCTTTGGGCTTGTGTGCCAGTCCTAAGCGTGCCATCTCTCTCTCTCAGATAGTGGGCCATAGAAAGCCTATTTATTATTATTTTTTGTATTGGGTTTATAAATTTTCCCTGGAAAAAAAAAAAAGTGGGAGATTAATATTGGCCTCTGGGCTTGTGTGCCAGTCCTGAGCGTGCCATCTCTCTCACAAATAGTGGGCCATAGAAAGCCTATTTATTTTTTGGGTTGATTTGGGTTCATAATTCTACCTGAAAAAATTAATCAATCAATCAGTGGGAGAAAAATATTGGCCTCAGGGCTTGTGTGCCACTCCTTACTCCTGTGTGTGCCATCTCTCACTCAGTGGGCCATAGAAAGCCTATTAATTTTTTTGCTTGATTTGGGTTCTAAATTCTACCTGAAAAAATCATTAAATCAATCAGTGGGAGATTAATATTGGGCTTTGGGCTTGTGTGCCAGTCCTAAGCGTGCCATCTCTCTCTCTCAGATAGTGGGCCATAGAAAGCCTATTTATTATTATTTTTTTTATTGGGTTTATAAATTTTCCCTGGAAAAAAAAAAATGGGAGATTAATATTGGCCTCTGGGCTTGTGTGCCACTCCTGACTCCTGTGTGCGTCATCTGTCACTCAGTGGGCCCTAGAAAGCCTATTTTTTGTTTTATTTGTTTTCTAAATTCTCCCTGAAACAATCATTTTATTTTCTTTGGTTTCTAAATTATTCCTGAAAAAAATCATTTTTTTTGTATTTTTTTTTCTCTCAAGTCTCCCTGAAAAAAAAAAATAAAATCTGTGGGAGATTCATATTGCCCCTTCTGCTTGTGTGCCAGTCTTGACTCCTGGGTGTGCCATCTCTCTCTCTCTCCCCAATTGTGGGCCATAGAAAGCCTATTAATTTTTTTGCTTGATTTGGGTTCCAAAATCTACCTGAAAAAAATCACTAAATCAATCAGTGGGAGATTAATATTGGCCTCTGGGCTTGTGTGCCACTCCTGACTCCTGTGTGCGTCATCTGTCACTCAGTGGGCCCTAGAAAGCCTATTTTTTGTTTTATTTGTTTTCTAAATTCTCCCTGAAACAATCATTTTATTTTCTTTGGTTTCTAAATTATTCCTGAAAAAAAATCATTTTTTTGGTATTTTTTTTTCTCTCAAGTCTCCCTGAAAAAAAAAAAAAAAAAAAAAAATCTGTGGGAGATTCATATTGCCCCTTCTGCTTGTGTGCCAGTCTTGACTCCTGGGTGTGCCATCTCTCTCTCTCTCCCCAATTGTGGGCCATAGAAAGCCTATTAATTTTTTTGCTTGATTTGGGTTCCAAAATCTACCTGAAAAAAAACACTAAATCAATCAGTGGGAGATTAATATTGGCCTCTGGGCTTGTGTGCCACTCCTGACTCCTGTGTGCGTCATCTGTCACTCAGTGGGCCCTAGAAAGCCTATTTTTTGTTTTATTTGTTTTCTAAATTCTCCCTGAAACAATCATTTTATTTTCTTTGGTTTCTAAATTATTCCTGAAAAAAATCATTTTTTTGGTATTTTTTTTTCTCTCAAGTCTCCCTGAAAAAAAAAAAAAAAAAAAATCTGTGGGAGATTCATATTGCCCCTTCTTCTTGTGTGCCAGTCTTGACTCCTGGGTGTGCCATCTCTCTCTCTCTCCCCAATTGTGGCCCATAGAAAGCCTATTAATTTTTTTGCTTGATTTGGGTTCCAAAATCTACCGAAAAAAATCACTAAATCAATCAGTGGGAGATTAATATTGGCCTCTGGGCTTGTGTGCCACTCCTGACTCCTGTGTGCGTCATCTGTCACTCAGTGGGCCCTAGAAAGCCTATTTTTTGTTTTATTTGTTTTCTAAATTCTCCCTGAAACAATCATTTTATTTTCTTTGGTTTCTAAATTATTCCTGAAAAAAATCATTTTTTTGGTATTTTTTTTTCTCTCAAGTCTCCCTGAAAAAAAAAAAAAAAAAAAAAAAACTGTGGGAGATTCATATTGCCCCTTCTGCTTGTGTGCCAGTCTTGACTCCTGGGTGTGCCATCTCTCTCTCTCTCCCCAATTGTGGGCCATAGAAAGCCTATTATTTTTTTTAGCTTGATTTGGGTTCCAAAATCTACCTGAAAAAATCACTACATCAATCAGTGGGAGATAAATATTGGCCTCTGGGCTTGTGTGCCACTCCTGACTCCTGTGTGCGTCCTCTCTCACTCAGTGGGCCCTACAAAGCCTTTTTTTTTTTTTTTTTTTCCTAAATTCTCCCTGAAACAATCATTTCATTTTATTTGTTTTATAAATTCTTCTGTAAAAAATAATTTTTTTTTAATTTTTTTTTTTTTCTGAAGTCTCCCTTTTAAAAAAAACAAACACAAATCAGTGGGAGATAAATATTTACATTTGCGCTTCAGTGACAGTCCTGCGTGTGTGCCATCTCATTTGTTGCCAACAACAACAACAGAGTGTGTAACATTGTGGCTGATTTTCGTTGTGATCTCACCCACCTGTAAAGGGGTAGCTAAATCATACTGAAGTTATAGCTCACCGTGTAAGTTGTGTGACAGCAACAAATACCGTTCGTTTGTTAACGTTTTTAAAACAATGAGGAAGTCTGGTGGAAGAGGTCGTGGCCGGGGGCGTTCATTGTCAGCTGGTAATGAGGGTAGTGGTAGTGGTGGAGCATCAGCTGGTCGTGGGAAAAAAAATATTGCACCTAAGTCTGGAGCTGTGGAGCCAGGTTCGTCGTCTGGCTACACAAGGCCTCGAACGCTCCCTTTTCTGGGAGTAGGAAAACCGCTTTTAAAGCCGGAGCAGCAAGAGCAAGTTTTGGCTTATCTTGCTGACTCAGCCTCTAGCTCTTTTGCCTCCTCTCGTGAAACTGGTAAATGTCAAAGCAGCGCGTCGTTAGTGGATGTTCACGGTCAGGGACAAGTCGCTTCCTTGTCCTCTTCAGCAAAAACAACAACAGAGAAGAATGCAGCAGGCGACACAACGGGTTACTCCATGGAGCTCTTTACACATACCGTCCCTGGCTTAGAAAGTGAAGCAGTTAACAGTCCATGCCCATTACAAGTTGAATCTGACATGGAGTGCACTGATGCACAGCCACAGCCAGACTACTATCCTGGTCCTTTGACTCAGACCACAACATTGCCATCGCAGGGTGCTGATCAAGAATCAGACCCTGATGAGACTATGTTGCCCCATCACGAACGCTATACCACCGACCGCCACGGTGACACAGACGAAGTTGCACACGAGCTACAAGAAGAGGTAATAGATGACCCAGTTCTTGACCCCGATTGGCAGCCATTGGGGGAACAGGGTGCAGGCGGCAGCAGTTCTGAAGCGGAGGAGGAGGGGCCGCAGCAGGCATCAACATCGCAACAGGTTCCATCTGCCGGGCCCGTATCTTGCCCAAAACGCGTGGCAAAGCTAAAACCTGTTGGAGGACAGCGTGGCCATCCGGTTAAAGCTCAGTCTGCAATGCCTGAAAAGGTATCCGATGCTAGAAAGAGTGCAGTCTGGCATTTTTTTAAACAACATCCAATTGATCAGCGCAAAGTCATCTGTCAAAAATGTTCAACTACCTTAAGCAGAGGACAGAATCTGAAAAGTCTCAATACAAGTTGAATGCATAGACATTTAACCACCATGCATTTGCAAGCCTGGACTAACTACCAAACGTCCCTTAAGGTTGTAGCACCCTCGGCCAATGAAGCTAGTCAGCAACGCAACATCCCTTCCGGCAGTGTAGGGCCACCATTTTCCGCACCACCTGCAGTATCTGTGCAGGTTTCTTTGCCAGGCCAAAGCCTTCAGGGTCAGGGAATCACCAGTTTCGAAGTAGGAAACACTGCATCTAGGGCACCGGTGGCAACAATACCATCTCCCACCGTCTCTCAGTCTGCCATGTCCACCGGCACCCCCGCTAGTTCCACGATCTGCAGCTCTCCAGTCCAGCTCACCCTACATGAGACTATGGTTAGAAAAAGGAAGTACTTAGCCTCGCATCCGCGTACACAGGGTTTGAACGCACACATAGCTAGACTAATCTCGTTAGAGATGATGCCCTACCGGTTAGTTGAAAGCAAAGCTTTCAAAGCCCTGATGGACTACGCTGTACCACGCTACGAGCTACCCAGTCGACACTTTTTTTCCAGAAAAGCCATCCCAGCCCTCCACCAGCATGTTAAAGAGCGCATCGTCCATGCACTCAGGCAATCTGTGAGCACAAAGGTGCACCTGACAACAGATGCATGGACCAGTAGGCATGGCCAGGGACGTTACGTGTCCATCACGGCACACTGGTTAAATGTGGTGGATGCAGGGTCCACAGGGGACAGCAAGTTTGGGACAGTTCTGCCTAGCCCACGGTCTAGGAAACAATTGGCTGTAGCCGTTCGCACCCCCTCCTCCTCCTCTTCGTCCTCCTGCAGAAGCGAGAGCTCGTCCACAGACCGCAGTCGCACAACCACTCCATCCGCAGCTGCCACTGTTGCACACCAGGTCTCCCATTATGGGGCAGCTACTGGCAAACGTCAGCAGGCTGTATTGGCTATGAAGTGTTTGGGCGACAACAGACACACCGCGGACGTTCTGTCCGAGTTCTTGCAGAAAGAAACGCAGTCGTGGCTGGGCACTGTAGATCTTGAGGCAGGCAAGGTAGTGAGTGATAACGGAAGGAATTTCATGGCTGCCATCTCCCTTTCCCAACTGAAACACATTCCTTGCCTGGCTCACACCTTAAACCTGGTGGTGCAGTGCTTCCTGAAAAGTTATCCGGGGTTATCCGACCTGCTCCTCAAAGTGCGTGGACTTTGCTCACATATCCGCCGTTCACCCGTACACTCCAGCCGTATGCAGACCTATCAGCGTTCTTTGAACCTTCCCCAGCATCGCCTAATCATAGACGTTGCAACAAGGTGGAACTCAACACTGCACATGCTTCAGAGACTGTGTGAACAGAGGCGGGCTGTTATGTTTTTGTGGGAGGATACACATACACGGGCAGGCAGTAGGATGGCAGACATGAGGTTGTCAGGTGTGCAGTGGTCGAAGATTCAAGACATGTGTCAAGTCCTTCAGTGTTTTGAGGAATGCACACGGCTGGTTAGTGCAGACAACGCCATAATAAGCATGAGCATCCCCCTAATGCGTCTGCTGATGCAAAGTTTGACGCACATAAAGGATCAGGCGTCTGCAGCTGAGGAAGAGGAAAGCCTTGATGACAGTCAGCCATTGTCTGGCCAGGGCAGTGTACAGGACGAGGTAGCGGGCGAAGAGGAGGACGAGGAGGATGATGGGGATGATTATATTTTTAATGAGGAAGCTTTTCCGGGGCCACTGGAAATTGGTGGCGCGGCAAGGCCGGGTTCTGGTTTTTTGAGGGACACAAGTGACGTGGATTTGCCTGAAACTGCCCCTCAACCAAGCACAACCGCAGATTTGAGAACTGGAACTTTGGCCCACATGGCGGATTATGCCTTACGTATCCTCAAAAGGGACACACGCATAACTGAAATGATGAATGATGACGATTACTGGTTGGCCTGCCTCCTTGATCCTCGCTATAAAGGCAAATTGCAAAATATAATGCCACATGAGAACTTGGAACTAATATTAGCAACCAAACAATCAACTCTTGTTGACCGTTTGCTTCTGGCATTCCCTGCACACAGCGCCCGTGATCGTTCTCACACGAGCTGCAGGGGCCAGCAGACCAGAGGAGTTAGAGGGGCAGAAATCAGAAGTGGCGTTGGCCAGAGGGGTTTTCTGACCAGGTTGTGGAGTGATTTTGCTATGACCGCAGACAGGACAGGTACTGCAGCATCAATTCAAAGTGACAGGAGACAACATTTGTCCAGTATGGTTACAAACTATTTTTCATCCCTTATCGATGTTCTCCCTCAACCGTCATTCCCATTTGATTACTGGGCATCAAAATTAGACACCTGGCCAGAATTGGCAGAATATGCATTGCAGGAGCTTGCTTGCCCGGCAGCTAGTGTCCTATCAGAAAGAGTATTCAGTGCTGCAGGTTCAATACTAACAGAAAAAAGGACTCGTCTGGCTACCCAAAATGTAGATGATCTAACCTTCATTAAAATGAACCACAACTGGATTTCGAAATCTTTTGCCCCACCTTGCCCGGCTGACACCTAGCTTTCCTATGAAAAGGTCTTGCCTGTGGACTATTCTGAATGCCTTTTCCAATCTCGTAATTTTCAGCACCTGATTGTCCAGCATACGACATGTTTACACCTCACTAAATGGCCAAACTCCCCACACGCGGCTGTGGTATCGACACTTGGCGACAGCACCCGTGAGAGTGCAGTTTGTCTGAAGAGGTGGGTGAGCCCGCTTTTGGTCGACGGCACTGCCACTGGGTCCCTCCTAGTACAATAAAGTGTCTCTGGCGGTGGTGGTGCGCACCCAACGTCAGACACACCGTTGTAATATGAGGGGCCCTGGGCCTGTACCGCCAGCCACAAGACAGTTTCCCCCCACCCCAGCTCAAACAGTGCTCTACCACTTGCAAAATTATCTCACTGCTCCACCAATGTTTAGTCTATGCGCTGACATCCTTCAATGCCTGCCACTGACAATACCATTGTATTGACATTTTTGTTATGTTAGGCCTTCGATGCCTGTCTGTGGTCACTCCTTCCACTAGGCCTCCACTGACCACACCACTGCTGCCTGTGTACCCCTGGAACCAATTTAAAATTGCCTACAGCCATGTGTTATTATTTTAGGCCTTCGATGCCTGTCTGCGGTGACTCCTTCCACTAGGCCTCCACTGACCACACCACTGCTGCCCGTGTACCCCTGGAACCAATTTAAAATTGCCTACAGCCATGTGTTATTATTTTAGGCCTTCGATGCCTGTCTGCGGTGACTCCTTCCACTAGGCCTCCACTGACCACACCACTGCTGCCCGTGTACCCCTGGAACCAATTTAAAATTGCCTACAGCCATGTGTTATTATTTTAGGCCTTCGATGCCTGTCTGCGGTGACTCCTTCCACTAGGCCTCCACTGACCACACCACTGCTGCCCGTGTACCCCTGGAACCAATTTAAAATTGCCTACAGCCATGTGTTATTATTTTAGGCCTTCGATGCCTGTCTGCGGTGACTCCTTCCACTAGGCCTCCACTGACCACACCACTGCTGCCCGTGTACCCCTGGAACCAATGTAAAATTGCCTACAGCCATGTGTTATTATTTTAGGCCTTCGATGCCTGTCTGCGGTGACTCCTTCCACTAGGCCTCCACTGACCACACCACTGCTGCCCGTGTACCCCTGGAACCAATTTAAAATTGCCTACAGCCATGTGTTATTATTTTAGGCCTTCGATGCCTGTCTGCGGTGACTCCTTCCACTAGGCCTCCACTGACCACACCACTGCTGCCCGTGTACCCCTGTAACCAATTTAAAATTGCCTACAGCCATGTGTTATTATTTTAGGCCTTCGATGCCTGTCTGCGGTCACTCCTTCCACTAGGCCTCCACTGACCACACCACTGCTGCCCGTGTACCCCTGGAACCAATTTAAAATTGCCTACAGCCATGTGTTATTATTTTAGGCCTTCGATGCCTGTCTGCGGTGACTCCTTCCACTAGGCCTCCACTGACCACACCACTGCTGCCCGTGTACCCCTGGAACCAATTTAAAATTGCCTACAGCCATGTGTTATTATTTTAGGCCTTCGATGCCTGTCTGCGGTGACTCCTTCCACTAGACCTCCACTGACCACACCACTGCTGCCCGTGTACCCCTGGAACCAATTTAAAATTGCCTACAGCCATGTGTTATTATTTTAGGCCTTCGATGCCTGTCTGCGGTGACTCCTTCCACTAGGCCTCCACTGACCACACCACTGCTGCCCGTGTACCCCTGGAACCAATTTAAAATTGCCTACAGCCATGTGTTATTATTTTAGGCCTTCGATGCCTGTCTGCGGTCACTCCTTCCACTAGGCCTCCACTGACCACACCACTGCTGCCCGTGTACCCCTGGAACCAATTTAAAATTGCCTACAGCCATGTGTTATTATTTTAGGCCTTCGATGCCTGTCTGTGGTGACTCCTTCCACTAGGCCTCCACTGACCACACCACTGCTGTCCGTGTACCCCTGGAACCAATTTAAAATTGCCTACAGCCATGTGTTATTATTTTAGGCCTTCGATGCCTGTCTGCGGTGACTCCTTCCACTAGGCCTCCACTGACCACACCACTGCTGCCCGTGTACCCCTGTAACCAATTTAAAATTGCCTACAGCCAGCCCAATTTTTTTATTTTAGGCCTTCGATGCCTGTCTGCGGTCCATTCTTTCAACTACTACTACACTGACCAGGGCACTGCTGCCCGTGTACCCCTGGAACCAACATCAGAAAATATAAAAATAAGTATTTTGCTTACAAAAAAGAAAATACTGGAGAGATATCAAATGCAGACATTTTAACATTAAAAACAAACACACAACTAAAATCTGGTACAGTACTAAAAATGGCCACCAGCTACAATTATTTTCTCCTACAAGTAGTTAACTGAAAGGTTTTTTCAATTGAAAACACACATATGGCATCCACCGAGTGTTGTCCTGTCGCGTCTTCTTTATATTATTGCCGAGAAGATGCAAAACAATGAAAATAATAAAATCATTAATTACCAAAATAATAGAGAAAGTCAACACCACATTGCAAATAAACATTCATTCCAAATAAAGAAGCAGGGCGCGTCCGAGGGTGAGTATATACCTAATAAGAATATAATCACCCTCGGACGCGCAATGCTTATTTCCAACAGCCTTCCTTCCTAAGAATCAGCCCTTCCGTGGTGTAGAGAGACGTTGTGTTACACTCCAAGGTGTTCCCCAGGTTGCCTTTCCTGAGCTTCGATCTTCCGGCTCTCGTTTAGTAGTTCTTGGAAACTACACTGCATTAGGCCTTCAAATTGGGTATGGGGTGTAGAGAGAGGGTGTGTTACACTCCAAGGTGTTCCCCAGGTTGCCTTTCCTGAGCTTCGATCTTCCGGCTCTCGTTTAGTAGTTCTTGGAAACTACACTGCATTAGGCCTTCAAATTGGGTATGGGGTGTAGAGAGAGGGTGTGTTCCACTCCAAGGTGTTCCCCAGGTTGCCTTTCCTGAGCTTCGATCTTCCGGCTCTCGTTTAGTAGTTGTTGGAAACTACGCTGCATTAGGCCTTCAAATTGGGTATGGGGTGTAGAGAGATGGTGTGTTCCACTCCAAGGTGTTCCCCAGGTTGCCTTTCCTGAGCTTCGATCTTCCGGCTCTCGTTTAGTAGTTGTTGGAAACTACGCTGCATTAGGCCTTCAAATTGGGTATGGGGTGTAGAGAGATGGTGTGTTCCACTCCAAGGTGTTCCCCAGGTTGCCTTTCCTGAGCTTCGATCTTCCGGCTCTCGTTTAGTAGTTCTTGGAAACTACACTGCATTAGGCCTTCAAATTGGGTATGGGGTGTAGAGAGAGGGTGTGTTACACTCCAAGGTGTTCCCCAGGTTGCCTTTCCTGAGCTTCGATCTTCCGGCTCTCGTTTAGTAGTTCTTGGAAACTACACTGCATTAGGCCTTCAAATTGGGTATGGGGTGTAGAGAGAGGGTGTGTTACACTCCAAGGTGTTCCCCAGGTTGCCTTTCCTGAGCTTCGATATTCCGGCTCTCGTTTAGTAGTTGTTGGAAACTACACTGCATTAGGCCTACAAATTTGGTATGGGGGAAACATTGGCGCATCTGCGGTCCCTCCTTCCTCTAGGCCTCCACTGACCTGTCTACTGCTGCCCGTGTTCCCCTGGAACCAATTTTAAATTGCCTACAGGCAGCCCAATTTATTATGTTAGGGCTTCGAAGCCTGTCTGCGGTCCCTCCTTCCACTAGGCCTCCACTGACCTGTCTACTGCTGCCCGTGTACCCCTTGAACCAACATCATAAAAAAAAAAAAAAAAAGGATTTTGCTTATAAAAAAGAAAATACTGGTGAGAGATCAAATGCAGACATTTTAACATTAAAAACAAACACACAACTAAAATCTGGTACAGTACTAAAAATGGCCACCAGCTACAATTACTTTCTCCTGCAAGTAGTTAACTGAAAGGTTTTTTCAATTGAAAACACAGATATGGCATCCACCGAGTGTTGTCCTGTCGCGTCTTCTTTATATTATTGCCGAGAAGATGCAAAACAATGAAAATAATAAAATCATTAATTACCAAAATAATAGAGAAAGTCAACACCACATTGCAAATAAACATTCATTCCAAATAAAGAAGCAGGGCGCGTCCGAGGGTGAGTATATACCTAATAAGAATATAATCACCCTCGGACGCGCAATGCTTATTTCCAACAGCCTTCCTTCCTAAGAATCAGCCCTTCCGTGGTGTAGAGAGACGTTGTGTTACACTCCAAGGTGTTCCCAGGTTGCCTTTCCTGAGCTTCGATCTTCCGGCTCTCGTTTAGTAGTTCTTGGAAACTACACTGCATTAGGCCTTCAAATTGGGTATGGGGTGTAGAGAGAGGGTGTGTTACACTCCAAGGTGTTCCCCAGGTTGCCTTTCCTGAGCTTCGATCTTCCGGCTCTCGTTTAGTAGTTCTTGGAAACTACACTGCATTAGGCCTTCAAATTGGGTATGGGGTGTAGAGAGAGGGTGTGTTCCACTCCAAGGTGTTCCCCAGGTTGCCTTTCCTGAGCTTCGATCTTCCGGCTCTCGTTTAGTAGTTGTTGGAAACTACGCTGCATTAGGCCTTCAAATTGGGTATGGGGTGTAGAGAGAGGGTGTGTTACACTCCAAGGTGTTCCCCAGGTTGCCTTTCCTGAGCTTCGATCTTCCGGCTCTCGTTTAGTAGTTCTTGGAAACTACACTGCATTAGGCCTACAAATTGGGTATGGGGTGGAGAGAGATGGTGTGTTACACTCCAAGGTGTTCCCCAGGTTTCCTTGCCATTGCTTCGGTCTTCCGACTCTCGTTTAGTAGTTGTAGAAAAGTACACTGCATTAGGCCTACAAAATGGGTATGGGGTGGAGAGAGATGGTGTGTTCCACTCCAAGGTGTTCCCCAGGTTGCCTTTCCTGAGCTTCTATCTTCAGGCTCTCATTAAATTGTGGTTAAATGGAACAACTGCATTTGGCGTACTAGTTGGTTTGGGGCCTACTATCGGTGTCTGCCACTCCTTGCTGTTCTCCTGGTTTCCTGTCCTGAAATTCCATTTTCAGGCTCTCGTTAAGTAGTTGTTAATGTTAGACTGCATTTGGCCTACTAGTTGGGTTGGGGCCTACTATCGGTGTCTGCCACTCCTTGCTGTTCTCCACTGAACAAAGCTGTGCCGCCTGTTTACTACGGTTGCCAATTTTGAACTGCATTTCGACTACTTACTGATTTGGCCCTACTCTCTGTGTCAGCCTCTCATTCCAGTTGTCCTCCACTGCAATGCCCCCTGGTTATTCCTGTGTTACCAATTTTGAACTGCATTTAGCCCACTTTATTCTTTGAGCCTATATCTGTGTTTCCACTTCATCGTGCCCATTGCCCAGCCAGTGATAGATGAGTCTGCTGGTACATTGACCCATAACGCAACATTCCCCGTGCATGCTACACAACAACATTGTGACCCTGCTGAAAGTCAGGTTGCTCTTCCCGCATACCATACCACCTTACACGGGGACAAAGAGGAAGGTGCAGATGAAAGTGCAGGTTCCTTCATCAGGTGGGGGGAGGAATACTAGTTGGCGACGTCACTGGCACAGGGCCTCTCATAGTACGCAAAAGTGTTGCTGCCGGTGGGAGGCGCCCCCGCCGTGCAAACACACCGCTGTACTTTGAGGGGCCCTGTGCCAGTGCCAATGCCAACAAGTGGGCCCCCCCTGCTTGCTCAGGATCACAGCACTTGCAAAGTTGAAATACTTACCTCTCCCTGCTCCACTGCCGTGACGTGGTCCAGATTTCCTGGGCCCACTAATTACTTGAACCAGCCCTACCCCACACAACTTTAGCCAAATGACCCCCAATTTCAAATTCCTTCCAATTATTATAAGGTAAATTACGCTTGACAAGCTTCATTAAGAAGAATGGATGGTTTTTACATTAAAATGGGCACTCTAGGTGTTTTCCTGGCCCCCACTCACTGCCGACTATGCTGCCCCATTGACTTGCATTGGGTTTCGTGTTTCGGTCGATCCCGACTTTACGTCATAATCGGCCGATTTCACTCGACCCGACTTTTGAGATAGTCGGGTTTCGCGAAACCCGGCTCGACTCTAAAAAGGTCAAGGTCGCTCAACTCTACTCATCACTACAGAAATGCCAAGCATGTGGGCACTAAATGTGGTTTAGGCACACTGGGGCTCAGAAGGGAGGGGGGCATTTGGATTTAGGAGCCGAAAATTTGCTGAATTTCTTTTGGTGGGTGATGAGCCATTTCACTTTTCTAGAGCCTTTGTGCTACCAGTAGCGTCGAAGTCCCCTATATTTCCGTTAACAGATGATAGATCTGAGTAGGGGCTTTTTTGTGGATTTAGTGGAAGACTTTATTTGAAACATTTTACATAACGTTTGGGATCACAGTTATCCAGCGCTCTACGCTGACCACTTACTTTGGGGTTTTTATCTAAATCTCTGAGTGACGTGATTCAAATGAAACTCCCAACGGATTGATTCACCATATTGAGGCTACAGAGTTACTCTGGACTCCGTCTGGCCTCTGTTCCGCGGTGTCCTTCTTTTTCAAAACTGTGGCCAACAGCACTTTTATGCAATCCTAAAAAAATGGACACCGCCGGATCCCAGGTCAGACGGAATCCACAGTGCCTCCATCTGCCTCATGATAATGAATTTTCCACTGGGGGTTCTTTCTAAATCACGTATTTCAGAGACATACACGGAAACCCCAGTGTAAGCACTCAGTGAAGAGCGCAGGATAAATGTGCGCCGAGCCTTACTGCGATCTTTGGGAAGCCAGATTAAAAAATAAACAGCATGTGAAGAATTGGTTTTATTTCTTTTTTATGCCGTTTCTCATGTGGTATAAGTGATTAGGCACCTTATTCTTAAGGTCAGTGTGATTTCAGAAATACCAAATTTATATTGGGTTTTTATGTTTGACTGCTGTCACACACTAAAAGACACTTTTTATTACAAAAACTAGTTTTTGCTTCACCATATTTTGAGAGCTACAATTTTTTCATATTTCGTTCGACAGTCATGTGTCGGCTTGTTTTTTGCTGGACGAACTGATGTTTCTATTGGTTGCATTTTCAGACATATGACTTTTTTTTATCACTTTCTACTCCGATTTTTGGGAGACAGAATAAACAAAAACCAGCAGTTCAGAAATTGCTTTTTTTTAAATACCGTTCTACATGTGGTAAAATTGGTAAGGCAGTTTTATTCTTCGGGTCACTACGGTTAAATTGATACCTCACTTATATCTTTTTTATGTTTTGATGATTTTACACAATAAAAACTATTTTATAGAAAAAAATATATTTTTACATCGCTTTATTCTGAGAGCTATAACTTTTTTACTTTTCTGCTGATGGAGCTGTATGGTGGCTTGTTTCTTTGCGGGACAAGATGATGTTTTCAGCGGTACCATTTTTATGTACATTCATCTTTTTGATCGAGTTTTATTGCACTTTTTGTTCAGCAGTATGATAAAGCATTATTTCTTGCCTTGTTTTTCATTTATTTTTTTACGGTGTTCACTGAAGAGGTTAACTAGTGGGACAGTTTTATAAAGCGGACGGTTACAGATGCGACAATGCCAAATATGTGTACTTTTATTGTTATTTTATTTACATAAATAAATGCATTTATTGGAAAAATATTTATTTCTTTTTTTTTTCTTTAGGGATTTTTTTTAAATATTTTTACACTTTGTAATATATATATATATATATTTTTTTTTTACATTGTCCCAATGTGGGACATTACTATATAACATCAGATCGCTGATCTGATACTCTGAACTGCAGAGTATGAGATCAGCAATCTGACAGGCAGCTAAGGAGGCATGCCATCACTTGCTTTTAGAAGACACTCACAATCCACTTCCCTGCAGGACCTGGAAGGAGCCCGTAGACACCATAGTGCCAGAGATCTCCATGTAGACTATCGGAACAATGGGATTGCATCGCGTTGTCCTGATGGAAGTGCGCAGGGAGCCCCTTCCCTGCGCGATGCTTTTCTATGCCGCTGTAACTACTGACAGTGGTATCAGAGGGGTTAAATGTCCATGATCGGTGCGATCGTGGGCTTTGCTGCAGCTTTTCAGTTGTCACATACAGCTGACACCTGCAAGCGATCGCCGTGGTGCTTAGTGTGAAGCAGCGCAATCGCGGCGCCGTACTAGTACTGCTTGTGGCGCGAACGCACCTCCAACAAAGAAGTACTAGTATGGCGCATGTCGCGAAGGGGTTAATTATATCCACATTTGCTTTTGTTTTTACTCAATGATTGCAAATCATTAGGGACCACAAGAGCATAAAATATATTTTCTATAAAAAAAAAAGTACTGCACTTGAAATTGAGAAAGCAGATATAACATTGATTGAAGAAACTGGCAACCAAGTCAGCAAGTATTAATATTTTAACCACAGATATATAAAAGGCTAAGGTTTTCAATCTTCTTAACTGAATTCTTCCTGAAAAGATGTAGACATCATAAATCATTTTGGTTAATTTGAGCATTTCATTTCCCAGATGGGACATTGGAGGTGGGAGGGCACAGAAATCATATTTGTTTTTAACTTTCTTGTCATCTGATAATGGAATAATTTTTCTCCAACTGCATGCTATTGAGACGAGAGGTTACATACCAAATGGACATAATGGAAAGAAGCTAAACAGATAAGAAACATCTCTTTAAGTTAGTGAAATTTGGTAATATCATTGTTAAACATGACAAACAGAGATGCTTGCTACATTCTTCACACATTGTATAGTGAGGCTACGTTGATACCACACTTATACTATGAAGTTGCAGCAAATTTTTTTTTTATTATTAACAAGAAGCAAACATACTGCTATACGATTTAACTTGATGCCTGTGCGTTCAATCCCGTGGTCATTGATCGCTTGGCATGTAGGTCTGAATACTGTTTATTCTACAGAACAGAAAATGCACCTTGCCATGCTTTTTCTTGTTTTGGCAAAAAAATCTGTATCCCGATACAAACTAGCTGAACTCATATGAACTTAAAAATAAACACAAAATAGATTTAAAAAAGAAAATAACTCTTTATAGGAAATATACTAACAAGCTGGAGGGTATATATTTATTTTGATCATTTGCTGAAATGCAAAACACATTTCTGTTTTTCAACAGATGCATATTCCCAATTCAATAGAATTACATGTTCATTTGTGGTCCTTGAGGAAGATGTTTTACCAAGCCAGAGAATACTCCAGCACTCCGTAAGCGCTTAGATGTATGCAAACATTGAATATATGAAATTTGTACTGCATTACATCTACATAGAACATATTTATAAACATGAAAGTATGTTGGCCAATTCATGAGAGCCCAGCAACCACAGAAAAGTGACCTTTCGTTGATGGGACCCTAAACCTAATATTTATGTCATGGCTCAGTTTGGGGATTTGATCTGGTGACCTGCTGCTTTGTGGTTGTTTCTTCTTCCTGTCAATGAGCATTTTGCTGAGCTTTCAACTTTACATCTGACATCCGGAGGGCGTAATGGAATATGTGTCACGTGAGTTATTCCAGTCACAGCACGAAAATGTTATGTCTAAGAGTGACACCAACAACTTGAGTCAGTGTTCTGCTCAGTTCTTTCTGCCACCATAACACTTAATTTTTGAACATAGCAGAATTTAATTTCCATCAATGACACCTTCATCTGTTCTTCTCTTTGATGCACTGTACCACAGCACCACAGGGGCTGAGGAAGATACTTAAGCAAAACAATCTCTGGCTGCTGATTTATTGCAATAGATGAAAAGTCATCCTTTTTTAGATGACATGGGCTAGAGGATATGGAGCAGACATTTCAAACTCTTAACTGTGTTGCTGGTTCTGCAAGTTATGGTGCTTTGGGCACTGTCAGTGGTAGTACGCGTAGCACTCTGAGTCAGGAGAAAACTTCAGGTGACAATAATGTGAGCAGCAATTGTCAAAGGTTAAAGAGTAGAAACCGGATTATAAAGGATCAAGAAGAGAATTTTCTGAAAGAAAGCAGATAAGACAAGGGTAGACCAAGCATTTCAGGAGTTTAGAGAGGAAGGAAGATTGAGGGATGTTTTGTTTTTCGTAAATTGGTTATGACGGCATGTTTGAATGAGGAAGGAAAGATTCCGGAATAAAGAGAGAGGTTAACTATTTTAGTTAGGTGAGTGGTGTCAGCCAGGAAATGGGAAGATTTGCGGGATTAGGGTCATTGGTGTAGGTTGTAGGGCAAGAAGAAGCAAGGAGTTTGGCAACTTCTTGGAAATATGTATATGCTGTATGTATCTCCAAGAAGTTACAAAGCTACTTGCTTCTTTTTGCCCTACATATGCTATATATATAGCAGTGCCTTAGCACAGGTCACAGTTTGAAATGTGTCACTTGATTCCTGTCAAGGTGCTGCATTTTTCTGATGCTCCTGTTACTGACTTGGATTGTTTACTTGTTTTGTCTGATCTCTCCGCTCCTGTCCCCAACTTTGTATTCTGAATTTGTGCTGCCCGCCCCGGCCTTGGACTTTCTGACCACATCTTTGTCTTTGCCCTCTTTGCTGTGTATATGGGCCTCAGATCCATTGGTTAGCTGCTGCAGATCCAGCATCTTCACGCTCCCTTCTCCCTTCTGGGATGTTGTGTTACGCATGTTATGCATTTACAGAACAGGGTTTACGTCTTTTCACACTTTTAAGTACGACAAGCATGAGCACAAGAAGCCACAACTTCTTAGTTGTGTATGTATAGAAGAAGCTATTATCAAGTGGTCATCTTGCACTAGAAGCCAGGAGCATACTGCACCCTTTCATCTATGATGAAATGTTTGAGAAGGAAGGAGCAGCACTGGGAGAGGAGGCGGACAGCCGAATCACAGGGAGTTGAGGATGTCAGGTTTGCTACTAATGATAAGTAATACTTTTATTCCAGATAAGGCGGCATTGTCAGTGTTCTCACGTGAGACAGATAAAGTCTCATGTGACCACACTGATACAGTTCTGACCTGCTCTATGGATATTTCAGTCCGTTCATAACTGTAAGTGTCTACTTTTTCATCTCTATGTTATTACCTTTTTATGATTCAACAGTGTCATAGTAGGTTGAAAATATAGAACCACAGAGCTGAAAGAAATGACCTGGCCAGCTAAATTATATGAATTATATGAAATATAATATTAGCTGCCAATAATTTATGACCCTGTTACCTGACAATCTATTGGACAAAATAAAAGTGGAAAAAAACATTTTTTATGTATATTCTCTACTATATGCAGGAATGTATAATTTATAAGGTTAAAAGTTGTTAAAGGTCTCCTTTAAGGTGTAGTTACGGACATGTAATGAGGCCTCAATGATTTCATACCTGCAATATGGCTCCAGCACGTTGTTTGAATGCTCACATTTGCCGTGTTTGCAGAAGCCTTCATATGCATCCGAACAGGAAATATGTACTCCTCTAGCACTTTCTTCTAATTTATTTGCATTCTCTGCAAAAAAAAAAGACAGTATTAGCTAAGAAATCATAACATCTTAAAAAGTTCCACAATTTTGAATTTTACACATACTTATCAGGCTGCTTATACAGTATAACAGCGCCCAAAGAAAAAAAAAATATATGTATATTGTCTCTAAACATTCTTAAATATTATTGAAAATAAACAATAAAAATACATGTAAATTCAACAGAGTAATGCAATGGAGGGCCACATGATACATTTTCATAGTTATATCTAATTTCCATAGTGCTACATAGCATATAGTCAAAATGGCAAATATGAAATAAATATAAACATCATCCACATGTCTGCACCTCACTGACTATCCTATGGGTATTTGCTTTGTGCAATAATGCTAACCTGTTTAGACAATCAGATGATTACATATTTTTGCAGACTAATGTGGTATGTGGTCCTGGTGGCACCAGGTGGTCAAGACGTCATGAGCACATATCCTAGAGTTTCCCCTGCTTCCGCATAAGTATGATGGATTAGAGCTACTGTTAGATTTGAGTCAGGTCCGTTTCCTTCATTTCTTTGAGCTTATGCCTTGTCCTGATCTCTACTGACCATCACACTGTTTCCCAAAGGAGTCACTCATTATTTTTCCCAATCTAAGATGTGTTTGATATGATTCCGTTTTTTTAATATAATGGTTTCCTTTCACCTTCTCTTACAGGCCCGCGTTATGCAGAGCTTTTTATATGATTGACTTCACTCTCCGCTACAGAACTTTGTTGCATCTTCAGAGTAATTGTTAGCCTCTCAGTGACCCTCACGAGGCTCCTGGATGATTCTACATGGAGCTTTGAGAGACAGTGCAGCTGATCTGGCAGAGATTTTACATCCAAATGACTGAAACAACAGTACTTGAGATAGACAATCGACTGTAAACACTTGGATATTTCTATCTACTTTTTATACTTACGTAAAAAATAAAACTTTACCAATGTGAGAAATTGTATTTGTGAATTAACCTCAACCTGTCACGTCCCAAAACACTGTTAACCTGCAGACATGATGTTAAACTGCAGGATAAGGGCTCTTACACAATTATACCGAACAAGTGCTATCCGTGGTTTCCATGCCTTGCCCTTGTACCCTTGATATTCTATGTGGCTGCGCACCTCCTTAAGGAAAAACTCAGAGACATGTCGGATTTTTATCTGAGCATCGGCAATGGAAGTTTATGGGTCCATGAAAAACATCAGACCGTACTCAAATGACATCTGATTGTGGTCCGATTTTCACAGACTTGCAATTTTTCACTTTTCTCTGAGAAAAACTGATCCCAATCTGATCAAAATCTGATCAAACTCTGGTTAGAGTCTGATCAGAATAATCATACTGTTTTTTTCTCCAATGGAGGAAAAGCAGTTGTGTGCACCTATTCTCATAGCATTGTAAAACCATTCGACTGAAAGCTTGGCTGCTGAGAGGAAATAAACTTTTTTTCCTCCTGGTAGCCTCAGGCTTTCAGTCATAGAGGCGCAGCTTCAGCATATAGTATACAGTGAGCATTCAGTAGACAGTGAGCAGTTGCTGAAACCACTCCCTGCCACTGACTGTCATCCACCTCGGCACTGATGCACTGCTGCGTCGGCTGACAGTCAGTGCAGGAAGTGGTTACAGCCTTCACTCAGTGATGACTAAAGCCACATTGCCTGTGCCTCCACCACTGAAAGCCAGATGCTGCCGGTTAATAGTGTTTTTTGACATGACAGCTTCCATTTAAGTACAATTTCAGCAATTCTACTTAGATCTATACATGCATACACTTTGCAGGTTGCAGCCAGGTCATCCTTAAAGAACTTTAAGGTTATGGAATGCTAACTGAAAAGTGCCCAGAAAATAGTGCACAAAAATAAGGATTCTACATCTTTTGTCTCATTTAAAAGCTCTCTGGACCCCAGCATACAAATAACCTAAGAAGGGACCCTGGAGAACTGTCTGATACATAAAGCTATTTCACGTAGTTAAAGGTTGGGCTCTCTATGCATGTGTTGTTACTGTCACACTGCGCGACACATGCAGCTACGGAGCTGAACAGCTGATTATCGGGAGCGCTCCAGGTATCCGGGTTCCCAATGCAGCTGTTCGGTAAGTGCTATAACTTGCCAAATAAGGAGGCAGCTGACGATGTTCGCCCATTCATAATCTTATTATGATTGACAGATTTCTCTTTCTTCATAGTGCTGATAAGAGATAAACTGTCAAATACAAGCATGGAGCATCAATACTAGACCCGGGGTCACACTGGCATACATCACGGCTAAGTGCTATGTGATGTTTTATCTGATAGCACTCGACTCAGTGTTATACTATGGGGCAATGCAGAGATTATTTTCTCATGCTGGTTCGGCATGAGTGAACAATCTCAGCATGCTGCGATTGGCAGTGAGACACGGCTCACTCGTACCTATACAAGTCTATGCAAGTCTATGGATGTGAGTGAAAAGTGGATTCCGATATACACTGAGACAGGCAATGGAGGAGATGGAACTCCTTTCTCTGTCTCTTCCTCGCCTGTGCTGCGATTCTGTTAGAGAGGATGAGAGCACGGTAGCATGTATGTAAAGCGCTATATAAGCAAAGCATAATAAATAAATAATAAATATATGACACTCGGCTCCCGCTTGCAGCATGTCATTATACGCTCGTGTGATTCCAGACTTAGGCAAAGTTTATATGAGTGTGCAAAAATAAAATTGTCAATTTTCAACCTGAAACAATGGACGATTTTTCTTCTGTATTGTCATTTTTATGCGATCTGTATACATACATCATCAATTATTAAAATTTACAGCACTAAACACAGTTTTCTATGTTAAAGATTTGCAATGTGATCATAAAAATCAGAAGCTTTACACTTGGTCATTATGGGATCCGATTTTTTTTTGCATTCCGATAAACTTGAATTGATGAGTCTCATCTGAAATATGGAAGAGACTAGTGAAAGAGGAGGTTTTTTCAAGTGGACATTTGCTGTATGTAAAAAGAGCGGTGAGTTGGATTTTCCATCCAAGTCCAACACTTGGATGGAAAATATGGTCATGTGAATGTAGCCTTAACCTTCGTCAGGCTGCATAATTTTACAACGTTAACAGGCTGCAGAGGTACAATTGTACCTTCATATATATTTTATTGAAATTTGGCCAATATATTCTGGACCAAAACTGCAGAGATGTCACGAAATTTCAGCCCTCTACGGCTTTTCGAAAAAAAAAGTTATTGCAATTTTAAAACGGAATAGTTACAATTGTACCTACTCAGCCGGACGAAGGTTAAAGAGGTCCTATCATCAGGTCAAAAGTGTCTAGTTTTTGGTCTTATATTATTCTGGCTGCTGCTGAGTATGCCGTTTTTTGTTATTTTTTTAATCCTCGGCCTGGTTCCAGAGAGATGACTTTTTATTCAGTGCTAATTTTTATGGTCTTTACAAGGAGGCATTTCTAACATTGTAGTAATGTGGATCCACCTAAACACATGACCCCAGAGAATCTGTGAGCCATGCCCCCTTAATAAAGACCATAAGAATTAGTACTAAATGAAAAGGCCCACATGTTTGGACTATGTGCTGGATTTTAAGGGAATCTGTCACCAGGTTAGGCCGATACGAGTTACGATCACCCCCTTTCAGGGCTTATATACAGCAGTGCGCAGGCGCCGGGCCTCTCTGACCTTTCCCGGTGCCTGCACACTGCAGTACTTTGTTCTGCCTTCAACAGGGCTGATAAGTACGCCTGCGCCGGAGCAAGATGTCGGGAGCCTGTGTGGATGACGCAGGGATGCGTCATCCACCTGAGCAAGCAGGAGGACAGGGATCACAAGAAGATGGGAGGTGCCAGACCAAGAATAGCGACACCCCCCTGGGGTGAGTATAATAAAAGTTATTTTTCTTCTCTTACAGGTCGGATCGGGGGCTTTATAAGCCCTGAAAGGGTGTGGCTGTAACTTGTACCGGCCAAACCTGGTGACAGGTTCCCTTTAAGGAAAAAAATCAATAGATTATTCAGTGAAGAAGCAGGAAGAAAATAAGAGCAAGAACTAGTCAATATTGTCCCAATGACAGGTCCTTTTTAAGTTCTGTCCTTAGATAGGTTACCATTTTAAAAGTTTTCTTTAATCTATGCTTTTTCTAATAACATCTGGAAAATGTCTTTTACACACTAGTATTTATATCTTGATTAATAGTGCAGCAGAATTTGTCAACCAAAACCAGGAGTAAGGCTGAATTTTAAGTAAAGTATGCACAAAATCAATTGAACAATTGCAGCAACATTAATATATTAGTAATTGTGAGCCAATATGTCTTTTCTTTTTCCTGCATTACCCCATATATTCATAAAGCATTACTGTAGAAGTACTGCAGTTTCTCAACTTTGCCTCAAGTGTAAAGTGACCTTCTTCATCTGGCACTGAACATAGAGTTTTTATGGAATATGTTTGAATTTTTGACTTTTTGAAACTGCTGCTACCATATGCATACATGGACACAGACTATTTATGTGCATTGCACTTCCATGTTATATAGACTTTAGACCAAATGTGGGTCCCACCTATGCTGTAATTTTCATCCTTTTTAGCTTTCAAATTATAAATATTGTAGACAGATAGAATTAAATATTCAGAATATTATGGAATATTTATTCGTAGGACACACGATACATGGTCTTCCTTTTAGCACAAGCGGTGTCATGTCCTACATAATTTCACATCCCAGCAGTATTATTCCCTAGTGGCTTCAAACGCCGCATTTGGCAGAGGTAGAAAACTAGTCATGTTAATAGAAACTGTCAGGTGATATCTGCAACAAGATAGCACTGTAGTTGGCTCCAAGGCACAAAACAGGATGACAAAAAATGTGACAGACATTTATACGGTGTAACCAATTAGGAGAACTTATTTGTGGTTGGAATTACAGTAGCTACTGTTATAGTACAACAGCAAAAACAGGTGATTATAAAAGGTCGTTTATCAAAAAATATATCTTTGTAAAGTTTGTTATCAGACACAGAACAGAAATAAAGACATTAATAAAGAAAGTAACTAATTAACTCAAAAAGGATAATAATAAGGATATACTAAAACAAAACCCCAATGAATGTAGTAGAGTAGATAAAATAAGTTGCCCCAAGGGAATAAGCGTAGATCACATACCCACAAAAAAAGGAAAATATATGATTTAAGTCATAAGTGTGTTATGATGAAAAGTCATATGATAAGGTGCAAATTCAATACCTAAACACAACTGTTCAAAAGCATATGCGATCATAGATAAAAATTAATCAATGGAAAAAAAATAAGAAAATGAAGCAAGTGGGAATTAGGAAATGGTAAAGTGAAAAAGATGAGGATTCTGTGCACCTAACCTGGGCCAAAGATGAGCAGGCAGGAGGAGAGATAAGGAAGCGCGTATCACCACACACTTGTGGCTTCCTCAGGGATACAGTGCGTGTTATAATCCATGTTGTTGCAGCAGTGGAAATATGAAATTTCGCTAGCAAAATCATATTCTGATCTGACTGTAATTATATAATGTCAACCAGTCACATAGGTCTCAGGCTTTCACAAAACCCTACCCCAAAATATCTACAAATATCTAAATTTTAGTTTTATTATTTTGCTAGCATTTTGAAAATCCACCTTTGGCTTTCAACACTGCCTGAATCCTAGCAGACATACTCTAAACCAGATTCAAACATGTCTCTACCGAAATCTGATCCCGGGTGTTAGGGCTGGCGGAACGCACCGAGTTAATTTGAGAGATGTTATTTGGTGCGTTCGCAGCCCAGGGTCCACCGTACAGGAGAGGACCTGCTGCTGGCAAATGGCGGACCTATATGGCGGTAGAAACGCACTCTGTTACTTCACAGAGACGCTGTGCCAGATCTCACTCTGACCCTTAATGGCTTTTAAGCCCACGCCAGAGGACGCCCCGAGTCAGCAGCTGAGACCTTGGCAACTAAGAAATGCAGAACCCTGTTGACTTCACAGGAGTATCCAGCAACTGCCGAGCTGAAGGCAGTGTGTGGCAAAACAAACATACAATCTCTTCACCGGAGGAGCCAGTATTCTAGGGGCTTATTTCAGCCAGGGCCCTAAATCCATGCACACAATCTCCTCGCCGGAGGTGACGGCATTCTAGGGGCTTATTTCAGCCAAGTACCTGAACACACATAAGTGTGACCACACTGGCGCATGAACAAAACTGATTAAATACTAGCAAATGGCCGTGCGGTCATGAGAGCCTTAAATAGCTGCAGCAAGTACAGGACCTTCAAAGAAGGACCAATGAGAGGCTGCTACAGAGCCTGAGCACCTACAGGACCTTCCTAGAAGGACCAATGAATTTAGCTGCAGTATCTGAACATATGACCCTCGATCTCCACTGAGAGATCTTACTCTGGGGATGCTCAGAACGAGAAAAGCAGGACTTAGTCCTAGAAGCGTCTGCTCGCCACTGCCCAACACTGACTTCAATGGCAGAAGCAGGAAAAGCAGCAGTAACCCTTTGTACAGAGTCAGACTGAGTGAGATGCTGGGACTGATGTCTGTGCTGAGCAGGCTCCACTGCGGCAGGAGAAGAATGGGAGACCGCAACGGAGATGACCCGAGATTCCCCCTGTGCAGAGGCGGGAACTCGACCCCTAACACCTGGTCGCTTTTACATATTCCCATGGTTGGTGCATAGTGGTCCATTCATTTGGGTATTATACAGTTTTTCTTCAACTATACCCACAAGTTTTCATTTGGGTTGAAGGTTTGGGGACTCTGGGGGCCAATGAAGCACCTCTACTTCATTGTCACTAAATCATTTCTTCGCCAATCTCAATAAAAGCTTTGGGTAATTGTCCTGATGGAATGCTATGTTGTTCTTTTCATACCCATAGTACCAGAGTGTACAAAGTAACTTATCTTGTCACGCCGACCTTTTTAGAAAACACCAGTGATTGTCTTACTGCTGTCTCTAACATCATGTCCTCCCTCTATCTGAAACTAAACCTGTCAAAAACTGAACTCCTCGTGTTCTCTCCCTCTACTAACCTACCTTTGCCTGACATTGCCATCTCCGTGTGCGGTTCCACCATTACTCCAAATTACATTACCATTTACTGTGCTGCGGAATATGTTGGCGCTATATAAATAAAAATTATTATTATTATTATTATTATTATTATTATCTTGTATGATTCTCACATATAGCTCAGCATTGAGACCACCATAGATCCCAATCAAGTATCCAACACCTTTGAATGTGAAACAACCCCATATATTCAGGCTTCCTCCACCAAACTTGACAGCCCCTTTTTCCCTTGTCGCTTCAAGACCTATTTGCACCTATCAGAGCCTAGTCTATTGACTTTCATCTCATCAGTCCAAATCACCTGTTTCAAATCTTCCATTGTCCACTTTTCAAACAGTTTGCTAACTTGAGCCAATGCTTCTTATGATGATATTGAAGAAAAGGCTTCTTCACCTGTTTTTAAGCTACCATTCCAAACTTGTGTAATGTGCATCACACAGTGCTTGCATGGATGTCTGTAATCTCACTATCACGATTTATTCAAGCCACCTCCACTGTCGTGCTTGTAGCACCAGATCTGATAGACCTTATGATGAGCTGACTTGTTGACTACAATATTTTGTCTGGATTTCCACCTCTTGGCTTTTGAATGGAAGGACAGACTTCATTTTGTGGTCTTCCAACTACCATGACACTCACATGATGCAGTTTAGCAATTTTCATGGCCGAAAGAATGCTATCGATGAGCTGGATGATGCTGTTTCTCTTTACTTGGGAAATTTTCTTCATGGGTGCTCCTTTATTCATACCAGTGACCTTTCACTTGGAAATCAACCTACTAGCACACTGAGCTATTACAGAATGTGAGAACAGGTTGTATTTTGTAGTATACAAAAGATTTTTCCACCACCAGCACCAAAACAATAACAATGCAGTGATATGACAAGAATCAGCTTAACTAATCATAAGCTAAATACACTGCTCAAAAAAATAAAGGGATCATTTAAACAATAGAATATAACTCCAAGTAAATCAAACTTCTGTGAAATCAAACTGTCCACTTAGGAAGCAACACTGTTTGACAATCAATTTCACATGCTGTTGTGCAAATGGAATAGACAACAGATGAAAATTATTGGCAATTATCAAGACACACTCAATAAAGGAGTGGTTTTGCAGGTGGAGACCACAAACCACATCTCAATACCAATGCTTTCTGGCTGATGTTTTGGTCACTTTTGAATGTTGATTGTGCTTTCACACCCGTGGTAGCATGAGACCGACTCTACAACCCACACAAGTGGCTCAGGTGGTGCAGCTCATCCAAAATGGCACATCAATGCAAGCTGTGGCAAGAAGGTTTGCTGTGTCTGTCAGCGTAGTGTCCAGAGGCTGAAGGCACTACCAGGAGACAGGCCAGTACACCAGGAGATGTAAAGGGGGCCATAGGAGGGCAACAACCCAGCAGTAGGACTGGTACCCCAGCCTTTGTGCAAGGAGGAACAGGAGGAGCACTGCCAGAGCCCTGCAAAATGACATGTGTCTGCACAATGGGTTAGAAACCAACTCCATGAGGATGATCTGAGTACCCGATGTCTACAGATGGGGGTTGTGCTCACAGCCTAACACCATGCAGGATGATTAGCATTTGCCACAGAACAACAGGATTGGCAAATTCGCCACTGGCGCCCTGTGCTCTTCACAGATGAAAGCAGGTTCACACTGAGCACATGTGACATATGTGACAGAGTCTGGAGACGCCGTGGAGAGCGATCTGCTGCCTGCATGCCTTCAGCATAACCAGTTTGGCAGTGACTTAGTAATGGTGTGGGGTGGCATTTCTTGTGCTCACCAGATGTAGCCTGACTGCCATTAGGAGCCGAGATGAGATCCTCAGACCCCTTGTGAGAGGAGTAGTGCGGTTGGCCCTGGGTTCCTCCTAATGCAGGACAATGCCAGACCTCATGTTGCTGAGTGTGTCAGCAGTTCCTGCAAGATGAAGGCATTGAAGCTATGGACTGGCCCACCCATTCCTCAGACCTGAATCTGAATTGAACATATCTGGGACATCATGTCTCGCACCATCCACCAATGTCACGTTGCACCACAGACTGTTCAGGAGTTGGCGGTTGCTTTAGCATTGGTCTGGGAGGAGATCCATCAGGAGACCATCCGCCGCCTCATCAGGAGCATGCCCAGGCATTGTAGGGAGGTCATACAGGCACATGGAGGCCACACACAGAACTGAACATCATTTCCTTGTCTTGTCACTGAAGTTGGATCAGCCTGTAATTTGATTTTACACTTTGATTTTGAGTATCATTCCAAATCCAGAACTCCATGGGATACTCGTTTTGATTTACATTTTATTATTATTATTATTATTATAGCGCCATTTATTCCATGGCGCTTTACATGTGAGGAGGGGTAGACATAATAAAAACAAGTACAATAATCTTGAACAGTGCAAGTCACAACTGGTACAGGAGGAGAGAGGACCCTGCCCGCGAGGGCTCACAATTATTATTATTTATTGTTATAACGCCATTTATTCCATGGCGCTTTACATGTAAGGAGGGGTACAATCTACAAGGGATGGGAGAGGATACAGTAGGTGAGGATAGAGCTGGCCGTGCAGTGGTTTGGTCGATCGGTGGTTACTGCAGGTTGTAGGCTTGCCGGAATAGGTAGGTCTTCAGGTTCTTTTAATTTAACATTTATGATTTTTATGTTTTATTGTTGTCAACACATTCCACTATGTAATGAATAAAGATTTCTAACTGAAATATTTCATTCAGTGATATCTAGGATGTGGTATTTTAGTGTTCCCTTTATTTTTTTGAGCAGTGTAGTTGCAAGTCAAATTTATGTATGAGATAGCTATAATATTATTGTCTATAAAATGATGGTAGTCTCATTTTCAAAGCTGCAGTGGATGGTGAGATATGGAGCCTGAAAGTGAAAAGTTCAAAACATTGTTACCCCTTTGCTCGCCAGTGTGTATATTGCACAGACTAATCAGCAGCTGCTTCTTTAGTGTGCGTGCAGTCTACTGGGATGACGTCTCAATACTTCAATCAGTACCATAGTAATCATATCAGAGTGGCAGATCAATCTGTGACATTTTGAGCTATGACAATCACAGTATTTATAGGCAATCTGCCTCTCTGTCTAAGAACATTGTAAGTATCACAACTCAATTTGCCTCTCAACATTGTTTCATAGATACATTTGCCACTCTATAAGTATGAGACACTTCACAATCAACCCAGATCCTGATTTGGGGGAGATGTCATGTTGTCCCAGAAGATCAGGGATATCTTTCGACTTTTACTTTGTGTCTGCAATGTCTCTTCTCTTTGCCAGGAGTTACTCAGGAGTTTATTATTCAATAATTATTCCTCTTTCCAATTTAGAATTTGAATGTGCTATATACATACTTGCATTCACTTAATTAACTCTCTCTTCACTTTGTTTGAAATGTCATCTCCCCGGATTTCAACACATAACCTCTTATATGGCAGTCAGCAACCGTATCAATGAGCAGAAGCTGCAATGCCAAGGATAGAATTTGTGACTGGCATTCTTAATTAAAGGCATATTTTACTGGTACATAGAGCTACATTTTAATATACGAGTGTATTTCTATGCAGATGTATGCTAGAGGTAAAGAGCATACATTTGCATAATATGTTTCTATTTCAATAAAATTACTAAATGAAGTTTTATATATATATATATATAATTAGTGCAGGAATCTAAGGGGTAACATTTCTGTGGAGAGTGGTGAGAACCCAGCCCTAACATGTAAGAGTGAGGAGAAGCATGCCCCATGTATGCCTTCTGGGAAATTAAATATGCAAATTGCCTGTCCTCTTCCTCTCTGAAGATGTGATTTGCATATATAGGGCAGGCACATGCCCCATCCCTGCTGCATTAAGAAATAGAAAAGAATAGCTACATGCAAAAGAAATAATACAGAAATTAAGAAAATCATAGTTTATGGTATGCAAGCATTAAGTTACAAGGGTAAAGGTTTTTTGGGGGTGTCAGACATTTTTACTAAAACAGATAATACCATTAAGTTTACACATTGTTGTATCCCCTATGGAAGTGACATCCTCACGAAAAGTGCGTCGGGGTACATGGCCGCAGCCCAAGCAGGATCTCTTCATGCAATGGGTAATTAACCACTTATCTAATACTATTATGTTACATGTATAGCGAGCACCAGTTATATGCCATGAACATTATATGACCTGATATCATAGCACCTTCATTACATTTCCATTATGAGAGATGCATAAAATGTATGTATACTAATGGCAGAAGATTTGCCAACAAAATGGACGAATTAGAACTAATGTTGTTGGAGCATAATTATGACATGGTGGCGATATCTGAAACGTGGCTGGACGAGAGCCATGACTGAACTGTTAATTTGCAGGGTTATAGTCTGTTCAGAAATGACCGAACGGCTAAGCGAGGGGGAGGGGTGTGTCTATATGTAAAATCATCCTTAAAACCCATCCTGCGTGATAATATAGGTGAATCTAATGAAAATGTAGAGTCCATGTGGGTGGAGATAAGGGGAGGGGGAAAAATAATAAATTACTGATAGGGGTTTGTTATAAGTCTCCAAAAGTAATGGAAGCAATGGAGAATATCCTCGTAAAGCAAATAGATGAAGCTGCGACTCAAGGAGAAGTCATTATTATGGGGGACTTCAACTACCCTGAAATAGATTGGGGAATGGAAATCTGCAGTTCCAGCAAAGGTAATCGGTTTTTGACAACTATGAGAGACAATTACCTTTCACAACTGGTTCAGGACCCAACATATATACATACAGTACAGACCAAAAGTTTGGACACACCTTCTCATTTAAAGATGTTTTTGTATTTTCATGAATATGAAAATTGTACATTCACACTGAAGGCATCAAAACTATGAATTAACACATGTGGAATTATATACTTAACAAAAAAGTATTAAACAACTGAAAATATGTCTTATATTCTAGGTTCTTCAAAGTAGCCACCTTTTGCTTTGATGACTGCTTTGCACACTCTTGGCATTCTCTTGATGAGCTTCAAGAGGTAGTCACTGAGAATGGTCATCCAACAATCTTGAAGGAGTTCCCAGAGATGCTTAACACTTGTTGGCCTTTTTGCGTTCACTCTGCGGTCCAGCTCACCCCAAACCATCTCGATTGGGTTCAGTTCGGGTGACTGTGGAGGCCAGGTCATCTGGCGTAGCACCCCATCACTCTCCTTCTTGGTCAAATAGCCCTTACACAGCCTGGAGGTGTGTTTGGGTCATTGTCCTGTTGAAAAATAAATCATGGTCCAACTAAACCGGATGGAATAGCATGCCGCTGCAAGATGCTGTGGTAGCTATGCTGGTTCAATTTGCCTTCAATTTTGAATAAATCCCCAACAGTGTCACCAGCAAAGCACCCCCACACCATCACACCTCCTCCTCCATGTTTCATGGGAACCAGGCATATAGAGTCCATCCGTTCACCTTTTCTGTGTTGCACAAATACACGGTGGTTGGAACCAAAGATCTCAAATTTGGACTCATCAGACCAAATCACAGATTTCCACTGGTCTAGTGTCCATTCCTTGTGTTTTTTAGCCCAAACAAGTCTCTTCTGCTTGTTACCTGTCCTTAACAGTGGTTTCCTAGCAGCTATTTTACCATGAAGGCCTGATGCACAAAGTCTCCTCTTAACAGTCATTGTAGAGATGTGTCTGTTGCTAGAACTCTGTGTGGCATTGACCTGGTCTCTAATCTGAGCTGCTGTTAACCTGCGATTTCTGAGGCTGGTGACTTGGATAAACTTATTCTCAGAAGCAGAAGTGACTCTTGGTCTTCCTTTCCTGGGGCGGTCCTCATGTAAGCCAGTTTCTTTGTAGTGCTTGATGGTTTTTGCCACTGCACTTGGGGACACTTTCAATCCCTTCCCCCGAAGAGGACAGAGAATTAAACATTGCTTTTTTTCTTTTTTGTGGTCGCGGCAAACAGTCAATTACCGGCGATTGCAAAACAGGGGTTGGTAAAACCGACCCCGATCATGTTCTTTGGGGTCTCAGCTACCCCCGGCAGCCGAGACCCCAAAGACTCCACCGGTGCCGGCCGGCAGGCACACTCCGCATGCGCCTGCCATTTTTGTGCTGGAAAAAGATGGTGACGCTCATCGGGAGCCACGAGGAGCACCGGGGGAGACAGGTGAGTATCGGGGGGCTATCTGGGACCCATTTTCTCTGTCCTCTGATGTGCGATCACATCGGAGGACAGAGAAATTAAAAGGGAAATCGCGTTTTTTTTCCGATCGCCGGTAAACGGTTAATTACCGGCGATTGCAAAAGCGGGGTCAGTAAACCCCCCCGAATCATGTTCTCTGGGGTCTCGGCTACCCCCGACAGCCGAGACCCCAAAGAAAATCGGACTCTGGGGGGCGCTATTTACTTTTTCCACAGCGCCTTTGATTAATGGTGCTGTGGTTTAAGTACCCTTAACTGCCGCCGTTAAAAGGTGTATCGGCGGTCGTTAAGTTGATAAAATACATATTTTCAGTTGTTTTACACTTTTTTGTTAAGTATTTAATTCTGAATGTGTTAATTCATAGTTTTGATGCCTTCAGTGTGAATGTACAATTTTCATATTCATGAAAATACAGAAAAATCTTTAAATGAGAAAGTGTGTCCAAACTTTTGCTCTGTACGGTGTATATATATGTATATGTGTATATATATATATACACACACAGTATATATATATATATATATATATATATATATATATATATATATATATATATATCTTTTTCAAGATCTCTTGGGAGCATATGTTTATTGCTCATTTTTGTTGTATGACACTTACTGAGTGATATGTAGCAGCCAAAGAGGTGACTGAAGTGGTGATATACAGTTTTGTTTCTAACTTCTTCTCAGAGTCCAAGGTTGTATCTGACAAACGGGAACTGGGTTTAATGCCCCTGCTTCTGTTAAACTGCAGGAGTAATAGCTTTAAACCCGCATGATACATTTACAATGCCACAAGGTTAAAGCCCAGGACAATGCGCCATCAGTTATGGTGCATGGTTATTATTGGGTTAACTAAATCACACAGCTTCAATGCAAAGTTATATGCCCAGAGAAAGAAAATGCATCAGCAGGTTTCTTTTTATAGATGAAATAGCTAAGATTTTTTTTTCTTAGATTTTATGTTGAATAGGAAAGAGTCCAAATCTGTAATGGATTTTGGAAAAACATCTAAACTGTGAATTATTTTGATAAGGCAGGTTGCCTTGTGCTTCCACAGAGAGATTGCAGGGCTTAAATCTCAAATAATTCCAGCTCTTATTATTGTGAACATTTATGAAACGACACTAAAATCTTGTAAGTTCAAACCTTCACAATTTGTACTCTACATAGAAGCAGACTATGTGCTCCATTTGGGCAATACTTTCATCATTTTTTAGCTGGACAACTATAGATATTATTTTTAAAAGTTAAAATTTCCTCCTATGAAATGTATAATTGCAAGCGAAACACATATTGTCTAATTGTAATATAAATAATTTAAATATAAAACAACTCGTGTCTCATCAGTTCAATGAGATCAGTTTCCCAGTGGGGCAAATTTACTAATCCTGACTAACATTTGGACAGTAAAACCTTAGACTAGACAGACTGTAAAAAACAAATGTATCAGTGGCTCATTGTGGATGATAAATTAGACACATTTCTAGACACTTTTGTCTAAGTTTGTTGCCTTTTAGCTGACCTAGGCTGGTTTCATACTTGCGTTGGGCAGAGCTGCGGAGGGCAGCATAGTTTCTCCGTTGAGTCCCGCCCACAGCCACATCTCTTCCATTCAGCTCCGCCTACGTTGGCATGTGTCATGAATACCTATCTTTAACATTGGATACGCAGGCCATGCGAATGTATGCGGATGCCTCCGCATGAGTCGTTTTGACGCTGCATCTAATGCAACATGTTGCATTTTGTGGCGATGAAAATGACGTATGCGGAGGCATCTACATACATTTGCATGGCCTGCGTACCCAATGTTAAAGATAGATACGTAGGATGCATGCCAACGTAGGTGGAGCTAAATGCAAGAGGTGTCGAAGTGGGCGGGGCTTTAGCTTTGCTTTATCCCTAAAAGATGCTGCTATTTTCCACAAATTGTGAAATTTTAAGCTTTGTATTTCTGATCTATGCAACTGTAAAAATCGCAGGAATGAGGGATGCAGTGACGGACAAGAGGCAGAGCAAGAGTTAACAAGTTTAATAACGGGAATACTCCATGCAGGGAGGTAAAGGGTTAAACAGTACAAAGGGAAAAGGATGTTGAGAGGTAAAGGGTTTAACAGGGGATTCAACAGTTTAGATGGCAAAAGATATTGTAAGTAGAATAACGACTTTTCAGATAACGGCAGTTATTGTGAAGCACTTGTGTCAGGAGTTCTGACAACGCTAACTCCTACTGAGGACTCAATGGCCCCAGAAACGACAGGCGCAGTGTCTTTTCCAGAAAAGTCCAGTGGGCATCAATGTCTCATTTTCTGGTGGCAGTGGTCAGTCTCCGGTACCTTCCACTTGGCCTAGTCCATAAACTACAGTGGCTGACAGAGTTACGGGCTACAGCCCTGAAGGAGCCCAACGTGGCTCTGCAACTATATTCACTGGTGAAGTCAGGTCACAAATGTCTGGGCAAATAGTCACTGGCAATGTCAGGGCACAATTGTCAGTTCCGTATGTGGTCACTCATATGTGGCACGTGTACTGTACTCACGGACATGGAGGATACGGCACCTTGTTCCCTGGTCGCTACTGGGCATATTGAACTTTCCTCTTCATGCTGCCTGTTCGTTCCAAAACTCAGACGCCAACAACCACTGATGCTCAGCTTCTCTGTGGTGGTCACCAGCACCCTGCACCTTCCCTCTCTAGTAACCGGGCACACACTGCCCATTCATCTCCCTCTCTGGTCCCTGCTGCTTGTGGCGGGCGATGGCGGACCCTGGCCTGTACGATGCTGGTGCTCCCAGGATGAAGCACTTCTTTCCCTGTATCCTGCTGTGCACACCTGGCTCTGCAGTCTCTGCAACGGTCCCTCTTCCAGGACTGCTGTGGCACTCCTGGCTCTCTTCAGTGTAGCGGTCCCTCTGCAGACATTGAGGGACCCTGTCAGTGCGGTCTGTCATGGCACTGGTGCCCTGTGATGAGGGCAGGGGAAGCAGTGCATGCCGCTTACTGCCACTCGCTCTGCTCGGCATTTGTGCCAACCTGATCTCCTACACGTGCTTTTCTCTTTTATCCCACTGGTGCTGTGCATGCTTTCTCCTCTTGTTTCTCCGCCCCCTCAGTTAGCAGGGAGGTCCGCCTCCCCAGGGCTTTCCTCAGGCAAAAGGGAAAGGTCCGACTCACTCAGGCTTCCCCCCGGGAAAAGGGGATGCAGCCTCAACAGTCCGTACCTGGCATGCAGCTATCCGTGGTTCAGTCGTTCTCCTTACACTCCCCCTCTCCTTTAACTCACCATTCCACGGGTGAGAGTTCTTCATGCTTTTCTATGTCCTCCTGAATTGGGACAGATGCCCACAGTTCACTCATCCATTGCTGTCTCTCATGCACTACATTCTGCCAAAACAAATCGTCCTGTGCATTCCTCAGGGATGAATCATCAGCATGGTAACATGGAGTACTTGGAACTTCAGTAATTTCAGGAGCCTGTTCTTCTTCTGGGTCAACATGTTGCAGGTCAAGAAGTTCATCCTCTTTATATTCTACAGCTGCAGGAGGAGATATCTCAGGTCCACTTTGCATCTCTTCTACTGGTCAGGATCCCTTGGGCTGGCGGGCAGTGAGCTATCGTCTTCAGGGTATGAAGCAAGCGGTTCTTCCTCCTCACAATCTGGAACCATTCAAGTGGACGTTCCAGGGACACTTAACTCTTTCCCCCTTCTTTGGGATCTTGTAGCAGGCAAGGAAGCGCTATACTTTGCTGGCGGTCTGTCGTGGTGTCAGTGCTCTGAGGTGAGGGCAGGGGGATCAGCATGCACCATCTCACTGCTCACTGCGTTCGCACCAAAGTTACCTCCCGCCTGCTCTTTTCTCTTTTATCCCTCTGCTGCTGTGCTGCTTTCTCCTCTTCTTTCTCCACCCCCATCGGTCAGCAGGAAGGTCCGCCTCCTCAGGGCTTCCCCAGGCAAAAGGGAAAGGTCCGGCTCACTCAGGCTTCCCCCCAGGAATGTGGTCCGGTCGTCCTTCTTACACAATAGTGCTTTTGTTGAAGGAGCCACAAAAAGAGCCTAAAGCACAGGTAGGTCTTAAAATTTTGCATACTCACAGCCAAAGTCAAGATGCAAAAACATTAGTAAATTTGCCCTGAAATGTCATAAAACTATAGTTACAAAAGATCGCCTATTTTTTTTTAGCAGAAGACCATTTCCCTGGAAAAAAAACAACAGCTTTTTATATGTTAAGAAGCAGAGTGACAATAGACAATTTTTACAAACTCCCCTCACACACTTTCTGACCACAACCTTTTTTCATTCTTTATCAAAAACTGTCACCCCAATTATGACACCCCCACTTACCACACTTATAGGAATATACGAGTAATTAGTACACAGAAACTTATGAAAAATTATCAGTTACCATTGGCCCCAAATCCTACCTCTTACATCTTTAATCTGCTATGAAACATTATAATGAAACATTGCAAAGTGCTCTTCCTAGACATAGAACAACTTGGCACAGATCACGGCAACCCTAGCACACACTGCAAACAGGTTTTCTCCAGTGAGTGGTGCTCCAGGTTCCCCAAACATCTGTGGAGAAAATCTGGCTAAAGATTTCATCCATTATACATTTATGTTTAAAACATACAACTCTGCCCTTCACCTCTTCAAACAAGCCTACTTCAATACCTTCATCACTTTATTATTCAGCAATCTTATATGACTTTTTGACACTTTTTATTCCATTCTCAGTCCAAAAGTGCAGGCTCTAACAACAACCTCAATACTTCCAATCTTGCCAATTGCCAAAGAAAAAATTGATCATATTTGAGAGGAAAATTTCTCCTAATATAAGAGATATTATGCATTCTCTTCCCTCCTGCATTTCATCTAGCTTACTTTCTGTCTTCTATCTGGTCATGGAAGTGGTTACCAAGCTCCTCAAATCTTCTTGCCATACTACCTGCACCTGTGACCCTGTTTCCTCACATCTCCTTCAATCCCTTTCCTTTGCTTTCACTACTCACATAACTAAAATATAAAGTCTTTCTCATTTGTGTCTTTTACTCCTCGTTCAAACACAACAGCATACAACCATTACTTTAAAAATCATCCCTCTACCAGGACTGCACTGCTAACTACAGACCTGTCTCTAATCTCCCCTTTATGTCCAAACTTCTGGAACGATTGGATCACTCCTGTGTAATCTGCTATCTCTCAGATAACGCTGTTCTTTACCCTTTATAATCCAGTTTCCACTCTGTACACTCTATTGAAACTACCCTTACTAAAGAATCTAATGATCCACTAACAACTAAACCTAATGGTCATTACTCTTTACTGATTCTCCTTGATCTTTCTGCAGCACTCAAAACTGTGGGTCACCAGCTGCTCCTTACTTTACTCCGCTCTATCGGCCTCAAAGATATTGCTTTTTCTTGGTTCTCCTCCTACCTCTCTGACTGCTCCTTCACTGTATATTTTGCTGGCTCCATTTCCTCTCCTCTTCCCCTTACTGTTGAGTTTCCTCAAGGTTCAGTTCTAGTTCCCATCCTCTTCACCCTATACACTACTCCTATTGGACAAACCATCAGTCGATTCAGTTTTCAGTAGGGTTGAGCAACTTTTAGTTTTTTAGGATCGAGTCGGGTTTCAAGAAACCCGACTTTCCCAAAAGTCGGGTCGAGCGAAATCGGCCGTTCCTATTGAAAAGTCGGCGTCGGGGATCGGCCGAAACTCGAAACCCAATGAAAGTCTATGGGTTTTTTTTATATATATTTCCTTCAGGGCGATATAGCAGAAAAGCCGGTAATTCAATTACCGGCTTTTCATTTCTCTTGCCAAAACCCGACATGATATGAGACATGGTTTACACACAGTAAACCATGTCATATCCCCTTTTTTTTGCATATTCCACACTACTAATGTTAGTAGTGTGTATATGCAAAATTTTGGCGTTCTAGCTCTTAAATTTAAGGGTTAAATCGCGGAAAAAATTGGCGTGGGCTCATGCGCAATTTTCTCCGCCAGAGTAGTAAAGCCAGTGACTGAGGGCAGATATTAATAGCCTAGAGAGGGTCCACGGTTTTTGGCCCCCCTGGATAAAAACATCTGCCCCCAGCCACCCCAGAAAAGGCACATCTGGAAGATGCGCCTATTCTGGCACTTGGCCACTCTCTTCCCATTCCCGTATAGCGGTGGGATGTGGGGTAATAAAGGGTTAATGTCACCTTGTTATTGTAAGGTGACATTAAGCCAGATTAATAATGGAGAGGCGTCAATTCTGACACCTATCCATTATTAATCCATTTGCATTAAATGGTTAAAAAAAAACACACACACATTATTAAAAATTATTTTAATGAAATAAAAACACAGGTTGCTTTAATATTTTATTGTACGCTCAATCCACTGGCTGAAGACCCTCGCTCTGTAACAAATAAAAAATAATAAACCAACAATATACATACCTTCCGTAGATCTGTAATGTCGCACGTTGTAAATCCATCTGAAGGGGTTAAAATATTTTACAGCCAGGAGCTCTGCTAATGTGGCTGTGCTCGTGGCTGTAAACCCCAGTGAATGAAGGTAATGTAGGTCAATGACCTATAGTTACCTTCATTCGCGGTGATGCGCCCCCTGCTGGATGTCCTCATATGACCTCGAGCCTGGGAACTTTTCCCACGCTCCAGGGACATCCAGCAGGGGGTGCATCACCGCGAATGAAGGTAACTACAGGTCATTGACCTACATTACCTTCATTCGCTGGGGTTTACAGCTATGAGCAGCGCTGCATTAGCAGAGCTCCTGGCTGTAAAATATTTTAACCACTTCAGATGGATTTACAACGTGGGACGTTACAGATCTACGGAAGGTATGTATATTGTTGGTTTATTATTTTTTATTTGTTACAGAGCGAGGGTCTTCAGCCAGTGGATTGAACGTGCAATAAAATATTAAAACAACCTGTGTTTTTATTTCATTAAGATACTTTTTAATAATGTGTGTGTGTGTTTTTTTAACCATTTAATGCAAATGGATTAATAATGGATAGGTGTCAGAATTGGCCCCTAGACTCGAACAAAGACGACCCAGGAAAACATACTCAGAAGGGAGGTAAGAACATTTCTAAAACAATCCACAGTGAGGAGATTGGAACAAAACAAAATCCTCTAAACTGCATGCTCGCAAACGCCAGAAGCCTGACAAACAAGATGGAAGAACTAGAAGCAGAAATATCTAAAGGTAACTTTGACATAGTGGGAATAACCGAGACATGGTTAGATGAAAGCTATGACTGGGCAGTTAACTTACAGGGTTACAGTCTGTTTAGAAAGGATCGTAAAAATCGGAGAGGAGGAGGGGTTTGTCTCTATGTAAAGTCTTGTCTAAAGTCCACTTTAAGGGAGGATATTAGCGAAGGGAATGAGGATGTCGAGTCCATATGGGTTGAAATTCATGGAGGGAAAAATGGTAACAAAATTCTCATTGGGGTCTGTTACAAACCCCCAAATATAACAGAAAGCATGGAAAGTCTACTTCTAAAGCAGATAGATGAAGCTGCAACCCATAATGAGGTCCTGGTTATGGGGGACTTTAACTACCCGGATATTAACTGGGAAACAGAAACCTGTGAAACCCATAAAGGCAACAGGTTTCTGCTACTAACCAAGAAAAATTATCTTTCACAATTGGTGCAGAATCCAACCAGAGGAGCAGCACTTTTAGACCTAATACTATCTAATAGACCTGACAGAATAACAAATCTGCAGGTGGTTGGGCATTTAGGAAATAGCGACCACAATATTGTGCAGTTTCACCTGTCTTTCACTAGGGGGACTTGTCAGGGAGTCACAAAAACATTGAACTTTAGGAAGGCAAAGTTTGAACAGCTTAGAGATGCCCTTAATCTGGTAGACTGGGACAATATCCTCAGAAATGAGAATACAGATAATAAATGGGAAATGTTTAAGAACATCCTAAATAGGCAGTGTAAGCGGTTTATACCTTGTGGGAATAAAAGGACTAGAAATAGGAAAAACCCAATGTGGCTAAACAAAGAAGTAAGACAGGCAATTAACAGTAAAAAGAAAGCATTTGCACTACTAAAGCAGGATGGCACCATTGAAGCTCTAAAAAACTATAGGGAGAAAAATACTTTATCTAAAAAACTAATTAAAGCTGCCAAAAAGGAAACAGAGAAGCACATTGCTAAGGAGAGTAAAACTAATCCCAAACTGTTCTTCAACTATATCAATAGTAAAAGAATAAAAACTGAAAATGTAGGCCCCTTAAAAAATAGTGAGGAAAGAATGGTTGTAGATGACGAGGAAAAAGCTAACATATTAAACACCTTCTTCTCCACGGTATTCACGGTGGAAAATGAAATGCTAGGTGAAATCCCAAGAAACAATGAAAACCCTATATTAAGGGTCACCAATCTAACCCAAGAAGAGGTGCGAAACCGGCTAAATATGATTAAAATAGATAAATCTCCGGGTCCGGATGGCATACACCCACGAGTACTAAGAGAACTAAGTAATGTAATAGATAAACCATTATTTCTTATTTTTAGTGACTCTATAGCGACAGGGTCTGTTCCGCAGGACTGGCGCATAGCAAATGTGGTGCCAATATTCAAAAAGGGCTCTAAAAGTGAACCTGGAAATTATAGGCCAGTAAGTCTAACCTCTATTGTTGGTAAAATATTTGAAGGGTTTCTGAGGGATGTTATTCTGGATTATCTCAATGAGAATAACTGTTTAACTCCATATCAGCATGGGTTTATGAGAAATCGCTCCTGTCAAACCAATCTAATCAGTTTTTATGAAGAGGTAAGCTATAGACTGGACCACGGTGAGTCATTGGACGTGGTATATCTCGATTTTTCCAAAGCGTTTGATACCGTGCCGCACAAGAGGTTGGTACACAAAATGAGAATGCTTGGTCTGGGGGAAAATGTGTGTAAATGGGTTAGTAACTGGCTTAGTGATAGAAAGCAGAGGGTGGTTATAAATGGTATAGTCTCTAACTGGGTCGCTGTGACCAGTGGGGTACCGCAGGGGTCAGTATTGGGACCTGTTCTCTTCAACATATTCATTAATGATCTGGTAGAAGGTTTACACAGTAAAATATCGATATTTGCAGATGATACAAAACTATGTAAAGCAGTTAATACAAGAGAAGATAGTATTCTGCTACAGATGGATCTGGATAAGTTGGAAACTTGGGCTGAAAAGTGGCAGATGAGGTTTAACAATGATAAATGTAAGGTTATACACATGGGAAGAGGGAATCAATATCACCATTACACACTGAACGGGAAACCACTGGGTAAATCTGACAGGGAGAAGGACTTGGGGATCCTAGTTAATGATAAACTTACCTGGAGCAGCCAGTGCCAGGCAGCAGCTGCCAAGGCAAACAGGATCATGGGGTGCATTAAAAGAGGTCTGGATACACATGATGAGAGCATTATACTGCCTCTGTACAAATCCCTAGTTAGACCGCACATGGAGTACTGTGTCCAGTTTTGGGCACCGGTGCTCAGGAAGGATATAATGGAACTAGAGAGAGTACAAAGGAGGGCAACAAAATTAATAAAGGGGATGGGAGAACTACAATACCCAGATAGATTAGCGAAATTAGGATTATTTAGTCTAGAAAAAAGACGACTGAGGGGCGATCTAATAACCATGTATAAGTATATAAGGGGACAATACAAATATCTCGCTGAGGATCTGTTTATACCAAGGAAGGTGACGGGCACAAGGGGGCATTCTTTGCGTCTGGAGGAGAGAAGGTTTTTCCACCAACATAGAAGAGGATTCTTTACTGTTAGGGCAGTGAGAATCTGGAATTGCTTGCCTGAGGAGGTGGTGATGGCGAACTCAGTCGAGGGGTTCAAGAGAGGCCTGGATGTCTTCCTGGAGCAGAACAATATTGTATCATACAATTATTAGGTTCTGTAGAAGGACGTAGATCTGGGGATTTATTATGATGGAATATAGGCTGAACTGGATGGACAAATGTCTTTTTTCGGCCTTACTAACTATGTTACTATGTTACTATGTTACTAATCTGGCTTAATGTCACCTTACAATAGCAAGGTGACATTAACCCTTCATTACCCCATATCCGACCGCTACACGGGAATGGGAAGAGAGTGGCCAAGTGCCAGAATAGGCGCATCTTCCAGATGTGCCTTTTCTGGGGTGGCTGGGGGCAGGTGTTTTTAGCCAGGGGGGGAAATAACCATGGACCCTCTCCAGGCTATTAATATCTGCCCTCAGTCACTGGCTTTACCACTCTGGCGGAGAAAATTGCGCGGGAGCCCACGGCAATTTTTTCCGCGATTTAACCCTTAAATTTAAGAGCTAGAGCGCTGAAATTTTGCACATACACACTACTAACATTAGTAGTGTGGAATATGCAAAAAAAAGGGGAATATGACATGGTTTACTGTATGTAAACCATGTCTCATATCATGTCGGGTTTTGGCAGGAGAAATGAAAAGCCGGTAGTTGAATTACCGACTTTTCTGCTATATCGCGCTGAAGTTAACATAAATATATATATATATATATATGTGTGTGTCTGAATGACATATATATATATATATAAAACGAAACCCGACTTTTCAGTAAAGATCGCCGACCGCCGACCCGATCCCAGAGTGGGATCGGGTCGGGTTTCACGAAACCCGACTTTGCAAAAAGTCGGCAACTTTTGAAAAGTGCTGATCTGTTTCGCCCAACCCTAGTTTTCTGTGACAAAACACTCTGGGATCGCCTTTGCTGGGGTCAAAGGACACGTGGTTTGTGCATTGAATCTGAGGCGTACAGCAGGTTTCTGAGCAGGCTGACCTCAGGTCAGATTTATTAACGTGAAAGCAACACAAAAAAAACATAAAAATAAATCCTAGCCTGTCCGGCACTAACTAAACAAATACGTTGCTATCTCAACAACTGGGGGGGCTTCTCCCACCCAGCTAACATCACACAATTCTTGAGCAGAGCTCTTCACTCATGTTTGTCCCACACAGGCAGGCAATCTGTGTGCCCCAGGCAGACACTGGAAACACCCAGCTGGTCATCTTTTATTCCTGCAATCATTAACCCATTAGCACCCTGAAGATACTGAGTGGCCTATTTCACATAGGACAAACACCTGGGCGAGATATACCTGCCTCCATCTACCACACCAGCATGAGTCTTACATATCCCCCCCCTTGCTCAGACCACTCCGGTCGAGCAAGAACACTTTTGAAACAGTGCACTCTGGATAGGGCATCGGCGTTCCCCATCTGCACCCCAGGTCGGTGCTCCACCGTAAAAGAGTAAGCCTGCAGGGCAAGGAACCACCGGGTTACCCGACTATTACGGTCCTTGTGGAGGTGCATCCACTTGAGAGGGGCATGGTCGGTGACCAGCCTAAACTTCCTACCAGCCAGGTAATACTTGAGGGAGTCGAGAGCCCATTTAATGGCTAGGCACTCTTTTTCAACCACCGCATATCTCTGCTCATGTACATTCAGTTTCCGACTGAGATAGAGGACCGGGTGTTCGACTCCGTCCCTCACCTGGGAAAGTACAGCTCCGACACCAGTATCAGAGGCATCAGTTTGTACCACAAACTTGCTGCTGAAATCAGGAGTCACTAGTACGGGCTGAGAGCACAAAGCCCGTTTCAGGCTGTGGAAGGCCTCTTCAGCAGCTGAGGTCCATTTTACCATGACGGAACCCTTCCCCTTGGTAAGATCCGTCAAGGGAGTAGCCATGGCTGCAAAATTGGGTATGAACCGGCGATAATAGCCGGCAATCCCCAGGAAAGCCTGCACTTGTTTCTTGTTCACTGGTTGTGGCCAGCCGTGAATTGCCTGTATTTTGTCGATCTGGGGTTTAACCACTCCTCGGCCAATCACGTAGCCCAAGTATCGGGCTTCTTCAAGCCCGATGTGGCATTTCTTGGGGTTTGCCGTTAAACCTGCATCTCGCAGGTCATCAATCACCGCTTGTACCTTCTGGAGATGAGTTTCCCAGTCCATGCTGTAAATTACGATGTCATCCAGGTAGGCAGAAGCGTACTGTCTGTGAGGCCTCAAGACTCGATCCATCAATCTCTGGAACGTTGCGGGAGCTCCGTGAAGTCCAAACGGCATATAGACATACTGGAACAGACCTTCCGGTGTAGCAAATGCCGTCTTCTCTCTGGCCGCCTCGGCCAGAGGAATCTGCCAGTACCCCTTTGTTAAATCCAGGGTCGTAATGTATCAGGCTTTACCAAGCCGGTCGATCAACTCATCGACCCGGGGCATATGGTACGCATCAAATTTAGAAACTGCATTCAGTTTCCTAAAGTCATTACAAAACCGGATGGAGCCATCCGGTTTAGGTATCAACACAATTTGACTGGACCAGGCGCTGTGTGACTCCTCAATGACTCCTAAGTCCAACATTGCCATCACTTCCCGGGAGACGGCTTCACGGCGGGCTTCCGGAATCCGGTAGGGCTTCACATGAACAGTGACGCCAGGCTCTGTGACAATCTCATGTTTCGGTTCTGTAACAAAAATTGCTTAACCTCAGATTTTTGTCGTTCTGAGAGAGTCTCAGCAACCTGCACCTCTGGTACAGTAGGTGAACAAACCGGACAGGGCAGATCCGCCGTTAGGGCAGAGCGGTCTTTCCAGGATTTTATCAGATTCACATGATAAATCTGTTCCGGTTTTCTCTTACCCGGCTGGTACACTTTATAGTTCACTTCACCAACTCTTTCTCGGACCTCAAATGGGCCCTGCCATTTCACCAGGAATTTACTATCCACCGTAGGGATTAGGACCAACACCCTATCGCCGGGTGCAAATGTACGGACCTTAGCGCCTCTATCATAACTTTGCCTCTGGG
Organism: Ranitomeya imitator; assembly: GCF_032444005.1. Classification (NCBI taxonomy): domain Eukaryota; kingdom Metazoa; phylum Chordata; class Amphibia; order Anura; family Dendrobatidae; genus Ranitomeya; species Ranitomeya imitator. The sequence goes on along the minus strand of NC_091288.1, from coordinate 147,772,368 downwards.
CTCCCTGGGCCTGTAACATATGGTCCCTAACAATGGGCATGACAGCGGCAATACGATCCTGCATTTGTGTTACATGGTCGATCACCGTTTTAAAGGGAGTGACTTGACCTTCCCAGGTTTCTTTTGCGACGTCCAGCAGTCCCCGGGGACGACGGGCGTACAACAGTTCGAAAGGCGAAAATCCTGTGGAAGACTGGGGAACTTCCCTAATGGCAAACAGCAAATAGGGTAACAAGTAATCCCAGTTCTTCCCATCTTTGTCTATCGCCTTCCGGAGCATCTGTTTTAAGGTTTTGTTGAAGCGCTCAACCAGGCCATCTGTTTGAGGGTGATAGACAGACGTACGCAACGGGTCTATTTGTAAGAGTCTGCAGAGCTCCTTCATTACCCTCGACATAAAGGGAGTCCCCTGGTCGGTGAGTATCTGTTTTGGAATTCCCACCCGACTAAACACTTGTACCAATTCCTTGGCGATCGTCTTGGTAGCTGTGTTACGCAAAGGGACGGCTTCCGGGTAACGAGTGGCATAGTCCACGATGACGAGGATATGTTGGTGCCCACGTGCGGATCGGGGAAGGGGCCCAACCAAATCCATCCCAATTCTCTCAAAAGGGACCCCGATGATAGGAAGGGGTACCAAAGGGCTACGGAACTGAGATTTAGGGGCCGCGATTTGGCACTCTGGACAGGACTCACAATAGTTACGCACATCACAATGTATTCCAGGCCACACAAAACAATGCAATATCCTTTCTGTGGTTTTCTGTACCCCCAGATGTCCCCCCATTATATGTCCGTGGGCCAAATCCAGTACCTTCCGCCGATAAGGTTTGGGTACCACTAACCGTTGCACTGTGTCTTCCCCTTTTTTTTCTACCTGGTAGAGCAAATCATTTTCAAGAACCATATACGGGTACGCTAGCCTAGTGTCAGGTTCTACGGGTACCCCATCTATCATTTTTACATTTTTCCTAGCCGGAGTCAGGGTAGGATCTTTCATTTGCTCGCTGTGGAAGTCATCCACCTGGACTCCCAAATCTGGCAGGCAGGGTGCCGGATGGCTGTCTGCCTCTGCCTCTCGCTGAAGTTCCTCAGTTTCCTCTGTTTCCCCCGCCATGACGGAGAAGGGGTACTGAAGGTTAGATTCACTAACCTCCCCAGCAACATCTTCCTGTGGGGTCTCCTCTAGGGACTCGGGACCTCCAGATGGCATGGGAGAAGATTCACGGGTACAGCTACCGTGAAGGAGCAACTGATTCTCCCACAACTGCCAGAAATAGGGAAAATCCCTGCCCAGGATTACATCATGTAACAATGCGGGAACGAGTCCCACTTTGTGCTGCACTGACCCATAGGGAGTAGAAATCCATATGACCGCTGTTAAGTACGAGCGGGTGTCACCATGCACACACGTCACACAAAACTTGTCAGACGGACCAGACGGAAGTGCCACTAGACTAGCTTTCACCAGAGTCACCACACTTCCAGAGTCTAGTAATGCCACAACATTTTTCCCATCAACAGATAATTCACACAGGTGTTTCACTGTATCATTTTGACCCGCATTCACACTCACTAGCTGTGTAACCAAAGACATGTGCTTTCTAGAGTCTATAACGTCGCACTGCATGGGTTCAGCGGTAACAGGACAGTTCGCAGAAACATGACCCTTCTCATGGCAGCGGAAACACCTAACAGGTCCCCTACTGAGACCACCGTCCAATACTCTTGGTCTCGGAGTGCGAGCAGTCCCGGACTCCTCCCCCACAGTTTTAAGCGATTTTCCTTCACCCGTGGTCCCTGGAACAGTCTTACCGGTTCCACGAGGAGGAGGCACAGACCGGGGTTTGGCGGTGTCGTCGGGAAGTCCTTCTGCCACGGAATAACGCTCGACCAACTCCACAAGTTGATCCGCTGTCGTGGGATTTCCTTGGCTTACCCACCTTTTCAGCGCTGGGGGTAGTACTCTCAGGTACTTGTCCAGGACAACCCGCTGGATTATTTCGGGTATTGTCAGTACCTCGGGTTGCAGCCATTTCTTTGTCAAGTAGATCAGGTCGAACATCTGAGACCGCGCTGGTTTATCTTGCTGGTATGTCCACTGATGTACCCTCTGTGCACGGACAGCCGTCGTCACACCCAGCCGGGCCAGGATCTCAGCTTTCAGCTTCTCAAAGTCCTGAGCGACCTCCGGGTCCAAATCATGGTAAGCTTTTTGGGCCTCGCCGGAGAGAAACGGGGCAATCAAATCGGCCCATCGTGCCTTCGGCCACTTCTCTCTCAATGCCGTCCGCTCAAACGTTGTCAGGTATGCCTCGACGTCATCTTCTGCAGTCAGCTTTTGCCAGTATCGACTCACATGGATCCTTCTGGACTCTGCTTCCGGGTCAACGTCAGGCATGCTCACCAGGCGCTGCGCCACCTGTTGGAGAAGTTGGCGGTCTGCAACCATCATGTCCAGTAACTCCTTCAGCTGTGCGGCCATCAAGCGATTAGCTTCGTGCTGTGCAGCAGTGGCCTGCTGCTGTACGGCAGTGGACTGTACTAAGGCTTTCACCACGTCTTCCATGCTGTCACCTGTGCCACGGTATGCCCGCGTTCTCCACCACAATGTGACAAAACACTCTGGGATCGCCTTTGCTGGGGTCTAAGGACACGTGGTTTGTGCATTGAATCTGAGGCGTACAGCAGGTTTCTGAGCAGGCTGACCTCAGGTCAGATTTATTAACGTGAAAGCAACACAAAAAACAAAACATAAAAATAAATCCTAGCCTGTCCGGCACTAACTAAACAAATACGTTGCTATCTCAACAACTGGGGGGGCTTCTCCCACCCAGCTAACATCACACAATTCTTGAGCAGAGCTCTTCACTCACGTTTGTCCCACACAGGCAGGCAATCTGTGTGCTCCAGGCAGACACTGGAAACACCCAGCTGGTCATCTTTTATTCCTGCAATCATTAACCCATTAGCACCCTGAAGATACTGAGTGGCCTAATTCACATAGGACAAACACCTGGGCGAGATATACCTGCCTCCATCTACCACACCAGCATGAGTCTTACATTTCAGTATCATCAATATGCTGACTACATCCAATTATACATACTGTCTTCTTACATCACCCCTGCATTACTACAAAATAAGAGTGATTATCTTTCTGCTGTCTCTAATATCATGTCTAGGTATGAGTGAGTGCTAAAATGCTTGGATGCTAAATACTTGAACTGAGCAATTCCTAATACTTGGATGATCTTTTCAAGTAGCTAGTATAATGGTAGTCAATGGAAAATCTAAGCATTTTTCTAGCAGACTTTACAAGTAAAGGTACCTTCACACATAACGATATCGTTAACGATATCGTTGCTTTTTGTGACGTAGCAATGATATCGTTAAGGAAATCGTTCTGTGTGACAGTGACCAACGATCAGGCCCCTGCTGGGAGATCGTTGGTCGCTGAGGAAAGTCCAGAACTTTATTTCGTCGCTGGACTCCCTGCAGACATCGCTGGATCGGCGTGTGTGACACCGATCCAGCAATGTCTTCACTGGTAACCAGGGTAAACATCGGGTTACTAAGTGCAGGGCCGCGCTTAGTAACCCGGTGTTTACCCTGGTTACCAGCATAAAAGTAAAAAAAACAAACACTACATACTTACCTACTGCTGTCTGTCCCCGACGCTCTGCTTCTCTGCACTCCTCTTGCACTGGCTGTGAGCGTCGGTCAGCCGGAAAGCAGAGCGGTGACGTCATCGCTCTGCTTTCCGGCCGCTGTGCTCACAGCCAGTGCAGGAGGAGTGCAGAGAAGCAGAGCGCCGGGGACAGACAGCGGTAGGTAAGTATGTAGTGTTTGTTTTTTTTACTTTTATGCTGGTAACCAGGGTAAACATCGGGTTACTAAGCACGGCCCTGCGCTTAGTAACCCGATGTTTACCCTGGTTACCCGGGGACCTCGGGATCGTTGGTCGCTGGAGAGCTGTCTGTGTGACAGCTCTCCAGCGACCAAACAGCGACGCTGCAGCGATCGACATCGTTGTCGGTATCGCTGCAGCGTCGCTTAGTGTGAAGGTACCATTCGTCTAGGGGGCAGTGAAAATGTTGAAATGGAATGAAAAAGTGCTGAATTGAAAGAGAACAGCATGGGGAAGACCCCCTGGAAGCATCTATTATTCCCAGATGCTGCTGAGAACAATGGTGGCACATTTTTACTGCAATTTAAAGCAAACCTGTCAACAGGATTTTGTTAAGTAAACTACAGGTATTGTCACAATTATACCTGGGTTGATTAAAGGTACCTTCACACATAACGATATTGTTAACGATATCGTTGCTATTTGTGACGTAGCAACGATATCGTTAATGAAATCGTTCTGTGTGACAGCGACCAACGATCAGGCCCCTGCTGGGAGATCGTTGGTCGCTGAACAAAGTCCAGAACTTTATTTCGTCGCTGGACTCCCTGGAGACATCGCTGGATCGGCGTGTGTGACACCGATCCAGCGATGTCTTCACTGGTAACCAGGGTAAACATCGGGTAACTAAGCGCAGGGCCGCGCTTAGTAACCCGATGTTTACCCTGGTTACCATGCTAAAAGTAAAAAAAAACAAACACTAGATACTTACCTACCGCTGTCTGTCCTCCAGCGCTGTGCTCTGCTCTCCTCCTGCACTGTCTGTGAGCCGGAAAGCAGAGCGGTGACGTCACCGCTCTGCTTTCCGGCTCACAGACAGTACAGGAGGAGAGCAGAGAAGCAGAGCGCAGCGCTGGAGGACAGACAGCGGTAGGTAAGTATCTAGTGTTTGTTTTTTTTTACTTTTAGCATGGTATCCAGGGTAAACATCGGGTTACTAAGCGCGGCCCTGCGCTTAGTTACCTGATGTTTACCCTGGTTACCGGCATCGTTGGTCGCTGGAGAGCGGTCTGTGTGACAGCTCTCCAGCGACCAAACAGCGACGCTGCAGCGATCCGAATCGTTGTCGGTATCGCTGCAGCGTCGCTTAGTGTGAAGGGGCCTTAAATCTGTCTCGTGGTTGTTGTTTAATCTGTGTTTGCAGTTTTCAAACTATTTTTTCAATAAAATAGTTTTTATTGCGTAAAAGAACTAAAATATCAAAAAGATATAACTGTGTGTGAAGGATCTCATGGGGGAAGGGGGGGTTCGACTTCACTCACCTCGGGGAAATGGAGAGAAGGACCCAGCAGGAGTTGGCTCTCTGGCACCACCACTTGCCTCAGGTCAGTCAGAGAACTGCACTGAGGGCAAATAGTCACCGGAAAGGCTTAGTAAGGCGCTCCCAGTGAGGGGGAATAATGTATATATCACCAGTCCAGGCTGGGGATATATATCTAAACCTCCTGGCTGTCACTGCCACAGTTCCTCACTAAAAATGTACGGTATTCTGCCACCAGATCCTCTTTTGACATAAGCCCCTTCTGACAACAGGCTTATATCGGGTCAGGAGCCAAACCTGGGGTAGCGTATAATATAACCAACTGAGCTGGCGGACGTGAGGATTTGTTGATCGAGATAAAAGAGCAGCCCAAGATTAATTTTATACTAAATCGCAGAGGAGGTGCACTAGAAAATACAGCTATACATACAAGAGCAAATATATACAGTCTGGAGTGTAGTACAAGGATAGTGTATAGATTGGTTGCAGTTACCGTGTTATGTAGCATGTGAACACAGGGAGGCGCTGATGGATCACAGGTCCAAATCTTAGTTACAGGCTTTCCGGGCTGCGTCAGCAAATGTATCCTCCGGCCATCGGAAAAACTCAGACCAAAATGAGGGGCTGCCTCATATCTCCTAGGCTGCTGTCTCACACATCTGCTCCCACCCCTGGGTGGTGCAGCCTCTCTCCTCACATGTCTGAGATTATGATTTTCTGCCTAGAACTGTGGCTGGCCCATAATTTTGCGCCCGAAGCTCTGAATGGGTTAGTTGTACTGCCACTGGATTCTGCTGGATTTTACCTGTGTATGGAGACTAAATATGACTACTGTAGGTAATTACTGTTAGCTATGCTTTATAACTCCATAATCCAGAGTGCTACAGGTGGCTGAATAATATGGGTGCATGGGGAAAGGAACGCCAATTCGGAATATGTGCTCGGTGCTCGGCTCATCTTAGAGATATTGCATTCTGTTATTATAGGTAATTTTCCAGATTCCATACCTCAGTCTGCTGTGACTTGTTCCATGTGTTTAGTCACACAAAGAGGTTCAGGTTGCTATAGCTGCAGAAGAGTTCACATCCTTGTGTTAAGAGCTTCAAAAAGCTTGAGTTAATTAAAGGTAACCACTGCATGGCGTTTTATGGCCTTGGGGGACGCCAAGCCAAGGGAGGGGGCATATTTCAGGAGTGGAGAGACATTTACTTTGTCCCTCACACTGTGGTCTCACTGTAATCGTACTGACACGAACAATAAAACTGACTTCTTAATTTTACTACATGTGGAACAACATAACAACCCCCCCAAAAAATTCCTGAATTATTGTTTTTGTTCATTTTGCCTCCCAAAAATCAGAATAGGGAGCGATCAAAAAAGTCCATATGTTTGAAAATGGTACCAATAAAAACATCAACTCATCCCTCAAAAAACAAGCCCACACATGACTTTGTAAGCTGAAATATGAAAAAGAAAAATGATAGCACTCAAAACATGGTGATGCTTTTTGCAATAAAAAGCGTTTTTTAGTGTCTGACAGCAGCCAAACATTAAAAACTATATAAATCTGGTCTAGCTGTAATAGCACTGACCCGAAGAATAAAGTTGCTTAACCACTGCACGAGGAACAGTGTAAAAAATAAATAAACCCAATTCTTTACTTGTTGTTTTGTTAATTTTGCCTCCCAAAGATCGCAGTAAGGCTCAGCTCACATTTATTCAGTGCTCTTCGCTGAGTGATAAATATGGTCCCAAATGTTATGTAAAATGTTCTCAATTAAAGATATTCAGCAAATTATACGCCCCCAAATCCAAATCCCCTCCCTTCTGAGCCCCACAGTGTACCTAAACCACATATAGCATCCACATGTTCGGCATTTCTAAAGCGATGAGAGCCTACGTAACTTACAGGTGCATGTCTCCAGAAGCATGAGCTGGGCATAATGTACTAGTGACTGCAATGTACTGGTCACTACAACATACTGGTCACTACAACTGCAGTTTGCAATTTTCACTTGACAACATTCACTGCTGCTTGTTTCTGAAAAACACTGATGGAGTCAAAATCATCACAACACCTGTAGATAAATTCCCAAATGGGTATAATTTCCAAAATTTGGTCACTTGAGGCAGCATTCTGCTCTTCTAGCAATTAAGGGTTCTGTATTTGGAGTCCGCAAACTATTTTAGGAAAATCTGTACTTCGGGAGGCAAATAGCGCCCAGTCCCTCCCAAGCCTCTCAGTACGCATAACAGTACTGTATAGCCACTTATGGAGTATTGCCACATGCAGTAGAAATTTTGGGCCAAATTATGCTGCCATTTTTACCCACTTCTTATGTGAAAATGTAAAATCTGGGGCTAAAACAAAATTCTGGTGGTAAAAATGTAGATACTTTTTCTTCACTGCCCAGTGGTATAAAATTCTGGGACACACCTGTGGTGTCAATAAGATCACTGAACCCCTAGACAAATTCGTTGAGAGGTGTAGCTTGTAAAATGCGGTCACTTATGGGGGGTTCTGCTGTTCTGGCAACTCGGGCTCTCCCAGTGGGTCAATGCACCCGCATAAAATACAGTGGGGGGAATAAGTATTTGATCCCTTGCTGATTTAGTAAGTTTGCCCGCTGATAAAGACATGAACAGTCTATAATTTTCACCTCAGGAGAAATTGCACAACAAATTGCATGGTGAAATTTTACCTGTTCCCCGTGTGGGTAATGTAGGAAATGTTATTTATTAACTATTTTGTGTGCCACATCTCTCTGATTTAAGAGCATAAGTAATTAAATTGCAATATTTTCAAATTTTTTGCCAAATTTCCATTTTTTCACAAATAAACGCAAGCTATATTGAATAAGTTTTCCCATTATCATGAAGTGCTATATGTCACAAAAACAGTCTTAGAATCAGTGGGATCTGTTGAAGCCTTCCAGAGTTATTACCTCATAAAGTGACACTGTTCAGAAATGTAAACATTGCCCTGGTCATTAATGTACAAACCACCTTGGGGGTAAAGGGGTTAAAAACTTTTCCCTCCTTGCCAAAAAATCTTGGTCATCAGGGCCTGGACATTGGGAGGGTGTCATGAAACTGGCCCAGGCCTTTGACGGTGTACCCCTGCCTCTGCTGCACTTGGTGTGTGTCTCTCTAGCCTCTCCTCCGTGGTTGGGCAAGGAAGCATGCTCCCTGCTGCGGGCATTGTATGATTGGAATTTTTTCAACATATTTTCCAAAATGGCCATCTGGTAATGCTCTAGCCCTAAAAATTAGGACTAAACACAACTTACACAGTAGGGCGGTCTATCACGTTCCATAATTAAAGTCCTTTTATATATTCACTATTTTTCTGAACATAATTGTTTCATCAAACTCCACATCACCCAAAAGCACTATAAATACTGTCTTTTGACTAGCTCGTGCTTCCTTTATCTATCCCCCCATTTTCTCAAGATGGCTGAACAGTCATTGTAAATAAGCACCTGTATTTTGTATCTCTCCCAACTGATTATCGATTGTAGGCTCTTATGAGCAGGGTCATCATTATCTTAGCTTTAATTATTGTATTATCTTTAACTTTGTTACTTATGACAGTTATGAATGAACTGTTGAATTGTAAAGGGCTGCAAAATATGTTGCTGCTATATAAATAAAGATTATTATTGTTATTATTGCACCATTTAATAGACCTCTCTGTCTCAAGAAGTAGAGATGAAAGGTTCTCCTTGTAGTAATCACCTTAAATTTTATGGATGACTTATTGAATCCTTAAAAAAAAGTGAACTTTTTTTGGAGTTTTACAAACCATCGTAATGTAACACTAGCCATGTCAGAAACATTTTTGAACACTTTTTGTAGATTTATATGCCAGCGTAATGTAAAACTAATCATGTTAAATTAAATTGGATAGATGAGTAATTGAATCCAGAAAAAAATTTGATTTTTTTTTAGTTTTATATACGACCGTAATATAACACTATACACGTTGAACTCTATGGATGACTAATTGAGTGCATACAAATTTTTTAACTTTTTTGTTTTGTTTTATATACCACCGCAATGTGACATACCATCGCAATGTAACACTAACCATGTCAGAAACATTTTTGAACTTTTTTTGGAGATTTATATGCCACCGTAATTTAACACTAATTAAGCACATTAAACTATATGGATGACAATATAGTCAATATTTTCACTCCTAAAAAAATGTGGTCACGTGCAGCAGCTATATGTTTAGCAATAGACTGCAAAGCTCTAATCCCTGCCTATAGGTTCTATTCTGCCACTCTACCTGCCCCTGTTTCTGTCCCTAGGCTAAATGCAGAATGTATCTGATACAAACAGCAAAACACATGATTAGCTCTTAGAAGGACATTTAGTTTCATGGTTCAGCATCAGCACCAGTATCAACACTAGAGGACTCTGATTAGTTAAACTGTGCAAACACAGGCCTGGAAGACTGTTCTCTCCCTCCAATGACAGCTATTCCTGATTTGTGCAATGGCTTCAGTGTGCCGAGCGTGGTGTGGCCTGTCCATTTATAATCTCTGATGAGGTAATGTGACCAACCAATCACAGTAATGCCAATGCCAAGATGTCTACGGGATTACAGTGACTGGCAGTGAATCCCTGCATGTCTATTGGCTGTGTAACAGGGGCCAACCTTGAGGGGTGGATATTAGAGCTTCAAATCCGAGCACCATCCAATGCTCATTGAGTGCCAAGCACATCTAAGCACCCATATATTCAAGTGATATCCGAGTATAACCGAGCATGTTCGCTCATCCTTATTCATGTCCCTCTATGTGAAACTGAATCTGTCAAAATCTGAACTCCTTGTGTTTCTTCCCTCTATCAACCGTCCCAAATCCAAAATTGCTATTTATGTGTTGTGAGCTACAATTACTCCCCAGCAGCACACCTGCTGTCTTGGGGTTATGTATGACTCTGATCTTTCCCTCACTCACTACACCTACTCACTCGCTTGCTCATGTAACCTCCACCTCAAAAACATCTCTAGAATTTGACCTTTTCTAATCTATGACATACTGTAGCTCTTATTCATTCTCATCTGGAATATTACAACTCTCTACTAATCAACCTCCCTCTTACCAAACTTGCCCCTCTCCAATCCATTTTGAATGCAGCAGATATTTTTTCTTTCCAATCGCTACACCCGTGTGCCAGTCGCTGCACTGGCTGTTCACCTAATACAGATTTCAATATAAACTTATCACCCACAAAGCACTTCACAGTACGGCACCAGCCTAAATCTCATCTTTTGTCTCAATCTCAATCTTAGTTTTCCTCTGCAACCACTACACTGATGATGTCTCTAACCTGTACCAGTCATTGCACAAGTTGCCCATCCATTATACGTATAATCAAATATAAACTTTTCACCCTCACTCACAGTTCGGTACCAGCCTACATCTCCTCTCTCATGTCTGTCGCATCCTCAATTATCCAAACCTCCCACTCCCATTTCCAAAGCTTCTCACAAACTGCGCCACTTCTCTGGAATGCACTACCTAGGACAATTTGATTAGTTCCCAATACACACAGTTTTAAGCGTGACCAAAAAATTAACTTCTTTAGATTGTCCTATTATCTTACCTCATCTATGTAACTATTCCTGTTTTGCCCTTCTAAAATTTTCTTACAAATCTGATCCTTCATTACATCTGTTTACACAGTTTCAATGTACTTAATAGCACTCAGTATCTGTACTTATACAGATATTGACTGGAACTGGCTCATAAAGAGGCTATTTGAATATCCTATTTAATATATTAATGGCTGAACCAAACAATACAGCACTTCTTAAAATTTATCTCTCTCTCTATTTCCTCATAGATTATAAGCTTGCGAGCAGGGCCCTCAATCCTCTTGGTATCTATTGAATTATGTGTTTACATTGTTATGTCTTAATTGTCTACACAAGCTCCCTCTGAAATGTAACATGCTGAGAAATATGTTGGCACCATAGAGATTTTTTTTATTATGATTATTATTATAGCCCATACTCCAAAGGCAATTGCATTTCAAGATTAAAGTAGAATATGTAAAATGTCTGCAATTAAATTGGGCAATGCAAATACAAGAAAATACATTTAATTTTTTGTAAGTTGAGAAGGTATGAAAATTACCTTCTTTCGAAGAAAAATGTAAGGATTGCCACAGAAAGGTTATTTCAAACGATCCACGGGATACGTGGTAAATGTCTGATTGCTGAGAACCCCACAGCTGGAACCCCTATGATTACTAGAATAGGAGACTCAAACAACCTTTTTCTCCTAAGTAAATGTAACAGCCATGCTATGAAGAGGAACATGTATCATGGCTCGGTTTCAATTGCTGAATAGGAGGATTTGTGGGTTATGATCCGCGCTGCTAGCTCATCCAAATCAGACACAATGTACATTTGAATAGTGGTTTATTCTACGCATTTCGGAGTGCATATGACTCCTTCCTCAGGAAAATACCACAAGTCTACCACAAGTCTTGTGGTATTTTCCTGAGGAAGGAGTAATTTGCACTCCAAAACAAGTAGAATAAACCACTGTTCAATTGTATATTTTGTCTGATTGGGATGAGCTGGCAGCGCAGATCATAACCCACAAATCCTCCTATTCAGCAGTTCAGCTACGGTCGCGTGTTGACCGGTGGATCTGTGGCAGCTGGCACTATATGCTTGTGACCATTTACGTCAGGTGGCAGCTACACTACTGGCGAATCTTCTCCTAAATTGTGAGATAAGACACTATCTGTGCTTTTTCTTTCCTATAAGGTATATTACTAATGGCTCGGTTTGGAGATTTGAGTCCATGACCTATTGCTTCATGGTTGATTCTTCTGCCTACTGGGCGATTGCCTTTTTCTTCCCTTCTCAAGTGTTGATTGTTCCTGTTAGGGCTAGCGGAACGCACCAAATAATAAGACTGATAGTGTACGGTGCGTTCGTAGCCCGGGGTCCACCGTGCAGAGATGGAACCTGCTGCTGAGTAATGACGGACTATATGGCGGTACTCATAAGTATACTCGCGTGGGTTAAACTTCACCCAACGTGAAGGAAGCGATCCTGTTGCATCACAGGATCGCGGTACCGCACATAGAAGGCGAGCAAGCAGTCAGCGAACTTAACCCCAACTAGGATTGAAGTCCGATTAGACCCTTGCTGGCACAACACCGCAACTGGGTGTGTTAGGCAACTCTTATAATTAGAGCACCGAAGTGCGAACTGTGCCGTGCTGGCAGGCACCACTAAGCACCCAGACGTGGGTCAGGAAGCGCACTACTGGCGCGTGGCGCCGCACTGGCGGTCACAGCAATAGACGCTGATACGTGTGTGACACGTTGAGTGATTTGTCGGGCGCTAGATAGCAGCCATACTCCATACGCGAACAGTCATACAATAGGGTAGGGGTATTTAATGAACGACTTGCACTCACAACAAACACACGTATTCAATTGTACACTAGCGCATGGCCGTGCGGTCATGCGCAGTTTATATAATTGCAGGACAGGAACTGGCCACAGAAACTTTGCCCTTCCAGGGCCTGCCAAGAGGACCAATGGAATGCGCTGCAGAGCCAGAGAACATGACCCTCGATCTCCAACGGGAGATCTTGCTCTGGGCATGCTCAGTGTGTGCAAACAAGGACTTAGTCCCAGGGAAGTCCGCTCGCCGCTGACCAGCACTGACTTTAATGGCAGGAGCTGAAGAAGCAGCAGTAACTCTCTGTACAGAGTGAGAGCGAGCAAGACACTGGGAGCGACGTCCCTGCTGAGCAGACTCCACTGCGGCTGGAGGAGAATGGGAGACCGCAGCGGAGACGGATCGAGATTCCCCCTGTGCAGCAGAGGAAACTCGACTCCTAACATTACCCCCCCTCCTAGGGCCCCCCCTCCTTGGGCCTCGCTACGCTCGAAGGCAGCAATGAGCTGCGGGGCCCGAATGTTTTCAGCAGGCTCCCAAGACCTGTCCTCTGGACCATAACCCTTCCAATCCACCAAATAAAACTTTTTGCCGCGTACCACCTTGCACCCCAAAATAGCGTTCACCTCGTAATCGTCCATAGACGAACCCGATGTCCCGGCAGATGACTCGGAAAACCGGGACATGTATACGGGTTTCAAGAGGGACACATGAAAGGTGTCGGTGATACCCAAGCATGGAGGATGAGCCAGGCGGTAGACCACAGGATTAACCTGTTCGAGAACCTTGAAGGGACCCAAGTAGCGAGGAGCAAACTTAGTGGACTCAACTCGCAGCCTGATGTTACGGGCGGAGAGCCACACCAAGTTGCCAGGGGCAAAAGTCGGAGCGGGGCGCTGATGAACATCGGCGGAGGACCTCATTCTCTCCTTGGAGGCCCGAATGGCATCCTGCGTGCGATCTCAAATGTCCCGTGCCTCCACAGCCCAGTCTGCCACCCTGGGATCAGCGGAAGACACAGGCATGGGCACAGGAACACGCGGATGCTGGTCCTAATTTAAGAGGAATGGAGTCTGACCGGTGGAGTCGGCTACAGCATTGTTAAGTGCAAACTCTGCCCACGGTAACAAGGATGCCCAGTCATCCTGTCTGGCAGAAACAAAATGTCGCAGATATGTGACCAAGGTCTGGTTGGCCCTTTCTACCAACCCATTCGTCTCGAGATGATATGCCGAAGAGAGATTTAACTCAATACTGAGTAGACGACATAGCTCCCTCCAGAATCGAGACGCAAACTGGGGACCCCGGTCACTAACAATTTTGTCTGGCATACCGTGTAAGCGAAAGATATGCTTGATAAACAAGACAGCCAACGCCCGTGCAGATGGTAGCCGTGGAAGAGGCACCAAATGCACCATTTTGGAAAAATGATCGGTGATCACCCAGATAATGGTGCAATTACGAGACTTGGGTAAGCCAACCACAAAGTCCATCCCGACCATCTCCCAGGGCCTGTCAGCCATGGGCAGAGGATAAAGCAAACCATCTGGCCGTTGCCGAGGAGTCTTGTTCCTGGCGCAAGAGACACACGCCCGAACGTACTCCGCGACATCACGAGCCATATGCGGCCACCAGTATGTCCTCGCCAGTAACTCTGATGTCCTTTTAGTACCAAAATGTCCACCCACCCTGGACGAGTGCGCCCAAGAGAGAACCTCCGGTCGCAAACTAGATGGAACAAAAGTCTTGCCCGGGGGCACAGACTCCAGCGAAACCGGGGCCACGGTTCTCAAACTCTCGGTGGGGACAATAAGCCGAGGCTCCTCCTCCTCCTCCGCAGATGACACAATGGAGCGAGAGAGAGCGTCGGCCCGAATGTTCTTCTCCCCAGAAAGGAAATGGAGGGTGAAATGAAACCGGGAGAAGAACTAGGACCATCTGGCCTGGCGAGAATTCAACCGCTGAGCTGTCTGCAGATACACCAAATTTTTGTGATCTGTGAAGACTTGGAAGGGAAAACGTGCTCCCTCCAAGAGATGTCTCCACTCCGAGAAAGCTAACTTCATGGCTAGCAACTCCCTGTCCCCGATGGAATAATTCCTCTCTGCTGGTGCGAAGGTCTTGGACAAAAAGAAGCAAGGATGCTTCCGACCTTGAGCATCCTTTTGGAAGAGGACTGCTCCAGCACCAACAGAAGAGGCATCCACCTCCATGATAAATGGCTTATCAACATCGGGGCGATGAAGAATGGGAGCGCTTGCGAAGTGTGACTTTATAGAGATAAAAGCCTTGGAGACCTCCTCAGACCACAATTTGGGATTCGCCCCCTTCTTGGTGAGGGCAACCAAGGGAGCTACCAAAGTTGAGAAATGCGGGATGAACTGGCGATAATAATTGATGAACCCCATAAAGCGCTGCACCGCTTTAAGAGAATGGGGTTCCTGCCAGTCCATCACAGCCTGTAGTTTGGCAGGATCCATAGCCAATCCCTGGGCTGAGATGATGTAGCCTAGGAAAGGTAAGGACTCCTGCTCAAACATACACTTCTCCAACTTGGCATAGAGGGAGTTTGCCCGTAGGAGGTTGAAGACTTTGCAAACATCTCTCCGGTGGGAGTCAATATCTGGAGAGTAGATGAGAATATCATCCAGATAGACTACGACCGAGGTGGAAAGCATATCCCGGAAGATATCGTTCACAAAGTCTTGGAAAACGGCTGGGGCATTACAGAGCCCAAAGGGCATCACCAGATATTCATAGTGCCCATCCCTGGTGTTAAAAGCCGTCTTCCATTCGTCCCCCTCACGGATGCGAATCAGGTTGTAAGCACCCCGCAGATCTAATTTAGTAAATACCCTTGCTCCCCGAAGCCTATCAAACAGTTCAGATATCAAAGGCAAAGGGTATTTATTCTTAACGGTGATGGCGTTAAGACCCCTGTAGTCTATGCATGGACGCAATTCCCCACTCTTCTTCTGCACGAAGAAGAACCCTGCCCCAGCAGGTGACACTGACTTCCTGATGAACCCTCTTGCCAGATTTTCCTGGATGTACTGTGACATTGCCTCCGTCTCCAGGAGAGATAGCGGATAGACTCGACCCCGGGGAGGCTCAGCACCAGGCAAGAGGTCAATAGGACAGTCATAGGGGCGATGGGGCGGAAGGGTCTCCGCCGCCTTTTTGGAGAATACGTCTGCATACGACCAATACTGCTTGGGGAGAGAGGAAAGATCTGCGGGTACCTCAGTTGTAGCTACCTGAACGCACTCCCTCTGACACGTACCCCCACAAGATTCACCCCATCCCAGAATTCTGCCTGAGGACTACTCGATATGAGGAGAGTGGTACCGTAGCCAAGGTATTCCCAACAGGACTTCATCAATTCCCTCTGGAATGACGAGCAGAGAAATAATCTCCCGATGAGATGGCGACATGGACAGAGTAAAAGGGATGGTCTGGTGAGTTATCTGTGAGGGCAGAGTCGACCCATTCACCACTCGTACCGTTACAGGTTGAGCTAGCATAACCAGAGGTATTGCGTGGCGTTGGGCGAAGGCAGAAGACATAAAATTGCCCTCCGCCCCAGAATCCACGCAGAGCTCTACCGAGTGGGAGAATGAGCCTATAGTAATTGTCCCCTTAAAGGACAATTTAGAGGCAAACGTCGCCGTGTCTAGTGTACCTCCACCTACGACCACTAGACGCTGACGTTTCCTCGACCGCTGAGGACATCTGGTGGCTAAATGTCCAGACTGCTGGCAAACATGACAGACCCTGAGTGCACAAGAGGTCCGGGACTTAGGTCCCACTTGTGACACTTCCCTGGCCTCATGTGACTCAGGAACCAGGACTGGAGATTCCAGAGGTTTGGCGAAAGTAGGAGCCAGCCGAAACCTCTGCCTACACTGGGCTCACTCTAACCTCCGCTCGTTAAAACGGAGGTCAATTCGAGTGGAGACTGTTATTAACTCCTCCAGTGTGGCAGGAATCTCCCTAGTGGCCAGAGCGTCCTTTACATGGTCAGCCAAGCCCCTCCAAAATATGGGGATAAGAGCTTTATCCGACCATTCCAGCTCAGACGCTAAAGTGCGGAATTGGACGGCAAAATGACTGACCAAGGACTCACCCTGAGTTAATGCCAGCAGTTGGAGCGCAGTGTCATGGGTGACTTGAGGTCCTAAAAAGACCTGTTTTAAAGTGCTCAAAAACAGAGGAGCACTCTGCACCACATGATCGCCACGCTCCCACAGCGGCGTAGCCCATTCCAACGCCCTGTCCGACAATAGAGACACAATAAATCCCACCTTAGCCCGCTCTGTGGGGAAACGTGCAGCCAGAAGCTCGAGATGAATAGAGCACTGACTCACGAATCCCCTACAAAATTTGCTATTACCAGAAAATTTTTCTGGCAGCGGGAGGCGAGAAAATGTCGGAACAGGGGTGGCAATGGACAAAGTTGCTGCAGCCACGCTGGCAGCCTGTACAGCAACTGCGGTAACATCCACAGCTGAGGTTGCGCTCTCGAGAGCCGCCAACCTACCCTCCAGCTACTGTATATACCGCAGGGATTGCTGTTTGTCCGTCATCACTAGCCAGACCCTGGCGCTAGTGTAATGTTAGGGCTAGCGGAACGCACCAAATAATAAGACTGATAGTGTACGGTGCGTTCGTAGCCCGGGGTCCACCGTGCAGAGATGGAACCTGCTGCTGAGTAATGACGGACTATATGGCGGTACTCATAAGTATACTCGCGTGGGTTAAACTTCACCCAACGTGAAGGAAGCGATCCTGTTGCGTCACAGGATCGCGGTACCGCACATAGAAGGCGAGCAAGCAGTCAGCGAACACAACCCCAACTAGGATTGAAGTCCGATTAGACCCTTGCTGGCACAACACCGCAACTGGGTGTGTTAGGCAACTCTTATAATTAGAGCACCGAAGTGCGAACTGTGCCGTGCTGGCAGGCACCACTAAGCACCCAGACGTGGGTCAGGAAGCGCACTACTGGCGCGTGGCGCCGCACTGGCGGTCACAGCAATAGACGCTGATACGTGTGTGACACGTTGAGTGATTTGTCGGGCGCTAGATAGCAGCCATACTCCATACGCGAACAGTCATAAAATAGGGTAGGGGTATTTAATGAACGACTTGCACTCACAACAAACACACGAATTCAATTGTACACTAGCGCATGGCCGTGCGGTCATGCGCAGTTTATATAATTGCAGGACAGGAAGTGGCCACAGAAACTTTGCCCTTCCAGGGCCTGCCAAGAGGACCAATGGAATGCGCTGCAGAGCCAGAGCACATGACCCTCGATCTCCAACGGGAGATCTTGCTCTGGGCATGCTCAGTGTGTGCAAACAAGGACTTAGTCCCAGGGAAATCCGCTCGCCGCTGACCAGCACTGACTTTAATGGCAGGAGCTGAAGAAGCAGCAGTAACTCTCTGTACAGAGTGAGAGCGAGCAAGACACTGGGAGCGACGTCCCTGCTGAGCAGACTCCACTGCGGCTGGAGGAGAATGGGAGACCGCAGCGGAGACGGATCGAGATTCCCCCTGTGCAGCAGAGGAAACTCGACTCCTAACAGTTCCTACTGTCTTTATTCTCAGTCCTTTATTTATTTTTCTCCTGGTTTTTTTCCATTTTCCCATTTTGGTTTGTCCCTTCACATTCTGGGTTGGGTTTTATATATTATCCCTTCACTGCACTTCCTTGCTGGCTATACTTCTTGGCGGATTTGTGCTAACCCTTCAGTTATGGAATTTTCCCTGCCAGGCAAACATTGTTTGTATTTTGTATTTTTTTTTTATATTATATCCATTTGTCTACCTTCTCAGCACCATTTCCTTTTACTCCAATTAGGGTTCAGGGAGGTTATTCTTGTTTTATTCATTTTTGGTTCTACTTAGTTTTCTGTTGTGAATTCTGTGGCAGAGCTCCCTCCTGTGGTCACAAGTGGTACTTCGGCTGATTCTGTCTGTGAGCTTCCGTTGGTGGAGGAGAGTGGTACTGCGGCTTCAGAGTTTCCTTCCTCAGGTGATGTGGTGAAGTCGTTAGGTGCTGCTCTATTTAACTCCACCTGGTGCTCTGATCCTGGCCTCCAGTCAATGTTCTAGTATAGGACTTGCTTCCTCCTGGATCGTTCCTGTGGCCTGCTGCTCTTCATAGCTAAGTTCCGCTTTTGTTATGTTGTTTGCTGTTTTTTTCTGTCCAGCTTGCGTATTTGGTTTTTTCTTGCTTGCTGGAAGCTCTGGGACGCAGAGGGTGTACCTCCGTGCCGTTAGTCGGTACGGAGGGTCTTTTTGCCCCCTTTGCGTGGTTGTTTGTAGGGTTTTGTGTTGACCGCAAAGTTACCTTTCCTATCCTCGCTCTGTTCAGAAAGTCGGGCCTCACTTTGCTAAATCTATTTCATCTCTACGTTTGTCTTTTCATCTTAACTCACAGTCATTATATGTGGGGGGCTGCCTTTTCCTTTGGGGTATTTCTCTGAGGCAAGGTAGGCTTATTTTCTATCTTCAGGCTAGCTAGTTTCTCAGGCTGTGCCGAGTTGCATGGGGAGCGTTAGGCGCAATCCACGTCTGCCTCTAGTGTGGTTGGAGAGGATTAGGGATTGCGGTCAGCAGAGTTCCCACGTCTCAGAGCTCGTTCTATGTTTTTGGGTTATTGTCAGATCACTGTATGTGCTCTGACTTCTATGTCCATTGTGGTACTGAATTACCTTATCATAACAGTACTGGAGGCCCAAAGTACTAATGATTCCCAATAGAGGGAAAAAAGAAGTTCTGAGACCATTTTTTTTTTCTTTGCACTGTGTTTTGCCTTTTTTTCCCCTAGACATTTTGGTGGTTCAGGACACAGGTGTGGACATGGACATTCAGGGTCTGTGCTCTTCAATGGATAATCTCGTTATAAATGTACAAAAGATTCAAGATTTGGTGGTTCAGAAGCCTATGTTAGAACCAAGAATTCCTATTCCTGATTTGTTTTATGGTGATAGAGCCAAGTTTGTGAATTTCAAAAATAATTGCAAACTGTTTCTGGCCTTGAAACCTCGCTCCTCTGGTGACCCAGTTCAACAAGTGAGAATTATTATTTCTTTTTTGCGTGACGACCCTCAAGACTTGGCATTTTCCCTTGCGCCAGGAGATCCTGCATTAAGTAATATTGATGCGTTTTTCCTGGCGCTCGGATTGCTGTACGATGAACCTAATTCGGTGGATCAGGCAAAGAAAAATTTGCTGGCTCTGTGTCAGGGTCAGGATGAGATTGAGATTTACTGTCAGAAATTTAGAAGGTGGTCCGTGCTCACTCAATGGAATGAATGTGCGCTCGCAGCTATTTTCAGAAAGGGTCTCTCTGAAGCCCTTAAGGATGTCATGGTGGGATTTCCTATGCCTGCGGGCCTAAATGAGTCTATGTCTTTGGCCATTCAGATCGGTCGACGCTTGCGTGAGCGTAAATCTGTGCACCATTTGGCGGTATTATCTGAGCATAAACCTGAGCCTATGCAGTGTGATAGGACTTTGACCAGAGTTGAACGGCAAGAACACAGACGTCAGAATGGGCTGTGTTTCTACTGTGGTGATTCCACTCATGCTATCTCTGATTGTCCTAAGCGCACTAAGCTGTTCGCTAGGTCTGCCACCATTGGTACAGTACAGTCAAAATTTCTTTTGTCCGTTACTTTGATCTGCTCTTTGTCATCCTATTCTGTCATGGCATTTGTGGATTCAGGCGCTGCCCTGAATTTGATGGACTTGGAGTATGCCAGGCATTGTGGGTTTTTCTTGGAGCCCTTGCAGTGTCCTATTCCACTGAGAGGATTTGATGCTACGCCTCTGGCCAAGAATAAGCCTCAGTACTGGACCCAGCTGACCTTGTGCATGGCTCCTGCACATCAGGAGGATATTCGCTTTCTGGTGTTGCATAATCTGCATGATGTGGTCGTGTTGGGGTTGCCATGGCTACAGGTCCATAATCCAGTATTAGATTGGAAATCCATGTCTGTGTCCAGCTGGGGTTGTCAGGGGGTACATGGTGATGTCCCATCCCTGTCTATTTCATCATCCACCCCTTCTGAGGTTCCAGAGTTCTTGTCTGATTACCGGGATGTATTTGATGAGCCCAAGTCCGATGCCCTACCTCCGCATAGGGATTGTGATTGTGCTATCGATTTGATTCCTGGTAGTAAATTTCCAAAAGGTCGACTGTTTAATTTATCTGTACCTGAGCACGCCGCTATGCGGAGTTACGTGAAGGAGTCCTTGGAGAAGGGGCATATTCGCCTGTCATCGTCGCCATTGGGAGCGGGGTTCTTTTTTGTGGCCAAGAAGGATGGTTCGCTGAGACCTTGTATAGATTACCGCCTTCTAAATAAGATCACGGTCAAATTTCAGTACCCCTTGCTGCTGTTATCTGATTTGTTTGCTCGGATTAAGGGGGCTAGTTGGTTCACCAAGATAGATCTTCGTGGTGCATATAATCTTGTGCGTATAAAGCGAGGCGCTGAATGGAAAACTGCATTTAATACGCCCGAGGGCCATTTTGAATACCTAGTTATGCCATTCGGACTTGCCAATGCTCCATCAGTGTTTCAGTCCTTTATGCATGACATCTTCCGAGAGTACCTGGATAAATTCCTGATTGTGTACTTGGATGATATTTTGGTCTTCTCGGATGATTGGGAGTCTCATGTGAAGCAGGTCAGAATGGTGTTCCAGGTCCTGCGTGCTAATTCTTTGTTTGTGAAGGGATCAAAGTGTCTCTTTGGTGTTCAGAAGGTTTCATTTTTGGGGTTCATTTTTTCCCCTTCTACTATCGAGATGGATCCTGTTAAGGTCCAGGCCATCCATGATTGGACTCAGCCGACTTCTCTGAAGAGTCTGCAAAAGTTCCTGGGCTTTGCTAATTTTTATCGTCGCTTCATCTGCAATTTTTCTAGTATTGCTAAACCATTGACCGATTTGACCAAGAAGGGTGCTGATGTGGTCAATTGGTCTTCTGCTGCTGTGGAAGCTGTTCAAGAGTTGAAGCATCGTTTTCTTCTGCCCCTGTGTTATGTCAGCCAGATGTTTCGCTTCCGTTCCAGGTCAAGGTTGATGCTTCTGAAATTGGAGCAGGGGCTGTTTTGTCGCAGAGAAGTTCTGATTGCTCGGTGATGAAACCATGCGCCTTCTTTTCCAGGAAGTCTTCGCCTGCTGAGCGAAATTATGATGTTGGCAATCGAGAGTTGCTGGCCATGAAGTGGGCATTCGAGGAGTGGCGTCATTGGCTTGAAGGAGCTAAGCATCGCGGGGTGGTCTTGATTGATCATAAGAACTTGACTTATCTCGAGTCTGCCAAACGGTTGAATCCTAGACAGGCTCGCTGGTCGCTGTTTTTCTCCCGTTTTGACTTTGTGGTTTCGTACCTTCCGGGCTCTAAAAATGTGAAGGCGGATGCCCTGTCTAGGAGTTTTGTGCCCGACTCTCCGTGTTTATCTGAGCCGGCGGGTATTCTTAAAGAGGGAGTAATTGTGTCTGCCATCTCCCCTGATTTGCGGCGGGTGCTGCAAAAATTTCAGGCTAATAAACCTGATCGTTGCCCAGCGGAGAAACTGTTTGTCCCTGATAGGTGGACTAATAGAGTTATCTCTGAGGTTCATTGTTCGGTGTTGGCTGGTCATCCTGGAATCTTTGGTACCAGAGAGTTAGTGGCTAGATCCTTTTGGTGGCCATCTCTGTCACGGGATGTGCGTTCTTTTGTGCAGTCCTGTGGGATTTGTGCTCGGGCTAAGCCCTGCTGTTCTCGTGCCAGTGGGTTGCTTTTGCCCTTGCCGGTCCCGAAGAGGCCTTGGACACATATCTCTATGGATTTTATTTCAGATCTTCCCGTCTCTCAAAAAATGTCAGTCATTTGGGTGGTTTGTGATCGCTTCTCTAAGATGGTCCATTTGGTACCCTTGTCTAAATTACCTTCCTCCTCTGATTTGGTGCCATTGTTCTTCCAGCATGTGGTTCGTTTACATGGCATTCCGGAGAATATCGTTTCTGACAGTTTCCCAGTTTGTTTCGAGGTTTTGGTGAGCCTTTTGTGCTAGGATGGGCATTGACTTGTCTTTTTCCTCGGCTTTCCATCCTCAGACTAATGGCCAGACCGAACGAACCAATCAGACCTTGGAAACATATCTGAGATGCTTTGTTTCTGCTGATCAGGATGACTGGGTGTCCTTTTTGCCTTTGGCTGAGTTCGCCCTTAATAATCGGGCCAGCTCGGCTACCTTGGTTTCGCCCTTTTTCTGCAACTCTGGGTTCCATCCTCGTTTCTCTTCAGGGCAGGTTGAGTCTTCGGACTGTCCTGGTGTGGATACTGTGGTGGACAGGTTGCAGCAGATCTGGACTCATGTAGTGGACAATTTGACCTTGTCCTGTTATGGAGAGACTATATAGCATATGAAGATATACTGAAATCAAACTTATATGGACGCTTTGCTGAATATATATATATTAGATTCATGTAGCTTTAAGGTTTTCTGATTTTCTGTTATAAGACTAAATTCTGTTGATCACTCTGTACCAGGATGTACCAGGATACACCCAGTATCCAGATGGACTTTAAGAAAGGCTGTGTAAATCCCCTACCCTTATCTAGAGTAAATGTATCTGCACGAAGGTGAATCGATCACCAATAAACCAAAGATAAGTAGAATACGTGCAGAGACAGATGTCAGCTTGACCCAAAGGCGCCATTATGGCGATAATGGTACAGGAATAGATTAAAAGTAATAATCATTAGAATAATGGTACTATAGTAATAAAGATAATAACATAGAACATGTAAAGATCAAAAGTTTTCTGATAAGTGTTAAGTTGGAACAACCCAATGATGTAATGTGCTTTACTCCTAAAAAAGGAGGCAATCTACAACCATTAAAACAGGCTAGAACCATTTGAGACACGATTCACTGTGTCCTGTGATTCTTTCCTCCGTGCACGTACTTTCTCTCCTAGAGGACCAATTTGACCACAGACAATTAAGACGGGTCGCACCCTAGTGTGACAGAATTCACAGTCCCAGGAGAAGGCTCAACGTTTTGCTAATCGCAGATGCTGTGTGGGTCCCCGACTTCGTGTTGGGGATTTGGTTTGGTTGTCATCTCCCTATGAAGGTTTCCTCTCCTAAATTTAAGCCTCGTTTCATTGGTCCATATAGGATTTCTGAGGTTCTTAATCCTGTGTCTTTTCGTTTGACCCTTCCAGATTCTTTTTCCATCCATAACGTATTCCATAGGTCATTGTTGCGGAGATACGTGGCACCTATGGTTCCATCTGTTGATCCTCCTGCCCCGGTTTTGGTGGAGGGGGAGTTGGAGTATATTGTGGAGAAGATTTTGAATTCTCGTGTTTCGAGACGGAAACTCCAGTATCTGGTTAAGTGGAAGGGTTATGCTCAGGAAGATAATTCCTGGGTCTTTGCCTCTGATGTCCATGCTTCCGATCTTGTTCGTGCCTTTCATATGGCTCATCCTGGTCGTCCTGGGGGCTCTGGTGAGGGTTCGGTGACCCCTCCTCAAGGGGGGGTACTGTTGTGAATTCTGTGGCAGAGCTCCCTCCTGTGGTCACAAGTGGTACTTCGGCTGATTCTGTCTGTGAGCTTCCGTTGGTGGAGGAGAGTGGTACTGCGGCTTCAGAGTTTCCTTCCTCAGGTGATGTGGTGAAGTCGTTAGGTGCTGCTCTATTTAACTCCACCTGGTGCTCTGATCCTGGCCTCCAGTCAATGTTCTAGTATAGGACTTGCTTCCTCCTGGATCGTTCCTGTGGCCTGCTGCTCTGCATCGCTAAGTTCCGCTTTTGTTATTTTGTTTGCTGTTTTTTTCTGTCCAGCTTGCGTATTTGTTTTTTTCTTGCTTGCTGGAAGCTCTGGGACGCAGAGGGTGTACCTCCGTGCCATTAGTCGGTACGGAGGGTCTTTTTGCCCCCTTTGCGTGGTTGTTTGTAGGGTTTTGTGTTGACCGCAAAGTTACCTTTCCTATCCTCGCTCTGTTCAGAAAGTCGGGCCTCACTTTGCTAAATCTATTTCATCTCTACGTTTGTCTTTTCATCTTAACTCACAGTCATTATATGTGGGGGGCTGCCTTTTCCTTTGGGGTATTTCTCTGAGGCAAGGTAGGCTTATTTTCTATCTTCAGGCTAGCTAGTTTCTCAGGCTGTGCTGAGTTGCATAGGGAGCGTTAGGCGCAATCCACGTCTGCCTCTAGTGTGGTTGGAGAGGATTAGGGATTGCGGTCAGCAGAGTTCCCACGTCTCAGAGCTCGTTCTATGTTTTTGGGTTATTGTCAGATCACTGTATGTGCTCTGACTTCTATGTCCATTGTGGTACTGAATTACCTTATCATAACAGTGTTCCCTCTCTCCCCTATATGAACATGCTGTAAGTTTTTTCACATTAGGTCTTACTGACCACCTGCACACTTTTCTCTTCAATTTATAGTAATGTGTAGTGGCATCACTTTTGGTTCCTCTGGATGTACAAGAAACCTTTGATGGGCATTTAGGGGCAAAGCATCAGATATGGTATTTTTAGTTGTGTGGCTAGGGATTGTTTAGTCTCTACAGGGTCAAATAGGGTGTGGGTGCAGATTCTCTCTGTGATAGGTCTTCCTTATTCCTCTTACTCATGTATAAGTGTGTCAAGTTCAACCCAAGGTAAAGTTGACTGAGTGCTTCAACAGGGATAGAAGTAAGTTTTCCTCTGGTTCCAAGAGCCAACAAGTGGGCATTATTTTGTCTGCTCTATTAAGAGTCGCATGCTTGGACATTTTCTTTGTCTGACAATTTCCCGGTGTTAGTTTCTGTGGAGGAATTTTTCTCGGCTCTTGGTCTTGTTTACGAATACCCTGACAGTCATTGTGGCTGAATCCAAGATCAGTTATTTGGTTCAGGGTGATTGTAGAGCTGAGTACTATTCCTCTGAGTTCGTAACACAGAAATTTAGCAATAGTGATCAGTGGTATAAATGACATGGCACCAATGGTGAAACATTTCCAAAATTCATTTCAAGGACATTGCGTACCATTAAGGATGAAAATACTATACTGTGAACAAAATGCATCTGCTATACAGTATATTCTGCTTAGTGAAACATCTGTTATAATGATGGCAGAGTAAATAAGGCAATTACTTTTCTCTGAAATAGCAAACAGGTAATAAAAGCGATCATGATTATGGTGGTTATATTTTAGAAATTGCATTTTTGTTTAAGGCTCTTTTAACATGTCCATTTATCCTTTTCATTTGTCTGTTTTGCTTAGAGCAGACAAATGGAAAAGATAAGTGGATTTTCATTGATTGATATGAGGTTCATCTGTTTTCTATTTGTTGTTTATTTCAAGAAAGGAAGAAAAAGTTTGACATGACAGTGGGACATGCACAATAAATGGAATCCAGATGGATCCCATATACATTAATGGGTCTCTTCTGCTTCAATGCAAATTATCTTTAGAGAGGAAGAAGACTAGAACTCTAGTGCTATCTATTGGAAGTAGCAATCATAAAGTCAATATCAACCCTTTAACAAGTCTTGACCTTATGACTTGGTTATTGATAAGGGTCGATATTGACTTCTGAGAGTGCTACTTCCAATAGTTGGCACAATAGTTTTAATCCTCTTCCTCTCTGAAGAGGCAATTTGAATATTTAATTTCCAAGAGGAGCATTGCAAAGTGAATAAGCCTCTTCACATTAGAATGCAATGCATGTCACTATCAACTATTTTTTTTGTTTGTTTGTTTCTGCATATATTTGTGTTTCTTCAGAAACTTTGTTATATCATGCCTGAGGAAAGGAAATTAAGAAATCCTGAAAGCTTGCTTTGTAACATCATTTATCTTATTTTTGATAGCCATTAAAAGGTATCAAAACTACAAGATTATCTTGTTTTTCACACTGAGAGCATTATTATCCACAAGCAGAAACGCTACCTTACAAATCCATTTAAAACAGAAATGCGCAGAAATTCAGGATGATATTTCCATTTATCTGTTCTTTTTGTCTATAGTAAACAAGCAAATGTAAGCTAAGCAAATATATTCGAGTGGAATTGAATTCTACTTGAATTTTACAAAAATCCACACCTGCCAAAATGCGGAACTTTTTTAACGCCTAGGTAGATTACTATCAGACTACCCTATTTTGACAGTAAGCTGCACTTGACACTTTGTTTGTTCCTATGATACCTTCATGACACAATTTGGTTTGTCATTGGCTAAATTAATCGGGGCTAAACATTGCAAGAAGGGTCAGCCGTCAAGTAGTGTGGGTGTCACTTGCGCATTGTATGGTGTCAACCTCCACAGTGAGGTAGGGACTTGAGACAGGGATTTATTATGGTGAGACATTGTTTTAACCCTCTCCAGAATGCTATTGTGTCTGAGGGTGGTAATAGTGAGCTTGTAGCTTCCATTTTGCTTCCATATTAATTTGTATTGGTTCAGATATTTATCTGTAGTCGCTGAAACTCTTGCCTTGTATGGACAAGATAAATTTAGACTGGATTGAGCATTATGATCTTTACTCCAGCAATTATGAGATGAGTTATGCGGATGTTGAGAGATTCAGGTACATCCTTCTGATGCTTTAAGCATCATCCCAGTCACTAACAAGAGATGTACAGGGCTTGCATGGACAGCTGTTGGTGAGTGGGGATGCCATTTGTATAGGTATAGGGTGCCAACCTCTGCTGCAATGCACAGGGAAGAAAGCAAGCTTGTATGGTGAGGCACTGCCTTCCCCACCTTGGTGCTCATTTTTTGTTATCCCATTAGTATTTTTGGTGATGGTCGTCCAATTTTTGTTCACATATATGTGGTATTTTTTATTAACTGTTGAAGGTTACATTCTAATATATCTCATAAGCACATAGTGTGTGGAGTGAAATAGTTGTCTGACATATAGTATATACTAATTATTCCTTTTGGACTGAGAATTTCTATGTCCTTGCACCAACTGTGCTTCAGCTCCCTGGTTCTGTGCTCCAATGGTAGGTCCTACACACTAACGTCAGGGGACAATGCACAACACTGATGTCAATGACAAGCATTGCTCCCCATGTCACTATATGATATCAATCACTGACCTTAGTACTTGAAGAAATCCCCAGAAAATGGAAGATTGGTGTGGAAAATAGATAAGCTGTTTCGATTGCAGAAGCAGCATATGGATAGGTCAGAACATGAAAAGGTGAGTATAATGTATTTTATTATTTTAACCTCATCAAAACCAGCTGGCCACAATTTTGCTGGATTCACACAAATTGATTGATTAAATCCTAATTATCTGATCGTGAATTTTTAGTGTTCAACAAAATTTTTCATATTTACTAGGAATCTTATTGAATCAATCTTACAATCATTTTTGAAAATCTAGCTGTTGGGTGTCGAGTTCCTGCTACTGCACAGTGGGAATCTCAAACCATGTCCTCTGTGGTCTCCCATTCTTCCCCAACCGCAGTGGAGTCTGCTCAGGCCGAGTTCCAGCATCTGGCTCAAGCTGACTTTTTGCGGCTGGTTACATCTGCCGTCCCAGGTTCAGCCTTTGTAACCAGCATTTATCAGCAGTGAGCAGACCTTCCAGGGACTAAGTCCTGCTTTGCATGCCCATGGGATGACCTCTCATTGGAGGTCGGAGGTCACATGCTCAGGTCCTGTAGCAGCTCTGATTGGACCACTAGGAATGTCCCTGAAGGCTACATCAATAAAAGGCTCACATGGCCTCTCGGCCATGCACTAGTATAGAACTGAAATCGTGTGTGTGTGTGTGGATGTATGACTGAAACTGGTGAAAGCTCCTTAATCATTCCCATCCCTAGTGTTGTTAAAAATAATTGGGTGATTGAGCTACCTAGTGCCAGATTGTGCCATCCAGCACTAGACATAAATTACTGCGTCAATTAGCAGCCGCCGCCAGTGCGGTGCCGTGCGCAACCAGTGCGCTTTCCTAGCCCTAGTTAAGGTGGTTAGTGGCGTCCGCCAGAGTGGTGCTGTACGCACTTTGTGTGGTCAGTGTAGGGTGGGAACTCCCGCTTGTACTCAGCATCTGACTCAGGGCGGCCTCAGGCGTAGGCTCAAAAGCCACCGAGGGTCAGAGCGAGTCCAATCACCAGCATAGAGGGGGTGAATCATAGGGATCCCACCAGTATCCACCAGCTGCATCCTGTGACTATTAACAGGGCACAGTGTTCATTTCAGCGGCTTTGTGAAGCAACAGAGTTCACTTCCATTGACACTGGGTGAAGTCTAACCCACGTGTGAGCAAGTGTTCATCTACCATTACTCAGCAGCAGGTTCCATCTCTGCACAGTGGACCCCGGCTGCGAACGCACCTCATATCTCCCTTTATATTATTTGGTTCTTTCTGCTAGCCCTAACACTAACTTAATAAAACTTTAAAAAACATTTTTTGCTTTACTTTACTCTTGTTTAATTTTCCGCTATATGCTGTGCATAAAGATTTTTAAATTTTCAAAAAAAACAAAAACTAGTACTCAGTGTCGAATTATAATGAGGTCAATCTGGGAGGTAGCCCAGGGCCCTGTGGTCTGGGGGGCCCTGGGCAACCGCTAAGATTGACCGCCGCCATCAGGGCATTACTGTCCTGACTGGCATATGGGCCCTGTGGGCAGAGGGGGCCCGCATCAGGCCCCGTCTCATCTGCTCAAAGGGCCACTACCGGCGCTGTGGCAGTTTAACGCTATTGACGTGCGGGTACGCACCCGCATGTCAATAGTTAACAGCCACCAGCCAATTGGAGGCTGGCAGCTGATGTCAGCCGCAGTATGCATGTCGCCGGTGTCTGATGTCATTGTCAGTCGCCGGCAAGTGCACGCTTTAGCAGTGTGGAGGGAGCTTCACCGAAGGAGCACAGACAGGTGAGGAAAACTCTTTTTTTTATTGCGAACGGCAATCCGGGGGGCCCAGGCCAAAATGCTGGACACTGGTGGCAGAGATGCTGGACACACTGGGGGCAATATGCTGGACACACTGGGGGCAATATGTTGGAGACACTGGGGCAGATTGCTGGACATACTGGGGGAAGAATTCTGGACAAACTGGGGGCAATATGCTGGACACACTGGGGGCAATATGCTGGACACACTGGGGGCAATATGCTGGACACACTGGGGCAGATTGCTGAACAAACTGGGGGCAATATGCTATACACACTGGGGCAGAATGCTGGACACACTGGGGAAATATGCTGGACAAACTGGGGTAATATGCTGGAGACACTGGGGGCAATATGCTGGAGACACTGGGGGCAATATGCTGGAGACACTGGGGGCAATGTGCTGGAGACACTGAGGGCAATATGCTGGACACACTGGGGCAATATGCTGGACACACTGGGGCAGAATGCTGGACACACTGGGGCAGAATGCTGGACAAACTGGGGCAATATGCTGGACACACTGGGGCAGAATGCTGGACACACTGGGGGCAATATGCTGGAGACACTGGGGCAGATTACTGGACACACTGGGGGCAATATGCTGGAGACACTGGGGCAGATTGCTGGACACACTGGGGGCAATATGCTGGACACACTGGGGCAGAATGCTGTACACACTGGGGGCAGGATGCTGGACACACTGGGAGCAGGATGCTGGACACACTGTGGGCAGAATGCTGGATACACTGGGGGCAGGATGCTGGACACATTGGGGGCAGAGATGCTGGACACTGGGGCAGAGATGCTGGACATTGAGGCAGAGATGTTGAACACTGGGGACAGAGATGCTGGACATTGGGGCAGAGATGCTGGACATTGGGGGTAGAGATGCTGGACACTGGGGGCAGAGATGCTGGACAATGGGGGCAGAGATGCTGGACACTGGGGGGCAGAAATGCTGGACACACTGGGGGCAGGACTGGAGACAGATGGGGCAGGATTGGAGACATGGGCAGAATGTAGAAACAGGGCATGATTGGAGACATGGGGCAGAATGTAAGACATGGGGCAGGATTGGAGACAGATCGTGCAGGATCATGGGGCAGGATGGGGAGATCATATGGGGCAGGATTGATACTCATGAAGGCAGGATGGGAGAACATATGGCTGGAGCCAGGAATGAGATACACGAGGCCAGGATGGGGGATATTATTGTTACCATAGGGGCTAATTAAGGGATATTATTACTGCAGTGATGTATTTATTTTATTTTTTGAGTACACTGTTTTAAATGGGGGGCGGTCCTGTTACTGTGTAGAGTGACACTATGTTGCCTCTTCTTCTTCATGTGGTGTAATGTACTATAGAAGTTGGGAAAAATTAAGTAATGTGTTTTGCAAGCGGAGCTCGATATAACTGTGCTATTTCCTGCAGAGACGAGTCCTGGCTGGATGAAGTGATGGCAGTCGGTGCTGGATGAAAGATGAAGGACTTCACCTAGAGACGTCACTGGTGAGTCAGTGTTACGTATACACTGACACTATACACTGTATACTATATACAGAGGTGCAGTGTACAATGTCACCGGTGATCACTGTATTACCTCTACACAGACACTGCATACTAAGTACAGATCTCCTGTGAATACTGGCACTTATGGTGATAGTATTGTGTTTTTTTTTTCTTCCTAACTGAAGGGTAAATTGACTAGATCAATGGATGTTGACAGGTTATAGTTTCACACAGCAACTATTTTTCTGGAATAATCTGGTTCAGGTATATGATGACCCCATCACATGATCCCATCGCATGACCCCATCACATGACCCCATCACATGACCCCATCGCATGACCCCGTCACATGACCCCATCACATGACCGGGGGCCCACAGTGTCTGAACAGCCCGGGGCCCTGGCTACCCGTAATCCACCCCTGCTAGTACTTAATGGCTAGAAATTATATAAACCCCACTGTGGTCTCTGAATTTTGCTTATTACTTTTACAGTATATCTCTGTTTATATGTGTTTTTGTCATTGATGTAACCTAGAACATTGATAGATATTACTGAGACTTTCCAGCAAAATTTCTTGCACATTTAATTTCGGTCACAAGACTAAATGTCCACTGTCATAGTGAAATAAATCAATAGCTTCAAAGATTAGTGGGCACCAATAAAATGTCAATAAAATGCTTTTAGAAGCCAAATGCATATATATTTTTAAATCATATGAGATCTCCTCATGCATCTTAACATTATGAGATGGCAATAAAAATTTGTCATAAATAAATAACAGTTAAAAAATATACTTTACGCTATGAATAATGGTACATTTAGAAGAGTTTCTAGCACTTAATTCATTCCCTATAGGAAGGGTTATGGTGTTTATTTAATAGGGTCAGTTATGTGTCACTGACAAACCCATGTAATCAGTTTGAAGTGTGCATTAGCAATAAATATACCATATTTTAGGGCATTACATATACTTAATTTTATGCTTTGAAGCATTGGATTTAGTCAGCATTCTTACTTTTGATTACTATTGAAAAAAGGACTTAGAAGACGACATTCACACACAGTACATCATAAACATCCAAGAAAGACTTGCACACACACTACACACTACAAATCTATTGCTGATTTCACACACAGGTATGTCAAATGTCAGGTCTGAGTGTAAAAGGTGGGCTAAGGAGCTGATCCTACTGCATGCGAAGCATGTGCATTTAGTGGAATGGCACCTGCCTCTAATAACAGTGATCAGCAGTATCTCCACTCGCTAATCTTTAAATGCTTAGATTGTGATGTCAGTCACTGACAGAAGATTTTAAGGGGTTTGATCTAGTGCTGTTGTAGGGGTCAGGGGCCAGGGCAGTAGTCATGGCTGACAGTAATCCCTGTATCACCCGCTGGCCCCGTCCCTTTAAAGTACCTCGGTGCTGCCATCAGGGTTTTCCCGGCACGGTACAGTTACCTCTGAAGACGATTCCAAGAATAAAGTGTCACAGTCCGGTTTTGCTTCAACATGTTTACTCAGCAACTTGTCATCCAGGGCACACACTGTTACAGCATCGGACATCGGTGTCTCTGACCCTTGCTTGTCGCTAAGGCTACGTTCACATTTGCGTTGTGCGCCGCTGCGTCGGCGACGCAACGCACAACGCAAATAAAAATGCACCAAAACGCACGCTAAAACGCTGAGTTTTGCGACGCATGCGTCCTTTTTTGCCGAAATTTGGACGCAAAAAAAATGCAACTTGTTACGTTTTCTGTGCCCAACGCTTGCAGCAAAAAAAAAAACGCATGCGTCGCACAACGCAGCACAACGCATGTCCATGCGCCCCCCATGTTAAATATAGGGGCGCATGACGCATGCGTCGCCGCTGCGGCGCCCGACGCAAACACGCAAAACGCTAATGTGAACGTACACTAAGCCTGCATTCAGGATGGTCCGTACTATACGGTCCCTCGTGTCCTCATTGTCCAGTATTTCTGCCATTCTTGGGGGCATTCTCTGCCATTTTGCCCCAGTGTTAGGGCTAGGGTTAAAATTAGGGTAAGGTGTTTGTAAGGGTTAATGTTGGGGTTAGGGTTGCGTTAGCATTGGAGTTAGAGATGTTTTCATTTTTCAAAAGTAAAAAAAGATGATGATGATATGACTGCTAGTGTAGCGTGGATCCCCGCATGATATTTTTTGGTGTGTTTGAGAGCCACAAAACATGGTGGGCAAGGACTCGAGTATGTCACTCAAGCACTTGTGATATTTGGTGCATACCCGAGCACCCGATGCAAACTGGAGTAGCGAGCACTTACATTCAACACTAATGATGACATGTTCAATATGACAATCTAATGTTATCAAATTTTGTGTCAAACCTGTGGGTCCAAAATGCTCACTATACCCCTGGATAAAAACCTGGAGGTGTCTGGATTCTCCCACATAGGGGTTATCGACGTACTCAGGAGAAATTGCACAACAAATTTTGTGGTCCATTTTTTCATATTAACCTTGTGAAAATTAAAAGTTTGAGTCTAAAGAAAATGTTTTGTAAAAAATTTTAAATGTTCATTTTTTTCCTTCCACATTGCTTCAGTTCTTGTGAAGCAACTGCAGGGTTAATTATCTTCTTGAACTTGGTTTTGAACACCTTGAGGGGTGCAGATTTAAGAATGGTGTCAATTTGGGGTATTTACCATTATGTAGAGCCCTCAAAGTCACTTCAAAAATGATGTGGTCTTTAAAAAAATTGGTTTTGAAAATTTTGTTGGAAAAATGAGAAATCGATAATCAACTTTTAACCGTTCTAACTTACAAACAAAAAAATAAGGTTTCCAAAATTGTACTGATATAAAGTAGACATGTCATGTGGTCAATGTTATTTATTAACTATTTTGTGAGACATAACTCTCTGATTTAAGGTCACCAAAATAAAAAGTTTGAAAATTGCTAAATGTAAATTTTTTTTGTTAAATTTCCATTTTTCTCATAAAAAAACGCAAGGCATATAAAAGAAATTGTACCACTATCATGAAGTACAATAAGTCATGAAAAATCATTCTCAGAATCAGTGGGATACGTCGAAGCATTCCAGAGTTATTACCACATAAAGTGACACTGGTCAGAATTGTAAAATTTGGCTTTGTCATTAAGATTAAAATTGACTCGGTCACTAAGGGACTAAATAAGACCTTCCTGACAAAGTGAAGTAAACCAAAAGATCCTCAAAAGCTAGACAGCATGCCGTGATCCAGAGAAATTCTGGAACAAATAAAAAAGAAAGTAATTGAGACCTAGTAGTCTGAAAAAGCTTATATTGCCATTTGTGCAGCTTTGGGAATCCAGTGTACCACAATGAGAAAAATTATTCACAAATACCAAAACATGGAACAGTGGTCAACCTTCCCAGGAGTGGCTGGCAGTCTAAAATTACCCCAAGAGCGCAGCGATGACTTATCCAAGAGATCACAAAAGACATCAAAACAACATCCAAAGAACTACAGGCCTCACTTGCCAAAGATAAGGTCAGTTTTTATGACTCAACCATAGGAAAAAGACTGGCCAAAAATGGTCAGAGTTCCAAGACTGAAACCACTGCTGAGCAATAAGAACATAAAGGCTCATTGCAGTTTTGCCAGAAAACATCTAGATGATCCCCAAGACTTTTGGGAGAATACTCTGTGTACTGATGAGACAAAAGTTGAACTTTTTGTAAGGTGTATGTGCCATTACATCTGGTGTAGAAGTAGAAAAATCAGTAAATATGGTGGTGGCAGTGTGATGGTCTAGTTCTGTTTTGATGCTTCAGGACCTGGAGGACTTGCTGTAGTAAATGGAACCATGAATTCTGCTGTCTACCAAAAAATCCTGAAGTTGAATGTTCAGCCATCTGCAGTGCCCCAGGGTCCTGGTCGTTGCAGTAATGTCGTTCTTCCACCAGGGGGAGTGATGTTACGTCTGAAGGCAATAAAGGAGATCACTTTACCAGGAATCACAAACCACACAACACACTTCACACTCCAGTCCACCAGGGGGAGCTATGCTCCTATTTAGTAGGACACTCTTCACAATTAGGTAAAACTGGTGGTCTGGATAGGAAGTTAGGCAGAAGCTGACTGGGTTTCACCCAGGCAGCACCAGTCTGGCGGAGGCTGACTGGGCTTCACCCAGTGAGCTGCTATCTGGGCTCTGCTCAGGTAGTGGGTCCCTGACAGGGGTGGGATCCTGTCAGAGGCCTAGACAGAAGGCCACAGAGCTGCGCCTGCTTACCGATGCGGCAGCATCCAAAGAAAGAGACATTGAAAGGTATAGCAGAGAGTGAGAAACGAAGTCATAGCAAAAGGAGAGGAAACCAGAAGGAGTTCTGCCCTGTAAAAGGCTGCCTCCTTCTGAGGCACAGAAGCCGGTAGCCGGAACACCGAGGGAGTCATTGTCTCCAAGCCTTGCTCTAGAGACCGGCAGGACAGCTAATTCCATATTAGTTGCCAGACACTTTACCCAGGAGGCACTGTGGCAACTGTGGGGGCCGGGGTGTGCTAGAGTCCCTGTAAAAAGCCTCAAGCCACCAGTCATAGGGGTTTGTCTTATCCATCTGGGGGACAGAGAGAGAGAGACATAACATCTACAATAGTTGTGAGGACCTTACCGAGAAACTCAGGAGGAAGGGACTACAACACTCAGGTGCTAGAGGAAGGCTACTGATTTCCACCTGGATAAGGGGACTCTGGATTTGCCTTCAGACCGGCCGGACTCTACCTGCCCTATGATCTGGTGCTCAGGGCTGTGGACGCTGAAGCCTTCAGTAAAGGTAAAGAGACTGCAACCTTGTGCCTCGTTCTTCACTGCGCCTCACATCATCCACTATCTACACCTCTGGGAAGCCCTGGGGACATACTTCACCTGTGGGAAGGTATACCATCTAGCTGCCATAACATCACCCCAGCGGACCCCTAAGCAGTGTCGGTCACCCTGACCTAATACCACAGGTGGCATCACGAACATTATCCCTTTAAAGACCTTTCCCCCAATTACCTCGGACTCCCCTAGGGCCACGGACCGGGTCAGCCACCATGACATCCCCCTTGAGAACCGAAGGCCTGGCTCCGAGTACCCCACTGCCCTACTGGGGGCGCTCCACATCTGTTAGTGACCTCAAGCTGAAGTGCACTTGTTTTATACAGCAGTACAATTACCCAAAATACAAAAGTAAGTCCTCCTCTTAATGGCTTAAGAAAACAAAATTAAGATTTTGGAGTGGCATATTCAAAGTCCTGACCTTAATCTGATTGAGATGCTGTGGCATAACTGTAAAGAACAGGTGATTCAGAACCACAATGGACCTTGAAGTTCAGAGTGACCTGACAATTACCAAAAACATAGGACGAGCTCTGAGACGTGGGAACTCTGCTGACCGCAATCCCTAATCCTATCCAACCACACTAGAGGTAGCCGTGGAGCGCTCCTGACCAGACCTATGCGCCTCGAGCACAGCCTGAGAAACTAGCTAGCCCTAAGAAAGAAAAATAAGCCTACCTTGCCTCAGAGAAATACCCCAAAGGAAAAGGCAGCCCCCCACATATAATGACTGTGAGTTGAGATGAAAATACAAACGCAGAGATGAAATAGATTTAGCAAAGTGAGACCCAACTTACTGAACAGACCGAAGATAGGAAAGATTGCTTTGCGGTCAACACAAAACCCTACAAACAACCATGCAGAGGGGGCAAAAAGACCCTCCGCACCGACTAACGGTACGGAGGTGGTCCCTCTGCGTCCCAGAGCTTCCAGCAAGCAAGAAAAACCAATATAGCAAGCTGGACAGAAAAAATAGCAAACAAATATAACACAAGCAAAACTTAGCTTATGCAGGATAGAAAGGCCACAGGAACGATCCAGGAGGAAGCAAGACCAATACTAGAACATTGACTGGAGGCCAGGATCAAAGCACTAGGTGGAGTTAAATAGAGCAGTGTTATGAGAGGCAATTCAGTACCACAATGGACATAGCGGTCAGAGCACATACAGTGATCTGACAATAACCCAAAATCATAGAACGAGCTCTGAGACGTGGGAACTCTGCAGACCGCAATCCCTAATCCTCTCCAAACAACACTAGAGGCAACCGTGGATTGCGCCTAACTCTGCCTATGCAACTCGGCACAGCCTGAGAAACTAACTAGCCTGAAGATAGAAAATAAGCCTACCTTGCCTCAGAGAAATACCCCAAAGGAAAAGGCAGCCCCCCACATATAATGACTGTGAGTTAAGATGAAAAGACAAACGTAGAGATGAAATAGATTCAGCAAAGTGAGGCCTGACTTTCTTAACAGAGCGAGGATAGAAAAGGTAACTTTGCGGTCTACACAAAACCCTAAAGAAAACCACGCAAAGGGGGCAAAAAGACCCTCCGTACCGAACTAACGGCACGGAGGTATACCCTTTGCGTCCCAGAGCTTCCAGCAACAAATAAGACAAGCTGGACAGAAAAAATAGCAAACAAATAGCAAAGAAGAACTTAGCTATGCAGAGCAGCAGGCCACAGGAATGATCCAGGGAAAAGCAAGTCCAACACTGGAACATTGACAGGAAGCCAGGATCAAAGCATTAGGTGGAGTTAAGTAGAGAAGCACCTAACGACCTCACCAGATCACCTGAGGGAGGAAACTCAGAAGCCGCAGTACCACTTCCCTCCACCAACAGAAGCTCACAGAGAGAATCAGCCGAAGTACCACTTGTGACCACAGGAGGGAGCTCTGCCACAGAATTCACAACAGTACCCCCCCTTGAGGAGGGGTCACCGAACCCTCACCAGAGCCCCCAAGCCGACCAGGATGAGCCACATGAAAGGCACGAACAAGATCGGGAGCATGGACATCAGAGGCAAAAACCCAGGAATTATCTTCCTGAGCATAACCCTTCCATTTAACCAGATACTGGAGTTTCCGTCTAGAAACACGAGAATCCAAAATCTTCTCCACAATATACTCCAATTCCCCCTCCACCAAAACCGTGGCAGGAGGATCAACAGATGGAACCATAGGTGCCACGTATCTCCGCAACAATGACCTATGGAATACGTTATGTATGGAAAAAGAATCTGGAAGGGTCAGACGAAAAGACAAAGGATTAAGAACCTCAGAAATCCTATACGGACCAATGAAACGAGGTTTAAACTTGGGAGAGGAAACCTTCGTAGGAATATGATGAGAAGATAACCAAACCAGATCCCCAACACGAAGTCGGGGACCCACACGGCGTCTGCGATTAGCGAAACGTTGAGCCTTCTCCTGGGACAAGGTCAAATTGTCCACTACATGAGTCCAAATCTGCTGCAACCTGTCCACCACAGTATCCACACCAGGACAGTCCGAAGACTCAACCTGTCCTGAAGAGAAACGAGGATGGAACTCAGAATTGCAGAAAAATGGCGAAACCAAGGTAGCCGAGCTGGCCCGATTATTAAGGGCGAACTCAGTCAAAGGCAAAAAGGACACCCAGTCATCCTGATCGGCAGAAACAAAGCATCTCAGATATGTTTCCAAGGTCTGATTGGTTCGTTCGGTCTGACCATTAGTCTGAGGATGGAAAGCCGAGGAAAAAGACAAGTCAATGCCCATCCTA
Source organism: Ranitomeya imitator (assembly GCF_032444005.1). Lineage (NCBI taxonomy): Eukaryota > Metazoa > Chordata > Amphibia > Anura > Dendrobatidae > Ranitomeya > Ranitomeya imitator. Next base: position 147,733,712 of record NC_091288.1, on the reverse strand, counting down.
CCACAAAAGGCTCGCCAAAACCTTGAAACAAACTGGGAACCTCTGTCAGAAACGATATTCTCTGGAATGCCATGTAAACGAACCACATGCTGGAAGAACAATGGCACCAAATCAGAGGAGGAAGGCAATTTAGACAAGGGTACCAGATGGACCATCTTAGAAAAGCGATCACAGACCACCCAAATGACTGTCATCTTTTGAGAAACGGGAAGATCAGAAATAAAATCCATAGAGATATGTGTCCAAGGCCTCTTCGGGACCGGCAAGGGCAAAAGCAACCCACTGGCACGAGAACAGCAGGGCTTAGCCCGAGCACAAATCCCACAGGACTGCACAAAAGCACGCACATCCCGCGACAGAGACGGCCACCAAAAGGATCTAGCCACTAACTCTCTGGTACCAAAGATTCCAGGATGACCAGCCAATACCGAACAATGAACCTCAGAGATAACTTTATTGGTCCACCTATCAGGGACAAACAGTCTCTCCGCTGGACAACGATCAGGTTTATTAGCCTGAAATTTTTGCAGCACCCGCCGCAAATCAGGGGAGATGGCAGACACAATTACTCCTTCCTTGAGGATACCCGCCAGCTCAGACAAACCCGGAGAGTCGGGCACAAAACTCCTAGACAGAGCATCCGCCTTCACATTTTTAGAGCCCGGAAGGTACGAAATCACAAAGTCAAAACGGGCAAAAAACAGCGACCAACGAGCCTGTCTAGGATTCAACCGCTTAGCAGACTCAAGATAAGTCAAGTTCTTATGGTCAGTCAATACCACCACGCGATGCTTAGCTCCTTCAAGCCAATGACGCCACTCCTCGAATGCCCACTTCATGGCCAGCAACTCTTGGTTGCCCACATCATAATTTCGCTCAGCAGGCAAAAACTTCCTGGAAAAAAAAGCGCATGGTTTCATCACTGAGCAATCAGAACCTCTCTGCGACAAAACAGCCCCTGCTCCAATCTCAGAAGCATCAACCTCGACCTGGAACGGAAGAGAAACATCTGGTTGACACAACACAGGGGCAGAAGAAAAACGATGCTTCAACTCTTGAAAAGCTTCCACAGCAGCAGAAGACCAATTGACCAAATCAGCACCCTTCTTGGTCAAATCGGTCAATGGTTTGGCAATACTAGAAAAATTGCAGATGAAGCGACGATAAAAATTAGCAAAGCCCAGGAACTTTTGCAGACTTTTCAGAGATGTCGGCTGATTCCAATCATGGATGGCTTGGACCTTAACAGGATCCATCTCGATAGTAGAAGGGTAAAAGATGAACCCCAAAAATGAAACCTTCTGAACACCAAAGAGACACTTTGATCCCTTCACAAACAAAGAATTAGCACGCAGGATCTGAAAAACTGTTCTGACCTGCTTCACATGAGACTCCCAATCATCCGAGAAGATCAAAATGTCATCCAAGTACACAATCAGGAATTTATCCAGGTACTCTCGGAAGATGTCATGCATAAAGGACTGAAACACTGATGGAGCATTGGCAAGTCCGAATGGCATCACTAGATACTCAAAATGACCCTTGGGCGTATTAAATGCAGTTTTCCATTCATCTCCTCACCTGATTCGCACCAGATTATACGCACCACGAAGATCTATCTTGGTGAACCAACTAGCCCCCTTAATCCGAGCAAACAAATCAGATAACAATGGCAAGGGGTATTGAAATTTAACCGTGATCTTATTTAGAAGGCGGTAATCTATACAAGGTCTCAGCGAACCATCCTTCTTGGCTACAAAAAAAACCCTGCTCCTAATGGTGACGATGACGGGCGAATATGTCCCTTCTCCAGGGATTCCTTCACATAACTGCGCATAGCGGCGTGCTCAGGCACGGATAAATTAAACAGTCGACCTTTTGGGAATTTATTACCAGGAATCAAATTGATAGCACAATCACAATCCCTATGCGGAGGTAGGGCATCGGACTTGGGCTCATCAAATACATCCAGGTAATCAGACAAGAACTCTGGAACCTCAGAAGGGGTTGATGACGAAATTGACAGAAATGGAACATCACCATGTACCCCCTGACAACCCCAGCTGGACACCGACATGGATTTCCAATCTAATACTGGATTATGGGCTTGTAGCCATGGCAACCCCAACACGACCACATCATGCAGATTATGCAACACCAGAAAGCGAATAACCTCCTGATGTGCAGGAGCCATGCACATGGTCAGCTGGGTCCGGTATTGAGGCTTATTCTTGGCCAAAGGCATGGCATCAATTCCTCTCAATGGAATAGGACACTGCAAGGGCTCTAAGAGAAACCCACAACGCTTAGCATACTCCAAGTCCATCAAATTCAGGGCAGCGCCTGAATCCACAAATGCCATGACAGAATACGATGACAAAGAACAGATCAAGGTAACGGACAGAAGAAATTTTGACTGTACTGTACCAATGGTGGCAGACCTAGCGAACCGCTTAGTGCGCTTAGGACAATCAGAGATAGCATGAGTGGAATCACCACAGTAGAAACACAGCCCATTCAGACGTCTGTGTTCTTGCCGTTCAACTCTGGTCAAAGTCCTATCGCACTGCATAGGCTCAGGTTTAAGCTCAGGTAATACCGCCAAATGGTGCACAGATTTACGCTCACGCAAGCGTCGACCGATCTGAATGGCCAAAGACATAGACTCATTCAAACCAGCAGGCATAGGAAATCCCACCATGACATCCTTAAGGGCTTCAGAGAGACCCTTTCTGAACATAGCTGCCAGCGCAGATTCATTCCATTGAGTGAGCACGGACCACTTTCTAAATTTCTGACAATATACCTCTATCTCATCCTGACCCTGACAAAGAGCCAGCAAATTTTTCTCTGCCTGATCCACTGAATTAGGTTCATCGTACAGCAATCCGAGCGCCAGGAAAAACGCATCGATATTACTCAATGCAGGATCTCCTGGCGCAAGAGAAAAGCCCAGTCCTGAGGGTCGCCGCGCAAAAAAGAAATAACAATCAAAACCTGTTGAACTGGATCACCAGAGGAGCGAGGTTTCAAGGCCAGAAATAATTTACAATTATTTTTGAAACTCAGAAACTTAGTTCTATCTCCAAAAAACAAATCAGGAATAGGAATTCTTGGTTCTAACATAGATTTCTGATCAATAGTGTCTTGAATCTTTTGTACACTTGCCGAGAGCTGATCCATAAATGAAGACAGACTTCTAATGTCCATCACCACACCTGTGTACTGAACCACCCAAATGTCTAGGGGAAAAAAAAGGCAAAACACAGTGCAAAGAAAAAAAAATGGTCTCAGAACTTCTTTTTTCCTTCTATTGAGAATCATTAGTACTTTTGGCTTCCTGTACTGTTATGAGAGGCAATTCAGTACCACAATGGACATAGCGGTCAGAGCACATACAGTGATCTGACAATAACCCAAAATCATAGAACGAGCTCTGAGACGTGGGAACTCTGCAGACCGCAATCCCTAATCCTCTCCAAGCAACACTAGAGGCAGCCGTGGATTGCGCCTAACTCTGCCTATGCAACTCGGCACAGCCTGAGAAACTAACTAGCCTGAAGATAGAAAATAAGCCTACCTTGCCTCAGAGAAATACCCCAAAGGAAAAGGCAGCCCCCCACATATAATGACTGTGAGTTAAGATGAAAAGACAAACGTAGAGATGAAATAGATTCAGCAAAGTGAGGCCTGACTTTCTTAACAGAGCGAGGATAGAAAAGGTAACTTTGCGGTCTACACAAAACCCTAAAGAAAACCACGCAAAGGGGGCAAAAAGACCCTCCGAACCGAACTAACGGCACGGAGGTACACCCTTTGCGTCCCAGAGCTTCCAGCAACAAATAAGACAAGCTGGACAGAAAAAATAGCAAACAAATAGCAAAGAAGAACTTAGCTATGCAGAGCAGCAGGCCACAGGAATGATCCAGGGAAAAGCAAGTCCAACACTGGAACATTGACAGGAAGCCAGGATCAAAGCATTAGGTGGAGTTAAGTAGAGAAGCACCTAACGACCTCACCAGATCACCTGAGGGAGGAAACTCAGAAGCCGCAGTACCACTTTCCTCCACCAACAGAAGCTCACAGAGAGAATCAGCCGAAGTACCACTTGTGACCACAGGAGGTAGCTCTGCCACAGAATTCACAACAGAGCAGCACCTAACGACTTAACCTCATCACCTGAGGAAGGAAACTCAGAAGCCGCAGTACCACTCTCATCCACCAAAGGAAGCTCATAGACAGAACCAGCCGAAGTACCACTCACGACCACAGGAGGGAGCTTGGCCACAGAATTCACAACAGTACCCCCCCTTGAGGAAGGGTCACCGAACCCTCACCAGAGCCCCCAGGCCGACCAGGATGAGCCACATGAAAGGCACGAACCAGATCGGCAGCATGGACATCAGAGGCAAAGACCCAGGAATTATCTTCCTGACCATAACCTTTCCACTTAACCAGATACTGGAGTTTCCGTCTCGAAACACGAGAATCCAAAATCTTCTCCACTATATACTCCAACTCCCCTTCAACCAAAACCAGAGCAGGAGGATCAATAGATGGAACCACAGGTGCCACGTATCTCCGCAACAATGACCTATGGAACACGTTATGGATGGAAAAAGAAGCTGGAAGAGTCAAACGAAAAGACACAGGATTAAGAACCTCAGAAATCCTATATGGACCAATGAAACGAGGCTTAAACTTAGGAGAGGAAACCTTCATAGGAATATAAAGAGATGACAACCAAACCAAATCCCCAACACGAAGTCGGGGACCCACACAGCGCCTGCGGTTAGCGAAACGTTGAGCCTTCTCCTGGGACAAAGTCAAATTGTCCACTACATGAGTCCAAATCTGCTGCAACCTATCCACCACAGTATCCACACCAGGACAGTCCGAAGACTCAACCTGCCCTGAAGAGAAACGAGGGTGGAACCCAGAATTGCAGAAAAACGGCGAAACCAAAGCAGCCGAGCTGGCCCGATTATTAAGGGCGAACTCAGCCAAAGGCAAAAAGGACACCCAATCATCCTGATCAGCAGAAACAAAACATCTCAGATATGTTTCCAAGGTCTGATTGGTTCGTTCAGTCTGGCCATTTGTCTGAGGATGGAAAGACGAGGAAAAAGACAAATCAATGCCCATCCTAGCACAAAAGGCTCGCCAAATCCTCGAAACAAACTGGGAACCTCTGTCAGAAACGATGTTCTCTGGAATGCCATGTAAACGAACCACATGCTGGAAAAACAATGGCACCAAATCAGAGGAGGAAGGCAATTTAGACAAGGGCACCATATGGACCATCTTAGAGAAGCGATCACAAACCACCTAAATGACCGACATTCTTTGAGAGACGGGGAGATCCGAAATAAAATCCATAGAGATATGTGTCCAAGGCCTCTTCGGGACCGGCAAGGGCAAAAGCAACCCACTGGCACGAGAACAGCAGGGCTTAGCCCGAGCACAAATCCCACAGGACTGCACAAAAGAACGCACATCCCGCGACAGAGACGGCCACCAAAAGGATCTAGCCACCAAATCTCTGGTACCAAAGATTCCAGGATGACCAGCCAACACCGAACAATGAACCTCAGAGATAACTTTATTCGTCCACCTATCAGGGACAAACAGTTTCTCAGCTGGGCAACGGTCAGGTCTATTAGCCTGAAATTTTTGCAGCACCCGCCGCAAATCAGGGGAGATGGCAGACAAAATTACCCCCTCTTTGAGAATACCCGCCGGCTCAGGCAAACCCGGAGAATCGGGCACAAAACTCCTAGACAGGGCATCCGCCTTCACATTTTTAGAGCCCGGAAGGTACGAAACCACAAAGTCAAAACAGCGACAAACGAGCCTGTCTAGGATTCAACCGTTTGGCAGACTCAAGATAAGTCAAGTTTTTGTGATCAGTCAAGACCACCACGCGATGCTTAGCTCCTTCAAGCCAATGACGCCACTCCTCGAATGCCCACTTCATGGCTAGTAACTCTCGATTGCCAACATCATAATTTCGCTCAGCAGGCGAAAATTTCCTGGAAAAGAAGGCGCATGGTTTCATCACCGAGCAATCAGAACTTCTCTGCGACAAAACAGCCCCTGCTCCAATTTCAGAAGCATCAACCTCGACCTGGAACGGAAGCGAAACATCTGGTTGGCACAACACAGGGGCAGAAGAAAAACGACGCTTCAACTCCTGAAAAGCTTCCACAGCAGCAGAAGACCAATTGACCACATCAGCACCCTTCTTGGTTAAATCAGTCAACGGTTTAGCAATACTAGAAAAATTATTGATGAAGCGACGATAAAAATTAGCAAAGCCCAGGAACTTCTGCAGACTCTTCAGAGATGTTGGCTGAGTCCAATCATAAATGGCCTGAACTTTAACAGGGTCCATCTCGATAGTAGAAGGAGAAAAAATGAACCCCAAAAATGAAACCTTCTGAACACCAAAGAGACACTTTGACCCCTTCACAAACAAAGAATTAGCACGCAGGACCTGGAACACCATTCTGACCTGCTTCACATGAGACTCCCAATCATCCGAGAAGACCAAAATATCATCCAAGTATACAATCAGGAATTTATCCAGGTACTCTCGGAAGATGTCATGCATAAAGGACTGAAACACTGTTGGAGCATTAGAAAGCCTGAATGGCATAACCAGGTACGCAAAATGGCCCTCGGGCGTATTAAATGCTGTTTTCCATTCATCGCCCCGTTTAATACACAAAAGATTATATGCACCACGAAGATCTATCTTGGTGAACCAACTAGCCCCCTTAATCCAAGCAAACAATTCAGACAACAGCAGCAAGGGGTACTGAAATTTGACCGTAATTTTATTTAGAAGGCGGTAATCAATACAAGGTCTCAGCGACCATCCTTCTTGGCCACAAAAAAGAACCCCGCTCCCAATGGCGACGACGACGGGCGAATATGACCCTTCTCCAAAGACTCCTTCACGTAACTCCGCATAGTGGCGTGCTCAGGTACAGATAAATTAAACAGTCGACCCTTAGGAAACTTACTACCAGGAATCAAATCGATAGCACAATCACAATCCCTATGCGGAGGTAGGGCATTGGACTTGGGCTCATCGAATACATCCCGGTAATCAGACAAGAACTCTGGGACCTCAGAAGGGGTGGATGATGAGATAGACAGAAATGGAACATCACCATGTACCCCCTGACAACCCCAGCTGGACACAGACATTGATTTCCAATCTAATACTGGGTTATGGACTTGTAGCCATGGCAACCCCAACACGACCACATCATGCAGATTATGCAACACCAGAAAGCGAATATCCTCCTGGTGCCCAGGAGCCATGCACATGGTCAGCTGGGTCCAATACTGAGGCTTATTCTTGGCCAAAGGCGTAGCATCAATTCCTCTCAATGGAATAGGACACTGCAAGGGCTCCAAGACAAACCCACAGCGCCTAGCAAACTCCAAGTCCATCAAATTCAGGGCAGCGCCCGAATCCACAAATGCCATGACAGAACAGGAAGACAAAGAGCAGATCAAAGTAACGGACAAAAGAAATTTCGACTGTACCGTACCAATGGTAGCAGACCTAGCGAAACGCTTAAGGTACCGTCACACTTAGCGATGCTGCAGCGATACCGACAACGATCTGGATTGCTGCAGCGTCGCTGTTTGGTCGCTGGAGAGCTGTCACACAGACAGCTCTCCAGCGACCAACGATGCCGGTAACCAGGGTAAACATCGGGTAACTAAGCGCAGGGCCGCGCTTAGTAACCCGATGTTTACCCTGGTTACCATCCTAAAACTAAAAAAAAACAAACACTACATACTTACCTACCGCTCTCTGTCCTCCAGCGCTGTGCTCTGCACTCCTCCTGTACTGACCGACTGCTTTCCGACTGCTTTCTGGCTGACCGACGCTCACAGTCAGTACAGGAGGAGTGCAGAGCACAGCGCTGGAGGACAGAGAGCGGTAGGTAAGTATGTACTGTTTGTTTTTTTTTACTTTTAGGATGGTAACCAGGGTAAACATCGGGTTACTAAGCGCGGCCCTGCGGTTAGTTACCCGATGTTTACCCTGGTTACCAGTGAAGACATCGCTGAATCGGTGTCACACACGCCGATTCAGCGATGTCTGCGGGGAGTCCAGCGACAAAATAAAGTTCTGGACTTTCTTCCCCGACCAGCGACAGCACAGCAGGGGCCTGATCGCTGCTGCCTGTCACACTGGACGATATCGCTAGCGAGGACGCTGCAACGTCACGGATCGCTAGCGATATCGTCTAGTGTGACGGTACCTTTTGTGCGCTTAGGACAATCGGAGATAGCACTTTCTAAACTTCTGACAATAAATCTCTATCTCATCCTGACCCTGACACAGAGCCAGCAAATTTTTCTCTGCCTGATCCACTGAATTAGGTTCATCGTACAGCAATCCGAGAGCCAGAAAAAACGCATCAATATTACATAATGCAGGATCTCCTGGCGCAAGGGAAAATGCCCAGTCTTGAGGGTCACCACGTAACAAAGAAATAATGATCTTAACTTGTTGAACTGGGTCACCAGAGGAGCGGGGTTTCAAAGCCAGAAATAGTTTACAATTATTTTTAAAATTCAAAAACTTAGCTCTATCTCCAGAAAATAACTCAGGAATAGGAATTTTAGGTTCTAATATAGGATTCTGAACCACTAAGTCTTGAATGTTCTGTACACTTATAGTGAGATTATCCATCACAGAGGACAGACCCTGAATGTCCATGTCCACACCTGTGTTCTGAACCACCCTGATGTAAAGGGGAAAAGAAAGACAGAACACAGTGCAAAGAAAAAAAAATGGTCTCAGAACTTCTCTTTTCCCTCTATTGAGAAGCATTAGTACTTTGGGCCTCCAGTACTGTAATGAACAGGTGATTCAGAACCACAATGGACCTTGAAGTTCAGAGTGACCTGACAATTACCAAAAACATAGGACGAGCTCTGAGACGTGGGAACTCTGCTGACCGCAATCCCTAATCCTATCCAACCACACTAGAGGTAGCCGTGGAGCGCTCCTGACCAGACCTATGCGCCTCGAGCACAGCCTGAGAAACTAGCTAGCCCTAAGAAAGAAAAATAAGCCTACCTTGCCTCAGAGAAATACCCCAAAGGAAAAGGCAGCCCCCCACATATAATGACTGTGAGTTGAGATGAAAATACAAACGCAGAGATGAAATAGATTTAGCAAAGTGAGGCCCAACTTACTGAACAGACCGAAGATAGAAAAGATTGCTTTGCGGTCAACACAAAACCCTACAAACAACCACGCAGAGGGGGCAAAAAGACCCTCCGCACCGACTAACGGTACGGAGGTGCTCCCTCTGCGTCCCAGAGCTTCCAGCAAGCAAGAAAAACCAATATAGCAAGCTGGACAGAAAAGATAGCAAACAAAAATAACACAAGCAAAACTTAGCTTATGCAGGATAGAAAGGCCACAGGAACGATCCAGGAGGAAGCAAGACCAATACTAGAACATTGACTGGAGGCCAGGATCAAAGCACTAGGTGGAGTTAAATAGAGCAGCACCTAACGACTTAACCTCATCACCTGAGGAAGGAAACTCAGAAGCCGCAGTACCACTCTCATCCACTAAAGGAAGCTCATAGACAGAACCAGCCGAAGTACCACTCACGACCACAGGAGGGAGCATGGCCACAGAATTCACAACACATAACCTTAAAAAGGCGGTTCATGCTCAGAAACCCTATGTGGCTACATTAAAATTTTGCAAAGATGAGAGGGCCAAAATTCCTCCATAGCATTGTAAAAGACTGTCAGTTATCGCAAACACTTGACTGCAGTTGTTGCTGCTAAAGGTGGCCCAACCAGTTATTAAATTTAGGGGCAATAACAAATATACATTTGTTTGGTGATCTGAAACATTTAATAGTGACAAACATATATATAAATATATATATATATATGAAAAAAATAAGAAAAGCAGCACAAAAAATAAAGAAAAAAGTGGACTTTATTGCCTGAACGGCGTGGCAACGTTTCGGATACAACAATCCTTTTTGGCTTGAAAAAGGATTGTTGTATCCGAAACGTTGCCACGCCGTTCAGGCAATAAAGTCCACTTTTTTCTTTATTTTTTGTGCTGCTTTTCTTATTTTTTTCATATTGTTGGAAGCCATTGGATTACTGGCTGGGAAAGCTTTGCACTGCATTAAGGTATTCCGTAGATGCTGTTCCAATTTTTTTCTATATATATATATATATATATATATATACTTACACATATTTACACATATTTTGTTAAACACATGTTTATTTTCTTTGTGTGTATGGGAACAAAACAAACAAAAAAAGAGAGAAAAGGCATATTGGACATCATTTCAAAAAAATCCCAATAATTGGCAAGGAAGAATTGTTGGCACTCTTCTAAAAATGTTGTAAACAACTTTGTTTCAATCATCAGATGCTTGTTCAAACTCACCTGTGGCAAGTAACAGGTGTGGACAATATGAAAATTGCATTTGAAACCAGATGAAAAGGGAAGACATTGACTCTTTGCATTGTGTGTCTGTGTGTGAAATACAAAGCATGGAGAACAGAAAGATAAGATAACTATATGAAAACCTGAGAACCAAAACTGTTGAAAAATATCAACAACCTCAAGGTTACAAGTCCATCTCCAGAGATCTTGGTGTTCCTTTATCCACAGAGTGCAAAATAATCAAGATATGATCACTGGTAGCTCCATAATAACAAAAGTACTCTTTGCCACCACCAATATTTTATGCAGGTCAATTTGATACCCATACTAGTAGCTTATGGCTTTCAGGAGTGTTGTGTACAGAACAAAAGGAAGAGAACTATTACATTTAATGTTTAATCCATAAAGATAGGCAGTGTTTGAAAAAAATATACCAACATTTTTACAAAGGGGATAAAATAATACAGCATATACAATTACATAAAATAAAAAGGGTTAACAAAAGAAACTTATTAAATCTGGGTTACAGAATTGGCTCAGAGCTTAGCAAATGGGAGCACTTTGATTGAGAAATGTCTGGTAAAATGTGGAATGTGAATCAAGGCTACACAGACATGGATCTCCCTGCATTCAACATAGATCATAATTTGACTTGTCTTTTTAAAAGCACCTAACTTACACTAGCACACCTCCCTCTTATGATCTCACCCGGGGGCTATTTGTAAGATGATCTCAGCCCTTCAGGATTTTATGAAATCCCCAACATTCGTGATATCTTTGCTCCTGATGATCACAGGCATTAAAAATGAATGTAATATTTTTATCATGATTTTACATTTTCATAGATAGGAAACATGACACGGCGATTTTCGGCTATCTTGCCACTATTAATTTGTAACTGATAGGCATATCTCACAGTTATGAAAAAATATGTATGTTCTTCCCTTCTTTGTCCCAAAACCGAAAATGTATATCCCATCAATATAAGATCGACACAAACCCTAATATTCATATTTGACCATCGTAGATGGTGTGTCTAGAATCTGGGCCCGGGAAAAGATTTTTCCCCTCCCATGTGTAAACACATTTCAGCCTGGTTGTTATTCTCCCAGAACAGATATAATTTTTTCATAACAGATATACTGTTTTAACCATTTTGTATACTCAGGCAGACCCAGCCTAAATGGGGGTTTTAATTAGTTTTTTCTCACCTCTTAGCTGCATGTAATTTCCTCTCTTTCCCCTTTGTTAAACATGTGGTTCTACTTCAATGAAGTGTAAGCTTCTTCTCCTTCTGAATATTTTAATATTTCTATGACAATTTGCAACCCAAATTGTTGATATTTTTCAATCATTTTCAATAATTTTCATTCACAATTCCTCCTCTTTTTATCTGGTTTCAGGTAAGATTTTCATATTGCCCACATTTGCTACAGGTGAGTTTGAGCAAGCGTCATATGCATTAAACAAAGTTGTTTACCCACAATTGTGGAAAGGTGTCAATAATTTTGTCCTGCCCATTTTGGGGGTTTTGTGTGAAATTATCTCTAGTTTACCATTTTTCAGTTTTTCTGTTGTTCCAATACACACAAATGAAATCAATATATTTAAACAAAATGTTGGTATTTGCAATAATTGTCAGGGAGAAAAACTTAATTTTTTGGTACAAGTTCAAGTGTTATTTTTTCTATAGCTGTCAGTATATGGCACTTAACAATAAACCTAGTACCGGGTGGGCCATTTATATGGATACACCTAACTAAAATGGGAATCGTTGGTGACCGAGATCAGAGTGCTGAATATGCAGAATGGGCAAAACAAAAATTTTAACAGTATCCTCAGTTTACACAGATCATTATGTTCAGTGATGAGGCAAACTTTTTTGGGTGGGTCATTTATTTGGATACACCTAAATAAAATGGGAATGGTGACAGTTTTCTTGCCTAGGGTGTCTTGCATTGAAATCTGCTGCAATGACCTGGTTACTGCGTTCACCATACATCAACACAATTTCTATCAGCTCCTCACGTGTTAACCTCTGTGACATGTCAACGGCTGTAAGTAAATAGAAACTTGTAAATAACTCATGAAAGAATAAAGTTACATTAAAATCAAGCACGCCATTGTTTTTCTTGTGAAATTCTCAATAAGTTGGATGTGTCACATGACCCTCTTCCCATTGAAAAAAATAAGGTTGGATCCAAAATGGCTGACTTCAAAATGGCCACCATGGTCACCACCAATCTTGAAAAGTTTCCCGCCCACATATACTAATGTGCCACAAACGGGAAGTTGATATCACCAACCATTCACTTTTAATTTAGGTGTATCCATATAAATGGCCCACCCTGTATATACTTTGTTAGGGGTCGAGTTCCTGCCTCTGCAAAGGGGGAATCACGAGCCATCTCCTCTGTGGTCTCCCATTCCTCTCCAGCCGCATTGGAGCCTGTTCAGTGGAGACGTCGGTCCCAGCGTCTGGGCTCAGCCTGATACTGTGCGGATGGTTTCTGCTGCTTTCCCAGGCTCAGCCATTGTAGCCAGTTCTGGTCAGCGGCGAGCAGATGTCTCTGGGACTAAGTCTTGCCTTTTCCCTTCTGAGCATGCCCAAGGTAAGACCTCTCATTGGAGGTCAGGGGTCACATGCTCAGGTACTGCTGCATCTTCCATTGGTCCTCTAGGAAAGTCCTGAAGCTGCTGCAGCTATAAAATGTTTGCATGGCCGCACGGAGCTTGCTAATTGTGGTCGCGCCTGTATTATTGCATTCAGGGACCTGGCTGAAATAAGCCCCTAGAATACCGGCACCTCCGGTGAGGAGTTTGTATGATTGTAAAAAATATAAGCAAAAATATATACATCTGCACTGCTAGATGAGTTGGACCCTAGTGCTTTCCTTACGCTGTGAACATATACCGCATAGAACCTAAAGGAGCCAGATTCTACCACCCGGGGTGCCGCTGTTGCCACAGTTCAATGAAAGTCCAAATAATAGAAAAAAGAAAAAAAGAACAGCGCACTCACCGGTGATGCTTTGGTAGCTTTATTCAGACATCATAACAAACGTTGCAGGGAGGGTAGTGAAACACACCTAGTGTGTTTCACTACCCTCCCTGCAACGTTTGTTATGATGTCTGAATAAAGCTACCAAAGCATCACCGGTGAGTGCGCTGTTCTTTTTTTCTTTTTTCTATTGTTTGTATGATTGTATTCAGGGACCCGGCTGAAATAAGCCTCTAGAATACCGGCACCTCCGGTGAGGAGTTTTTGTGTGCTTCTCTGTGTGCGTGACCACTGATTGCCATCAGCTCAGCAGTTAGCTGTGTTCCCCTGTACGCTAACAGGGCACAGCGTTTTCTTTTCTGTGTGACTCAGTGAAGTAACTGAGTTCACTTATACCGCCATATAGTGCCGTCATTTTTTAGCAGCAGGTTGTCTCCTGCACGGTGGACCCCAGGCTGCGAACGCACCAATTATAACATCCATATTAACTTGGCGCATTCCACCAGTCCTCACATACTTGAGCAAAAGGAAAGTTACCTCCAATTATCATTTATTTATATGCTGTGAACTGTAGCACTATGGTGCCATTTAATATACCTGGTATATATAAGGGGTGAAGGCCAGGGTTCCCCTGGAACCTGCTAGATGGAGTGGCTTATGTAATGCTTTGGTAAGGTTTTTAAAGAGCTACCAGCATTTCACTAACAGTGCTTTCTTACAAAACCTAATTTATTATTTTTTTGAAATCCTGAAATTATATTTAGAATTTCTGCAATCGTATTGACCTGTGAAATCAAATGACCAAGTAATTTTTACCATATAGTTAATTAAAGAAAATTGTGAACATTTAAAATGTAACCCAAAAAACAACTGACACCTGGAATTTTGTCCCCACTTTTAATGCATTTTAAAACAACAAAGTCTCTCATGGCTGAAGGAAAAAAAAAAAAATATATAGCTCTTAAAAGAAAGGGTGGTAAGAGCAAAAGCATAAAACTAAATAAAGAGAGATAGAGAAGAACTATTTTTAAGTCATTCAGTAGGCACTGGAGAAAGAACTTCTTGGAACAGTGATCTGTTACAGAATGTTTGAAAAAAGACATTAGTGACACCGACTGTATGTTTTGTAAATAACATTTCTATTATAGTGTAGATGATAAATTCCCTTGGTCCTGGCTAATCAATTCTACTATCTATATTGATTAGTGACAATGAAGGAAGCAGTGTCAGGAAGAGAACAATTTTGGAAATTGATTGTGTTTGATAAGTTTATTTTGGATTTGAAGTTACTCATTTATGATTAATTTTGTGAGAACATCCCATTAAATCAGCATTATTTTGCGCAATGCTCAGTTGTTTATGAATTAATAAGAGTTTTTCAAAATATTTGTATACAACATGGCATACAATTACTTAGTTTTTAAATGACCTATTTCTTTTTTTTTTCTTTTTTTGCCGTTAATTAAAGAACCATATTCTACATTCTTGCTTTCTGGGACATTACAAATCATCTTATTTATATGGAGATGAAGTAATTTGACATTTATAAATGCCATGCATTTGCATATAAAAGTATTTGAATTCTTGCATGGAGTAAATGCAACATTTAAGGACTTAAATAGCAAGAATTTTACACAGCTAAAAAGTATTTTTTACTAATTATGTTTAGATAATGATATGACATAACTCAATATAACTTGAAAATCATCATTTGAATGTGTTCTAATACAGTATATATGTCGGAAAAATCTTACCAATATAATACTTCATAAGAGACATTTAAAAAAGTTATGCCTTAAATGTTATTACATTTATGAGAAGAAGAAAGAAGTATTTTATTAATTTCTCATATAAGCAAACATGCTCAGAGGGTTGGTCAAACCCTTATAAGCCCCTTCAACCAAAAACCTGTTTTCACTTTCCTTACCAGGACAACTTTTACAATAATGACTAGTGTTGAGCATTCCGATGCCGCAAGTATCGGGTATCGGGTATCGGCCGATACTTGCGGTATCGGAATTCCGATACCGAGATCCGATACTTTTGTGGTATCGGGTATCGGTATCGGATCCATAGTGAGGTGTAAAATAAAGAATTAAAATAAAAAATATTGATATATTCACCTCTCCGGCGGCCCCTGGACATCACCGCGGGTAACCGGCAGGCTTCTTTGTTTAAAATGAGCGTGTTTAGGACCTGAGGAATGACGTCGCGGCTTCTGATTGGTCGCGTGCCGCCCATGTGACCGTGACGCGACCAATCAGAAGCCGCGACGTCATTCCTCAGGTCCTAAATTCCTAGAATGAGCGCGTTTAGGACCTGAGGAATGACGTCGCGGCTTCTGATTGGTCGCGTGCCGCCCATGTGACCGCGACGTGACCAATCAGAAGCCGCGACGTCATTCTCAGGCACTAAACTCCTCATTCTAGGAATTTAGGACCTGAGGAATGACGTCGCGGCTTCTGATTGGTCGCGTCGCGGTCACATGGGCGGCACGCGACCAATCAGAAGCCGCGACGTCATTCCTCAGGTCCTAAATGCGCTCATTTTAAACAAAGAAGCCTGCCGGTTACCCGTGGTGATGTCCAGGGGCCGCCGGAGAGGTGAATATATCAATATTTTTTATTTTAATTCTTTATTTTACACATTAATATGGATCCCAGGGCCTGAAGGAGAGTTTCCTCTCCTTCAGACCCTGGGAACCATCAGAATACCTTCCGATACTTGGTGTCCCATTGACTTGTATTGGTATCGGACATCGGTATCGACGATATCCGATACTTTTCGGGTATCGGTCGATACTATCCAATACCGATACTTTCAAGTATCGGACGGTATCGCTCAAAACTAATAATGACCAGTGTCACTCTATGAGTTAATAACCCTGGAACACTTCTACATATCCCAGTGATTCTGAGATAGCTTTTTTTCCTGACAATTTTGTACTTCATATTAGGCTAGTTTCACACTAGCGTTCGGCAGGTCTGCTGACGAAAGCCTTCTTCCTCTGGGAAGCCTCGCCCACTGCCACGCCTCTTCCTTCAGTTCCACCTATGTCTGCATGCATCCTGCGTACGCTATCTTTAGCATTGGATACACAGGCCATACAGATGTATGTGGATGCCTCTGCATGCGTCGTCTTGACGCTGCACTGACCTGCGTCAAACCCAACATGTTGCATTTTGTTGCGGTCGGCGCAGCTTCAAAATGACGCATGCGGAGGCATCTGCATACATCTGCATGGCCTGCATACCCATGATAGAGTACGCAGGACGGATGCAGATGTAGGTGGAGCTGAAGGAAGAGGCGTGGCAGTGGACGGGGCGTCACGGAGGAAGAAGGCTTACGTTTGTAGCCGAATGCTAGTGTGAAGCTAGCGTTAGTGATAAATTTTGGCCGATATGATTTGTGCTTATTTATGAAGATATTGAAAATTTTCCAAAAAATTTAGCTAAATTTCAAACATTGAATTTTTATGCCCTTAAATCAGATAGTTATATTACTCAAAGTAGATGATTATATAATACTTTCCAAGTGTCTACTTCACATCAGCATCATTTTTGAAACTTTTTTTTTGGTTGGAAGTTAGAAGGGGTAAAAGTTAATCAGCAATTCTTCATTTTTCCAACTAAATTTTAAAAACAATTTTTTGTTAGGGACCACATCACATTTGAAGTGACTTTGAGGAGCCTTTGTTACAGCAAATATCCAAAAATGACAGAATTTTAAAAATTACACCCCTTAAAGTGCTCAAAACTACATTCAAGAAGTTTCTTAACCCTTTAAGTGCTTCACAGGAGTTAAAGCAATGTTGAAGGAATAAATGAAAATGTTAATTTTTTAACACAAAAATATTGCTTTAGCTGCAATTTTTTTCATTTTCACAAAGGTAATAGGAAAAAATAGACCATACGATTTTGTATGCAATGCCTTCGGAGTTCACTGATACCCCAGATGTGGAAGAAAACTACTATTTGGGTGTGTGGCACGGAATGTAAGCAGCACCATTAATCTTTTGGAGAGCAAAATAGACAGCGGAATAGATAGTGGATGCCCTGTTGCCTCTAAAGC
This sequence comes from Ranitomeya imitator, assembly GCF_032444005.1. NCBI lineage: Eukaryota > Metazoa > Chordata > Amphibia > Anura > Dendrobatidae > Ranitomeya > Ranitomeya imitator. The sequence continues at coordinate 147,716,175 of NC_091288.1, read as the reverse complement.
GCCCCAGATGTACCTAAGCAGTTGAAAACCCTCCACAAGTGAACCCATTTTGGAAACTTCCCTAAACAAACTTTTTTAGAGTTGTGGTAAGTACCTTGAACCCACTGGTGCCTCTCAACATTTTAAGGCATTTAGCTGTGAAAATGATAAAATACATTTTTCCTGCAAAAATTATTCTTTTTTCATGATTCCACCCCTCAGTAGTCTGGGATGCAGTTCCTGATGGCTCAGCCATTCAATCAGGTACAGGGGCATGCTGAAGCTGTTGGTACTTTGATTGACAGCTCAGTCATCGAAGTTTGGGACAAGGAGGTGCTGGCTGTCTCCAGGTGTTCATTGTCCCCGGTGATTGCCAGGCTAATTCATGAGGCTTTTAGTCCCAGACCTCTGACAGACATACATTCAACTTTTATGTGGTATGCCTCTCTGTGCCTTGTGTTCTGCTTATTTACCTTCTGTTGCCTGACTTTGGACCTCATGCTGACCATCTATCTATTTAGTTCAGGTCCCCTATACTCCTGGTATTTTGACCTCAGAGCTTTACTTGACTGCTTTACTTGTCCCTTCCTTCTGTTTATGGCATACCCTCCTGGCTTTTTACCACAGAGTTTTTGATTATCCCAACTCATGGCTTGTCACATTATGTCTGGTCCCTACATTTTTCTTTTTCACCAGTATGGATTCTGTTCACACCAGGTAGTGAATTTGATGCAGAAAACTCAGGATCTGGCTAAGGAATTCCAGAGGAATGTGTACATCCTGAAAGGTGTATATACTTTTGCTACACAAATGAGGTGTTTCTGAGAAACATTCAAGATGCTTTGACCCTGCATGATTATCATGCAGCCTAAACAAGCCACTGATCACACAATGAATGAGCAAAGTGCTCTTTTGCTAGGAAAAAAGATCTTTTTGGTTTGCTCAAAAGATCATCATTGTCAGAAATGGAAAGGCATAAGGGCCTACATTGCTAAGAAAATCTGAGGAAAGTGAAAGCCTATGCGCATTGAACAATCTATTACAGATTGTTCAATGCATGTGTGAAACACGGCCTGCCTGTGTGATCAGGCTTTAAGTGATCGAAGATAAGTCGCATAATTGGTTAATTTAAATGTACCCTAGGAGTATGCCTTTCCATCGTGTAAGATCTAAATATATTTAAGTTCATGCACCATGTGATGGTGTGATATGCTTCGTGGGTATCATTTTTGTGTATATTTCTATTTTACTTATTTTCATGATGTTCTCTTGTAGAAGGATTTATTTGCTGATTGATGAATGGCTGTTGCTGCCATCTGATATCAGCCCCACAGTACTGTATTGTTTGCTAATATGCTAATGACATGTTGACCTAGTTTGTTGAAACAATGAGCCCCTGAGACTTTCCCCCTCCTGACCTGTGAATGAGGAGGGAAACTTAAAATTTCAGGGAGGTGAGGCACAGATCAGATCCTGTGTGGAACCATGATGTGAAGACAGCATGTGAGAGAGAAAGAATAGTATATAGACTATGTTATCCTCTGTCTGCTGGATTGTTGGACTTTTATCCTGTTACTGAACTGCATTCGTGATCTGGACTATTGTATCCTCATTGTGGTGGATTATATATGGACCTTTCGTATTTTTGCCTAAATAAAGGTCTTGGAATTGTTTACTATAATCTAGCTCTGTTGATTATGTGGTGCCAGAGAAGTACCCTGTGACAACTGGTGGCAGCGGTGGGATCAACAGAGCGTAACCTAATGGAGAACCACCCACAGAGTGAGTACAGGAATTGGACTGTATCCAATTTACAGGAGAGAGCCAGAGACATGGGCCTGAACTACCAGGGACTGACTAAAGAGGCCTTGATTGACCTACTGGTGGGTGCCAGCCCAGCCACCTCCTCCCATATGTCTGAAGGACGAGCTCTGGAGACGAGGACCCCCATCCCAAAAAGCCAGTGGGTGGTGTGGTACTAAGAAGAGATGGCGGTTCTGGGCCCAGGCATCTCTCAGGAGTACAAGGAGGAGGCTGCCCGCTGGGCGCAGTGGAGGCAAGAAGCAATGGAGCTTGAAAGAGGGAGTAATGCAATGTGGAATGTAAACCCAACGATCCGGGAGCCTGTACGGATCACTCGGACAGAGTTTAAGCCATTTGATGAGGCTTCCAGAGATGTGGAGGGATTCTTCAAGAACTTTGAGCAGCAGTGTGCTGTGATGGAGGTGGCCCATTCTGGCTGGATGCAATTGTTGGTGGGACTCCTGAACGGTAGCCTGGCGGAGGCTTACTGAACCATTGACTCACAGCGGAATAGGGATTATAACATTGTAAAGCAGACTATCCTGGATTACCATGCTATCACCCCAGACTCATATAGGGCCAAGTTCCAAGACCTCCCATGCACTACGGGGTATCGTTTTAGGATGTATGCACATAAGATGTCCCAGGCATGTCCAAGATGGCTGGAAGCAGAAAATACCTTTACTGTGGCAGATGTTATACAGGCAATCCTTATAAAACAATTTCTTGCCAAGTGCCCCACAAAAGTACGGGAATGGGTCCGGGAGCGCACTCCGTGCACTGTGGATAGAGCTGCAGCCCTGGCCGATGAAGCCCTTACTATCCGACCGCAATGTAGGAGGCTTCTGTACAATGAACCATGGCATTCTCCCGCACCCTGTCCCCCTCTGATTATATCTGCCCTTCCACCTAGTCGCAAGCTGATGACAATCACGCCTCACAATCCTGGGCCCCAACAGTTCCGACCACGACCTGGGGGTATCACAGAGAGGAGATATTATGGATATGGGCAACCTGGACATTTGCAGTCTGGCTGTCCCTCAAGGATTCAGAGGGAGCCCCAGCAACCCCACCTCATCCAGTACATCTTGTGCACTCCATCCCACCTGAGAAAGTGCTACAACCACCCCCACCAGAGTGGACCACCGACCACGGCACCATAGATACCCCTCCTGGAGTGTACGGTCTGAGGCCTTTGTCCATCATAAATACATAGCAATGGCATTGCCACCTGCAGGATGTCTTAATTGATGGATACAAAGTGTCGGGATTTAGAGACATGGGGACATTTCTGACTATCGCTGACCCTCGTGTGGTTCGACCCGAGGCAATACACCAGGTCCCAGGAATTCCCATTGTCCTGGCAGTGGGTGTCCGCAAATATATACAGCGAGCTCTGGTAGGTTTGGATTATGGTTTTGGAGAAAAACTGCGTTGGATTGGAGTTACGGGAGGACTTCCTGCAGATATCCTCCTTGGAAATGACATTGGGGAGTTACAAAGTCATTTTGTGGGAGCAGAAGGTCCGTGGGCCTCTCATTTTCTGAAATAACAATTGGAGGGAGATATCACAGATACCGGAATGCCCATCATTCCCTACGTTCTAGAGTTCAGAGACTGTCTCGCCCAGATAGCTACCTTGGCTAATGAACATCAGTGAATGGCCCAGTCCTGACATAAAGCCTGGTATGACGATAAAGCCAGTACCCGGGAATTTATGGACAAGTTATAATGATTATTGCAACCCCTGCCACTGTACAAGGAACTATAGACAGTGGAGCAAAGTGGACTAAAGTGAGCCGGCCAGAGGGCTGTGTAGACCTCATAGCGTGCTCATTTATTATGAGGGGGGAGAGGTTGTGATGGTGTGATATGCTATGTGGGTATCATTTTTGTGTATATTTCTATTTTACTTATTTTCATGGTGTTCTCTTGTAGAAGGAGTTATTTGATGAATGGCTGTTGCTGCCATCTGATATCAGCCCCACAATACTGTATTGTTTGCTAATATGCTAATGACATGTTGACCTAGCTTGCTGGAAAAATGAGCCCCTGAGACCTTCTCCCTCCTGACCTGTGAATGAGGAGGGAGACTTAAAATATCAGGGAGCTGTGACACAGATCAGATCCTGTGTGGAACCATGATGTGAGGACAGCACATGAGAGCGAAAGAATAGTATATGGACTGTCTGCTGGATTGCTGAACTTTTATCCTGTTACTGAACTGCATTCGTGATCTTGACTATTGACTATTGTATCCTCAGTGTGTTGGATTATATATGGATCTTTCGTATTTTTGCCTAAATAAAGGTCTTGGAATTGTTTACTGTACTCTAGCACTGTTAATTATGTGGTACCGAAGAAGGACCTCGTGACACACCACTATTCATTGTTAAGACATTTTGATAGTTCATGTATGCTGTGCCACCCTAAAATAGATTCCTGTCCTCTAAGCAAAAGTTTACTGTTTTTGAGAAACATCTATTGTCTGAACTATTTTATCATCATGATTCTTTCCTCACTTGCTCTTTTCGACTTTCATTCATCATAATGCAGAGCTTGGGTTGTGCTTAACCCCTTCATGACCCAGCCAATTTTGACCTTAATGACCTAGCCATTTTTTGCAATTCTGACCAGTGTCCATTTATGAGGTAATAACTCAGGAACGCTTCAACGGATCGTAGAGATTCTGAGACTGTTTTTGTGACATATTGAGCATCATGTTAGTGGTAAATTTAGGTTGATAATTTTTGCGTTTATTTGTGAAAATAATATCTGGCGAAAATTATGAAAATTTCACAATTTCAAATTTTGAATTTTTATTCTGTTAAACCAGAGAGTTATGTGACACAAAATAGTTAATAAATAACATTACCCACATGTCTATTTTACGTCAGCACAATTTTGGAAACAAAATTTTTTTTTTGCTAGAAAGTTATAAGGGTTAAAATTTGACCAGCAATTTCTCATTTTTACCGCAAAATTTACAAAACCATTTTTTTTTAGGGAACACCTCACATTTGAAGTCAGTTTGAGGGGTCTATATGGCTGAAAATACCCCAAAGTGACAACATTCTAAAAACTGCACCCCTCAAGGTGTCCAAAACCACATTTAAGAAGTTTATTAACCCTTTAGGTGCTTCACAGCAGCGGAAGCAACATGGAAGGAAAAAATGAATATGTAACTTTTTAGTCACAAAAATGATCTTTTAGCAACATTTTTTTTATTTTACCAAGGATAAAAGGAGAAACTGGACCCCAAAAGTTGTGGTCCAATTTGTTCTGAGTACACCGAGCCCCTGATGTGCCTAAACAGTGGAAACCCCCCACAAGTGACACCATTTTGGAAACTAGACTCCATAAGGAACTTATCTAGATGTGTGGTGAGCACTTTGAACCCCCATGTGCTTCACAGAAGTTTATAACGTTGAGCCGTGAAAATAAAAAATCGCATTTTTTCTACAAAAATGATTTTTTGCCCCCAAATTTTTATTTTCACAAGGGTAACAGGAGAAATTAGACCACAAACACAAAAGTTGTAGTGCAATTTCTCCTGAGTACGTCGATACCCAATATGTGGGGGAAACCACTGTTTGGGTGCACGACAGGGGTCGGAAGGGAAGGAGCACCATTTGACTTTTTAAATGAAAAGTTGGCTCCAATCTGTAGCGGACACCATGTTGCATTTGGAGAGCCCCTGTGTGCCTAAAGATTGGGGCTCCCCACAAGTGACCCCATTTTGGAAACTAGACCCCCCAAGGAACTTATCTAGATGCATAGTGAGAACTTAAACTCCCTAGGTGCTTCACAAATTGATCTGTAAAAATGAAAAAGTACTTTTTTCACAAAAAAGTTATTTTAGTCTCGATTTTTTCATTTTCACATGGGCAACAGGATAAAATAGATCCTAAAATTTGTTGGGCAATTTCTCCTGAGTACACCGATACCTCACATGTGGGGGTAAACCACTGTTTGGGCACACGGCAAGGCTCGGAAGGGAAGGAGCGACATTTGACTTTTTGAATGAAAAATTAGCTCCAATCGTTAGCAGACACTATGTCGCATTTGGAGAGCCCGTGTGTGCCTAAACATTGGAGCTCCCCCACAAGTGACCCCATTTAGGAAACTGGACCCCCCAAGGAACTTATCTAGATGTGCGGTGAGCACTTTGAACCCCCAAGTGCTTCACAGAAGTTTATAACGCAGAGCCGTGAAAATAAAAAAATAATTTTTCTTTCCTCAAAAATTATTTTTTAGCCCACAATTTTTTTATTTTCACAAGGGTGACAGGAGAAATTGGACCCCAAAAATTGTTGTCCAGTTTGTCGTGAGTATGCTGGTACCCAATATGTGGGGGTAAACCACTGTTTGGGCACATGTTGGGGCTCAGAAGGGAGGGAGCACCAGTTGACTTTTTGGACGCAAGATTGGCTAGAATCAATAGTGGCGCCATGTCGCGTTTAGAGACCACTGATGTGTCTAAACAGTGGAAACCCCTCAATTCTAACCCCAACACATCCCTATCCCTAATCACAACCTTAACCCCAACACACCCCAACACACCCCCTAACCACAACCCTAACCCCAACACACCCCTAACCCTTATCCCAACCTTAACCACAACCCTAACCCCAACACACCCCTAACCCTAATCCCAACCATAACCCTAACCACAAGCCTAACCCCAACACATCCATAACCCTAATCTTAACCCTAATTCCAACCCTGACCCTAATTCCAACCCTAACTCTAATTCCAATACTAAGGCTATGTGCCCACGTTGCGGATTTGTGTGCGCGGATTTTTATGCACCATTTTTGAAAAATCTGCAAGTAAAACGCACTGCGTTTCACCTGTGGATTTACTACGGATTTCCAGTGTCTTTTGTGCAGATTTCACCAGCGGATTCCTATACAGGAACAGGTGTAAAACATTGTGGAATGTGCACAAAGAATTGACATGCTGCGGAAATAACCGAGCTGTATTTTCCGCACCATGGGCACAGCGAATTTGGTTCTCCATAGGTTTACATGGTACTGTAAATGTGATGGAAAACTGCTATGAATCCACAGTGGCCAATCCGCTGTGGACCCGCAGCCAAATCCGCACCATGTGCACATAACCTAATTCTAACCGTAATTCTAACCGTAACCCTAATCTTAACTCTAATTGCAACCCTAACCCTAGTTATAACCCTAACTCTAACCCTAACCCTAGTTCTAATCCTAACCCTAGTTCTAACCCTAACCCTAGTGGAAAAACAAAAATAAATATATTTTCTTTATTTTATTATCTTCCCTACCTATGGGGGTGATAAAGGCGGGTTTATTTACTATTTTTTATTCTGATCACTGTGATATGATCTATCACAGTGATCAAAATAAATGAACGAATCTGCCAGCCGGCAGATTCAGCATGCGCCTGCCATTTTGGAAGATGGCGACACCCATGCAGAAGACGGAATGAGACCGGGAGGGACACCGGAGGTCGGAAAGTATGGGGGGTGGGATCAGGGCACAGGGGTGGAGCGGACAGGAGGACGGAGGGGAGCAGAGGATAGGACTGAGGATGGAGGGGAGGAGATTGGTGGCGGGGCAGATCGTGGTCTCCAGCCATGGCCGATGATATTGCAGCATCAGCCATGGCTGGATTGTAATATTTCACCAATTTTCATTGGTGAAAAATTACGATTGATCTGATTGAAAGTGAAAGTGAAACGTCACTTTCAACAACCAATCAGAGCAATCTTAGCCATGGGGGGGGGTGAAGCCACCCCCCAGGGCTCAAGTACCACTCCCCCTGTCCCTGCAGGTTAGGTGAAATTTCAGTTAACCCTTTCACCCAATCTGCAGGAATGCGATCCTGCCATGACGCCACATAGGCATCACAGGTCGGATTGGCACCGACTTTCATGACGCCTACATGGCGTCACAGGTCGGGAAGGGGTTAATTTCTCTCTTGTGATAATAATCAGATTTGCATGTAGTGTTCCTTTAAAAGGAATCTGGCACCCGCTGGGACACTTTCAAGCCATAACTATGGGCATGCAGGTGATAGAATGGTTAAAATAGTCATGCCTGTATGCCTCATAGCTGTGGTCTTGTTGCTGAGAAACAGACTTTTAATCTTTTATGTTAATCAGATCTTGCAAGCTCCGGGACCTGCGGTGCCTGGAAGAAAACTCTGCCTCCAATGTTATTTGCATACCACCCCTATTAAATGGCTGTCACAGTGCCATTTGACGTGCAGTTGTTGCGCATAAATCCTGCACCATACACTCACGCAATTATGCTTACCTTTTCTGCTCTTCTATGGGCAGTGTCTTCAATGTTCTTATGCTGAAGCACTGGCGAGTTACTGCTATTTCATTAGCAGTGGCTCCTTCGCAAATGTGTAGAAGCACAATGAAGCCAATGCCCATAACATGGCAAAAAAGGTAAGTATAATCACGTGATTGCAGGGTGCAGGCATGGAATCCGCGTATGGGAAGGGGGTGGTTCCCAAATTGACACTGGAGGCAAAGTTTTCTTCCAGACACCGCATGGTCCAGAGCCTAGAAAAAATAAAACATAAAAGATTAAGTCTATTTCTCAGTAACAAGACTGCAGCTATGACGTATACAGGTAGGACTATTTTAATCATTGCATCACCTGTATGCCTATAGTAATAGCATAAAAGCATCCCGGGAGGGACAGATTCCTTTCAAACCTAATGACTGGAGGCATCAGCCTTACTATCTAGGAATATAACTGATTCTGTTAATTAAAAATAAATTTTTCTCAATGCTGCTATATCTAAACTTGTAAATATAGAACCTTACCATAAAAACAAAAATATTGTAACGTGGTGAAAAAAGATGTTAAAATGGTGTTGAATATATTTTTTTGATATTTTAGTCTAGAAATAATTAAATAGCCCTTTCTAAGGCTCTGGGATTCATTGCCACTAAAGAAGGCTTGAACACAAAGTGGCTGATGTGCCCTGTCTATTCTAAGTACTCACCAACAGAATATCTCAGGAGATCATCCTTAGAGCTGCAGACCTCTCTTGTCTTATCTAAGGTTAGTGTTTATAAGCAAACATGGGATTCCTGGGAGAAAATCAATGCAGAAATCCTTGTAATCTACAGTAGCATTAAATCTGTGTTTTAAAAATGCTACTCAAAGATGCCAAAATACATAAACAATGTATTTCCATTGGACTTTGGGCAAATGTGATGAAATTCAAATTCAGTTAAATCAATTTAAACTAAGGTAAGCTAACTAACAAAACTAAGCAAAGAGATTCGGTAAGCATCACATTTATTCAATGTAAATTGAATGTGTAGTATTATTATTATCATTAGGCAGGACAAAATGAAAAAACAAAAATTATATCCCGACACTTCCTATGGTCTTCTTCTGACTTTTCGCCAGAGTGGTCTTCTCAAAGGCATTTCCTGCACCTCCGGGTGATGTCATAACATTACGTATGCCCAGGTATTATGTCATGTGGGGTCTAATAATCACTGGAGGCTCTAAAGATGCCCATAAAGACAGCACCAGTGACGGGGCAGAAAAACATGAGTGGACAAGAGCAGGGATATACAGTGGGATAGGTGAAGGCCAGGAGAGAATATTTTTAACCCTGCTGTTCTGTTCGGTCTGGGGAGACCTATTTTGAACTTTGGTATTTTTTGGGGTGTTCAAGATGCGGTTCTGAAACTTGTGGTTGATTGACTTAAATGAGGATGGGTCGGTCGGCCACGGGTTTCAGAGCCGCATCTTGAATATTTTAACCCCTTAATCCCATATGACGTACTATCCCGTCCAGGTGACCTGGGACTTAATTCCCATGGACGGGATAGTACGTCATATGCGATCGGCCGCGCTCACGGGGGGAGCGCGGCCGATCGCGGCCGGGTGTCAGCTGCCTATCGCAGCTGACATCCGGCACTATGTGCCAGGAGCGGTCACGGACCGCTCCCGGCACATTAACCCCCGGCACACCGCGATCAAAGATGATCGCGGTGTGCCGGCGGTGCAGGGAAGCATCGCGCAGGGAGGGGGCTCCCTGCGGGCTTCCCTGAGACGATCGGTACACGGTGATGTGCTCACCGTGTACCGAGCGTCTTCTCCCTGCAGTCCCCGGATCCAAAATGGCCGCCGGGCTGCATCCGGGTCCTGCAGGGAGCACTTCCGGGTCAGGATCAGGCTGCAGCTGCAGCTCTAATCCTGCCCGGCTGTATGTCAGATCACCGATCTAACAGAGTGCTGTGCACACTGTCAGATCGGTGATCTGTGATGTCCCCCCTGGGACAAAGTGAAAAAGTAAAAAAAAAAATTTCCACACTTGTAAAAAAAAATAAAAAAAAAATTCCTAAATAAAGCAGAAAAAAAAAAATATTATTCCCATAAATACATTTCTTTACATAAAAAAAAAAACAAAAAAAACAATAAAAGTACACATATTTAGTATCGCCGCGTCCGTAACGACCCGACCTATAAAACTGGCCCACTAGTTAACCCCTCCAGTGAACACCGTAAGAAAAAAAAAAAAAAAACGAGCCAAAAAACAACGCTTTATTATCATAACGCTGAACAAAAAGTGGAATAACACGCGATCAAAAAGACGGATATAAATAACCATGGTACCGCTGAAAACGTCATCTTGTCCCGCAAAAAACGAGCCGCCATATAGCATCATAACCAAAAAAATAAAAAAGTTATAGTCCTGAGAATAAAGCGATGCCAAAATAATTATTTTTTCTATAAAATAGCTTTTATCGTATAAAAGCGCCAAAACATAAAAAAAATGATATAAATGAGGTATCGCTGTAATCGTACTGACCCGAAGAATAAAACTGCTTCATCAATTTTACCAAACGCGGAACGGTATAAACGCCTCCCCCAAAAGAAATTCATGAATAGCTGGTTTTTGGTCATTCTGCCTCACAAAAAATCGGAATAAAAAGCGATCAAAAACTGTCACATGTCCGAAAATGTAACCGATAAAAACGTCAACTCGTCCCGCAAAAAACAAGACCTCACATGACTCTGTGGACCAAAATATGGAAAAATTATAGGTCTCAAAATGTGGAGACGCAAAAACTTTTTTGCTATAAAAAGCGTCTTTTAGTGTGTGACGGCTGCCAATCATAAAAATCCGATATAAAAAACTCGCTATAAAAGTAAATCAAACCCCCCTTCATCACCCCCTTAGTTAGGCTAGGTTCACATTGCGTTAATGGGTTAACGCTAACGGACAGCGTTGCACGGCGAAAATGTCACAATTAACGCCGTGCAACGGGTCCGTTAGCACAACCATTGACAGCAATGTGATTTTCGGGTGTAGCGCATCGCTAGAGCGTGCCATTTTCGGCTCGCGCTAGCAAGGTGCCGTTCTTTTGTGGCGCGCCTCAGACGCTGCTTGCAGCGTCCGCGGCGCGCCCGAGGTCCGATCCCCGATCTTCCAGAGCGGGGACGTTAACGCGACCACTAAACACGACACCTAAAAAGACATTGCGTTAGCGCAATCCGCTAGTGCTAAACGGATTTCCCTAATGCAATGTGAACCTAGCCTTAGGGAAAAATAATAAAATTTAAAAAAATGTATTTATTTCCATTTTCCCATTAGGGTTAGGGCTAGGGTTAGGGCTAGGGTTAGGGTTAGGGTTTGTATTACATTTACGGTTGGGATTAGGGTTGGGATTAGAATTAGGGGTGTGTCAGGGTTAGGTGTGTGGTTAGGGTTACAGTTGGGATTAGGGTTAGGGGTGTGTTTGGATTAGGGTTTCAGTTATAATTGGGGGTTTCCACTGTTTAGACACATCAGGGGCTCTCCAAACGCGACATGGCGTCCGATCTCAATTCCAGCCAATTCTGCATTGAAAAAGTAAAACAGTGCTCCTTCACTTCCGAGCTCTCCCGTGCGCCCAAACAGGGGTTTACCCCAACATATGGGGTATCATCGTACTCGAGACAAATTGGACAACAACTTTTTGGGTCCAAGTTCTCTTGTTATCCTTGGGAAAATAAAAATTTGGGGGGCTAAAAATCATTTTTGTGGGAAAAAAAAGGATTTTTTATTTTCACGGCTCTGCGTTGTAAACTGTAGTGAAACACTTGGGGGTTCAAAGTTTTCACAACACATCTAGATAAGTTCCATGGGAGGTCTAGTTTCAATATGGGGTCACTTGTGGGTGGTTTCTACTGTTTGGGTACATCAGGGGCTCTGCAAATGCAACGTGACGCCTGCAGACCAATCCATCTAAGTCTGCATTCCAAATGGCGCTCCTTCCCTTCCGAGCTCTGCCATGCGCCCAAACAGTGGTTCCCCCCCACATACGGGGTATCAGCGTACTCAGGACAAATTGAACAACAACTTTTGGGGTCCAATTTATTCTGTTACCCTTGTAAAAATACAAAGCTGGGGGCTAAAAAATCATTTTTGTGAAAAAAAAAAAAAGAATTTTTATTTTCACGGCTCTGCGTTATAAACTGTAGTGAAACACTTAGGGGTTCAAAGTTCTCACAACACATCTAGATAAGTTCCTTGGGAGGTCTAGTTTCTAATATGGGGTCACTTGTGGGGGGTTTGTACTGTTTGGGTACATCAGGGGCTCTGCAAATGCAACGTGACTCCTGCAGACCAATCCATCTAAGTCTGCATTCCAAATGGCGCTCCTTCCCTTCCGAGCTCTGCCATGCGCCCAAACAGTGGTTCCCCCCCACATATGGGGTATCAGCGTACTCAGGACAAATTGGACAACAACTTTTGGGGTCCAATTTATTATGTTACCCTTGTGAAAATACAAAACTGGGGGCTAAAAAATAATTTTTGCGAAAAAAAAAAAAAAATTATTTTAACGGCTCTGCGTTATAAACTGTAGTGAAACATTTGGGGGTTCAAAGCTCTCAAAACACATCTAGATAAGTTCCTTATGGGGTCTAGTTTCCAAAATGGTGTCACTTGTGGGGGGTTTTAATGTTTAGGCACATCAGGGGCTCTCCAAACCAACATGGCGTCCCAACTTAATTCCAGTCAATTTTGCATTGAAAAGTCAAATGGCGCTCCTTCCCTTCCGAGCTCTGCTATGCACCCAAAAAGTGGTTTACCCCCACATATGGGGTATCGTCGCACTCAGGACAAATTGCACAACAACTTTTGTGGTCTAATTTCTTCTCTTACCCTTGGTAAAATAAAAAATTGGGGGCGAAAAGATCATTTTTGTGAAAAAATAAGATTTTTTATTTTTACGGCTCTGCATTATAAACTTCTGTGAAGCACTTGTTGGGTCAAAGTGCTCACCACACATCTAGATAAGTTCCTTAAGGGGTCTACTTTTCAAAATGGTGTCACTTGTGAGGGGTTCCAATGTTTAGGCACATCAGGGGCTCTCCAAACGCAACATGGCGTCCCATCTCAATTCCAGTCAATTTTGCATTGAAAAGTCAAATGGCGCTCCTTCCCTTCCGAGCTCTGCCATACGCCCAAACAATGGTTTACACCCATATATGGGGTATCAGCGTACTCAGGACAAATTGGCCAACAATTTTTGAGGTCCAATTTCTTCTCTTACTCTTGGGAAAATAAAAAATTGGGGGCGAAAAGATCATTTTTGTGAAAAAATATGATTTTTTATTTTTACGGCTCTGCATTATAAACTTCTGTGAAGCAATTGGTGGGTCAAAGTGGTCACCACACATCTAGATAAGTTCCTTAGGGTGTCTACTTTCCAAAATGGTGTCACTTGTGGGGGGGTTTCAATGTTTAGGCACATCAGTGGCTCTCCAAACGCAACATGGTGTCCCATCTCAATTCCTGTCAATTTTGCATTTAAAAGTCAAATGGCGCTCCTTCCCTTCCGAGCTCTGCCATGCGCCCAAACAGTGGTTTACTCCCACATATGGGCTATCAGCGTACTCAGTACAGATTGTACAACAATGTTTGGCATCCATTTTATCCTGTTACCCTTGGTAAAATAAAACAAATTGGAGCTGAAATAAATTTTGTGTGAAAAAAAGTTAAATATTCATTCTTATTTAAACATTCCAAAAATTCCTGTGAAACCCCTGAAGGGTTAATAAACTTCTTGAATGTGGTTTTGAGCACCTTGAGGGGTGCAGTTTTTAGAATGGTCTCACACTTGGGTATTTTCTATCATATAGACCCCTCAAAATGACATCAAATGAGATGTGGTCCCTAAAAAAAAATGGTGTTGTAAAAATGAGAAATTGCTGGTCAACTTTTAACCCTTATAACTCCCTAACAAAAAAAAATTTTGGTTCCAAAATTGTGCTGATGTAAAGTAGACATGTGGGAAATGTTACTTATTAAGTATTTTGCGTGAGATATCTCTGTGATTTAAGGGCATAAAAATTTAAAGTTGGAAAATTGCGAAACTTTCTAAATTTTCGCCAAATTTCCGTTTTTTTCACAAATAAACGCAAGTTATATCGAATAAATGTTACTACTAAAATGAAGTACAATATGTCACGAGAAAACAATGTCAGAATCGCCAAGATCCGTTGAAGCGTTCCAGAGTTATAACCTCATAAAGGGACAGTGGTCAGAATTGTAAAAATTGGCCCGGTCATTAACGTGCAAACCACCCTCGGGGCTTAAGGGGTTAAAGAATATTGAAGTTCAAAGTCGGTCATTTTTGACCAACAGAACAGCAGGGTTAAATAATAAAAATGAAGCAATTTCCCAGCCTTTTATAAATCAGGAAAATGGTGATTGGCTGCTATTTTTCCAGATTCACCCAAAGTTAAGCAATGCAAAAATGTGGATTTGGGTGAGTCTAATATTTTTTTTTAAATTTTGAGGTGAATTCAGCTTGCCTTGAACTAATTTGCTCAACTTTAATTGCCACATTATTTCCACTTTCGAAAAATCTATTTAAATATTTTTTGTCATGTTTCATTTCTACAAAGCTGCTGTCCTTAGCTCTGCATATTGATCCACAGTCCACAGGGAAAATATAACTAAAGGTACCTTCACACTGAACGATATCGCTAGCGATCCGTGACGTTGCAGCGTCCTGGCTAGCGATATCGTTCAGTTTGACATGCAGCAGCGATCAGGATCCTGCTGTGATATCGTTGGTCGGGGCAGAAAGTCCAGAACTTTATTTCGGCGCTGGACTCCCTGCAGACATCGCTGAATCGGCGTGTGTGATGCCGATTTAGCGATGTCTTCACTGGTAACCAGGGTAAACATCGGGTTACTAAGCGCAGGGCCGCGCTTAGTAACCCAATGTTTACCCTGGTTACCAGCGTAAAAGTAAAAAAAAAACAAACACTACGTACTTACCTTCCGCTGTCTGTCCCCCGCTGTGCTTCTCTGCACTGGCTGTGAGCGCCGGCCAGCCGGAAAGCACAGCAGTGACGTCACCGCTGTGCTTTCCGGCCGCTGTGCTCACAGTCAGTGCAGGAAAGCACAGCGCCGGGGACAGACAGCGGAAGGTAAGTATGTAGTGTTTGTTTTTTTTTACTTTTACGATGGTAACCAGGGTAAACATCGGGTTACTAAGCGCGGCCCTGCGCTTAGTAACCCGATGTTTACCCTGGTTACCGGCATCGTTGGTCGCTGGAGAGCTGTCTGTGTGACAGCTCTCCAGCGACCAAACAGCCACGCTGCAGCGATCGACATCGTTGTCGGTATCGCTGCAGCGTCGCTTATTGTGACGGTACCTTTAACCATGGCAGTCAGATACTATGGCTTATTTAGCTTATTAAAACGCTTAGTTATTTAGAAAGATTTATATGGGCATACATAACTGTTTAGCATTTTGGATAATATCAATGTTGTGCATGGCTTAGGAGCTTTTGTCTTAAGCAACTGTAAAATAAAATGAAGATTAAGTTAAGGGGATTATGCAAACATCAGATAGTTACAACGTTGTAAACATGCAAGGATTAATCTCATCATTTTAAGAGCTTTAGCACATAGCCAGTGCAATAAAAGTTCATTGTCTTTTTCACTTTACCAGAACTACTACTCTGAAAATAACACAAAAATATATAATAGATCTTTTCTAGCAAGACTTGAGGAAAACTTGACATATGGGCAGGGGAGATTGCCGTTTCCTGCCTTTAAACATTCCATTATACCCTGTGTCAGTGAACACTGGAATGGGTTGTCCATCTTTGGGGACATGTTTTCTTACATATTTGGGGGTAAGACTAAGTTTTTCCAATTAGGATTTGTTAATCATGATTCACCCTTTAGCTTTTACAGACTTTTTATTTCCTTACACATTCAACTTTGATGTAGCTTTTGGTCAAAAATCAACACATACTGTAGGAGCTCATAAAAAGATAGAAAAAAAGTGTATGCGGAGCATTTACACTGAAAGATTATAATCAACAAGTAAAACGTTAGTTTACAATAATCTTGCAGAGCAAACAAGCTGCCAATCACATGTTGAATGAGCAAATCACTTGTTCGTCAGGTGAAATTATTTTTAAGATTGCTTACAAATCATCATTCTGAGCAGTGCATTGTTGTGTTTAAACAAGACCCACGCTCTCAAGAAGAATAGCAGCCTAAGTGAACAAAATGATTTATTACAGATAATTCAGTACACATCGTTTAGCATGGTTTGTCTGTGTAAAAAGCTTTCACCTACCACCAATCGGTAAAAGTTTCCCCATTGGTGGTTGTTTAGTGCAGCTAGTCAGTTTGTGTCACTAATGAACTTTCAGTCAACTCATTCAACAATGGACAATAAATAGTGAATTACAGAAGTTACAGGAGACTGTGACATTTTTTTAAGAAACCCAATTGCAAAAGTTGTTTTTATTATTTTTAGCCAAAAATACATGCTTTTAACCCTATGATTCATAATGTAGGCCTTTTAGGCCTGTTATCTTACTTATTTCCTTGAAACGGTCCTTTTAGGCCTGTATTGTATTTATCATATACTCATCAGTTTTTGTGTCATTTTTTTGTTTGCACAATTTTTTCTGACATTGCAGCTAAAGTGGTTTTATGTACAAACTTAGAAGGAAGACATATTGCTCCTGGAACAAACAAAGAATGGAAAAATATTTCATGAGATGAACTTTATGCTTGTATTCGACCACTTCAGGCAGGGTGCCTAAAATTTTATGATGTACCTATCTGAGAATTATATTTGGACCCACATTCTGATCCATAATACAAAGCAACAATGTCAGTGAATAGATATTCAGATATTCAGAGAAGCCTTCGATTTGATGAGAAGCGAACTCATCCGTCGAGTTTCGAAATGGATCAACTAGCACCTGTTAGTTACATTTGGAATATTTTTATCAGGATTTGCACCATGCCCTACAATCCTAAAGATAATGTAACAGTGGATGAGCAACTTGTAGCCTTCAATAAACCAGCCAAGCATGGACTAAAAATATTTTGAATGTGTGATACTGCCCATTATTATGGGATGAAATGACTTGTCTACAGTGGGAAAGAATTTGGCGCACCAGTGCAGAAAGATCCAGCTTCTGACTTTGTAAAAAAAACTTGCTATACCTATTTACAAATCTCATGTAAACATAACAATGGACAATGACTTCACTAATGTTGAACTTGGTGATTTTTTGCTTGGAAAAAATATTACACTTGTTGGTACTATGAAGCCGTATCAAAAAGATATTCCTCCGGTGATGAAGCACAATCCACAGCCAGCACTTTATGATAGTGTCTGTGGTTTTAGCAACAAGTCAACAATGGTGTCTTACAAAGATAAGAAGGAAAACTCAGTTAAATCAGTTAAAGCCCCGTGTTATGTGAAAGTATTCATTTCTACTGTCATGCATCATAGGGTTAAGTAAACAAACATTGTTCACAAAAAATGGTTCACACAATAATCATGAATCAGTTTAACTTGTAGGACATCAATCTGCCTACATACATTAGGATGGAAAAATGGTTGTGGAAAGATTTTTGCCATCTTTGGTGTAAACTAAAGATTTACAGTTAAAAAGTTATGCTGTACAGGTACCATGGAGAGGCAACAACAAGACAACCTCCCAAAAAAGGGAATGGCTTGGCCTATGGTAGCCACAGGACATTTCTCTCTCCTTATCCTTCCTTTTTCTTCGGTAGTTTTGTGTTTTATTATTGTTCTTATCATTAAATGTAGATAAGGTGGTACATGCAGTCAATTCAGTTGCACATGTAATCCAGCTCTTTTAGGATTGCAAAACGATGCTCAAAAAGATTTGCTGTATTTCCCAGCATACTGTCAAGAACATGGAGCAGATACCAGGAAATGGGCCATTACAAGAAGAGAGCCAAACCCATAGACAAGCATCAACCTACCATTAGGATAGGTATCTGCTCAATTGTGCGAGGATAAACAGGAGGAGCACTACAAGAACCCTGCAAACTGACCGCTAGTGAGCTAAGGTACCTTCACACTGAGCGACGCTGCAGCGATACCGACAACGACGTCGATCGCTGCAGCGTCGCTGTTTGGTCGCTGGAGAGCTGTCACACAGACAGCTCTCCAGCGACCAACGATCCCGAGGTCCCCGGGTAACCAGGGTAAACATCAGGTTACTAAGCGCAGGGCCACGCTTAGTAACCCGATGTTTACCCTGGTTACCAGCGTAAAAGTACAAAAAACAAACACTACATACTTACCTACCGCTGTCTGTCCCCGGCGCTCTGCTTCTCTGCACTCCTCCTGCACTGACTGTGAGCACAGCGGCCGGAAAGCAGAGCGGTGACGTCACCGCTCTGCTTTCTGGCTGACCGACGCTCACAGCCAGTGCATGAGGAGTGCAGAGAAGCTGAGCGCCGGGGACAGACAGCGGTAGGTAAGTATGTAGTGGTTGTTTTTTTTACTTTTACGCTGGTAACCAGGGTAAACATCGGGTTACTAAGCACGGCCCTGCGCTTAGTAACCCGATGTTTACCCTGGTTACCAGTGAAGACATCGCTGGATTGGTGTCACACACGCCGATCCAGCGATGTCTGCAGGGAGTCCAGCAACGAAATAAAGTTCTGGACTTTCCTCAGCGACCAACGATCTCCCAGCAGGGGCCTGATCGTTGATCGCTGTCACACAGAACGATTTCCTTAACGATATCGTTGCTACGTCACAAAAAGCAACGATATCGTTAACGATATCGTTATGTGTGAAGGTACCTCTACTGGTATGCATCTTTTAAAACTAACAGACTCCATTACTGTTGCTTAAGGGTTCCACCACCTATAATAGGACCTGTGCTCATGGTCCAACAGCACGCAGCTCAAATGGTCTTTCTAAAAAAAAACACAAAAATTAGGAAGTCCAAAATGGTAAATGTTATGCTTCCTGCAACATTATTCAGCATGGCATACTTTGTCACTGGGCTAGTGATAGTTTCAGGAGGCATATCCTTGGGTAGCTTAAACTACGAGTGCTAGACACCAGGAAGAAATCTTCAGTGCCTTTGTCATCCAGGACAGACTGTGTAAGCAGTTCCTGGATGACAAAAGCATTGATGTCATTGACTGACCTTATTGTTTCCTTGAGCTGAATTCCATTGAGCACCTCTGGGATCTTATGAAGAACATTTATTATTACATTTACGCTTAGAACTTTCATTGGGGTATTCAGCTATTTTGGTACTGTATGTTAGCAATACATTTTTAGCTCTTTCAAGAACACCTATTATCTTACTAGGAACTACCCAAACATAAAATGTGAGAACTTTTTTTAGATTGCTTCAAGCTTATTTAAAGCCTACACAGTTACTATAACATCAAAAACATTTATGATTTTGACGAGAGGATTATCACCCTTTTCTTCCACCCTTTCTCTACCCATAAAATGTTATCCATTTTTGCCCTCATATCATTTCATTTTATGATGATTTGGTGGCTGGTAAGTAATGTTATATTAGGAACAGTAAAGAATAGGCCCTCATACACATTAGTTGAAAGATAGCAAAGTCCAAAAAATTTTGCAGGTCGTCCCTGACAAATGATATTTGGGGAAATAATGATTAAGTAGATTTAAATCAAATAGCCAATCACTTTGTTCTTACCTGAGATAAGCCACTGGTTTCACCACTAGTGATTGTCAGCAGTTTTTCCACTCTCGTTATTTTCACAACACATAACATCTCAACCAAGCCATTCACTTATGTGTATCGGGAGGTCAAGAAAGATAGACGTCAACCTACTGAGCTTTTTGTGTATGGTCACCTTAAGGTAAATTTAGATAGGCTGAGAACCAGTGAGCGAGTGTGCATAAGATCTCTCGTCCGATTATCGTCCAGTGTAAACATGCTGGTGATCGCCTTATGGACAGGCAAAATACGTTTAGTGATTTGATCGTTTATGCCACCATAAATTTCATCACTACACAGCCAATCGACCTATGCAAACAATGGGATATTCAGCTGATAATATGATACTGTAGGGCAGGGGTCCCCAACTCCAGTCCTCAAGGCCCACCAACATGTCATGTTTTCAGGATTTCCTTAGTCTTGCCCAGGTAATAATTGCATCACCTGTGCAATGCAAAGGAAATCCTGAAAACATGACCTGTTGGTGGGCCTTGAGGACTGGAGTTGGGGACCCCTGCTGTAGGGGACAGGACAACAGTATTAGGCTAGGTTCACATTGCGTTAATGGGTTAACGCTAGCGAACTCCGTTACATGGCGAAATTGTCGCAACGCATCCGTTAGCGCACCCATTGATGGCAATGTTCTAATTGATCTCTAGCGCATCGCTAGCGCATGCTATTTTCGGCATGCGCTAGCGATGTCCCGTTAGTTTTGGACGGACCGCGGACGCTGCTTGCAGCATCCGAGGTCCGTTCCTCGCTAGCGCAGATCGGGTGTCTGCGCTAGCGGGATCGCCAAACGCGATCCCTTTTGGGACATTGCGTTAGCGCAGTCCGTAGCGCTATGCGCTAAACGGACTGCCCTAACGCAATGTGAACCTAGCCTTAACGATTGTTCTATTCCTAACAGAATTCATCAGTTTATATAATCAGGCCTGTAAATGCGTGCTACTTGTTAACGAGTTAATTGACACTGGCTAATAGGTTGAAAATGACCTATCTTAAGGTACATTTGAATGATCACCATTACTTTATTTTATACTCTTACATGATAAATGACAAGTGTTAAATTTACTGTATTGTTCTATGAAAATCAGGACTACATTCCTAGGGTCTAGGGTCCTAATGTGTGAACTCAGACCTGAAGGTGTTGTGTTGAGAACACAACATCTATGTAATTGCTCAGATATCTAAATTCAGATCTACAGCTGCCTACCCTGTTCTCAGGTCCAAACTAGTGCATGAGTGATGGAGGTTTCCTAAGCTGAAAGCAATTTCTACATACCACTTTGACTTATCTTCAAATGAGCAGCGTAGCACATCGAACCCTATTGTTTTCAGCCTACCAAACATCTCTATCTATAACCTGCAGGCACAAGACGACAACCTCTAAACACGGGAGGTGAGTGTATTACAGAAGTACCACCAAAAAATTAAAACCTTGAATATGCATATATGTAAATGAACTATACTTAGGAAACACTAAAAATGATGACCACTGAAAGCTCAGCTAAATAAAGGCCAAATATAGCTGTCAGCCATGAAAATGTAGTACGACTCCAGAGTTATTTCTCTAGCCCAGGTTTGAGGGACTGTATCACCATTAATAAGGGAATAAAAGTTGATAGATCCATCGGAAGCTGCTGAGTTTTTTTTCTAATAATATTCATTATGTACACAGTGGAGACATCTACCATGGTGTCATAATATCCTTTTAAAGACTACTGCTACCATGGAAAATGCATGTATGTATTTTACATATACATTGTCGCCAGAGAAAACTTCAATATGCTATAAATTACACATTGTGAAGATAATAAGCACGTATTGGATTTTTGCAGCGTAGTAGAAAATATATAAAAGGCTCTTTCATCACAGCAAGTTTATTTTACCAAAGGAATTTAGATATATCACATCCGCATGTGTAGAACGTGCATAAATTTGGTATCTTGTTCAACTCTAAAATTTAGTTTGCATCACAGATTTATATGAGAAAGTACACATGCTGTATAAATGTTTGATGGGGACACGAAGTTCAGGAGCACAGGTGTTCTCTGCTCCCCTTTGAACAATATATTTTCGGAATATCTATTTTTCTCCATAATAAACAGTTCAGTTTTGAAGAAACAGTAGGTTTGTGAGAATGTTCTTTGATACAAAAATATGAAAATGGAATTTGAAATATTAAACTTTAAAGAAGTTTTGTTTAAAGAGAAACTCTATTGATTAATTCAATAATTAAATTGGCTGTGGCAAAGTAACATTCATGGCCTATTTTCTAAGCCTTTCAAATTAATAAGGTTGTCCACTATTTGGACAACTCCTTTTGATTCCTCATATTTTGCCCCATTTAAATAAATAACACCTATACTGACCTCCTGTACTGGTGCCATTCCAGTGGTGTCGATACTTGCGCTATCAAGGCTCATGTGAAATTGTTATGTCACATGACACCTGTGTAAAAACAGTACTGGAGTCACTGTCCCCACCTTCGGACAAATCGAACATCAATTAGAGGTCAAAGAGCAGTTGCAGCCCTGACTTCTTGTTGCTGTTCAATACATCCAAAGCAGGAACAGTGATGCCGGAACTGATGGGGCACAGGGCTCATGCGGTGTAGGAACCTCATGTGAGCCTCGGGAATGCAAGTGATAACACTGTTGGAACAGCCCCACTGGCATGGGAGGTGAGTGTAGGTGTTTTATTTTAGAGGAGCCAAAATGAGGAATGAGAAGGGGTTGACCAAGTGAGAGCTTTTTACCAGTGGGCATTTCTATCATTATTGCAAATGATACTTGCGGACATAACAAGTATATACTTAATATCCTTGGGTCACATTACCGCTGATGCATTGTGCCTCTTAATTATATATGGTCTTTTTACCTAAACCATTACTTTGTTTGGATGTTTATCTTACTTAACCCCTTCTTGGGCTCATTATGCCTATGGGAAGTTTTGTTTTAAATCCCTTAAAAATCATTATATATCTGTAGGCCTTGTTGGGGTGTAGCAACTCAACTTAAAGGTAATGTTTCAGCATACCTTTCTTATGCACTTTGCCTACATTTAGCTACTCTGGGCTATTTCATCATAGACACACTCTGTCTTATAACAGTATATGATCCTTTTATCTAAAGTGTTTCTTTAAATCACACCATGTTAGGTATCGAGTTCCCACCTCTGCACAGGGGGAATCTCGAACCATCTCCGCTGCAGTCTCCCATTCTTCTCCAGCCGCAGTGCAGTCTGCTCAGCAGAGAAGTCGGTCCCAGCGTCTAGCTCAGGCTGATACTGGACGACTGGTTACTACTCCCCTTCCAGGCTCTGTCCTTGTAGCCAGCAATGTTCAGCAGTGAGCAGGTCTTTCTGGGACTAAGGCTAGTTTCACATTTGCGTTTAAAAATGCAGTGTTTTAAACGCAAACACATTTGGTGAAAAAACGCATGTAAACGCGTTTAAACGCTGCGTTTTTTAGAGGCATGCGTTTTTGCATGTTTTAATACAAACGCGGCGTTTTGATGCGTTTACATGCGTTTTTACCTGCGTTTGGGTTTTTGAAACGCATGATGAGAAGTGTGTGACAGCTGCCAATCATCAAAATCAACAAGAAAACCCACTATAAACAGAAATAGTTAGGGTTAGGATCCCTAGTTACCCTAGGGATCCTAACCCTAACCCTAACCCTAGGGATCCTAACCTTAATCCTAACCCTAACCCTAAGGGATCCTAACCCTAACCCTAACCCAAACCCTAAGGGATCCTAACCCTAACCCTAACCTTAGGGATCCTAACTCTAACCCTAACCCTAAGGGATCCTAACCCTAACCCTAACCCTAAGGGATCCTAACCCTAACCCTAGCCCTAGGGATCCTAACCCTAGCCCTAACCCTAACCCTAAGGGATCCTAACCCTAACCCTAAGGGATCCTAACCCTAACCCTAGTGATCCTAACCCTAACCCTTAAGGTTAAGGTTAGGTTTAGGGTTAGGATCCCTTATGGTTAGGGTTAGGGTTGGGGGTTGGCTTATCAGTGTGTATTCTTGTATTTTTCTATTAAAACACATGCGTTTAAAAACGCATGCAAACGCATGTGCTTAAAAACACATGCGTTTACATAGACAGCAATAGGTTTTTTTGCCGCAAAAAAAGGCAGCTTGAAACTAATACATGTTGCATTTCTGCAACAAAATGCATGCATAAAAACGATGCATGCGTCGTCAAAACGCGGCAACATGAATGAAAAAAATGCATGCGTTTTTAATGTTAAGTATAGGAAAAAAAACGCATGCTTTTTTTGCGCTAAAACGCAGCAGCAAAAAACGCAAATGTGAAACCAGCCTAAGTCCTGCTTTTCCCATACTGAGCATGCCCACGGGACGACCTCCTATTGGAGGTCGGGGGTCACATGTTCAGGTCCTGTTGCGACTCCTATTGGTCCATCTGGAAGGTCTTGTACAACTTCCACTATAAAAGGTTTGCATGGCCGCTCGGCCATGCCCTAGTGTACATTTGAAAACGTGTGTGTGTTGATGAGTGCAAGTTGTTCTTTAATCATCCCCTCCCTTGTGTATGACTGCTCTCGCAAGGTGGATGTCTGTTATCTAGTGCCCGGCTGAGCTATCAGCATTAAACACATGAAACAGTGTCTAATTGCTGTGACTGCCAGTGTAGCGCCGTATGCTATTAGAGAACTTTCCTATGCCAAGTCTGGGTGGTTAGTGGCATCTGCCAGAGGGGCACAGCATGCACTCTTGTGCATTTACAGTAAGTTATACTTTCAGTTACTCTGACACCCCAGTTGCAGTATCGAGCGCAAGTGGTCAGAACGTACTCTAATCCTGTGTCTTGGGATAGATTCCTGAGACTCCTTGCTTGCGCTCTGGGTGCGGTACCACAGCCCTGTGACGCAACAGGGTTTGCTTCCTTCACACTGGATGAAGTTAACCCGTGTGCGTATCCACATTGTACCGCCATATAATCTGACATTACACTAGTGCCAGGGTCTGCCTAGTAATGATGGACAAACAGCAATCCTTGCAGTACATCCAGCAGCTGGAGGGTAGTTTGGCGGCTCTTGAGTGCACAACCTCAGCTGTGGATGTAACCGAAGTTGCTGTTCAGGCTGCTAGCGTGGCTGCAGCAACCTTGTACACTGCCACCCCTGGTCTGACTCTCCCGCTGCCAGAAAAAATTTCTGGTGATAGTAAATCTTGTAGGGGTTTCGTAAGTCAGTGCTTTATACATCTCGAGCTTCTGGCCTCTCATTTCCCCACAGAGCGGGCTAAGATGGGGTTTATTGTGTCTCTCCTGTCGAACAGGGCGTTACAGTGGGCTACGCCGCGGTGGGAGCATGGCGATCATGTGGTGCAGAGTGCTTCTTTGGCATCGACCTCCGTTTTCACGAGCGGAGGTTAGAGCGGACCCAGTGTAGGCAGAGGTTTCAGCTGGCTCCCACCTTCGCCATATCTCTTGAGTCTCCTATTTTGGCGTCCGACTCCCATAAGGCCATGGAGGTTTCTCAAGCGAGACCTAAGTCTCAGGCCGCTCGAGTACCCGTGGTTTGTAAAAAGTGTCACCAACTAGGACATTACGCCAATAAATGTCCACGGCAGTCGGGAAACGATCACATCTAGTAACCATTGGGGGAGGTTCACTAGACACACCTGCATTTTCCTCCAAACTGTCCTATAAAGGGAAAATCCTGTTAGGCTCTTCCACTCTAACAGTCGAGCTTTGTGTGGATTCAGGAGCAGAGGGAAATTTCATGTCCTCTGCTTTTGCTCTGCGCCACGCTATACCACTAGTAATGCTCGCCAAACCTGTAATAGTTAGAGTTGTGAATGGGACGACACTTCCACTGCAAATCACACATCAGACTGTTCCATTCTCGTTGTACATGTCCCCTTACCACCAGGAGATTATTTCCCTTCTTGTCCTTCCCGAGTGAATGGATGAGATTCTACTGGGAATACCCTGGCTCCGTTTCCACTCCCCACATATTGAGTGGTCCTCAGGGAGAATATTGGGTTGGAGTAAGTATTGTATGGGCAGGTGTGTGAGTGAGTGTGTACAGGTTTCTACTACCGAGGAACCCGCATACCTTTCTTCTCTTCCCAAGTGCTATTGGTGCTATGCAGATGTGTTCTCTAAAATGGCTGCAGAGACTCTACCGCCTCATCGCTCCTACGACTGTCCTATTGATCTCTTGCCTGGAGCTGAACCTCCTCGAGGAAGGGTATATCCCCTCTCTCTCCCTGAGACGGAGGCTAAGTCTCAATACATCCAGGAGAATTTGGCAAGAGGGTTCATTAGGAAGTCAGTGTCTCCTGCAGGGGCGAGATTCTTCTTCGTACAGAAGAAGAACGGGGAATTACGTCCTTGCATCGATTACAGGGGTCTTAATGCCATCACCATTAAAAATAAGTACCCGTTGCTCCTGATTTCTGAACTCTTTGACAGGCTAAGGGGAGCAAAGGTATTCACCAAACTAGATCTGCTGGGGTGCCTACAACCTGATTCGCATTTGTGAGGGGGACGAATGGAAAACAGCCTTTAATACCAAGGATAGGCACTATGAGTATCTGGTGATGCCCTTCGGGCTCTGTAATGCCCCAGCCGTTTTTCAGGACTTTGTCAATGATATCTTCCGGGATATGCTTTCCACCTCGGTCGTAGTCTATCTGGATGATATTCTCATCTTCTCTCCAGATATTGACTCCCACTGGAGAGATGTTGGCAGAGTCTTCGAACTCTTACGGGCGAATTCCCTTTATGCAAAGTTGGAGAAGTGTATGTTTGAACAGGAGTCTTTACCTTTCCTGGGCTATATCATCTCCGCCCAGGGATTGGCTATGGATCCTGCCAAACCACAGGCTGTGATGGACTGGCAAGAACCCCATTCTCTTAAAGCGGTGCAGCGCTTTATGGGGTTCCTAAATTACTATCGCCAGTTCATTCCCCACTTCTCAACTTTGGTAGCTCCCTTGGTATCCCTCACCAAGAAGGGAGCGAATCCCAAATTGTGGTCGGAAGAGGTCTCCAAGGGCTTCACTTCTATAAAGTCTCATTTTGCTAGCGCTCCCATCTTGCATCGTGCCGATGTGGATAAGCCATTCCTAATGGAGGTGGATGCCTCATCCGTTGGTGCTGGAGCAGTCCTCTATCAAAAGGATGCTCAAGGTTGGAAGCATCCATGCTTCTTCTTTTCAATGACCTTCACACCAGCGGAAAGAAAATACTCCATCGGGGATAGGGAGTTGCTAGCAATGAAGTTGGCTTTTTCGGAGTGGAGACATCTTTTGGAAGGTGCTCGGTTTCCCTTCCAGGTCTTCACAGACCACAAAAATTTGGTCTATTTGCGTACAACCCAGCAGCTGAATTCTCATCACGCCAGATGGTCCTTGTTCTTCTCACGGTTCCACTTTACTCTCCATTATCTCGCCGGGGAGAAGAACATTCGTGCTGACGCTCTCTCGCTCCCTTGTGTCATCTGAGGAGGAGGAAGAGGAGCCTCAGCTTATTGTCCCTTCAGAGAGCCTGAGAACCATAGCTCTGGTTTCACTAGAGTCTGTGCCTCCGGGCAAGACTTTTTTTCCCATCAATTTGCGACCGGAGGTTCTCTCTTGGGCTCATTCGTCCAGAGTGGGTGGACACTTTGGGGCAAAGAGGACATCTGAGTTGCTGGCGAGAATGTACTGGGGGCCACATTTGGTTCGTGACATCGAAGACCATGTTCGGGCATGTGTCTCTTATGCCAAAAATAAGTCTCTCCGACAATGGCTAGCTGGTTTGTTATACCCTCTGTCGGTGGCAGACAGGCCCTGGGAGATGGTCGTGATGGACTTTGT
This sequence comes from Ranitomeya imitator, assembly GCF_032444005.1. NCBI lineage: Eukaryota > Metazoa > Chordata > Amphibia > Anura > Dendrobatidae > Ranitomeya > Ranitomeya imitator. The sequence goes on along the minus strand of NC_091288.1, from coordinate 147,688,517 downwards.
GGTGGGTTTGCCCAAGTCTCGTGGCTGTACCGTCAATTGGGTAATCACCGACCATTTTTCTAAAATGGTGCATTTGGTGCCGCTTCCTCGGCTACCTTCTGCACAGGCCTTGGCAACGTTGCTTATTAAACATATCTTCCACCTTCACGGTATGCCGGAAAAAATTGTCAGTGATCGGGGACCCGAGTTTGCGTCTCGTTTCTGGAGAGAGCTTTGTCATTTTCTCAGTATTGAGTTAAATCTCTCTTCTGCCTATCATCCCGAGACTAATGGGTTGGTGGAGAGAGCCAACCAGACCTTGGTCACATATCTGCAACATTTTGTCTCTGCTAGGCAAGATGACTGGGCATCTTTGCTATCGTGGGCGGAGTTTGCTCTGAACAACGCTGTAGCCGACTCCACTGGACAGACTCCATTCCTCCTTAACTATGGTCAGCAACCACGGGTACCTGTGCCCATGCCTGTGTCTTCCGCCGATTCCAGGGTGGCAGACTGGGCTGTGGAGGCACAGGACATTTGGGATCGCACTCAGGATGCCATTCGGGCTTCCAAGGAGAGAATGAGGTCCTCCGCCGATGCACATTGGCGCCCCGCTCCGACCTTTGCTCCTGGCGACTTAGTGTGGCTGTCCGCCCGTAACATCAGGCTGCGTGTTGAGTCTACTAAGTTTGCACCTCGCTACTTAGGTCCTTTTAAGGTCCTCGAACGGTTTAATCCTGTGGTCTACCATTTAGCCCTTCCGCCTCGCCTAGGTATCCCGGTCACCTTTCATGTGTCCCTTTTGAAGCCCGTATACATGTCCCGGTTTTCCGAGTCATCTGCTGGGACATCGGGTTCATCTATGGACGATTATGAGGTGAATGCCATTCTGGAGTACAAGGTGGTATGTGGCAAAAAATTTTATCTGGTGGATTGGAAGGACTGTGGTCCTGAGGACAGGTCTTGGGAGCCTGCTGAGCACATTCAGGCTCCGCAGCTCATTGCTGCCTTCGAGCGTAGCGAGGTCCAAGGAGGGGGGCCCTGGGAGGGGGGTAATATTAGGGGTCGAGTTCCCGCTTCTGCACAGGGGGAATCTCGGGCCGTTTCTGCTGCGGTCTTCCATTCTTCTTCTGCCGCAGTGGAAACTGCTCAGCGGAGACGTTGGTCTTTGTATCTGGCTCAGTCTCACTCTGTGCTTAGGCTAGCTGTTGCTTTTCCAGCTTTTGCCTTTAAAGCCAGCGCTGAGCAGTGGCGAGCGGACGCTTTTAGGACTAAGTCCTGCTTTTTCCCTTCTGAGCATGCCCAGGGTGAGATCTGTTGGAGATCGAGGGTCACATGCTCAGATGCTGCAGCAGTTCCCATTGGTCCTCCTGGAAGGTCCTGAATGTGCTAAACTTCTGTGGCAGCTTCCCATTGGTCCTTTTTGGAAGGTCTTATACGTACTGCAGCTATATAAGCTTCGCAAGACCGCACGGCCATGCGCTAGTGTACAATTGTATACGTGTGTTTGTTGATGAGTGCAAGTCGTCCTTTAAATAACCCACCCTATTGAATGACTGCTCGTGTAAGGTGTATGGCTGCTATCTAGCGCCCGGCTATCCTCACAACGTGTTACACACGAATCAGCGTCCATTGCTGTGACCGCCATTGTGGCGCCACGCGCCAGTAGTGCGCTTCCTAACCCACGTCCGGGTGCTTGGTGGTGTCTGCCAGCATGGCACAGTTCGCACTTCGGTGCTCTAAAACTATTTCTATTAGTTACCTAATACACCCAGTTGCGGTGTTGTGCGCAATTAGTCTGAACAGGCTTCAACCCCGAGTCTTCGGATTGAGTTCGGTGACTCTTAGCTTGCGCTCTTTACTGTGGTATTGTGTTCCCGTGGCTTAACAGGGTTCGCTTCCACCGCCATATAGCGCTGCCATTTACTAGCAGCAGGTTTTCACCTGCACGGTGGGCCCAGGACTGCGAACGCACCTAATATTATTTCACCTTATACTTGGTGCGTTCCGCCAGTCCTAACAGTGTGTGTGTTGATGAATGCAAGTCATTCTTTAATCATCCCCTCCCTTGTGTATGACTGCTTGCGTAAGGTGGATGTCTGTTATCTAGCGGCCAGCTGAGCTATCAGCATTAAACACACAAAACATTGTCTAATTGCTCTGTTTGCCAGTGCGGCGCTGTGTGCTATTAGAGTGCTTTCCTATTCCAAGTCTGGGTGGTTAGTGGCGTACACCAGAGTGGCACAGCACGCACTCTTGTACATTTAAGTTATATTTTCAGTTACTCTGACAACCCAGTTGTGGTGTCGAGCGCAAGTGGTCTGAACGTACTCTAATCCTGTGTCTTGGGATAGAGTCCTGAGACTCCTTGCTTGCGCTCTTGGTGCAGTACCGCAGCCCTGTGACGCAACAGGGTTTGCTTCCTTTACACTGGGTGAAGATAACATGTGTGTGTATCCACATTGTACTGCCATATAGTCCGTCATTACTCAGCAGCAGGTTCCATCTCTGCACGGTGGACCCCAGGCTGCGAACGCACCTATACCATATCTCTTAAAATTTGGTGCGTTCCGCCAGCCCTAACACACCACTTGTATCTTGGAATCCTGCTGCGTCATTGCTTCCTTTAGGTGATTTTTCTTATTTATTTGTTTCAATAAAAATCATGTTATTTTATGGTTCATCGCTTCCCAATTCCCTTTTTTTGTGTATATTTGATTTTGGAAGGTTTGACGCTTATCTAGGCAGTATAATCTTTTGATGCACTTTAGTAGCCAATAAAGATGGTGAATCAGGCAAAATTCTAATTCACCTGTTTGTGTGGATTTTGCAAGGAAATAAGATTTGCAGAGAAATTGCTGTCTGTAAATTTAATTAACCTTTATTATCCTCTGGGCTCTTTTCAGCCCTCAGAGCATAATAGGTGTAAAATGTGAGAAATGAAATAAAAACCTACACTCACCAAAATCGCTCACCTCACCGGCTGCTCCACTCCTAATTCGCCTGAACCAAGGCGAACCAATGAGAACCTCATTGTATATTTTTATTATCACTGCAAATGTTGAGTCCCCAGACCTCCTCATGTTAGGCCAGGACTTCCTGTACTGAGGAGGCCTCAGATCATTCTGTACAAACGAGCATAACGTCACAACTTTATGATGTGCGCCATGACCTTGCACAGTCAGGCGCAGTACAGTCTTGGGCCTTATCGGGGCCGGAAGTCCCAGCCTAGCTTGAGAAGTCTGGTGTCTTCAGTGCTATCAGCAGTGATAAGATGATGCAAAAGGGTGAAAGTGGGGAGCGAACAGGTGAGTGGTAAGTTGATTTTAAGTATTATCATTTAAATTTTGATGGCCCTTAATGGTCCAGGAAAATGGCGGACAGAGCTCGAGGTTTTGCAGAATCTGCACGGAAGCAAATTTAAAAAAAACATACAAATTTTGGCTATACAGATTTTTGCAATATTCAAGTACAATTCAATTCCACTTGAATATATTTGCTCATCTCAAGTAAGCAACCATTAATATGAAGGGCAAAGTTTTAGAAACACACAGTTAAGAAGTTAAATGGAACAGAAAATGAGAACTAGAATTATCGAGTTTCCTATAGGAGACCTATAAAAGGGTTTTTCTTTTTTTTTAAAGCTAAATGGATTACAAATGTATTTCCTATTTGAGGATTAGCAATTGGACACAGCACAAATTCTCTAGCTATCACAGGAAACATGTAAATGTCTAATGGCTAACACATTCTGGAATAGTTTGCAATTTGCCACCTGTGTGCAAGCATTTTTGGAAATGTGAATATGGACATTTACTAATCCGCTTTATTAACAGTAATAACTTCCATGATGTGAGACATTTGGCAGTAGCTTTAGTAAAATACAATGCACACTGATTGCATTAACATGGACTGAGTTGTTTATTGCTCCATAAATTACCGCTTTAGTTTCACAACAAGACCTTTTATCAAAATCACAAAGGAGGGATATGGCATGTGGAAGACAGGAAGGTGATTTGTCCAGATTTAAACAGTAAAAAAGCTATTCATAATTAGCGAGAGAGAAATGACTAAGGCAATTCACTTGATGACCTTTGATGGTCACTTCAAGTTAAGTGTTGTGGTATCCTGTGGAGAAAGCCTGAAGTTTACAACATAAAGACTGCTGAGAGTTATTTCACATAAAATCTTCATCAGAACAGATACATGCATTTATTAATTGACATAAAGGGACATTTTTAAAGCTTATTTTATGTTTTTTTCTGTAAAACAAGAGGGTATAATTGTCTTATAAGATGTTATCCTCTGTTAAAGTTCTTATTCGATTGTATACATTTTGTTGCTTCACTTTCAGACATTTCAAATGACCATCATTCTTTATTCATATGGTTCATGATACATTGTTTCTATGTGTAATAATCTCTTATGGTAAGCTACATGCACTAAAAGATGCAACCCAAGTAGTCCTATCATTTTCATGTAGGGCCACAGAGCCCAATTGAGAATGATGAGGACACTGCCCTTCAAATTCTATGTACAGTGGGTAAGGAAAGTATTCAGACCCCTTTTAACTTTTTACGCTTTTTTTCATTGTAGTCATTTGGTAAATTCAAAAAAGGTAATTTTTCACATTTTTACACTCTGCACCCGATCTTGACTCAATCTAGCCAAGGTTACAACAGAATTTCTGCAGTACTCAAGGTTCCTAAGAGAACAGTGGCCTGCAGAATCTTTAAATTGAAGACGTTTGGGACCACCAGAAGTCTTCCTAGACCTGGCCGTCCAGCCAAACTGAGCAATCGTGGGAGAAGAGCCTTGGTGAGAGAGGTGTTATGACCTGGTGGTCAGGACAATAATGGACCTGGTGGTTAAGAGCACACAGAATGACCTGATAGTTACTGATAATAAAGGACGAGCTCTGGGACGTGGGAACTCTGCTGACCGCAATCCCTAATCCTATCAAACACACTAGAAATAGCGGTGGATTGCGCCTAACGCTCCCTATGCAACTCGGCACAGCCTAAGAAACTAGCTAGCCCTGAAGATAGAAAAATAAAGCCTACTTTGCCTCAGAGAAATTCCCCAAAGGAAAAGGCAGCCCCCCACATATAATGACTGTGAATAAGATGAAAATACAAACACAGAGAAGAAATAGATTTAGCAAAGTGAGGCCCGACTTACTGAACAGACCGAGGATAGGAAAGGTTACTTTGCGATCAGCACAAAAACCTACAAAAAGACCACGCAGAGGGCGCAAAAAGACCCTCCGCACCGACTCACAGTGCGGAGATGCTCCCTCTGCGTCCCAGAGCTTCCAGCAAGCAAGACAACAATAAAAATTGCAAGCTGGACAGAAAAATAGCAAACCAAAGAAATACAAAAGACATACTGATAGGAATTCTAGATTGTGAGCCCCAACGGGGACAGTGATGATAATGTGTGCAACCTGTAAAGCGCTGCGGAATATGTTAGCGCTATATAAATAAAGATTATTATTATTATTATTATTATTATTATAAATACAAGCTGAAACTTAGCTTCTGCAGGGAAGACAGGTCACAAGAACGATCCAGGAGTGAACTAAACCAATACTGGAACATTGACAGGTGGCATGGAGCAAAGATCTAAGTGGAGTTAAATAGAGCAGCAGCTAACGAATTAACCTCGCCACCTGTGGAAGGAAACCCAGAAACACCCACCAGAGAAAGTCCATGGACAGAACCAGCCGAAGTACCATTCATGACTAGTGTTGAGCATTCCGATACCGCAAGTATCGGGTATCGGCCGATACTTGCGGTATCGGAATTCCAATACCGAGATCCGATACTTTTGTGGTATCGGGTATCGGTATCGGATACATAGTGAGGTGTAAAATAAAGAATTAAAATAAAAAATATTGATATATTCACCTCTCCGGCGGTCCCTGGACATCACGCGGGTAACCGGCAGGCTTCTTTGTTTAAAATGAGCGCGTTTAGGACCTGAGGAATGACGTCACGGCTTCTGATTGGTCGCGTGCCGCCCATGTGACCGCGACGCGACCAATCAGAAGCCGCGACGTCATTCTCAGGCACTAAACTCCTCATTCTAGGAATTAAGGACCTGAGGAATGACGTCGCGGCTTCTGATTGGTCGCGTCGCGGTCACATGGGCGGCACGCGACCAATCAGAAGCCGTGACGTCATTCCTCAGGTCCTAAACGCGCTCATTTTAAACAAAGAAGCCTGCCGGTTACCCGCGTGATGTCCAGGGGCCGCCGGAGAGGTGAATATATCAATATTTTTTATTTTAATTCTTTATTTTACACATTAATATGGATCCCAGGGCCTGAAGGAGAGTTTCCTCTCCTTCAGACCCTGGGAACCATCAGAATACCTTCCGATACTTGGTGTCCCATTGACTTGTATTGGTATCAGATATCGGTATCGGTGATATCCGATACTTTTCGGGTATCGGCCGATACTATCCGATACTGATACTTTCAAGTATCGGACGGTATCGCTCAACACTATTCATGACCACCGGAGGGAGCCTGTTATGAACAGGTAATTCAGAACCACAATGGACCTTGAAGTTCAGAGCACACAAGGTGACCTGACATTTACCAAAAACATAGGACGAGCTCTGAGACATGGAAACTCTGCTGAACGCAATCCCTAATCCTAACACACCACACTAGAGGTAGCCGTGGATTGCGCCTAACGCTCCCTATGCAACTCGGCACAGCCTGAGAAACTAACTAGCCCTGAAGATAGAAAAATAAGCCTACCTTGCCTTAGCCCCCCAAATATAATGACTGTGAGTTAAGATGAAATACAAACACAGAGATTAAATAGATTTAGCAAAGTGAGGCCCGACTTACTGAATAGACCGAGGATAGGAAAGATAGCTTTGCGGTCAACACAAAAACCTACAAACAACCACGCAGAGGGACAAAAAGACCCTCCGCACCGACTAACGGTACGGAGGTGCTCCCTCTGCGTCTCAGAGCTTCCAGCAAGCAAGAAAAACCAATATAGCAAGCTGGACAGAAAATATAGCAAACAAAAATAACACAGGAAGAACTTAGCTTATGCAGGATAGAGAGGCCACAGGAACGATCCAGGAGGAAGCAAGACCAATACTAGAACATTGACTGGAGGCCAGGATCAAAGCACCAGGTGGAGTTAAATAGAGCAGCACCTAACGACTTAACCTCATCACCTGAGGAAGGAAACTCAGAAGCTGCAGTACCACTCTCATCCACCAAAGGAAGCTTATAGACAGAACCAGCCGCAGTATCACTCACGACCACAGGAGGGAGCTTGGCCACAGAATTCACAACAGTACCCCCCCCTTGAGGAGGGGTCACCGAACCCTCACCAGAGCCCCCAGGCCGACCAGGATGAGCCACATGAAAGGCACGAACCAGATCGGCAGCATGGACATCAGAGGCAAAGACCCAGGAATTATCTTCCTGACCATAACCTTTCCACTTAACCAGATACTGGAGTTTCCGTCTCGAAACACGAAAATCCAAAATCTTCTCCACAATATACTCCAATTCCCCTTCAACCAAAACCGGAGCAGGAGGATCAATAGATGGAACCACAGGTGCCACGTATCTCCGCAACAATGACCTATGGAACACGTTATGGATGGAAAAAGAAGCCGGAAGAATCAAACGAAAAGACACAGGATTAAGAACCTCAGAAATCCTATATGGACCAATGAAAAAAGGCTTAAATTTAGGAGAGGAAACCTTCATAGGAATATAGCGAGATGACAACCAAACCAAATCCCCAACACGAAGTCGGGGACCCACACAGTGCCTGCGGTTAGCGAAACGTTGAGCCTTCTCCTGGGACAAAGTCAGATTGTCCACTACATGAGTCCAAATCTGCTGCAACCTATCCACCACAGTATCCACACCAGGACAGTCCGAACACTCAACCTGCCCTGAAGAGAAACGAGGGTGGAACCCAGAATTGCAGAAAAACGGCGAAACCAAAGTAGCCGAGCTGGCCCGATTATTAAGGGCGAACTCAGCCAAAGGCAAAAAGGACACCCAATCATCCTGATCAGCAGAAACAAAACATCTCAGATATGTTTCCAAGGTCTGATTGGTTCGTTCAGTCTGGCCATTTGTCTGAGGATGGAAAGCCGAGGAAAAAGACAAATCAATTCCCATCCTAGCACAAAAGGCTCGCCAAAACCTTGAAACAAACTGGGAACCTCTGTCAGAAACGATGTTCTCTGGAATGCCATGTAAACGAACCACATGCTGAAAAAACAATGGCACCAAATCAGAGGAGGAAGGCAATTTAGACAAGGGCACCAAATGGACCATCTTAGAGAAGCGATCACAAACCACCCAAATGACCGACATTCTTTGAGAGACGGGGAGATCCGAAATAAAATCCATAGAGATATGCGTCCAAGGCCTCTTCGGGACCGGCAAGGGCAAAAGCAACCCACTGGCACGAGAACAGCAGGGCTTAGCCCGAGCACAAATCCCACAGGACTGCACAAAAGAACGCACATCCCGCGACAGAGACGGCCACCAAAAGGATCTAGCCACCAAATCTCTTGTACCAAAGATTCCAGGATGACCAGCCAACACCGAACAATGAACCTCAGAGATAACTTTATGCGTCCACCTATCAGGGACAAACAGTTTCTCCGCTGGGCAACGGTCAGGTCTATTAGCCTGAAATTTTTGCAGCACCCGCCTCAAATCAGGGGAGATGGCAGACAAAATTACCCCCTCTTTGAGAATACCCGCCGGCTCAGACAAACCCGGAGAATCGGGCACAAAACTCCTAGACAGGGCATCCGCCTTCACATTTTTAGAGCCCGGAAGGTACGAAACCACAAAATCAAAACGGGAGAAAAACAGCGACCAACGAGCCTGTCTAGGATTCAACCATTTAGCAGACTCGAGATAAGTCAAGTTATTGTGATCAGTCAAGACCACCACGCGATGCTTAGCTCCTTCAAGCCAATGACACCACTTCTCGAATGCCCACTTCATGGCTAGCAACTCTCGATTGCCAACATCATAATTTCGCTCAGCAGGCGAAAATTTCCTGGAAAAGAAGGCGCATGGTCTCATCACCGAGCAATCAGAACTTCTCTGCGACAAAACAGCCCCTGCTCCAATTTCGGAAGCATCAACCTCGACCTGGAACGGAAGCGAAACATCTGGTTGGCACAACACAGGGGCAGAAGAAAAACGACGCTTCAACTCCTGAAAAGCTTCCACAGCAGCAGAAGACAAATTGACCACATCAGCACCCTTCTTGGTTAAATCAGTCAACGGTTTAGCAATGCTAGAAAAATTAGCGATGAAGCGACGATAAAAATTAGCAAAGCCCAGGAACTTCTGCAGACTCTTCAGAGATGTTGGCTGAGTCCAATCATAAATGGCCTGAACTTTAACAGGGTCCATCTCGATAGTAGAAGGAGAAAAAATGAACCCCAAAAATGAAATCTTCTGAACACCAAAGAGACACTTTGACCCCTTCACAAACAAAGAATTAGCACGCAGGACCTGGAACACCATTCTGACCTGCTTCACATGAGACTCCCAATCATCCGAGAAGACCAAAATATCATCCAAGTATACAATCAGGAATTTATCCAGGTATTCTCAGAAGATGTCATGCATAAAGGACTGAAACACTGATGGAGCATTAGAAAGTCCAAATGGCATAACCAGGTACTCAAAATGGCCTTCGGGCGTATTAAATGCTGTTTTCCATTCATCGCCCCGTTTGATACGCACAAGATTATAAGCACCACGAAGATCTATCTTGGTGAACCAACTAGCCCCCTTAATCCGAGCAAACAAATGAGACAGCAGCGGCAAGGGGTACTGAAATTTGACCGTAATTTTATTTAGAAGGCGGTAATCAATACAAGGTCTCAGCGAACCATCCTTCTTGGCCACAAAAAAGAAACCCGCTCCCAATGGCTACGATGACGGGCGAATATGACCCTTCTCCAAAGACTCCTTCACGTAACTCCGCATAGCGGCGTGCTCAGGTACAGGTAAATTAAACAGTCGACCCTTAGGAAACTTACTACCAGAAATCAAATCGATAGCACAATCACAATCCCTATGCGGAGGTAGGGCATTGGACTTGGGCTCATCGAATACATCCCGGTAAACAGACAAGAACTCTGGGAACTCAGAAGGGGTGGATGATGAGATAGACAGAAATGGAACATCACCATGTACCCCCTGACAACCCCAGCTGGACACAGACATAGATTTCCAATCTAATACTGGGTTATGGACTTGTAGCCGTGGCAACCCCAACACGACCACATCATGCAGATTATGCAACACCAGAAAGCGAATATCCTCCTGGTGCGCAGGAGCCATGCACATGGTCAGCTGGGTCCAATACTGAGGCTTATTCTTGGCCAAAGGCGTAGCATCAATTCCTCTCAATGGAATAGGACACTGCAAGGGCTCCAAGACAAACCCACAGCGCCTAGCAAACTCCAAGTCAATCAAATTCAGGGCAGCGCCTGAATCCACAAATGCCATGACAGAATAGGAAGACAAAGAGCAGATCAAAGTAACGGACAAAAGAAATTTCGACTGTACCTTACCAATGGTGGCAGACCTAGCGAACCGCTTAGTGCGCTTAGGACAATCAGAGATAGCATGAGTGGAATCACCACAGTAGAAACACAGCCCATTCTGACATCTGTGTTCTTGCCTTTCAGCTCTGGTCAAAGTCCTATCGCACTGCATAGGCTCAGGTTTATGCTCAGATAATACCGCCAAATGGTGTACAGATTTACGCTCGCGCAAGCGTCGACCGATCTGAATGGCCAAAGACATAGACTCATTCAGACCAGCAGGCATATGAAATCCCACCATGACATCCTTAAGGGCTTCAGAGAGACCCTTTCTGAAAATAGCTGCCAGCGCACATTCATTCCATTGAGTGAGCACGGACCACTTTCTAAACTTCTGACAATAAATCTCTATCTCATCCTGACCCTGACACAGAGCCAGCAAATTTTTCTCTGCCTGATCCACTGAATTAGGTTCGTCATACAGCAATCCGAGCACCAGAAAAAACGCATCAATATTACATAATGCAGGATCTCCTGGCGCAAGGGAAAATGCCCAGTCTTGAGGGTCGCCACGTAATAAAGAAATAATGATTTTAACTTGTTGAACTGGGTCACCAGAGGAGCGGGGTTTCAAAGCCAGAAACAGTTTACAATTATTTTTAAAATTCAAAAACTTAGCTCTATCTCCAGAAAATAACTCAGGAATAGGAATTTTAGGTTCTAACATAGGATTCTGAACCACTAAATCTTGAATGTTCTGTACTCTTATAGTGAGATTATCCATCAAAGAGGACAGACCCTGAATGTCCATGTCCACACCTGTGTTCTGAACCACCTTGATGTATAGGGGAAAAGAAAGACAGAACACAGTGCAAAGAAAAAAAAATGGTCTCAGAACTTCTCTTTTCCCTCTATTGAGAAGCATTAGTACTTTGGGCCTCCAGTACTGTTATGAACAGGTAATTCAGAACCACAATGGACCTTGAAGTTCAGAGCACACAAGGTGACCTGACATTTACCAAAAACATAGGACGAGCTCTGAGACGTGGAAACTCTGCTGACCGCAATCCCTAATCCTAACACACCACACTAGAGGTAGCCGTGGATTGCGCCTAACGCTCCCTATGCAACTTGGCACAGCCTGAGAAACTAACTAGCCCTGAAGATAGAAAAATAAGCCTACCTTGCCTCAGAGAAATTCCCCAAAGGAAAAGGCAGCCCCCCACATATAATGACTGTGAGTTAAGATGAAATACAAACACAGAGATGAAATAGATTTAGCAAAGTGAGGCCCGACTTACTGAATAGACCGAGGATAGGAAAGATAGCTTTGCGGTCAACACAAAAACCTACAAACAACCACGCAGAGGGACAAAAAGACCCTCCGCACCGACTAACGGTACGGAGGTTCTCCCTCTGCGTCTCAGAGCTTCCAGCAAGCAAGAAAAACCAATATAGCAAGCTGGACAGAAAATATAGCAAACAAAAATAACACAAGCAGAACTTAGCTTATGCAGGATAGAGAAGCCACAGGAACGATCCAGGAGGAAGCAAGACCAATACTAGAACATTGACTGGAGGCCAGGATCAAAGCACCAGGTGGAGTTAAATAGAGCAGCACCTAACGACTTAACCTCATCACCTGAGGAAGGAAACTCAGAAGCCGCAGTACCACTCTCATCCACCAAAGGAAGCTTATAGACAGAACCAGCCGCAGTACCACTCACGACCACAGGAGGGAGCTTGGCCACAGATCTCACAACAGGAGCCCGACAACAGAATTCACAACAGTACCCCCCCCTTGAGGAGGGGTCACCGAACCCTCACCATAGCCCCCAGGCCAACCAGGATGAGCCAAATGAAAGGCACGAACCAGATCGGCAGCATGAACATCAGAGGCAAAAACCCAGGAATTATCTTCCTGACCATAACCCTTCCAGTTGACCAGGTACTGGAGTTTCTGTCTCTAAACACGAGAATCCAAAATCTTCTCCACCACATACTCCAACTCCCCCTCAACCAACACCGGGGCAGGAGGATCAACGGATGGAACCACAGGCACCACGTATCTCCGCAATAACGACCTATGGAACACATTATGGATGGCAAAAGAAGCAGGAAGGGCCAAATGAAATGACACAGGATTGATAACCTCAGAAATTTTATATGGACCAATGAAACGAGGCTTAAACTTAGGAGAGGAAACCTTCGTAGGAACATAACGAGACGACAACCAAACCAAATCCCCAACACGAAGTCGGGGACCCACACAGCGCCGGCGGTTAGCGAAACGTTGAGCCTTCTCCTGGGACAATGTCAAATTGTCCACCACATGAGTCCAAATCTGCTGCAACCTATCCACCACAGTATCTACACCAGGACAGTCGGAAGACTCAACCTGCCCTGAAGAGAAACGAGGATGGAAACCAGAATTGCAGAAAAACGGCGAAACCAAAGTAGCCGAGCTGGCCCGATTATTAAGGGCGAACTCAGCCAACGGCAAAAAGGACACCCAATCATCCTGATCAGCAGAAACAAAGCATCTCAGATATGTCTCCAAAGTTTGATTAGTTCGTTCGGTTTGGCCATTTGTCTGAGGATGGAAAGCCGAGGAAAAAGACAAATGAATGCCCATCCTAGCACAAAAGGATCGCCAAAACCTCGAAACAAACTGGGAACCTCTGTCAGAAACGATGTTCTCCGGGATACCATGTAAACGAACCACATGCTGGAAAAATAATGGCACCAAATCAGAGGAGGAAGGCAATTTAGACAAAGGTACCAAATGGACCATCTTAGAAAAGCGATCACAAACCACCCAAATGACCGACATCTTTTGAGAGACGGGGAGATCCGAAATAAAATCCATAGAAATATGCGTCCAGGGCCTCTTCGGGACCGGCAAAGGCAAAAGCAACCCACTGGCACGAGAACAGAAGGGCTTAGCCCGAGCACAAGTCCCACAGGACTGCACAAAAGAACGCACATCCCGTGACAAAGACGGCCACCAGAAGGATCTAGCCACCAAATCACTGGTACCAAAGATTCCAGGATGCCCAGCCAACACTGAACAATGAATCTCAGAGATAACTCTACTAGTCCATCTATCAGGGACAAACAGTTTCTCCGCTGAGCAACGGTCAGGTCTATCAGCCTGAAATTTTTGCAGCACCCGCCGCAAATCAGGGGAGATGGCAGACAAAATTACCCCCTCTTTGAGAATACCCGCCGGCTCAGGAACACCCGGAGAGTAAGGCACAAAACTCCTTGACAGGGCATCAGCCTTCACATTCTTAGAGCCCAGAAGGTACGAAACCACAAAATCAAAACGGGAGAAAAATAATGACCATCGAGCCTGTCTCGGATTCAACCGTTTGGCAGACTCAAGATAAGTCAAATTCTTGTGATCTGTCAAGACCACCACGCGATGCTTGGCTCCTTCCAGCCAATGACGCCACTCCTCGAATGCCCACTTCATGGCCAACAACTCACGATTACGAACATCATAGTTACGCTCAGCAGGCGAAAACTTTCTAGAAAAGAAAGCACATGGCTTCATCACTGAGCCATCAGAACTTCTTTGCGACAAAACAGCCCCTGCTCCAATCTCAGAAGCATCAACCTCAACCTGAAACGGGAGCGAAACATCTGGCTGGCACAACACAGGGGCAGAAGAAAAACGACGCTTCAATTCCTGAAAAGCCTCTACAGCTGCAGAAGACCAATTGACCACATCAGCACCCTTCTTGGTCAAGTCAGTCAACGGTTTAGCAACAGTAGAAAAATTAGCGATGAAGCGCCGATAAAAATTAGCAAAGCCCAGGAACTTCTGCAGGCTCTTCACAGATGTCGGCTGAGTCCAATCGTAAATGGCCTGGACTTTAACAGGGTCCATCTCGATAGTAGAAGGGGAAAAAATGAACCCCAAAAATGAAACCTTCTGAACTCCATAGAGACACTTTGACCCCTTCACAAACAAGGAATTCTCACGAAGGACCTGGAACACCATTCTGACCTGCTTCACATGAGACTCCCAATCATCCGAAAAGACCAAAATATCATCCAAATACACAATCAGGAATTTATCCAGGTACTCTCGGAAGATGTCATGCATAAAGGAGTGAAATACTGATGGAGCATTGGAAAGCCCGAATGGCATAACCAGGTACTCAAAATGGCCCTCGGGCATATTAAATGCTGTTTTCCATTCATTGCCTTGTTTAATACGCACAAGATTATACGCCCCTCGAAGATCTATCTTGGTGAACCAACTAGCCCCTTTAATACGAGCAAACAAATCAGATAGCAACGGCAAAGGACACTGAAATTTGACTGTAATTTTATTAAGAAGGCGGTAATCAATACAAGGTCTCAAAGAACCATCCTTCTTGGCCACAAAAAAGAACCCTGCTCCTAACAGTGATGACGACGGGCGAATATGGCCTTTCTCCAAGGATTCCTTTATATAACTCCGCATAGCGGCGTGTTCTGGCACAGATAAATTGAACAATCGGCCCTTAGGAAACTTACTACCAGGAATCAAATTAATTGCACAATCGCAATCCCTATGAGGAGGTAGGGCTTTGGCTTTGGGCTTATCATATACATCCCAATAATCCGACAAAAACTCTGGAACTTCAGAAGGGGTGGATGACGAAATAGACAAAAATGGAACATCACCATGTACCCCCTGGCAACCCCAGCTGGACACAGACATAGATTTCCAGTCCAATACTGGATTATGAACCTGTAGCCATGGCAACCCCAAAACGACCACATCATGCAGATTATGCAACACCAGAAAGCAGATATCCTCCTGATGTGCAGGAGCCATGCACATGGTCAATTGGGTCCAGTACTGAGGCTTATTCTTGGCCAAAGGCGTAGCATCAATTCCTCTCAATGGAATAGGATACTGCAAGGGCTCCAAGAAAAAACCACAGCGCCTAGCATACTCCAAGTCCATCAAATTCAGGGCAGCGCCTGAATCCACAAATGCCATAACAGAATAGGATGACAAAGAGCAAATCAGAGTAACAGACAATAGAAATTTAGACTGTACCGTACCAATGGTGGCAGACCTAGCGAACCGCTTAGTGCGCTTAGGACAATCGGAGATAGCATGAGTGGAATCACCACAGTAAAAACATAGCCCATTCCGACGTCTGTGTTCTTGCCGTTCAGCTCTGGTCAAAGTCCTATCACATTGCATAGGCTCAGGCCCATGCTCAGATAGTACCGCCAAATGGTGCACAGCTTTACGCTCACGCAAGCGTCGATCGATCTGAATGGCCAAGGACATAGACTCATTCAGACCAGCAGGCATGGGAAACCCCACCATGACATCCTTAAGGGCTTCAGAGAGACCCTTTCTGAAGATTGCTGCCAGGGCACATTCATTCCACTGAGTGAGCACAGACCACTTTCTAAACTTCTGACAATATATCTCCGCTTCATCCTGACCCTGACACAGAGCCAGCAAGATTTTCTCTGCCTGATCCTCTGAAATAGGTTCGTCATAAAGCAATCCAAGCGCCAGGAAAAACGCATCAACATCACGCAATGCCGGATCTCCTGGCGCAAGGGAAAATGCCCAGTCTTGAGGGTCACCACGTAACAAAGAAATAATGATCTTTACTTGTTGAACAGGGTCACCTGAGGAGCGAGGTTTCAAGGCAAGAAATAATTTACAATTATTTTTGAAATTCAAGAACTTAGATCTATCACCAAAAAACAAATCAGGAATTGGAATCCTAGGCTCTGACATCGGATTCTGAACCACAAAATCATGAATGTTTTGTACCCTTGTAGTGAGATTATCCATCCAAGAGGACAGCCCTTGAATGTCCATGTTTACACCAGTGTCCTGAACCACCCAGAGGTAAAGGGGAAAAAAGAGACAAAACACACTGCAAAGAAAAAAAAATGGTCTCAGAACTTCTCTTATCCCTCTATTGAGATGCATTAGTACTTTGGGCCACCTGTACTGTTATGACCTGGTGGTCAGGACAATAATGGACCTGGTGGTTAAGAGCACACGGAATGACCTGATAGTTACTGATAATAAAGGACGAGCTCTGGGACGTGGGAACTCTGCTGACCGCAATCCCTAATCCTATCAAACACACTAGAAATAGCCGTGGATTGCGCCTAACGCTCCCTATGCAACTCGGCACAGCCTAAGAAACTAGCTAGCCCTGAAGATATAAAAATAAAGCCTACCTTGCCTCAGAGAAATTCCCCAAAGGAAAAGGCAGCCCCCCACATATAATGACTGTGAGTAAGATGAAAATACAAACACAGAGAAGAAATAGATTTAGCAAAGTGAGGCCCGACTTACTGAGCAGACCGAGGATAGGAAAGGTTACTTTGCGATCAGCACAAAAACCTACAAAAAGACCACGCAGAGGGCGCAAAAAGACCCTCCGCACCGACTCACGGAGCGGAGGCGCTCCCTCTGCGTCCCAGAGCTTCCAGCAAGCAAGACAACAATAAAAATTGCAAGCTGGACAGAAAAATAGCAAACCAAAGAAATACAAGCTGAAACTTAGCTTCTGCAGGGAAGACAGGTCACAAGAACGATCCAGGAGTGAACTAAACCAATACTGGAACATTGACAGGTGGCATGGAGCAAAGATATAAGTGGAGTTAAATAGAGCAGCAGCTAACGACTTAACCTCGTCACCTGTGGAAGGAAACTCAGAAACACCCACCAGAGGAAGTCCATGGACAGAACCAGCCGAAGTACCATTCATGACCACCGGAGGGAGCCCGACAACAGAATTCACAACAGAGAGGTAAAGAAAAACCCCAAAATCACTGTGGCTGAGCTTCAGAGATGCATTAGGGAGATGGGAGAAAGTTCTACAAAGTCAACAATCACTGCAGCCCTCCACCAGTTGGGCCTTCATGGCAGAGTGGCCAGACGGAAGCCTCTCCTCAGAGCAAGACTTATGAAAGCCCACATAGTTTGCTAAAAAAAACACCTGAATGACTCCCAGACTATGAGAAATAAGATTCTCTGGTCTGATGAGACAAAGATAGACCTTTTTGGTGATAATTCTAAGCGGTATGTGTGGAGAAAACCAGGCACTGCACATCACCTGCCCAATACAATCTCAACAGTGAAACATGGTGATGGCAGCATCATGCTATGGGGGTGTTTTTCAGCTGCAGGGACAGGACGACTTGTTGTCATTGAAGGAAACACAAATGCGTCCAAGTACAGAGATATCCTGGATGAAAACCTCTTCCAGAGTGCTCTGGACCTCAGACTTGGACTAAGGTTCACCTTCCAACAAGACAATGACCCTAAGCACACAGCTAAAATGACAAAGGAGTGGCTTCAGAACAACTCTGTGACCATTCTTGACTGGCCCAGCCAGAGCCCTGACCTAAACCAAACTGAGCATTTCTGGAGAGACCTGATAATGGCTGTCCACCAACGTTCACCATCCAACCTGATGGAACTTGAGAGAATCTGCAAGGAAGAATGGCAGAGGATCCCCAATTCCAGGGGTGAAAACTTGTTGCATCATTCCCAAGAAGACTCATGGCTGTAATAGCTCAAAAGGGTGCTTCTACTCAATACTGAGCAAAGGGTCAGAATACTTATGACCATGTGATATTTCAGTATTTCTTTTTCAATAAATTTGCAAAAATTACTTCATATTTGTTTTTCTCAGTCAAGATGGGGTGCAAGAGTGTACATTATTGTGAAAAAATGAACTTTTTTGAATTTACCAAGTGGCTGCAATGAAACAAAGAGTGAAAAATTTAAAGGGGTCTGATTACTTTCCGTACCCACTGTATGCTATCTTTAGCAGGAAAATTAGAGCAATATCTGCCCTATCACAGAGCACAGCATCATCTACTTTGTGATTTCTTGTTATACTGTAAACTTACAAAATGTTAAATGAAACATATAAAAAAAATTTTAAAACAATTTTTCACAAAAATATAATTTTGATGGAAGAGAAGCAATATTCCAATAAAGAACAAAAATGTTTACAAGAGGACTTCATATAGGTAAGAAAGTAACACTGTAGTTGCATATACATGGAAAGATAAAGTAATGGGTGCAAACTCAAGCAAAAAAAAAAAAATCTTTGTTTAATCAAAGCATAACAAAAAGAAGGGTAGTTAAAATCAAATCCACAGTGGATAGCAAAAAAACATTGACAGGGACGAACAAAGAGTCCAACAGGAAATAAAATTTAAATCATAGTGTGGAAAAATTTATTAAGGAATCATGTGTAAGACTAATACATAAATTACAAATAAACACTAATGCATGATATAATATTACTAGGGATGAATGGACCCGTGGAAGTTCGGGTTCTGGTACCCTACCTGAACATTTGCCCAAAGTTCGGTTCAGGCACCAGAACTGCACCCAAATTTGAACCAGAACCCTATTGAAAACAATTGAGACCCAAACTTTTGATCTCGAAAAAAAATCTCTCTCTCTCTCCTACCAGACTTCACCTGGAACTCCGAACATTACAATGGACTTCCAGGAGAAGTTTGTGTTTGGCGTTTAGCACCAGACACTAGCTGTACGGTAAGAACCCCATACTTTTAAGTTCAGGTTCGCTCATCTCTAAATATTACTAATCACTTTTAAGGATAGTTCGCGGAAATATGTACATGTGCAACAGATAATGATCGTATAACATAAGATAATGAAAAACTACCGTGAATATAATAATACATGCATAAAGGAGGAAAATAGTGCTAAACTGTTCTAGTGAAACAAAGCACAATAGTGTTTAAGTAGATGAAAATTTAGTATGGCAGGTTTTAAAGAGAAGTAAGAAACCTGTGCTATCAGCTCATATATCTGCCATATAATTGATACAAGTGCATAAAGTGCATAGTACTGATGAAAAAAAACACAGACATAGTAAAAAAGAAATTGTTGATGTCATTGGGCGCACCTTTTGCCCGCATGTGCACACCGCTTTTGACGGCCGCGGTGAACTGAGTTTGTTTCCGGCGTGTGACTTCTGGGACGCACGCCGCATGTACCGGTAATTTGAGGCATTACTATTTAAACCCCATGGGATACTGCACTATATATTCCCCTTCTTGAAGAAGCATAAACGCAAAACGCGCGTCAAGGGGTCTCAGCAGGAGGACCTAAACCTTATTTAGGCATTATGGGTGAGTTATTCGATTTTATGCTACCTCTTGTTTATTATACTCTATGGTAACATAGTAACATAGTTAGTAAGGCCGAAAAAAGACATTTGTCCATCCAGTTCAGCCTATATTCCGTCATAATAAATCCCCAGATCTACGTCCTTTTACAGAACCTAATAATTGTATGATACAATATTGTTCTGCTCCAGGAAGACATCCAGGCCTCTCTTGAACCCCTCGACTGAGTTCGCCATCACCACCTCCTCAGGCAAGCAATTCCAGATTCTCACTGCCCTAACAGTAAAGAATCCTCTTCTATGTTGGTGGAAAAACCTTCTCTCCTCCAGACGCAAAGAATGCCCCCTTGTGCCCGTCACCTTCCTTGGTATAAACAGATCCTCAGCGAGATATTTGTATTGTCCCCTTATATACTTATACATGGTTATTAGATCGCCCCTCAGTCGTCTTTTTTCTAGACTAAATAATCCTAATTTCGCTAATCTATCTGGGTATTGTAGTTCTCCCATCCCCTTTATTAATTTTGTTGCCCTCCTTTGTACTCTCTCTAGTTCCATTATATCCTTCCTGAGCACCGGTGCCCAAAACTGGACACAGTACTCCATGTGCGGTCTAACTAGGGATTTGTACAGAGGCAGTATAATGCTCTCATCATGTGTATCCAGACCTCTTTTAATGCACCCCATGATCCTGTTTGCCTTGGCAGCTGCTGCCTGGCACTGGCTGCTCCAGGTAAGTTTATCATTAACTAGGATCCCCAAGTCCTTCTCCCTGTCAGATTTACCCAGTGGTTTCCCATTCAGTGTGTAATGGTGATATTGATTCCCTCTTCCCATGTGTATAACCTTACATTTATCATTGTTAAACCTCATCTGCCACCTTTCAGCCCAAGTTTCCAACTTATCCAGATCCATCTGTAGCAGAATACTATCTTCTCTTGTATTAACTGCTTTACATAGTTTTGTATCATCTGCAAATATCGATATTTTACTGTGTAAACCTTCTACCAGATCATTAATGAATATGTTGAAGAGAACAGGTCCCAATACTGACCCCTGCGGTACCCCACTGGTCACAGCGACCCAGTTAGAGACTATACCATTTATAACCACCCTCTGCTTTCTATCACTAAGCCAGTTACTAACCCATTTTCACACATTTTCCCCCAGACCAAGCATTCTCATTTTGTGTACCAACCTCTTGTGCGGCACGGTATCAAACGCTTTGGAAAAATCGAGATATACCACGTCCAATGACTCACCGTGGTCCAGCCTATAGCTTACCTCTTCATAAAAATTGATTAGATTGGTTTGACAGGAGCGATTTCTCATAAACCCATGCTGATATGGAGTTAAACAGTTATTCTCATTGAGATAATCCAGAATAACATCCCTCAGAAACCCTTCAAATATTTTACCAACAATAGAGGTTAGACTTACTGGCCTATAATTTCCAGATTCACTTTTAGAGCCCTTTTTGAATATTGGCACCACATTTGCTATGCGCCAGTCCTGCGGAACAGACCCTGTCGCTATAGAGTCCCTAAAAATAAGAAATAATGGTTTATCTATTACATTACTTAGTTCCCTTAGTACTCGTGGGTGTATGCCATTCGGACCCGGAGATTTATCTATTTTAATCTTATTTAGCCGGTTTCGCACCTCTTCTTGGGTTAGATTGGTGACCCTTAATATAGGGTTTTCATTGTTTCTTGGGATTTCACCTAGCATTTCATTTTCCACCGTGAATACCGTGGAGAAGAAGGTGTTTAATATGTTAGCTTTTTCCTCGTCATCTACAACCATTCTTTCCTCACTATTTTTTAAGGGGCCTACATTTTCAGTTTTTATTCTTTTACTATTGATATAGTTGAAGAACAGTTTGGGATTAGTTTTACTCTCCTTAGCAATGTGCTTCTCTGTTTCCTTTTTGGCAGCTTTAATTAGTTTTTTAGATAAAGTATTTTTCTCCCTATAGTTTTTTAGAGCTTCAATGGTGCCATCCTGCTTTAGTAGTGCAAATGCTTTCTTTTTACTGTTAATTGCCTGTCTTACTTCTTTGTTTAGCCACATTGGGTTTTTCCTATTTCTAGTCCTTTTATTCCCACAAGGTATAAACCGCTTACACTGCCTATTTAGGATGTTCTTAAACATTTCCCATTTATTATCTGTATTCTCATTTCTGAGGATATTGTCCCAGTCTACCAGATTAAGGGCATCTCTAAGCTGGTCAAACTTTGCCTTCCTAAAGTTCAGTGTTTTTGTGACTCCCTGACAAGTCCCCCTAGTGAAAGACAGGTGAAACTGTACAATATTGTGGTCGCTATTTCCTAGATGCCCAACCACCTGCAGATTTGTTATTCTGTCAGGTCTCTGTGTTTTCATAAATTTGGGAGTAGTACACTAACTGATGAATTTTTTTGCATTTATGCATATACTTTGGGGGCGAGGCCCATGCCTCCCTCAGCCTTGGTATTATTCTGTGCTTATTTTGACTTTTGTTCTAAGCTTTATTTCTGTGTTTTTCACAGCGTCTAGTCATAAGCAAATGGACTATCGTGCCCGAGACAAAACTTGGTTGTCTCAACTACAAGAGGTGTTTAAAGGAGGACTCTGCTGGTATTTTAACTAATTGTGGTGGTGACTTGAAGGAACAAATTGCGAGACTTAAAGGGACACTGTCACCTGAATTTGGAGGGAACAATCTTCAGCCATGGAGGCGGGGTTTTTGGGTGTTTGATTCACCCTTTCCTTACCCGCTGGCTGCATGCTGGCTGCAATATTGGATTGAAGTTCATTCTCTGTCCTCCGTAGTACATGCCTGCACAAGTGGTCCTTGTCGTTGGGAGCAGATCCGTGAAATCTTGACAATCAGCACATCTACCCCCGCGTCCATACATGACACAACACAGGGGGAAAAACTTGAAGGACTATCTTGTGAGAAGCCAATTTCTTACGAAACCCAAGACCATTTTTAATGCTGGGGCTCCTAAAGTTGGCTGTTTCCCCTGCAGTTCGTGTGTCGCGTCTCCCAATGTTATACGGAGTAATACTTTTAAATCTTCAGATGGGAGCAGGGAATTCAAGATCCGGGAGTATATTTCATGTAATTCTACCTATATAATTTATTATGCTACCTGCCCCTGCTCCCTTATTTATGTGGGTCTCACATCGAGGGAATTAAAGATTAGGATATGGGAACATGTGCGTGACATCATGGCCGCTAAGGATGCTAAGGACACTGAGGCGATAGCCTCTCTAAAAACACTACCAAAAGACTTCAAGTTTTTTCACGGATCTTACCCCAGTGGCTTGAAGGTGATGGGGATTGACAGGATCCATGGGCGTGTCAGAGGTGGTAATCTTAATCAAATCCTAGCATAACATGAGTGCCGGTTTTATTGTCACTCTTGACACCATGGCCCCATGGCCCCAAGGGGATTGAACGAAAAACTGTCTTTTGTTCCCTCTCTGTAACAATATATAACAATATATTTGATACTTTCTCTCTGAATGGTCTTTGTGTGCTTTTATATTGACCGGTCTATCTTAGCTCTCGTCCGCTGTGCTGCTGGTCTATTTTTTATTGTCAGATACTTTGATTACTCATGCGAGTCTTCCCACCTTATTTTTATCCATTTTTCTAATGTTTGTGTTGTTTCTCAGTTTTTAGTGTTTCTATGTTGATTCTTGCCTCATGGACTGATACACGCCCTTTGGAAGACGTCATCGCTCTTTCCCTGTTGGATGATATATATCTCGAGGACTGTGTCTTGAAGATGTGGGGATGATATAGATGGACATTTTTGACACATATATTTCTTGTCATGTTTTTAGCACTGATGATAGTATATAACTTTACATACCTTTTATATATCTTTATGTAGTTATAGCGTGGAGCTATATGTGCCTAGTGTTGCACTATGTCACTTTAATTATTCACCTCCTTGCACTATATGCACTTTATTACCTTTATATTGCCAGATTGACTTTATGTGTCAAATGATGTGGAACACCTCACTACCTCATTTTACCCTATATAGATAGTGCACTTCTTGACTTTTTATTGTTATTTGCATCCATTTTTCTTTCTTGTCTTAACCGATGATGATATAGCTGTTTTTTTGTCTTTATTAAAATGGCCGTTGGGTGGGCACGCACATTGGGATCTGTGTGCCGCCTATTTTTTATTTTGGGTTATCTTATGTGGTGATGTGCGCATGCCCTTGCAGCTTTTATTTTTGTAATGATTTGGATTTCTTTTTCTACTTTTTCACATTTGCACACTTGTAATTTTACCTTTTATCTTATGTCTGTATTTGTATTCATCCCTCCTCTTCTCCCTCTCTTTAATCCACGGGGAAATGGCTGCCGCCTTGGTCTCCAGCAAAATGTCCGCCGGGGTGCGCACGCACACTGGGATTTGTACGCCGCTCATGTTTACCTGCGGCTATCGACTGGGGCAGTGTGCGCATGTTTGTTGATGTCATTGGGCGCACCTTTTGCCCGCATGCGCACACCGCTTTTGACAGCCGCGGTGAACTGAGTTTGTTTCCGGTGTGTGACTTTCGGGATGCGCGCGCCGCATGTACCGGTAATTTGAGGCATTATTATTTAAACCCCATGGGATACTGCACTATACATTCCGTGAAACGGCATCAAGGGGTCTCAGCAGGAGGACCTATATCTTATTTAGGCATTATGGGTGAGTTATAAACAGCCTTATGGGTACATGTGATTTCCTCTCTGGGGGGGTTTGCCCTGTGGGATTCACCTTATGATATGCATCGGCAGCTCCCTTCACTTGTATCCATTACTAATATGATGTTTATATAGATTGAAATCATTGAGGCTTCATGTTCATACACCCTTAGCGTTTTGATTATTTCTTTATTATTTGGTTCACCTGCTGTACCAGCAGGTCTCTATACTTGTCCCTCTTTCTTTGTTCTATTATCTGGTTATATTTTACATGTATGGAATTTTGTCTAATAAATCATTATTCAATTTTATGCTACCTCTTTGTGTTTATTATACTCCATGGTTTCTCAAATGATCTTTCATTGTATGATATCACACAAGCATGTGGAGTAAGGCCCAAGGAACACATGCATCTGGAGTAAGGCCCAAGGACATTCGAGAATGTGGAGTAAGGCCCAAGGACACACCTGCATGTGGAGTAGGGGCCAAGACACACATGCATAAGGCCCAAGAACACACGAGCATATGAAATAAGGCTCAAGGACACATGAGTATGTGGAGAAAGGACACATGTGCATGTGGAGTAGGGCCCAAAGACACACGTGCGTGTCTTTAAAATGTAGTTATAAGGACTACACATCTTAAATGAGGAGTCAATGCAACATGAACTGAAGTGGAAGAAATAGCTACAGATGAAGATATAAGAGATGTAGATACAGCGGTAACAGTCTCCTTTATGGGTATACAGTCCCCTTTACCCATAAAAAACCCCCACTAAAATAAATGGGCATGGTGGATGGGAGCCGTGAGTTTGCACTAGGGACCGTGTTACTCCTCTTAAGACCCCACAATATTTTAGTAGAAATTTTCCACGAAAACAACTCTATCTACCAACATGAAAACTTTACTGTATAAAGTACTATCACTATTAGTAATGACTATAACCACGATTAACATGTAACTTTAGCAAATACTATTCTGATACTGATAGTAGCTAAATACAAGTTTTACACAATGAACTATAACATTTTGTTTATATTTTCTTCATCATCAAGAATTTATAATAATATACTGTACTGTTATTGTTTGAAAGTGAAGTCCTTCTTTCAGAAATAAAGGAAGCGTTCAGCAATTTACAAGACTTGTATGATATAAACCGCACAAGTCCTTCTAAACAATGCGAGCAAACATAGAAAATAAGCAGGTCTGCCGAGTATTTTTGACATGTATCTAAAAATAGTGAGGGGTGCGTGCAGAATGACACTTTTTTAATAGCAGATGGATACGAATGACCTGAGTTTTCAGATGGATGTCAGAAATATTGACATGCTGAGAAAGGAACATAATTTTGTTAGCTCACTTGAAGGAGGCATTTTGTATGATTAATGAAGCTGTATTCTCTTTTTTTTAGTGCCGGTGAAAGCAAGGGTAAAATGCATAAATGATTTATACCCTCAGGCAAACTACCCCACTCTTATTAAGTCAGTACTCCCTGCAGATATTTTATGCTTTACATAGCTAAGATTGTTCAATGAGGATTCACTTGAAGAAAAGCCTCCATATATTTATAGTCAGAAGAGAACAACATGTTTGCTTGATTTCTGACTAGTTAGAATAAGGCAATAACTGTTATTTATTCAAATTAACATGCTTGTGAAGTCTCTGAGAAAATAATGACCCATCTAGGAGAGTGAGTTTTTAATTGGCACCAATAAAAGTGATTAAGTCATCCTACATCTGTTTCAGAATGATATTTTTGTAAATAATTTCTTAAGAAATGAAGCCCTGGAATTCAAGGCATCTGCTGTGATTTTACGTTTGTTAAACTGGTAATGAAAGGTTTGATGGGATGTGACATTGTACTGATATTCGTTTCACAATGACTAACACATATTGGATTTAGACAACCATTACATTTATAAAACTCCAGTATTAAGAATATATAATATGATGATACTCCACTCAATAACCTGGGATAGACCATGTGATGTAATAGCTGCAGGGGATTCCCGCCTAGTAACGCAAAACATTAGCATTAGTTTAATTTTTATGCCTATATTTTGTAGCTTAACCAGCTAATGAATTATGATGGACATTTTCGTTATAAGTCATTGAGCAAAGTATGAAGCTGGCTCAGGTGCTTAGCGTGCTTCATACTGGCAGATGCTGGTTGTGTCACATACATCAACTGGAGTATACTCCATTTTCTTTATTTTATCCAATTTCTGACAGCAGCATATAAGTGACACCATTGCCAGTGCGCCCACACAATGGCTCTCATTGCCCCAAGTGATGAGATTGCAGGGTATCGATGGGTTACTTTGGCAGTGAGGGCTTGCTAAAGGCTCTGTGACTTACAGTTTGGTCTTATTTTGAAGCTCAGCAACAGATTGAGCTCCAAAATTTTACTAGATACTGCAATAGTGTGGTATTGCAGTATAAATTCTAAGCGATCACATGATCACAGGTTTAAGTTAACAAGGGGGACTAAAAAATATAGTAATGATGCAAATAAGTAATAATGAAAGGAAAAAACAAATATATACAGGATGGGCTATCTATATGGATACACCTGGGTTGGCCATTTATAAAGTTGTATCCAAAATGGCCAACTTCAAAATGGCCACCACGGTCACCACCCATCTTGAAAAGTTTTCCCCCACCCATATACTGTGTATATATATATATATATATATATATATATATATATATCAATGTATCATCATATAATCTAACTCTCCTGTCAGGTGGTATCTTTTTGTTTATTTCCTCATTTTCTGGTCCTCTGCCAGAGGCCTGGGAGTTTGAGGGTTCTGCGCAGGATCTTATCTGTCCCCAGCACTGCACTATTCTGAACAGAGAGCTCAGATGTTCCGCAAGGGATCACTTGTAGCCTTTCTTACCACTTAGGGGGTCACTGATCCAAGCTTTTATTACAACTGGAATCACTGTTACCTTAATCTTCGACATCTTCTCCAGTTCTTCTTTGAGGCCCATGTATTTCTACAGCTTCTCATATTCCTTCTTTCTCATGTTTCTGATGTTGCCATCACTTGGCACTGCTTACATCTATTACCATTGTTGTCTTCTGATCCTAATGTACTATCAGGATATCTGGTTGGTTAGTCAACACCTTCATATCCATCTTGATCTTGAAGTCTCACAGGATTTAAGGTACCATTACACTAAACGACTTACCAATGATCACGACCAGCGATATGAACTGGCCGTGATCGTTGATAAGTCGTTGTGTGGTCGCTGGGGAGCTGTCACACAGACAGCTCTCTCCAGCGACCAACGATCAGGGGAAAGAGCTGCTACATCTGTTCTGATGGGAGTACTCCTTAGATGGCTCTTTGGAGAACAGGACATTTATTTTCTTGGCATCAACTTCTCTAGAGTATCTAGCCTTGAGATTGCTCATGCTTCCTCACAATTTGGTTTCTAAAGTCCTCAGACAGTTCTTTGGTCTTCTTTCTTTTCTCCATGATCAATGTGGTACACACAAGGACACAGGACAGAGGTTGAGTCAACTTTAATCCATGTCAACTGGCTGCAAGTGTGATTTAGTTATTGCCAACATCTGTTAGGTGCCATAGGTAAGTTACAGGTGCTGTTAATTACACAAATTAGAGAAGCATCACATGCTTTTTCGAACAGTGCCAATACTTTTGTCCCCCCCCCTTTTTATGTTTGGTGTGGAATTATATCCAATTTGGCTTTAGGACAATTCTTTTTGTGTTTTTTTCATTTAAGACAAATTAAATGAAGATAATAATACCAAATAATTTGTGTTTGCAATCATTTTCAGGAAGAAACTGGGTATTATCTGACAGAATTGCAGGGGTGTCAATACTTTTGACCATGACTATATATATATATATATATATATATATATATACATATATATATATGTATATATATATATATATATATATATATAACACGTAGGTTTAGAAGTTGAAATCATCCCACTTCTCCCCAATAAAAATCAAGAAGATAAAGGAATGTCAATGTGATCTAAACATATAAGCTGTGAGTGAACATATGATAAATGACTTGGTGAGTTCCTGAATATTCAACTTAAATTTGATTTGCATTGAAAAGATCCACTTATCTCTATCTAATATCATACAAAGAGACTTAAAACAAATGTGCCCCAAGAATTCCAATTAAAAATTACACAATTTTATTAGATTCAAAGATACAACATAAAACAAAGAGTAAAATGATGGACGGGTGATGCATGGCAAATAGCCTATAGGTGTCACCAACGCTCAACCAAGTCTAAGAACAACCATGCAGCATACAATAAGTAAAACAGGCTTATGGCATTACGTGATGGACAGTAACAATAAATGCTAAATATATACAAAATATATGCATAGATAGTAAACTGAGAATAGATTCATCTGGTGCAATAAATAGCATAAATTGTAGTCCAACTAGGACATAAGGTCTAAAGCCAAAACAAACGGTAAGTAATCAGCCTAATGTATGCAATAAATGGTAAAATGAGTCATATGCCTGAGACAAGCAATGGTTCTAGTTGGAGTACCATTTATGCTATTTATTGCACAGATCACTTTATCCTCATTTTATCATCTATGCATATATTTTGTATATATTTATCATTTATTGCTACTGTACATCACATAAATGCCATAAGCCTGTTTCACTTATTGTATGCTACATGATTGTTCTTAGACCTGGTTGAGCTTTGGTGCCACATACAGGTCCTTCTCAAAAAATTAGCATATAGTGTTAAATTTCATTATTTACCATAATGTAATGATTACAATTAAACTTTCATATATTATAGATTCATTATCCACCAACTGAAATTTGTCAGGTCTTTTATTGTTTTAATACTGATGATTTTGGCATACAACTCCTGATAACCCAAAAAACCTGTCTCAATAAATTAGCTTATCAAGAAAAGGTTCTCTAAACGACCTATTACCCTAATCTTCTGAATCAACTAATTAACTCTAAACACATGCAAAAGATACCTGAGGCTTTTATAAACTCCCTGCCTGGTTCATTACTCAAAACCCCCATCATGGGTAAGACTAGCGACCTGACAGATGTCAAGAAGGCCATCATTGACACTAGAGTTGAGCGACCTTGACCTTTTTAGAGTCGAGCCGGGTTTTGCGAAACCCGACTATGTCCAAAGTCGGGTCGAGTGAAATCGGCCGATTATGACGTAAAGTCGGGATCGACCGAAACACGAAACCCAATGCAAGTCAATGGGGCAGCATAGTCGGCAGTGAGTGGGGGCCAGGAAAACACCTAGAGTGGCCATTTTAATGTCAAAACCATCCATTCTTCTTAATGAAGCTTGTCAAGCGTAATTTACCTTATAATAATTGGAAGGCATTTGAAATTGGGGGTCATTTGGCTAAAGTTGTGGGGGGTAGGGCTGGTTCAAGTAATTAGTGGGCCCAGGAAATCTGGACCACGTCACGGCAGTGGAGCAGGGAGAGGTAAGTATTTCAACTTTGCAAGTGCTGTGAACCTGAGCAAGCAGGGGGGGCCCACTCGTTGGCATTGGCACTGGCACAGGGCCCCTCAAAGTACAGCGGTGTGTTTGCACGGCGGGGGCGCCTCCCACCGGCAGCAACACTTTTGCGTACTATGAGAGGCCCTGTGCCAGTGACGTCGCCAACTAGTATTCCTCCCCCCACCTGATGAAGGAACCTGCACTTTCATCTGCACCTTCCTCTTTGTCCCCGTGTAAGGTGGTATGGTATGCGGGAAGAGCAACCTGACTTTCAGCAGGGTCACAATGTTGTTGTGTAGCGTGCACGGGGAATGTTGCGTTATGGGTCAATGTACCAGCAGACTCATCTATCACTGGCTGGGCAATGGGCACGATGAAGTGGAAACACAGATATAGGCCCAAAGAAGAAAGTGGGCTAAATGCAGTTCAAAATTGGTAACACAGGAATAACCAGGGGGCATTGCAGTGGAGGACAACTGGAATGAGAGGCTGACACAGAGAGTAGGGCCAAATCAGTAAGTAGTCGAAATGCAGTTCAAAATTGGCAACCGTAGTAAACAGGCGGCACAGCTTTGTTCAGTGGAGGAGAACAGCAAGGAGTGGCAGACACCGATAGTAGGCCCCAAACCAACTAGTACGCCAAATGCAGTTGTTCCATTTAACCACAATTTAATGAGAGCCTGAAGATAGAAGCTCAGGAAAGGCAACCTGGGGAACACCTTGGAGTGTAACACACCATCTCTCTCCACCCCATACCCATTTTGTATGGCCTAATGCAGTGTACTTTTCTACAACTACTAAACGAGAGTCGGAAGACCGAAGCAATGGCAAGGAAACCTGGGGAACACCTTAGAGTGTAACACACCCTCTCTCTACACCCCATACCCAATTTGAAGGCCTAATGCAGTGTAGTTTCCAAGAACTACTAAACGAGAGCCGGAAGATCGAAGCTCAGGAAAGGCAACCTGGGGAACACCTTGGAGTGTAACACACCCTCTCGCTACACCCCATACCCAATTTGAAGGCCTAATGCAGCGTAGTTTCCAACAACTACTAAACGAGAGCCGGAAGATCGAAGCTCAGGAAAGGCAACCTGGGGAACACCTTGGAGTGTAACAAACCCTCTCTCTACACCCCATACCCAATTTGTAGGCCTAATGCAGCGTAGTTTCCGACAACTACTAAACGAGAGCATGAAGATCGAAGCTCAGGAAAGGCAACCTGGGGAACACCTTGGAGTGTAACACACCCTCTCTCTACACCCCATACCCAATTTGTAGGCCTAATGCAGCGTAGTTTCCGACAACTACTAAACGAGAGCCGGAATATCGAAGCTCAGGAAAGGCAACCTGGGGAACACCTTGGAGTGTAACACACCCTCTCTCTACGCCCCATACCCAATTTGTAGGCCTAATGCAGCGTAGTTTCCGACAACTACTAAACGAGAGCCGGAATATCGAAGCTCAGGAAAGGCAACCTGGGGAACACCTTGGAGTGTAACACACCCTCTCTCTACACCCCATACCCAATTTGAAGGCCTAATGCAGTGTAGTTTCCAAGAACTACTAAACGAGAGCCGGAAGATCGAAGCTCAGGAAAGGCAACCTGGGGAACACCTTGGAGTGTAACACACCCTCTCGCTACACCCCATACCCAATTTGAAGGCCTAATGCAGCGTAGTTTCCAACAACTACTAAACGAGAGCCGGAAGATCGAAGCTCAGGAAAGGCAACCTGGGGAACACCTTGGAGTGGAACACACCATCTCTCTACACCCCATACCCAATTTGAAGGCCTAATGCAGAGTAGTTTCCAAGAACTACTAAACGAGAGCCGGAAGATCGAAGCTCAGGAAAGGCAACCTGGGGAACACCTTGGAGTGTAACACAACGTCTCTCTACACGACGGAAGGGCTGATTCTTAGGAAGGAAGGCTGTTGGAAATAAGCATTGCGCGTCCGAGGGTGATTATATTCTTATTAGGTATATACTCACCCTCGGACGCGCCCTGCTTCTTTATTTGGAATGAATGTTTATTTGCAATGTGGTGTTGACTAGAGTTGAGCGACCTTGACCTTTTTAGAGTCGAGCCGGGTTTTGCGAAACCCGACTATGTCCAAAGTCGGGTCGAGTGAAATCGGCCGATTATGACGTAAAGTCGGGATCGACCGAAACACGAAACCCAATGCAAGTCAATGGGGCAGCATAGTCGGCAGTGAGTGGGGGCCAGGAAAACACCTAGAGTGGCCATTTTAATGTCAAAACCATCCATTCTTCTTAATGAAGCTTGTCAAGCGTAATTTACCTTATAATAATTGGAAGGCATTTGAAATTGGGGGTCATTTGGCTAAAGTTGTGGGGGGTAGGGCTGGTTCAAGTAATTAGTGGGCCCAGGAAATCTGGACCACGTCACGGCAGTGGAGCAGGGAGAGGTAAGTATTTCAACTTTGCAAGTGCTGTGAACCTGAGCAAGCAGGGGGGGCCCACTCGTTGGCATTGGCACTGGCACAGGGCCCCTCAAAGTACAGCGGTGTGTTTGCACGGCGGGGGCGCCTCCCACCGGCAGCAACACTTTTGCGTACTATGAGAGGCCCTGTGCCAGTGACGTCGCCAACTAGTATTCCTCCCCCCACCTGATGAAGGAACCTGCACTTTCATCTGCACCTTCCTCTTTGTCCCCGTGTAAGGTGGTATGGTATGCGGGAAGAGCAACCTGACTTTCAGCAGGGTCACAATGTTGTTGTGTAGCGTGCACGGGGAATGTTGCGTTATGGGTCAATGTACCAGCAGACTCATCTATCACTGGCTGGGCAATGGGCACGATGAAGTGGAAACACAGATATAGGCCCAAAGAAGAAAGTGGGCTAAATGCAGTTCAAAATTGGTAACACAGGAATAACCAGGGGGCATTGCAGTGGAGGACAACTGGAATGAGAGGCTGACACAGAGAGTAGGGCCAAATCAGTAAGTAGTCGAAATGCAGTTCAAAATTGGCAACCGTAGTAAACAGGCGGCACAGCTTTGTTCAGTGGAGGAGAACAGCAAGGAGTGGCAGACACCGATAGTAGGCCCCAAACCAACTAGTACGCCAAATGCAGTTGTTCCATTTAACCACAATTTAATGAGAGCCTGAAGATAGAAGCTCAGGAAAGGCAACCTGGGGAACACCTTGGAGTGTAACACACCATCTCTCTCCACCCCATACCCATTTTGTATGGCCTAATGCAGTGTACTTTTCTACAACTACTAAACGAGAGTCGGAAGACCGAAGCAATGGCAAGGAAACCTGGGGAACACCTTAGAGTGTAACACACCCTCTCTCTACACCCCATACCCAATTTGAAGGCCTAATGCAGTGTAGTTTCCAAGAACTACTAAACGAGAGCCGGAAGATCGAAGCTCAGGAAAGGCAACCTGGGGAACACCTTGGAGTGTAACACACCCTCTCGCTACACCCCATACCCAATTTGAAGGCCTAATGCAGCGTAGTTTCCAACAACTACTAAACGAGAGCCGGAAGATCGAAGCTCAGGAAAGGCAACCTGGGGAACACCTTGGAGTGTAACAAACCCTCTCTCTACACCCCATACCCAATTTGTAGGCCTAATGCAGCGTAGTTTCCGACAACTACTAAACGAGAGCATGAAGATCGAAGCTCAGGAAAGGCAACCTGGGGAACACCTTGGAGTGTAACACACCCTCTCTCTACACCCCATACCCAATTTGTAGGCCTAATGCAGCGTAGTTTCCGACAACTACTAAACGAGAGCCGGAATATCGAAGCTCAGGAAAGGCAACCTGGGGAACACCTTGGAGTGTAACACACCCTCTCTCTACGCCCCATACCCAATTTGTAGGCCTAATGCAGCGTAGTTTCCGACAACTACTAAACGAGAGCCGGAATATCGAAGCTCAGGAAAGGCAACCTGGGGAACACCTTGGAGTGTAACACACCCTCTCTCTACACCCCATACCCAATTTGAAGGCCTAATGCAGTGTAGTTTCCAAGAACTACTAAACGAGAGCCGGAAGATCGAAGCTCAGGAAAGGCAACCTGGGGAACACCTTGGAGTGTAACACACCCTCTCGCTACACCCCATACCCAATTTGAAGGCCTAATGCAGCGTAGTTTCCAACAACTACTAAACGAGAGCCGGAAGATCGAAGCTCAGGAAAGGCAACCTGGGGAACACCTTGGAGTGGAACACACCATCTCTCTACACCCCATACCCAATTTGAAGGCCTAATGCAGAGTAGTTTCCAAGAACTACTAAACGAGAGCCGGAAGATCGAAGCTCAGGAAAGGCAACCTGGGGAACACCTTGGAGTGTAACACAACGTCTCTCTACACGACGGAAGGGCTGATTCTTAGGAAGGAAGGCTGTTGGAAATAAGCATTGCGCGTCCGAGGGTGATTATATTCTTATTAGGTATATACTCACCCTCGGACGCGCCCTGCTTCTTTATTTGGAATGAATGTTTATTTGCAATGTGGTGTTGACTTTCTCTATTATTTTGGTAATTAATGATTTTATTATTTTCATTATTTTGCATCTTCTCGGCAATAATATAAAGAAGACGCGACAGGACAACACTCGGTGGATGCCATATGTGTGTTTTCAATTTAAAAAAACTTTCAGTTAACTACTTGCAGGAGAAAGTAATTGTAGCTGGTGGCCATTTTTAGTACTGTACCAGATTAGAGTTGTGTGTTTGTTTTTAATGTTAAAATGTCTGCATTTGATATCTCACCAGTATTTTCTTTTTTATAAGCAAAATACTTATTTTTATATTTTCTGATGTTGGTTCCAGGGGTACACGGCCAGCAGTGCCCTGGTCAGTGTAGTAGTAGTTGAAAGAATGGACCGCAGACAGGCATCGAAGGCCTAAAATAATAACACATGGCTGTAGGCAATTTTAAATTGGTTCCAGGGGTACACGGACAGCAGTGGTGTGGTCAGTGGAGGCCTAGTGGAAGGAGTGACCGCAGACAGGCATCGAAGGCCTAAAATAATAACACATGGCTGTAGGCAATTTTAAATTGGTTCCAGGGGTACACGGGCAGCAGTGACCTGGTCAGTGTAGTAGTAGTTGAAAGAATGGACCGCAGACAGGCATCGAAGGCCTAAAATAAAAAAATTGGGCTGGCTGTAGGCAATTTTAAATTGGTTCCAGGGGTACACGGACAGCAGTGGTGTGGTCAGTGGAGGCCTAGTGGAAGGAGTGACCGCAGACAGGCATCGAAGGCCTAAAATAATAACACATGGCTGTAGGCAATTTTAAATTGGTTCCAGGGGTACACGGACAGCAGTGGTGTGGTCAGTGGAGGCCTAGTGGAAGGAGTGACCGCAGACAGGCATCGAAGGCCTAAAATAATAACACATGGCTGTAGGCAATTTTAAATTGGTTCCAGGGGTACACGGACAGCAGTGACCTGGTCAGTGTAGTAGTAGTTGAAAGAATGGACCGCAGACAGGCATCGAAGGCCTAAAATAAAAAAATTGGGCTGGCTGTAGGCAATTTTAAATTGGTTCCAGGGGTACACGGGCAGCAGTGGTGTGGTCAGTGGAGGCCTAGTGGAAGGAGTGACCGCAGACAGGCATCGAAGGCCTAAAATAATAACACATGGCTGTAGGCAATTTTAAATTGGTTCCAGGGGTACACGGACAGCAGTGGTGTGGTCAGTGGAGGCCTAGTGGAAGGAGTGACCGCAGACAGGCATCGAAGGCCTAAAATAATAACACATGGCTGTAGGCAATTTTAAATTGGTTCCAGGGGTACACGGACAGCAGTGACCTGGTCAGTGTAGTAGTAGTTGAAAGAATGGACCGCAGACAGGCATCGAAGGCCT
The DNA here is from genome assembly GCF_032444005.1 of Ranitomeya imitator. Classification (NCBI taxonomy): domain Eukaryota; kingdom Metazoa; phylum Chordata; class Amphibia; order Anura; family Dendrobatidae; genus Ranitomeya; species Ranitomeya imitator. The sequence continues at coordinate 147,652,746 of NC_091288.1, read as the reverse complement.
AAAATAAAAAAATTGGGCTGGCTGTAGGCAATTTTAAATTGGTTCCAGGGGTACACGGACAGCAGTGGTGTGGTCAGTGGAGGCCTAGTGGAAGGAGTGACCGCAGACAGGCATCGAAGGCCTAAAATAATAACACATGGCTGTAGGCAATTTTAAATTGGTTCCAGGGGTACACGGACAGCAGTGGTGTGGTCAGTGGAGGCCTAGTGGAAGGAGTGACCGCAGACAGGCATCGAAGGCCTAAAATAATAACACATGGCTGTAGGCAATTTTAAATTGGTTCCAGGGGTACACGGACAGCAGTGACCTGGTCAGTGTAGTAGTAGTTGAAAGAATGGACCGCAGACAGGCATCGAAGGCCTAAAATAAAAAAATTGGGCTGGCTGTAGGCAATTTTAAATTGGTTCCAGGGGTACACGGGCAGCAGTGGTGTGGTCAGTGGAGGCCTAGTGGAAGGAGTGACCGCAGACAGGCATCGAAGGCCTAAAATAATAACACATGGCTGTAGGCAATTTTAAATTGGTTCCAGGGGTACACGGACAGCAGTGGTGTGGTCAGTGGAGGCCTAGTGGAAGGAGTGACCGCAGACAGGCATCGAAGGCCTAAAATAATAACACATGGCTGTAGGCAATTTTAAATTGGTTCCAGGGGTACACGGGCAGCAGTGACCTGGTCAGTGTAGTAGTAGTTGAAAAAATGGACCGCAGACAGGCATCGAATGCCTAAAATAATAACACATGGCTGTAGGCAATTTTAAATTGGTTCCAGGGGTACACGGGCAGCAGTGACCTGGTCAGTGTAGTAGTAGTTGAAAGAATGGACCGCAGACAGGCATCGAAGGCCTAAAATAAAAAAATTGGGCTGGCTGTAGGCAATTTTAAATTGGTTCCAGGGGTACACGGACAGCAGTGGTGTGGTCAGTGGAGGCCTAGTGGAAGGAGTGACCGCAGACAGGCATCGAAGGCCTAAAATAATAACACATGGCTGTAGGCAATTTTAAATTGGTTCCAGGGGTACACGGACAGCAGTGGTGTGGTCAGTGGAGGCCTAGTGGAAGGAGTGACCGCAGACAGGCATCGAAGGCCTAAAATAATAACACATGGCTGTAGGCAATTTTAAATTGGTTCCAGGGGTACACGGACAGCAGTGGTGTGGTCAGTGGAGGCCTAGTGGAAGGAGTGACCGCAGACAGGCATCGAAGGCCTAAAATAATAACACATGGCTGTAGGCAATTTTAAATTGGTTCCAGGGGTACACGGGCAGCAGTGACCTGGTCAGTGTAGTAGTAGTTGAAAGAATGGACCGCAGACAGGCTTAGAAGGCCTAACATAACAAACTTGGGCTGGCTGTAGGCACTTTTAAATTGGTTCCAGGGGTACACGGGCAGCAGTGGTCTGGTCAGTGGAAGTCTAGTGGAAGGAGTGACCGCAGACAGGCTTCCAAGGCCTAACATAACAAACTTGGGCTGGCTGTAGGCACTTTTAAATTGGTTCCAGGGGTACACGGGCAGCAGTGGTCTGGTCAGTGGAAGTCTAGTGGAAGGAGTGACCGCAGACAGGCTTCCAAGGCCTAACATAACAAACTTGGGCTGGCTGTAGGCACTTTTAAATTGGTTCCAGGGGTACACGGGCAGCAGTGGTCTGGTCAGTGGAAGTCTAGTGGAAGGAGTGACCGCAGACAGGCTTCCAAGGCCTAACATAACAAACTTGGGCTGGCTGTAGGCACTTTTAAATTGGTTCCAGGGGTACACGGGCAGCAGTGGTCTGGTCAGTGGAAGTCTAGTGGAAGGAGTGACCGCAGACAGGCTTCCAAGGCCTAACATAACAAACTTGGGCTGGCTGTAGGCACTTTTAAATTGGTTCCAGGGGTACACGGGCAGCAGTGGTCTGGTCAGTGGAAGTCTAGTGGAAGGAGTGACCGCAGACAGGCTTCGAAGGCCTAACATAACAAAATTGGGCTGGCTGTAGGCACTTTAAATTGGTTCCAGGGGTACATGGGCAGCAGTGTATGGTCAGTGGAAGTCTAGTGGAAGGAGTGACGGCAGACAGTCTTCGAAGGCCTAACATAACAAAATTGGGCTGACTGTAGGCACTTTTAAATTGGTTCCAGGGTAACACGGCCAGCAGTGGCCTGGTCAGTGTAGTAGTTGTAGAAAGAAGGGACCGCAGACAGGCTTCGAAGGCCTAACATAACAAAAATGTCAAAACAATGGTATTGTCAGTGCCAGGCATTGAAGGATGTCAGCGGCTAGACTACACATTGGTGAAGCTGTGAGAGATAATTTTGCTAGTGGTAGAGCACTGTTTGAGCTGGGGGGGGGAACTGTCTTGTGGCCGGCGGTACAGGCACAGGGCCCCTCATATTACAACGGTGTGTCTGACGTTGGGTGCGCACCACCACCGCCAGAGACACTTTATTGTACTATGAGGGACCCAGTGGCAGTGCCGTCGACCAAAAGCGGCCACACCCACCTCTTCAGACAAACAGCACTCTCAAGGGTCCAAGCGCAAAGTGGCGATAGCACGGCCCCGTGTGGGGAGTTTGGCCATTTCGTGAGGTGGAAACATGTCGTATGCTGGACAATCAGGTGAAGAAAATTACGAGATTGGAAAAGTCATTCAGAATAGTCCACAGGCAAGACCTTTTCATAGGAAAGCTAGGTGTCAGCCGGGCAGGGTGGGGCAAAAGATTTTGAAATCCAGTTGTGGTTCATTTTAATGAAGGTTAGATCATCTACATTTTGGGTAGCCAGACGAGTCCTTTTTTCTGTTAGTATTGAACCTGCAGCACTGAATACTCTTTCTGATAGGACACTAGCTGCCGGGCAAGCAAGCTCCTGCAATGCATATTCTGCCAATTCTGGCCAGGTGTCTAATTTGGATGCCCAGTAATCAAATGGGAATGACGGTTGAGGGAGAACGTCGATAAGGGATGAAAAATAGTTTGTAACCATACTGGACAAATGTTGTCTCCTGTCACTTTGAATTGATGCTGCAGTACCTGTCCTGTCTGCGGTCATAGAAAAATCACTCCACAACCTGGTCAGAAAACCCCTCTGTCCAACGCCACTTCTGATTTCTGCCCCTCTAACACCTCTGGTCTGCTGGCCCCTGGAGCTCGTGTGAGAACGATCACGGGCGCTGTGTGCAGGGAATGCCAGAAGCAAACGGTCAACAAGAGTTGATTGTTTTGTTGCTAATATTAGTTCCAAGTTCTCATGTGGCATAATATTTTGCAATTTGCCTTTATAGCGAGGATCAAGGAGGCAGGCCAACCAGTAATCGTCATCGTTCATCATTTTTGTAATGCGTGTGTCCCTTTTGAGGATACGCAAGGCATAATCCGCCATGTGGGCCAAAGTTCCCGTTGTCAAATCTGCGGTTGTGCTTGGTTGAGGGGCAGTTGCAGGCAAATCTACGTCACTTGTGTCCCTCAAAAAACCAGAACCCGGCCTTGCCACGCCACCAATTTCCCGTGCCCCCGGGAAAGCTTCCTCATTAAAAATATACTCATCCCCATCATCCTCCTCATCCTCCACCTCCTCTTCGCCCGGTACCTCGTCATGTACACTGCCCTGACCAGACAATCGCTGACTGTCATCAAGGCTTTCCTCTTCCTCTGGTGCAGACGCCTGATCCTTTATGTGCGTCAAACTTTGCATCAGCAGACGCATTAGGGGGATGCTCATGCTTATTATGGCGTTGTCTGCACTAACCAGCCGTGTGCATTCCTCAAAACACTGAAGGACTTGACACATGTCTTGAATCTTCGACCACTGCACACCTGACAACTCCATGTCTGCCATCCTACTGCCTGCCCGTGTATGTGTATCCTCCCACAAAAACATAACAGCCCGCCTCTGTTCGCACAGTCTCTGAAGCATGTGCAGTGTTGAGTTCCACCTTGTTGCAACGTCTATGATTAGGCGATGCTGGGGAAGGTTCAAAGAACGCTGATAGGTCTGCATACGGCTGGAGTGTACAGGCGAACGGCGGATATGTGCGCAAAGTCCACGCACTTTGAGGAGCAGGTCGGATAACCCCGGATAACTTTTCAGGAAGCACTGCACCACCAGGTTTAAGGTGTGAGCCAGGCAAGGAATGTGTTTCAGTTGGGAAAGGGAGATGGCAGCCATGAAATTCCTTCCGTTATCACTCACTACCTTGCCTGCCTCAAGATCTACAGTGCCCAGCCACGACTGCGTTTCTTGCTGCAAGAACTCGGACAGAACTTCCGCGGTGTGTCTATTGTCGCCCAAACACTTCATAGCCAATACAGCCTGCTGACGTATGCCAGTAGCTGCCCCATAATGGGAGACCTGGTGTGCAACAGTGGCAGGTGCGGATGGAGTGTTTGTGCGACTGCGGTCTGTGGACGAGCTCTTGCTTCTGCAGGAGGACGAGGAGGAGGAGGAGGAGGGGGTGCGAACGGCTACAGACAACTGTTTACTAGACCGTGGGCTAGGCAGAACTGTCCCAAACTTGCTGTCCCCTGTGGACCCTGAATCCACCACATTTACCCAGTGTGCCGTGATGGACACGTAACGTCCCTGGCCATGCCTACTGGTCCATGCATCTGTTGTCAGGTGCACCTTTGTGCTCACAGATTGCCTGAGTGCATGGACGATGCGCTCTTTAACATGCTGGTGGAGGGCTGGGATGGCTTTTCTGGAAAAAAAGTGTCGACTGGGTAGCTCGTAGCGTGGTACAGCGTAGTCCATCAGGTCTTTGAAAGCTTCGCTTTCAACTAACCGGTAGGGCATCATCTCTAACGAGATTAGTCTAGCTATGTGGGCGTTCAAACCCTGTGTACGCGGATGCGAGGCTAAGTATTTCCTTTTTCTAACCATAGTCTCATGTAGGGTGAGCTGGACTGGAGAGCTGGAGATCGTGGAACTAGCGGGGGTGCCGGTGGACATGGCAGACTGAGAGACGGTGGGAGATGGTATTGTTGCCGCCGGTGCCCTAGATGCAGTGTTTCCTACTACGAAACTGGTGATTCCCTGACCCTGACTGCTTTGGCCTGGCAAAGATACCTGCACAGATACAGCAGGTGGTGCGCTAAATGGTGGTCCTACACTGCCGGAAGGGATGTTGCGTTGATGACTAGCTTCATTGGCCGAGGGTGCAACAACCTTAAGGGACGTTTGGTAGTTAGTCCAAGCTTTCAAATGCATGGTGGTTAAATGTCTATGCATGCAACTAGTATTGAGACTTTTCAGATTCTGACCTCTGCTTAAGGAAGTAGAACATTTTTGACAGATGACTTTGCGCTGATCAATTGGATGTTGTTTAAAAAAATGCCAGACTGCACTCTTTCTAGCATCGGATACCTTTTCAGGCATTGCAGACTGAGCTTTAACCGGATGGCCACGCTGTCCTCCACCAGGTTTTGGCTTTGCCACGCGTTTTGGGCAAGATACGGGCCCGGCAGATGGAACCTGTGGCGATGTTGATGCCTGCTGCGGCCCCTCCTCCTCCTCTGCTTCAGAACTGCTGCCGCCTGCACCCTGTTCCCCCAATGGCTGCCAATCGGGGTCAAGAACTGGGTCATCTAATAACTCTTCTTGTACCTCCTGCGCAACTTCGTCTGTGTCACCGTGTCGTTCGGTGGTATAGCGTTCGTGATGGGGCAACATAGTCTCATCAGGGTCTGATTCTTGATCAGCACCCTGCGAGGGCAATGTTGTGGTCTGAGTCAAAGGACCAGCATAGTAGTCTGGCTGTGGCTGTGCGTCAGTGCACTCCATGTCAGATTCAATTTGTAATGGGCATGGACTGTTAACTGCTTCACTTTCTAAGCCAGGGACGGTATGTGTAAAGAGCTCCATGGAGTAACCCGTTGTGTCGCCTGCTGCATTCTTCTCTGTTGTTGTTTTTGCTGAAGAGGACAAGGAAGTGACTTGTCCCTGACCGTGAACATCCACTAACGACGCGCTGCTTTTACTTTTACCAGTTTCACGAGATGAGGCAAAAGAGCTAGAGGCTGAGTCAGCAAGATAAGCCAAAACTTGCTCTTGCTGCTCCGGCTTTAAAAGCGGTTTTCCTAATCCCAGAAAAGGGAGCGTTCGAGGCCTTGTGTAGCCGGACGACGAACCTGGCTCCACAGCTCCAGACTTAGGTGCAATATTTTTTCCCCCACGACCACCTGATGCTCCACCACTACCACTACCCTCATTACCAGCTGACAATGAACGCCCCCGGCCACGACCTCTTCCACTAGACTTCCTCATTGTTTTAAAAACGTAACCAAACTAACGTTATTTGTTGCAGTCACACAACTTACACGGTGAGCTATAACTTCAGTATGATTTAGCTACCCCTTTACAGGTTGGTGAGACCACAGCGAAAATCAGGCCCAATGTTACACACTCTTTTTTTGGTGGCTGCAAATTAGAGAGATGCCCCACACGCAGGACTGTCACTGAAGCACAAATGTTAATATTAATGTCACACTATTATTTTTTTTTTATTTTTATTTTTTTCAGGAACACTTTAGAAACCCCCCCAAAAAAAAAAAATAGATTTTTGCAGGGAGAATTTAGAAAACAAATGTAACAAACTATATGCTTTCTATGGGCCACTGAGTGAGAGATGACGCACACAGGAATCAGGAGTGGCACACAAGCCCAGAGGCCAATATTTTTCTACCAATGATTGATGGAGTTATTTTCTCTGGTAGATTTTGGAACCCAAATCAAGGAAAAAAAATGTAGGCTTTCTATGGACCACAATTGGAGAGAGAGAGAGAGAGAGATGGCACACCCAGGAGTCAAGACTGGCACACAAGCAGAAAGGCCAATATTAATCTCCCACTGTTTTTTTTTTGTTTTTTTTTTTTTGTTTTTTTTTCAGGGAGACTTTAGAAAAAAAAATAATAAAAAAAATATGATTTTATCAGGAAGAATTTAGAAACCAAATAAAATAAAATGATTTTTTCAGGGAGAATTTATAAAACAAATAAAAACAAAAATAGGCGTTCTATGGCCCACTGACTGAGAGATGACGCACACAGGAGTCAGGAGTGGCACACAAACCCAGAGGCCAATATTTTTCTACCAATGATTGATGTAGTTATTTTCTCTGGTAGATTTTAGAACCCAAATCAAGGAAAAAAAATATAGGCTTTCTATGGACCACAATTGGAGAGAGAGAGAGAGAGAGAGAGAGAGAGAGAGAGAGAGAGATGGCACACCCAGGAGTCAAGACTGGCACACAAGCAGAAAGGCCAATATTAATCTCCCACTGTTTTTTTTGGTTGTTTTTTTTTTTTTTTTTTTCAGGGAGACTTTAGAAAAAAAAATAATAAAAAAAATATGATTTTATCAGGAAGAATTTAGAAACCAAATAAAATAAAATGATTTTTTCAGGGAGAATTTATAAAACAAATAAAACCAAAAATAGGCGTTCTATGGCCCACTGACTGAGAGATGACGCACCCAGGAGTCAAGACTGGCACACAAGCAGAAAGGCCAATATTAATCTCCCACTGTTTTTTTTGGTTGTTTTTTTTTTTTTTTTTTCAGGGAGACTTTAGAAAAAAAAATAATAAAAAAAATATGATTTTATCAGGAAGAATTTAGAAACCAAATAAAATAAAATGATTTTTTCAGGGAGAATTTATAAAACAAATAAAACCAAAAATAGGCGTTCTATGGCCCACTGACTGAGAGATGACGCACCCAGGAGTCAAGACTGGCACACAAGCAGAAAGGCCAATATTAATCTCCCACTGTTTTTTTTTTTTTTTTTCAGGGAGACTTTAGAAAAAAAAATAATAAAAAAAATATGATTTTATCAGGAAGAATTTAGAAACCAAATAAAATAAAATGATTTTTTCAGGGAGAATTTAGAAAACAAATAAAACCAAAAATAGGCGTTCTATGGCCCACTGACTGAGAGATGACGCACACAGGAGTCAGGAGTGGCACACAAACCCAGAGGCCAATATTTTTCTACCAATGATTGATGTAGTTATTTTCTCTGGTAGATTTTAGAACCCAAATCAAGGAAAAAAAATATAGGCTTTCTATGGACCACAATTGGAGAGAGAGAGAGAGAGAGAGAGAGAGAGAGATGGCACACCCAGGAGTCAAGACTGGCACACAAGCAGAAAGGCCAATATTAATCTCCCACTGTTTTTTTGGTTGTTTTTTTTTTTTTTTTTTCAGGGAGACTTTAGAAAAAAAAATAATAAAAAAAATATGATTTTATCAGGAAGAATTTAGAAACCAAATAAAATAAAATGATTTTTTCAGGGAGAATTTATAAAACAAATAAAACCAAAAATAGGCGTTCTATGGCCCACTGACTGAGAGATGACGCACCCAGGAGTCAAGACTGGCACACAAGCAGAAAGGCCAATATTAATCTCCCACTGTTTTTTTTGGTTGTTTTTTTTTTTTTTTTTTCAGGGAGACTTTAGAAAAAAAAATAATAAAAAAAATATGATTTTATCAGGAAGAATTTAGAAACCAAATAAAATAAAATGATTTTTTCAGGGAGAATTTATAAAACAAATAAAACCAAAAATAGGCGTTCTATGGCCCACTGACTGAGAGATGACGCACCCAGGAGTCAAGACTGGCACACAAGCAGAAAGGCCAATATTAATCTCCCACTGTTTTTTTTTTTTTTTTTCAGGGAGACTTTAGAAAAAAAAATAATAAAAAAAATATGATTTTATCAGGAAGAATTTAGAAACCAAATAAAATAAAATGATTTTTTCAGGGAGAATTTAGAAAACAAATAAAACCAAAAATAGGCGTTCTATGGCCCACTGACTGAGAGATGACGCACACAGGAGTCAGGAGTGGCACACAAACCCAGAGGCCAATATTTTTCTACCAATGATTGATGTAGTTATTTTCTCTGGTAGATTTTAGAACCCAAATCAAGGAAAAAAAATATAGGCTTTCTATGGACCACAATTGGAGAGAGAGAGAGAGAGAGAGAGAGAGAGAGAGATGGCACACCCAGGAGTCAAGACTGGCACACAAGCAGAAAGGCCAATATTAATCTCCCACTGTTTTTTTGGTTGTTTTTTTTTTTTTTTTTTCAGGGAGACTTTAGAAATAAAAATAATAAAAAAAATATGATTTTATCAGGAAGAATTTAGAAACCAAATAAAATAAAATGATTTTTTCAGGGAGAATTTAGAAAACAAATAAAACCAAAAATATGCGTTCTATGGCCCACTGACTGAGAGAGAGAGAGAGATGGAACGCTTAGTACTGGCACACAAGCCCAAAGGGCAATATTAATCTCCCTTTTTTTTTCCAGGGAGAATTTCTGAAACCCAAAAAAAAAATAAAATAGGCTTTCTATGGCCCACTATTTGTGAGAGAGATGGGACGCTCAGGACTGGCACAGATGGCACGCTCAGGACTGGCACAGAAGCCCAGAGGCCAATATTAATCTCCCTTTTTTTCTGGGAGAATTTATAAAACCAAAAAAATATTTAAATAGGCTTTCTATGGCCCACTATTTGTGAGAGAGATGGCACGCTCAGGACTGGCACAGATGGCACGCTCACAACTGGCACACAAGCCCAGAGGCCAATATTAATCTCCCTTTTTTCAGGGAGAATTTCTAAAACCCAAAAAAAAAATAAAATAGGCTTTCTATGGCCCACTATTTGTGAGAGAGATGGGACGCTCAGGACTGGCACAGATGGCACGCTCAGGACTGGCACAGAAGCCCAGAGGCCAATATTAATCTCCCTTTTTTTCTGGGAGAATTTATAAAACCAAAAAAATATTTAAATAGGCTTTCTATGGCCCACTATTTGTGAGAGAGATGGCACGCTCAGGACTGGCACAGATGGCACGCTCACAACTGGCACACAAGCCCAGAGGCCAATATTAATCTCCCTTTTTTCAGGGAAAATTGATAAAACAAAAAAAAAAATTAAATAGGCTTTCTATGGCCCACTATTTGTGAGAGAGATGGCACGCTCAGGGCTGGCTGGCACAGATGGCACGCTCAGGACTGGCACACAAGCCCAGAGGCCAATATTAATCTCCCTTTTTTTCTGGGAGAATTTATAAAACCAAAAAAATATTTAAATAGGCTTTCTATGGCCCACTATTTGTGAGAGAGATGGCACGCTCAGGACTGGCACAGATGGCACGCTCACAACTGGCACACAAGCCCAGAGGCCAATATTAATCTCCCTTTTTTCAGGGAAAATTGATAAAACAAAAAAAAAAATTAAATAGGCTTTCTATGGCCCACTATTTGTGAGAGAGATGGCACGCTCAGGGCTGGCTGGCACAGATGGCACGCTCAGGACTGGCACACAAGCCCAGAGGCCAATATTAATCTCCCTTTTTTTCTGGGAGAATTTATAAAACCAAAAAAATATTTAAATAGGCTTTCTATGGCCCACTATTTGTGAGAGAGATGGCACGCTCAGGACTGGCACAGATGGCACGCTCACAACTGGCACACAAGCCCAGAGGCCAATATTAATCTCCCTTTTTTCAGGGAAAATTTATAAAACAAAAAAAAAAATTAAATAGGCTTTCTATGGCCCACTATTTGTGAGAGAGATGGCACGCTCAGGGCTGGCACAGATGGCACGCTCAGGACTGGCACACAAGCCCAGAGGCCAATATTAATCTCCCTTTTTTTCAGGGAGAATTTATAAAACCAAAAAAAAAAATAAATAGGCTTTCTATGGCCCACTATTTGTGAGAGAGATGGCACACTCAGGACTGGCACACAAGCCCAAAGGCCAATATTAATCTCCCACTGTATTTTTATCAGGGAGAATTTATACACCCCACAAAAAAAAATACAGAAAAATGAAAAGGCTTTCTATGGCCCACTATGTGAGAGAGATGGCACACACAGGGATGGCACTCTAGCAGAAATGCCAAATTGCCAATCTTAATCTCCCACCAAAAAAAAAAAAAAAAAAAAAAACAGGGAATGTCCTACAATTACTATCTCCCTGCCTGCAGTAATCTCAGCCAGGTATGGCAGGCAGCTACTATCTCCCTGCCTGCAGTAATCTCAGCCAGGTATGGCAGGCAGCAATAAGGAGTGGACTGATGCACAAATGAAATAAAAAGTGTGGACAAACAAAAAAGATAGCTGTGCAGAAAGGAAGGAACAAGAGGATTTGTGCTTTGAAAAAAGCAGTTGGTTTGCACAGCGGCGTACACACAGCAATGCAGCTATCAGGGAGCCTTCTAGGGCAGCCCAATGAGCTACAGCGCTGAGGGGAAAAAAAAAAAAAAAAAAACTTCCACTGTCCCTGCACACCGAGGGTGGTGTTGGACAGTGCAAATCGCTGCAGCACAAGCGGTTTTGTGGTTAATGGACCCTGCCTAACGCTATCCCTGCTTCTGACAAAGCGGCAGCAACCTCTCCCTAAGCTCAGATCAGCAGCAGTAAGATGGCGGTCGGCGGGAACGCCTCTTTATAGCCCCTGTGACGTCGCAGACAGCAAGCCAATCACTGCAATGCCCTTCTCTAAGATGGTGGGGACCAGGACCTATGTCATCACGCTGCCCACACTCTGCGTTTACCTTCATTGGCTGAGAAATGGCGCTTTTCGCGTCATTGAAACGCGACTTTGGCGCGAAAGTCGCGTACCGCATGGCCGACCCCGCACAGGGGTCGGATCGGGTTTCATGAAACCCCGACTTAGCCAAAAGTCGGCGACTTTTGAAAATGTTCGACCCGTTTCGCTCAACCCTAGTGTTGACTTTCTCTATTATTTTGGTAATTAATGATTTTATTATTTTCATTATTTTGCATCTTCTCGGCAATAATATAAAGAAGACGCGACAGGACAACACTCGGTGGATGCCATATGTGTGTTTTCAATTTAAAAAAACTTTCAGTTAACTACTTGCAGGAGAAAGTAATTGTAGCTGGTGGCCATTTTTAGTACTGTACCAGATTAGAGTTGTGTGTTTGTTTTTAATGTTAAAATGTCTGCATTTGATATCTCACCAGTATTTTCTTTTTTATAAGCAAAATACTTATTTTTATATTTTCTGATGTTGGTTCCAGGGGTACACGGCCAGCAGTGCCCTGGTCAGTGTAGTAGTAGTTGAAAGAATGGACCGCAGACAGGCATCGAAGGCCTAAAATAATAACACATGGCTGTAGGCAATTTTAAATTGGTTCCAGGGGTACACGGACAGCAGTGGTGTGGTCAGTGGAGGCCTAGTGGAAGGAGTGACCGCAGACAGGCATCGAAGGCCTAAAATAATAACACATGGCTGTAGGCAATTTTAAATTGGTTCCAGGGGTACACGGGCAGCAGTGACCTGGTCAGTGTAGTAGTAGTTGAAAGAATGGACCGCAGACAGGCATCGAAGGCCTAAAATAAAAAAATTGGGCTGGCTGTAGGCAATTTTAAATTGGTTCCAGGGGTACACGGACAGCAGTGGTGTGGTCAGTGGAGGCCTAGTGGAAGGAGTGACCGCAGACAGGCATCGAAGGCCTAAAATAATAACACATGGCTGTAGGCAATTTTAAATTGGTTCCAGGGGTACACGGACAGCAGTGGTGTGGTCAGTGGAGGCCTAGTGGAAGGAGTGACCGCAGACAGGCATCGAAGGCCTAAAATAATAACACATGGCTGTAGGCAATTTTAAATTGGTTCCAGGGGTACACGGACAGCAGTGACCTGGTCAGTGTAGTAGTAGTTGAAAGAATGGACCGCAGACAGGCATCGAAGGCCTAAAATAAAAAAATTGGGCTGGCTGTAGGCAATTTTAAATTGGTTCCAGGGGTACACGGGCAGCAGTGGTGTGGTCAGTGGAGGCCTAGTGGAAGGAGTGACCGCAGACAGGCATCGAAGGCCTAAAATAATAACACATGGCTGTAGGCAATTTTAAATTGGTTCCAGGGGTACACGGACAGCAGTGGTGTGGTCAGTGGAGGCCTAGTGGAAGGAGTGACCGCAGACAGGCATCGAAGGCCTAAAATAATAACACATGGCTGTAGGCAATTTTAAATTGGTTCCAGGGGTACACGGACAGCAGTGACCTGGTCAGTGTAGTAGTAGTTGAAAGAATGGACCGCAGACAGGCATCGAAGGCCTAAAATAAAAAAATTGGGCTGGCTGTAGGCAATTTTAAATTGGTTCCAGGGGTACACGGACAGCAGTGGTGTGGTCAGTGGAGGCCTAGTGGAAGGAGTGACCGCAGACAGGCATCGAAGGCCTAAAATAATAACACATGGCTGTAGGCAATTTTAAATTGGTTCCAGGGGTACACGGACAGCAGTGGTGTGGTCAGTGGAGGCCTAGTGGAAGGAGTGACCGCAGACAGGCATCGAAGGCCTAAAATAATAACACATGGCTGTAGGCAATTTTAAATTGGTTCCAGGGGTACACGGACAGCAGTGACCTGGTCAGTGTAGTAGTAGTTGAAAGAATGGACCGCAGACAGGCATCGAAGGCCTAAAATAAAAAAATTGGGCTGGCTGTAGGCAATTTTAAATTGGTTCCAGGGGTACACGGGCAGCAGTGGTGTGGTCAGTGGAGGCCTAGTGGAAGGAGTGACCGCAGACAGGCATCGAAGGCCTAAAATAATAACACATGGCTGTAGGCAATTTTAAATTGGTTCCAGGGGTACACGGACAGCAGTGGTGTGGTCAGTGGAGGCCTAGTGGAAGGAGTGACCGCAGACAGGCATCGAAGGCCTAAAATAATAACACATGGCTGTAGGCAATTTTAAATTGGTTCCAGGGGTACACGGGCAGCAGTGACCTGGTCAGTGTAGTAGTAGTTGAAAAAATGGACCGCAGACAGGCATCGAATGCCTAAAATAATAACACATGGCTGTAGGCAATTTTAAATTGGTTCCAGGGGTACACGGGCAGCAGTGACCTGGTCAGTGTAGTAGTAGTTGAAAGAATGGACCGCAGACAGGCATCGAAGGCCTAAAATAAAAAAATTGGGCTGGCTGTAGGCAATTTTAAATTGGTTCCAGGGGTACACGGACAGCAGTGGTGTGGTCAGTGGAGGCCTAGTGGAAGGAGTGACCGCAGACAGGCATCGAAGGCCTAAAATAATAACACATGGCTGTAGGCAATTTTAAATTGGTTCCAGGGGTACACGGACAGCAGTGGTGTGGTCAGTGGAGGCCTAGTGGAAGGAGTGACCGCAGACAGGCATCGAAGGCCTAAAATAATAACACATGGCTGTAGGCAATTTTAAATTGGTTCCAGGGGTACACGGACAGCAGTGGTGTGGTCAGTGGAGGCCTAGTGGAAGGAGTGACCGCAGACAGGCATCGAAGGCCTAAAATAATAACACATGGCTGTAGGCAATTTTAAATTGGTTCCAGGGGTACACGGGCAGCAGTGACCTGGTCAGTGTAGTAGTAGTTGAAAGAATGGACCGCAGACAGGCTTAGAAGGCCTAACATAACAAACTTGGGCTGGCTGTAGGCACTTTTAAATTGGTTCCAGGGGTACACGGGCAGCAGTGGTCTGGTCAGTGGAAGTCTAGTGGAAGGAGTGACCGCAGACAGGCTTCCAAGGCCTAACATAACAAACTTGGGCTGGCTGTAGGCACTTTTAAATTGGTTCCAGGGGTACACGGGCAGCAGTGGTCTGGTCAGTGGAAGTCTAGTGGAAGGAGTGACCGCAGACAGGCTTCCAAGGCCTAACATAACAAACTTGGGCTGGCTGTAGGCACTTTTAAATTGGTTCCAGGGGTACACGGGCAGCAGTGGTCTGGTCAGTGGAAGTCTAGTGGAAGGAGTGACCGCAGACAGGCTTCCAAGGCCTAACATAACAAACTTGGGCTGGCTGTAGGCACTTTTAAATTGGTTCCAGGGGTACACGGGCAGCAGTGGTCTGGTCAGTGGAAGTCTAGTGGAAGGAGTGACCGCAGACAGGCTTCCAAGGCCTAACATAACAAACTTGGGCTGGCTGTAGGCACTTTTAAATTGGTTCCAGGGGTACACGGGCAGCAGTGGTCTGGTCAGTGGAAGTCTAGTGGAAGGAGTGACCGCAGACAGGCTTCGAAGGCCTAACATAACAAAATTGGGCTGGCTGTAGGCACTTTAAATTGGTTCCAGGGGTACATGGGCAGCAGTGTATGGTCAGTGGAAGTCTAGTGGAAGGAGTGACGGCAGACAGTCTTCGAAGGCCTAACATAACAAAATTGGGCTGACTGTAGGCACTTTTAAATTGGTTCCAGGGTAACACGGCCAGCAGTGGCCTGGTCAGTGTAGTAGTTGTAGAAAGAAGGGACCGCAGACAGGCTTCGAAGGCCTAACATAACAAAAATGTCAAAACAATGGTATTGTCAGTGCCAGGCATTGAAGGATGTCAGCGGCTAGACTACACATTGGTGAAGCTGTGAGAGATAATTTTGCTAGTGGTAGAGCACTGTTTGAGCTGGGGGGGGGAACTGTCTTGTGGCCGGCGGTACAGGCACAGGGCCCCTCATATTACAACGGTGTGTCTGACGTTGGGTGCGCACCACCACCGCCAGAGACACTTTATTGTACTATGAGGGACCCAGTGGCAGTGCCGTCGACCAAAAGCGGCCACACCCACCTCTTCAGACAAACAGCACTCTCAAGGGTCCAAGCGCAAAGTGGCGATAGCACGGCCCCGTGTGGGGAGTTTGGCCACTTCGTGAGGTGGAAACATGTCGTATGCTGGACAATCAGGTGAAGAAAATTACGAGATTGGAAAAGTCATTCAGAATAGTCCACAGGCAAGACCTTTTCATAGGAAAGCTAGGTGTCAGCCGGGCAGGGTGGGGCAAAAGATTTTGAAATCCAGTTGTGGTTCATTTTAATGAAGGTTAGATCATCTACATTTTGGGTAGCCAGACGAGTCCTTTTTTCTGTTAGTATTGAACCTGCAGCACTGAATACTCTTTCTGATAGGACACTAGCTGCCGGGCAAGCAAGCTCCTGCAATGCATATTCTGCCAATTCTGGCCAGGTGTCTAATTTGGATGCCCAGTAATCAAATGGGAATGACGGTTGAGGGAGAACGTCGATAAGGGATGAAAAATAGTTTGTAACCATACTGGACAAATGTTGTCTCCTGTCACTTTGAATTGATGCTGCAGTACCTGTCCTGTCTGCGGTCATAGAAAAATCACTCCACAACCTGGTCAGAAAACCCCTCTGTCCAACGCCACTTCTGATTTCTGCCCCTCTAACACCTCTGGTCTGCTGGCCCCTGGAGCTCGTGTGAGAACGATCACGGGCGCTGTGTGCAGGGAATGCCAGAAGCAAACGGTCAACAAGAGTTGATTGTTTTGTTGCTAATATTAGTTCCAAGTTCTCATGTGGCATAATATTTTGCAATTTGCCTTTATAGCGAGGATCAAGGAGGCAGGCCAACCAGTAATCGTCATCGTTCATCATTTTTGTAATGCGTGTGTCCCTTTTGAGGATACGCAAGGCATAATCCGCCATGTGGGCCAAAGTTCCCGTTGTCAAATCTGCGGTTGTGCTTGGTTGAGGGGCAGTTGCAGGCAAATCTACGTCACTTGTGTCCCTCAAAAAACCAGAACCCGGCCTTGCCACGCCACCAATTTCCCGTGCCCCCGGGAAAGCTTCCTCATTAAAAATATACTCATCCCCATCATCCTCCTCATCCTCCACCTCCTCTTCGCCCGGTACCTCGTCATGTACACTGCCCTGACCAGACAATCGCTGACTGTCATCAAGGCTTTCCTCTTCCTCTGGTGCAGACGCCTGATCCTTTATGTGCGTCAAACTTTGCATCAGCAGACGCATTAGGGGGATGCTCATGCTTATTATGGCGTTGTCTGCACTAACCAGCCGTGTGCATTCCTCAAAACACTGAAGGACTTGACACATGTCTTGAATCTTCGACCACTGCACACCTGACAACTCCATGTCTGCCATCCTACTGCCTGCCCGTGTATGTGTATCCTCCCACAAAAACATAACAGCCCGCCTCTGTTCGCACAGTCTCTGAAGCATGTGCAGTGTTGAGTTCCACCTTGTTGCAACGTCTATGATTAGGCGATGCTGGGGAAGGTTCAAAGAACGCTGATAGGTCTGCATACGGCTGGAGTGTACAGGCGAACGGCGGATATGTGCGCAAAGTCCACGCACTTTGAGGAGCAGGTCGGATAACCCCGGATAACTTTTCAGGAAGCACTGCACCACCAGGTTTAAGGTGTGAGCCAGGCAAGGAATGTGTTTCAGTTGGGAAAGGGAGATGGCAGCCATGAAATTCCTTCCGTTATCACTCACTACCTTGCCTGCCTCAAGATCTACAGTGCCCAGCCACGACTGCGTTTCTTGCTGCAAGAACTCGGACAGAACTTCCGCGGTGTGTCTATTGTCGCCCAAACACTTCATAGCCAATACAGCCTGCTGACGTATGCCAGTAGCTGCCCCATAATGGGAGACCTGGTGTGCAACAGTGGCAGGTGCGGATGGAGTGTTTGTGCGACTGCGGTCTGTGGACGAGCTCTTGCTTCTGCAGGAGGACGAGGAGGAGGAGGAGGAGGGGGTGCGAACGGCTACAGACAACTGTTTACTAGACCGTGGGCTAGGCAGAACTGTCCCAAACTTGCTGTCCCCTGTGGACCCTGAATCCACCACATTTACCCAGTGTGCCGTGATGGACACGTAACGTCCCTGGCCATGCCTACTGGTCCATGCATCTGTTGTCAGGTGCACCTTTGTGCTCACAGATTGCCTGAGTGCATGGACGATGCGCTCTTTAACATGCTGGTGGAGGGCTGGGATGGCTTTTCTGGAAAAAAAGTGTCGACTGGGTAGCTCGTAGCGTGGTACAGCGTAGTCCATCAGGTCTTTGAAAGCTTCGCTTTCAACTAACCGGTAGGGCATCATCTCTAACGAGATTAGTCTAGCTATGTGGGCGTTCAAACCCTGTGTACGCGGATGCGAGGCTAAGTATTTCCTTTTTCTAACCATAGTCTCATGTAGGGTGAGCTGGACTGGAGAGCTGGAGATCGTGGAACTAGCGGGGGTGCCGGTGGACATGGCAGACTGAGAGACGGTGGGAGATGGTATTGTTGCCGCCGGTGCCCTAGATGCAGTGTTTCCTACTACGAAACTGGTGATTCCCTGACCCTGACTGCTTTGGCCTGGCAAAGATACCTGCACAGATACAGCAGGTGGTGCGCTAAATGGTGGTCCTACACTGCCGGAAGGGATGTTGCGTTGATGACTAGCTTCATTGGCCGAGGGTGCAACAACCTTAAGGGACGTTTGGTAGTTAGTCCAAGCTTTCAAATGCATGGTGGTTAAATGTCTATGCATGCAACTAGTATTGAGACTTTTCAGATTCTGACCTCTGCTTAAGGAAGTAGAACATTTTTGACAGATGACTTTGCGCTGATCAATTGGATGTTGTTTAAAAAAATGCCAGACTGCACTCTTTCTAGCATCGGATACCTTTTCAGGCATTGCAGACTGAGCTTTAACCGGATGGCCACGCTGTCCTCCACCAGGTTTTGGCTTTGCCACGCGTTTTGGGCAAGATACGGGCCCGGCAGATGGAACCTGTGGCGATGTTGATGCCTGCTGCGGCCCCTCCTCCTCCTCTGCTTCAGAACTGCTGCCGCCTGCACCCTGTTCCCCCAATGGCTGCCAATCGGGGTCAAGAACTGGGTCATCTAATAACTCTTCTTGTACCTCCTGCGCAACTTCGTCTGTGTCACCGTGTCGTTCGGTGGTATAGCGTTCGTGATGGGGCAACATAGTCTCATCAGGGTCTGATTCTTGATCAGCACCCTGCGAGGGCAATGTTGTGGTCTGAGTCAAAGGACCAGCATAGTAGTCTGGCTGTGGCTGTGCGTCAGTGCACTCCATGTCAGATTCAATTTGTAATGGGCATGGACTGTTAACTGCTTCACTTTCTAAGCCAGGGACGGTATGTGTAAAGAGCTCCATGGAGTAACCCGTTGTGTCGCCTGCTGCATTCTTCTCTGTTGTTGTTTTTGCTGAAGAGGACAAGGAAGTGACTTGTCCCTGACCGTGAACATCCACTAACGACGCGCTGCTTTTACTTTTACCAGTTTCACGAGATGAGGCAAAAGAGCTAGAGGCTGAGTCAGCAAGATAAGCCAAAACTTGCTCTTGCTGCTCCGGCTTTAAAAGCGGTTTTCCTAATCCCAGAAAAGGGAGCGTTCGAGGCCTTGTGTAGCCGGACGACGAACCTGGCTCCACAGCTCCAGACTTAGGTGCAATATTTTTTCCCCCACGACCACCTGATGCTCCACCACTACCACTACCCTCATTACCAGCTGACAATGAACGCCCCCGGCCACGACCTCTTCCACTAGACTTCCTCATTGTTTTAAAAACGTAACCAAACTAACGTTATTTGTTGCAGTCACACAACTTACACGGTGAGCTATAACTTCAGTATGATTTAGCTACCCCTTTACAGGTTGGTGAGACCACAGCGAAAATCAGGCCCAATGTTACACACTCTTTTTTTGGTGGCTGCAAATTAGAGAGATGCCCCACACGCAGGACTGTCACTGAAGCACAAATGTTAATATTAATGTCACACTATTATTTTTTTTTTATTTTTATTTTTTTCAGGAACACTTTAGAAACCCCCCAAAAAAAAAAAAATAGATTTTTGCAGGGAGAATTTAGAAAACAAATGTAACAAACTATATGCTTTCTATGGGCCACTGAGTGAGAGATGACGCACACAGGAATCAGGAGTGGCACACAAGCCCAGAGGCCAATATTTTTCTACCAATGATTGATGGAGTTATTTTCTCTGGTAGATTTTGGAACCCAAATCAAGGAAAAAAAATGTAGGCTTTCTATGGACCACAATTGGAGAGAGAGAGAGAGAGAGATGGCACACCCAGGAGTCAAGACTGGCACACAAGCAGAAAGGCCAATATTAATCTCCCACTGTTTTTTTTTTTTTTTTTTTTTTTTTTTTTTCAGGGAGACTTTAGAAAAAAAAATAATAAAAAAAATATGATTTTATCAGGAAGAATTTAGAAACCAAATAAAATAAAATGATTTTTTCAGGGAGAATTTATAAAACAAATAAAAACAAAAATAGGCGTTCTATGGCCCACTGACTGAGAGATGACGCACACAGGAGTCAGGAGTGGCACACAAACCCAGAGGCCAATATTTTTCTACCAATGATTGATGTAGTTATTTTCTCTGGTAGATTTTAGAACCCAAATCAAGGAAAAAAAATATAGGCTTTCTATGGACCACAATTGGAGAGAGAGAGAGAGAGAGAGAGAGAGAGAGAGAGATGGCACACCCAGGAGTCAAGACTGGCACACAAGCAGAAAGGCCAATATTAATCTCCCACTGTTTTTTTTGGTTGTTTTTTTTTTTTTTTTTTTCAGGGAGACTTTAGAAAAAAAAATAATAAAAAAAATATGATTTTATCAGGAAGAATTTAGAAACCAAATAAAATAAAATGATTTTTTCAGGGAGAATTTATAAAACAAATAAAACCAAAAATAGGCGTTCTATGGCCCACTGACTGAGAGATGACGCACCCAGGAGTCAAGACTGGCACACAAGCAGAAAGGCCAATATTAATCTCCCACTGTTTTTTTTGGTTGTTTTTTTTTTTTTTTTTTCAGGGAGACTTTAGAAAAAAAAATAATAAAAAAAATATGATTTTATCAGGAAGAATTTAGAAACCAAATAAAATAAAATGATTTTTTCAGGGAGAATTTATAAAACAAATAAAAACAAAAATAGGCGTTCTATGGCCCACTGACTGAGAGATGACGCACACAGGAGTCAGGAGTGGCACACAAACCCAGAGGCCAATATTTTTCTACCAATGATTGATGTAGTTATTTTCTCTGGTAGATTTTAGAACCCAAATCAAGGAAAAAAAATATAGGCTTTCTATGGACCACAATTGGAGAGAGAGAGAGAGAGAGAGAGAGAGAGAGAGAGAGAGATGGCACACCCAGGAGTCAAGACTGGCACACAAGCAGAAAGGCCAATATTAATCTCCCACTGTTTTTTTTGGTTGTTTTTTTTTTTTTTTTTTTCAGGGAGACTTTAGAAAAAAAAATAATAAAAAAAATATGATTTTATCAGGAAGAATTTAGAAACCAAATAAAATAAAATGATTTTTTCAGGGAGAATTTATAAAACAAATAAAACCAAAAATAGGCGTTCTATGGCCCACTGACTGAGAGATGACGCACCCAGGAGTCAAGACTGGCACACAAGCAGAAAGGCCAATATTAATCTCCCACTGTTTTTTTTGGTTGTTTTTTTTTTTTTTTTTTCAGGGAGACTTTAGAAAAAAAAATAATAAAAAAAATATGATTTTATCAGGAAGAATTTAGAAACCAAATAAAATAAAATGATTTTTTCAGGGAGAATTTATAAAACAAATAAAACCAAAAATAGGCGTTCTATGGCCCACTGACTGAGAGATGACGCACCCAGGAGTCAAGACTGGCACACAAGCAGAAAGGCCAATATTAATCTCCCACTGTTTTTTTTTTTTTTTTTCAGGGAGACTTTAGAAAAAAAAATAATAAAAAAAATATGATTTTATCAGGAAGAATTTAGAAACCAAATAAAATAAAATGATTTTTTCAGGGAGAATTTAGAAAACAAATAAAACCAAAAATAGGCGTTCTATGGCCCACTGACTGAGAGATGACGCACACAGGAGTCAGGAGTGGCACACAAACCCAGAGGCCAATATTTTTCTACCAATGATTGATGTAGTTATTTTCTCTGGTAGATTTTAGAACCCAAATCAAGGAAAAAAAATATAGGCTTTCTATGGACCACAATTGGAGAGAGAGAGAGAGAGAGAGAGAGAGAGAGAGAGAGATGGCACACCCAGGAGTCAAGACTGGCACACAAGCAGAAAGGCCAATATTAATCTCCCACTGTTTTTTTGGTTGTTTTTTTTTTTTTTTTTTCAGGGAGACTTTAGAAAAAAAAATAATAAAAAAAATATGATTTTATCAGGAAGAATTTAGAAACCAAATAAAATAAAATGATTTTTTCAGGGAGAATTTATAAAACAAATAAAACCAAAAATAGGCGTTCTATGGCCCACTGACTGAGAGATGACGCACCCAGGAGTCAAGACTGGCACACAAGCAGAAAGGCCAATATTAATCTCCCACTGTTTTTTTTGGTTGTTTTTTTTTTTTTTTTTTCAGGGAGACTTTAGAAAAAAAAATAATAAAAAAAATATGATTTTATCAGGAAGAATTTAGAAACCAAATAAAATAAAATGATTTTTTCAGGGAGAATTTATAAAACAAATAAAACCAAAAATAGGCGTTCTATGGCCCACTGACTGAGAGATGACGCACCCAGGAGTCAAGACTGGCACACAAGCAGAAAGGCCAATATTAATCTCCCACTGTTTTTTTTGGTTGTTTTTTTTTTTTTTTTTTCAGGGAGACTTTAGAAAAAAAAATAATAAAAAAAATATGATTTTATCAGGAAGAATTTAGAAACCAAATAAAATAAAATGATTTTTTCAGGGAGAATTTAGAAAACAAATAAAACCAAAAATAGGCGTTCTATGGCCCACTGACTGAGAGATGACGCACACAGGAGTCAGGAGTGGCACACAAACCCAGAGGCCAATATTTTTCTACCAATGATTGATGTAGTTATTTTCTCTGGTAGATTTTAGAACCCAAATCAAGGAAAAAAAATATAGGCTTTCTATGGACCACAATTGGAGAGAGAGAGAGAGAGAGAGAGAGAGAGAGAGAGATGGCACACCCAGGAGTCAAGACTGGCACACAAGCAGAAAGGCCAATATTAATCTCCCACTGTTTTTTTGGTTGTTTTTTTTTTTTTTTTTTCAGGGAGACTTTAGAAATAAAAATAATAAAAAAAATATGATTTTATCAGGAAGAATTTAGAAACCAAATAAAATAAAATGATTTTTTCAGGGAGAATTTAGAAAACAAATAAAACCAAAAATATGCGTTCTATGGCCCACTGACTGAGAGAGAGAGAGAGATGGAACGCTTAGTACTGGCACACAAGCCCAAAGGGCAATATTAATCTCCCTTTTTTTTTCCAGGGAGAATTTCTGAAACCCAAAAAAAAAATAAAATAGGCTTTCTATGGCCCACTATTTGTGAGAGAGATGGGACGCTCAGGACTGGCACAGATGGCACGCTCAGGACTGGCACAGAAGCCCAGAGGCCAATATTAATCTCCCTTTTTTTCTGGGAGAATTTATAAAACCAAAAAAATATTTAAATAGGCTTTCTATGGCCCACTATTTGTGAGAGAGATGGCACGCTCAGGACTGGCACAGATGGCACGCTCACAACTGGCACACAAGCCCAGAGGCCAATATTAATCTCCCTTTTTTCAGGGAGAATTTCTAAAACCCAAAAAAAAAATAAAATAGGCTTTCTATGGCCCACTATTTGTGAGAGAGATGGGACGCTCAGGACTGGCACAGATGGCACGCTCAGGACTGGCACAGAAGCCCAGAGGCCAATATTAATCTCCCTTTTTTTCTGGGAGAATTTATAAAACCAAAAAAATATTTAAATAGGCTTTCTATGGCCCACTATTTGTGAGAGAGATGGCACGCTCAGGACTGGCACAGATGGCACGCTCACAACTGGCACACAAGCCCAGAGGCCAATATTAATCTCCCTTTTTTCAGGGAAAATTGATAAAACAAAAAAAAAAATTAAATAGGCTTTCTATGGCCCACTATTTGTGAGAGAGATGGCACGCTCAGGGCTGGCTGGCACAGATGGCACGCTCAGGACTGGCACACAAGCCCAGAGGCCAATATTAATCTCCCTTTTTTTCTGGGAGAATTTATAAAACCAAAAAAATATTTAAATAGGCTTTCTATGGCCCACTATTTGTGAGAGAGATGGCACGCTCAGGACTGGCACAGATGGCACGCTCACAACTGGCACACAAGCCCAGAGGCCAATATTAATCTCCCTTTTTTCAGGGAAAATTGATAAAACAAAAAAAAAAATTAAATAGGCTTTCTATGGCCCACTATTTGTGAGAGAGATGGCACGCTCAGGGCTGGCTGGCACAGATGGCACGCTCAGGACTGGCACACAAGCCCAGAGGCCAATATTAATCTCCCTTTTTTTCTGGGAGAATTTATAAAACCAAAAAAATATTTAAATAGGCTTTCTATGGCCCACTATTTGTGAGAGAGATGGCACGCTCAGGACTGGCACAGATGGCACGCTCACAACTGGCACACAAGCCCAGAGGCCAATATTAATCTCCCTTTTTTCAGGGAAAATTTATAAAACAAAAAAAAAAATTAAATAGGCTTTCTATGGCCCACTATTTGTGAGAGAGATGGCACGCTCAGGGCTGGCACAGATGGCACGCTCAGGACTGGCACACAAGCCCAGAGGCCAATATTAATCTCCCTTTTTTTCAGGGAGAATTTATAAAACCAAAAAAAAAAATAAATAGGCTTTCTATGGCCCACTATTTGTGAGAGAGATGGCACACTCAGGACTGGCACACAAGCCCAAAGGCCAATATTAATCTCCCACTGTATTTTTATCAGGGAGAATTTATACACCCCACAAAAAAAAATACAGAAAAATGAAAAGGCTTTCTATGGCCCACTATGTGAGAGAGATGGCACACACAGGGATGGCACTCTAGCAGAAATGCCAAATTGCCAATCTTAATCTCCCACCAAAAAAAAAAAAAAAAAAAAAACAGGGAATGTCCTACAATTACTATCTCCCTGCCTGCAGTAATCTCAGCCAGGTATGGCAGGCAGCTACTATCTCCCTGCCTGCAGTAATCTCAGCCAGGTATGGCAGGCAGCAATAAGGAGTGGACTGATGCACAAATGAAATAAAAAGTGTGGACAAACAAAAAAGATAGCTGTGCAGAAAGGAAGGAACAAGAGGATTTGTGCTTTGAAAAAAGCAGTTGGTTTGCACAGCGGCGTACACACAGCAATGCAGCTATCAGGGAGCCTTCTAGGGCAGCCCAATGAGCTACAGCGCTGAGGGGAAAAAAAAAAAAAAAAAAACTTCCACTGTCCCTGCACACCGAGGGTGGTGTTGGACAGTGCAAATCGCTGCAGCACAAGCGGTTTTGTGGTTAATGGACCCTGCCTAACGCTATCCCTGCTTCTGACAAAGCGGCAGCAACCTCTCCCTAAGCTCAGATCAGCAGCAGTAAGATGGCGGTCGGCGGGAACGCCTCTTTATAGCCCCTGTGACGTCGCAGACAGCAAGCCAATCACTGCAATGCCCTTCTCTAAGATGGTGGGGACCAGGACCTATGTCATCACGCTGCCCACACTCTGCGTTTACCTTCATTGGCTGAGAAATGGCGCTTTTCGCGTCATTGAAACGCGACTTTGGCGCGAAAGTCGCGTACCGCATGGCCGACCCCGCACAGGGGTCGGATCGGGTTTCATGAAACCCCGACTTAGCCAAAAGTCGGCGACTTTTGAAAATGTTCGACCCGTTTCGCTCAACCCTAATTGACACCCTCAAGCAAGAGGGTAAGACGCAGAAAGAAATTTCTCAACAAATAGGCTGTTCCCAGAGTGCTGTATCAAGGCACCTCAATGGTAAGTCTGTTGGAAGGAAACAATGTGGCAGAAAACGCTGTACAACGAGAAGAGGAGACCGGACCCTGAGGAAGATTGTGGAGAAGGACCGATTCCAGACCTTGGGGAACACAGGCGTGTGCAGGAAATGGGCTACAGGTGCCGCATTCCCCAGGTAAAGCCACTTTTGAACCATAAACAGCGGCAGAGGCGCCTGACCTGGGCTACAGAGAAGCAGCACTGGACTGTTGCTAAGTGGTCCCAAGTACTTTTTTCTGATGAAAGCAAATTTTGCATGTCATTCGGAAATCAAGGTGCCAGAGTCTGGAGGAAGACTGGGGAGAAGGAAATGCCAAAATGCCTGAAGTCCAGTGTCAAGTACCCACAGTCAGTGATGGTGTGGGGTGCCATGTCAGCTGCTGGTGTTGGTCCACTGTGTTTCATCAAGGGCAGGGTCAATGCAGCTAGCTATCAGGAGATTTTGGAGCACTTCATGCTTCCATCGGCTGAAATGCTTTATGGAGATGAAGATTTCATTTTTCAGCACGACCTGGCACCTGCTCACAGTGCCAAAACCACTGGTAAATGGTTTACTGACCATGGTATTACTGTGCTCAATTGGCCTGCCAACTCTCCTGACCTGAACCCCATAGAGAATCTGTGGGATATTGTGAAGAGAAAGTTGAGAGACGCAAGACCCAACACTCTGGATGAGCTTAAGGCCGCTATTGAAGCATCCTGGGCCTCCATAACATCTCAGCAGTGTCACAGGCTGATTGCCTCCATGCCACGCCGCATTGAAGCAGTCATTTCTGCCAAAGGATTCCCGACCAAGTATTGAGTGCATAACTGAACATTATTATTTGTTGGTTTTTTTGTTTGTTATTAAAAAACACTTTTATTTGATTGGATGGGTGAAATATGCTAATTTATTGAGACAGGTTTTTTGGGTTATCAGGAGTTGTATGCCAAAATCATCAGTATTAAAACAATAAAAGACCTGACAAATTTCAGTTGGTGGATAATGAATCTATAATATATGAAAGTTTAATTGTAATCATTACATTATGGTAAATAATGAAATTTAACACTATATGCTAATTTTTTGAGAAGGACCTGTATATACTTACTGCCATGCATCAGCCATTCATCTTTTCACTCTTTGATTAGGTTGTATCTCTGTATCTAATAAAATTGTGTAATTTTTAATTGGAGTTCTTTGTCTGCATTGTTTCTATGTTTCTATGTTCCTGTATGCGTTGAACCTTTTGGCTATCTGTCCTATATATAGGTACTTGTTAGACTTCTACCTAATAACTTCACATATAAGTACCTTAGCTAATTGCTGTACTTTAGATTTGTCCAATACCATACAAGTAGCATGAAAATCAAATAAATAGAGACGTACAATACACAATCAAAGAAATCTAACTGATCATTTGTACAGTATTAAAATCTGTATAAAAAGACTGGGAGAGGTGAAGAAACTCTTGGGGTTCAAAACTCTTGGGGTTCATAGTCGAAAGTTTCTTCCCAACGGAAAACACAAAATTTGAGCATATTGTTGTATTCCACAGTTAAAATCTGCAGCAAATGTTGAGTAATTGTATCAAACATCTGGACAGACTGTGATTCAAATTGTGTTTTCCTCTACATTCATATCTTATGCTAAATTTAACATTCGGGTTGGACGCTTCTACTAGACAGCAGTGCATTGTGTGAGTTGAAATGACAGCCACACTGAACTGTTAGGTCATACGTCTAAAAGCTGAGTGGAGATAAATCTCTGTCTGTTAGTAGGGGCCACTAACAGAAAATAGCTGTAAATAATACAGAAACAAGATCAAATAACTCAAAACTTGGATCAAATTGATCAACTGTTTATGTGCATTTATGCACTGAAATATTTTGGAAAGTAGCATGAAAAATGGAACCTGACATTACACAGATTGTGGTCTCCAAAGAGCCATCAGTTGTTCATGCCAATGAAACCGGTAAAAGTAATTGCATGATTTATAGGTTTGACGTAGACACCAAAATAGCAAAATACTGAAGTATTGGTTCTATTTCTGACCAACAAGCTGTGATTGTCTGCTTCATTTACATAAATGCTCTGACTTAATTAGAGGGGAATGCTCATAAAATCAAAACGGAAAACTAGGAATGCCAAACTTCATTTATGGTATCCTCACAAATACAATGTTGCATGCTGTATTTGAAAACATATTTTTCTTTCCGTATTTTGCAGCTTTTGAAATTATGTTTGGATCGACTTTTGCAATAACCTTATCCATTATCCTCATGTTAGGCTTATAATTGCCAAGATCTCACCAAGAGAGCAATGCTCAGCGCTGCATGATATGTTTTGCAGAAGGCCATAAATAAATTAGTGCTCTGAGTGTTTTAATAGGATATAGCAATGATGCGCATTGTTCGGAAAAGGAAAACGCTAACACATGAAGTCATGCTCTGCTGTTTGAGGACAAGGGGCTCTGGGGAAATATAGGGAGCATTATCTTAATGTAATGCAGGTGGATTCAAGAACAGCATAAATATACAAAACATTTTCTGTTCCATATGTAAGCATATCATTTATATAGTTAATACACACACATGACTGTACTGGGGGAGTAAAATTTAGTAATTATTCCTGTTTCCAGAACGGAGAGCCCTGATATGACTCCCATTACCACCTATTACAAAACTAGCCATAATCTTCAGGAAACAAAATGTCACTAGAATTGTATTAGTCCCATAAAAAAACATTAATTAGTGTTAATGAGAAAAAAGCTGCCAAGCTGATCAGGTTCATGTCAAGATATCTGTCAATTAAAAATAGGCATCCACAGACAGACATTGTACAGGTCACTACATTTAGATGGTCTGAGGAGCTCCCTGGTATACATGATTTTATACTTTTTACATGGAGGCAGCCTTTACTACAAGGGCCTTCTGGCCTCTGTCTACAAAGGAACTGATGACAGGTGGAGTAGGTTATGGGGATAACAAATCCATTACATCAGAACTTGAAATGCGGGAACAGTAACAAAACTATAACCCATAAAACCTAGTTGTGATGAAGAGAGCGCTAAATAGGGTGATACCCTACGGTGGGACAGTAGGTAAGTGCCGGTTACGCTCACCTGGTGGAGTTGTGACAGGCACAACTCACATGTAATCATGAAGAACAACATCTTTTTCTGCCCCATGGCTGGTGGGTAAATCCTCCAGAAGATATTGGATCCAGTTGAATAAAACATGCAAGGGGGGCTGCGCTGCTCGTTTAATCCAATTCTTCAACAATGATGATATTAAATATTCTTGTTAATGACAAAGCGTTTCAACGAAATACTGGCAGCTTTATCAAGTGAGAAAAACAAATGTAATTTGTGCTTTTTCCAGCTAGATCCAAAACCAACTAAAAACATAGTCAAGGTTCCTATCTAGTGGGTTAAACAGTTCATTACAAATGCAGCAATAGTAGTTAAACCGTCTAAAAATGAATTTCAGAAGGCTATTCAAGAGTTAAATTGCCAAATTACCAGGAATTAGACCCGGGATAGCGTCATATATCGATCCAATGTTCAGTAACGTGGACTAGAATAGTATAGAACATACAATTACTGGCAATGCCTGTAGCCCAACAAGGATTTGAATTGAATGCCTTGTGAGTTCACTGGCCATCAAACCCACCTGTTGATCGGTTTATTAACTAGTCCTTTTGATTGGCTCGGAGCATGACCAATATTCATGAAGTAATACCGAAAGATGAGGTGGGATGGGGGGAATGGGAGGTTGGAAGCTCACGACGCTGATGACTTCAGTTCTCAGGAGGAGTTAATCTGGTGGGTGATGTACCCACTTGTGATTACAGCCATAGTGAAGAGGAGGAGGAGGAGAAATTCATCGACACATCCAACCGGATAATAAAAATGAATATTTATTTAATCAGATTAAACGTGGTTAAAACAAAAACCTCAAAACCTGACACGTTTCTGGTGTACAACGACACCCTTACTCATAGAATACAGGCGGTCACTAAGAATATTACTATACATACTGTCAACAAATATTGAAAAACAAACCAGCAAAAACATATAATAAATAAGTCCCGAATTAATTAAACAGAATATAGAGACGAAAAATTGTGCAAACAAACTGATAAACATTAATACACAAATTAATTAAATTAATATAAAATAAATAATTTCTGAATTCCCCATACTCTGGGTAAACTTAGTGTCTAATTGCAGTATCCAGTACACCTCACGTAATGCCAAATGCTTCTGCCAATTGCCCCTCGTGCTGGACAATCAACCCTCTCAATACCATAAAAGGAAAGCTGGGATGTGTCACCTTTGTGTGTGGCAGAAAAATGTTTTTATTGAATTAATTTGCGTACTCATGTTTATCAGTTTGTTTGTACAATGTCTGGGCTCTATATTCTGTTCCCTGCTGTTGTTTTCGGTCAAAAACGACCGAACTTGAACTTTAATATTCTTTAAAATATTCAAGATGTGGCTCTGAAACCCGTGGCTGACCGACCCATCCTCATTTAAGTCAATGAACCACAAGTTTCAGAACCGCATCTTGAACACCCCAAAAAATACCAAAGTTCAAAATCGGTCTCCCCAGACCGAAGTCAACAGCAGGGTTAATATGTTGGGGACTATTGGTATATGCATGCCGTTATATATAGTGACATTCTTAGTTACCTCCTATATATCCCATGAGTAAGGGGTCACTGTACACCAGAAACGCGTCAGGTTTCGAGGTTTTTGTTTTAACCATTTTTAATCTGATTAAATAAAGATCCATTTTTATTATCTGGTTGTATGTGCCGATGAATTTCCTCTCCTTCTCATCATGAAGTAATACTGTCTGGATGGTGCACATAGCGCCTGGCACGCGAGGGCTGCATTTTCTCTCCATGATTTGCCCTTCCTGTCAATATGATATGAGCGGAGACACCAATTCCTCTGCTTATAGAGCCACCGACAAGTATAAAATGGCAGCAACTGACATCGATGATTAGTGGAAAAACAAGTTTGTTGCAGATGACTATTATGCTCTATAACATACCCAGATATCCCACTTCATATTACTGTCTATAATGTGCTATTTTTCTACTGAAATGCCTTAAAGCACTATAAAGCCTAATCAGCGGATGCTGCTGAAAATAGAAAGTGTGAAAATGGATTCATGTAGGCAGGTTATGGCAGGGGAATAAGGAGAGCATTTTACTTTGGGGTTTCCCTTCTACTTTGTAAATTCCAGAAAAGAAAATATAAGTTGATATGTGTTATTATAAGAGACAGCAAGGCAATTCACAATTCTTCAGTCTTACTGATAATTGAAATTGGTCCACTATATCTAAGAAACTGTTTGGATAATTTACATCTCTTTCCCAGCCATTGGTTTTCGTTCATTTAATATATATACATGAGCAGTATTTCTAGCATGGCCATATCTCGGAATTTTAATATCTGTCAGTTGTCCAGGCATTTTTTTCAAGGTTAATCAAATAGATGTCAATAAATCTAACAATAGGGGAGTATGCATTAGAAAATGATGTGGCAAGGTGAATGGAAAGTAGTGATTTATACCCCCCACTTATTTTAATAGGAACGTTTATAAATATACATAAGTACCATATGTGCGGAACACAATACAGAAATAAAGGTGCGCATTTATTCAATAGGAATAAATATAACATAAACTTCTCATCTTACATCTTTTCTAAAGAATTTATCTAAGCAGGTAAAAGATGCACTCATTTACCAAAATAAAATAAACGTCAGGAAATCCATGCACATGTTCATAAACGAACTGTATAACGTTATATGTATTTTTGAACTACAAGTTTCTTTAAAGGGAACCTGTCACCCCGAAAATCGCGGGTGAGGTAAGCCCACCGGCATCAGGGGCATATCTACAGCATTCTGTAATGCTGTAGATAAGCCCCCGATGTTACCTGAAAGAGGAGAAAAAGACGTTAGATTATACTCACCCAGGGGCGGTCCCGCTGCTGGTCCGGTCAGATGGGCGTCTCTGGTCCGCTGCGGCGCCTCCCATCTTCATTCCAAGACGTCCTCTTCTGATCTTCAGCCACGGCTCCGGCGCAGGTGTACTTTGTCTGCCCTGTTGAGGGCAGAGCAAAGTACTGCAGTGCGCAGGCGCTGGGCCTCTCTGATCTTTCCGGCGCCTGCGCACTGCAGTACTTTGCTCTGCCCTCAACAGGGCAGCCAAAGTACGCCTGCACCGGAGCCGTGGCTGAAGATCGGAACCGCCCCTGGGTGAGTATAATCTAACGTCTTTTTCTCCTCTTTCAGGTAACATCGGGGGCTTATCTACAGCATTACAGAATGCTGTAGATAAGCCCCTGATGCCGGTGGGCTTAACTCACCGCGATTTTTAGGGTGACAGGTTCCCTTTAAACTATATGTCTCATTTATAACAAAAAATACCAGAGATTAGGTGCAAGGTGAAGCGACAGTACCTGTACACATACATCTTGGAGGGTATATAACTTTATTTCTACTATATAATTATCATTTGAAAAGCTTTAGCATTAATTTATATATTAATACATTAATATGGCAGGATCTATCTCTCCCTCATTAACTTTTCTATAAAGGACATGTCTGTAAATTATCCACTTGCTGGTTGAAGCTATTCTGTATGAGCCAATCCGCTCATTAATGAAATGCCTTAGCCCACACATGTAGTCACACAATAGATTTTTCCAACAATTCTCTTCTAAGAAAAGCAGAGAAATCTAAAATTACCCAGCAGAAATACATAATTGATTGGTGGTTGATTATGATGTGCAATGATCTGCTGCCCTACCCAGATGGCCAAGGGCACAGGGCAGCATTTTCAAGGCGGATATCCAATAATGTGCAGAGAGTAGTGCAACTAGAGTTCACAAAGCACACAGCAAAATATTCACATAAGTATTAAACTGAGTATTCTGAAAATTCTGCAAACATTTCATACATTTGTTATCATCAAATATTAACAAAATGTGTGCCACTGTGAAAACTCCTGGCGTAAAAGTCTAATGTGTCCATCTAGTCATATTTATCCTACGGATGTTTAAATAGCGTCCTTATGGCATTGAATGGGCACTTTTTTAACCCATTATCTACCAATGTCCTTTTTTTGGGACGCCTAATCTTTTGCTTCTAGCAACTAAGATTTTATAATTTTTATAATTAGGTCCAATTTTTTGTGTTGTGTTTGTAAAATGAATGTTTTCAAAATAGGAAATCGTGTCATTGTCATTTTTAATTGAATATTGGGACGCCCTTTTCTGAAAAATCCGTCCTTGTAAAAATTTTAATTTGGCAAGTAATGGGTTAAGTTGTAATTAAATGTGTGGTTTTCTTTGCTGCAGTTTTCATCTGCGTCCTCAGGATGCAGTTGAAGCTGAACACTGCTGCAGGTTTGAACCACTTTTGAAATTTTCATTATAATTATGCTTTTCGTCATTTGGACTTTAAACTTCTCTTCTTAAATTTGTGTCAGCAGATTTTAACATTGGCCTACTCATTCAGCGTGCGTTTCTGCATCATACAAACTGCTTAGGCCAGGACTCGCCCAAATTATAAGCCACAAACAGTAAGGTTGCACCATAATATACAAAGAAGGATTACTCTAGAACATTGAAACTGCATTGCTGCAATTGGATATAGGAAAAATAGAAAAAAAGCGCTATATAATGTACACATGAAATATTTATCTGCAAAAATTGCTATGAAAAAAGGAAGGTACTTTGTGCATAGATTGGCTTTTTTGCCCTGGAGAGGTGACATATCAGGACAGGGACCCAATTTACGAAAGATGCCTTGATGTGGCAATTGGGCTCACATACAGCTCTGGCAAAAATGAATAGACCACTGCAAAATTTTCAGTCTGTCTGATTTCTCTCTTTATAGGTATATTTTTAAGTCAAATGTAAATTGTTCTTTTATTCTATAAACTTCTGACAACATGTCTCCGAAATTCCAAGCAATAAATTTTGTATTTA
The DNA here is from genome assembly GCF_032444005.1 of Ranitomeya imitator. NCBI lineage: Eukaryota > Metazoa > Chordata > Amphibia > Anura > Dendrobatidae > Ranitomeya > Ranitomeya imitator. The sequence continues at coordinate 147,619,191 of NC_091288.1, read as the reverse complement.
TTTTCTGAAAATCAGAAATGGTCAAAATAACAGAAAAATGCATTACTTACAGCAGACCTTAAATAATGCCAAAAAGCCAAGTTCATAATCATTTAGAAACAACAATACTAATGTTTTAACTCAGGAAGAGTTCAGAAATCAATATTTTGTGGAATAACCATGATATTTAATCTCAGCTTTCATGCGTCTTGGCATGCTTTCCACCAGTCTTTCACACTGCTTTTGGGTGACCTTATGCCACTCCTGGTACAAAAATCTAAGCATTTCTTCTTTGTTTGATGGTGTGTGACTATCTGTCTTCCTCATGGTTATTCCACAAAATATTGATTTCTGAACACTTCCTGACTTAAAACATTAGTATTGTTGTTTCTAAATGATTATGAACTTGCTTTCTTTGCATTATTTGAGGTCTGCAAGCAATGCATTTTTTTGTTATTTTGACCATTTCCCATTTTCAGAAAATAAATACAAAATGTACTGCTTGGAACTTCAGAGACATGTTGTCAGTAGTTTATAGAATAAAAGAACAATTTACATTTTACTCAAAAATATACCCATAAGGAGAAAAATCAGACAAACTGAAAATGTTGCAGTGGTCTCTTAATTTTTGTCAGAGCTATATATTGGCCAATCTATGCACGTAGTACCTTCCTTTTTTATAGCAATTTTTGCAGATAAATATTTCATGTGTACATTATATAGCACTTTTTTCTATTTTTTCCTGTTTCCTATGCAGTTACAATGTTCTAGAGTAATCATTCTTTGTATATTATGGTGCAACCTTATTATTTGTTGCTTATATGCTTTTTTGGCTGGTGTCTATTCACACTAGTCTAGATGTGCTGGTTATTTTTTTCATGGCCCAAACTATAGACATGACTTAAAGAGTAACTAAACTTTCATTTACTTATTTTTAATCATTTTGTCCATGGAAATATTATAAAACTTTACAAATTACCTTATTAATGGATTTGTTTTCCTTCTTGTAAACAAATCTAAATGTCATCACTGTTGTTCCCCAATCTATTTGCCTGTCTTTAGCTACATTGATATCAGAACGTTCTCATTTGGAGAACAGGCAATGGCAGTGAAAGGGTCAGATCAGGACCTGTGTCTCATTATTCCATGGAGTTGTGTTGTAGGGGATTGTACTAATTAACACAATGCTCAAAGAGGGAAACAGGTGTTGTACCTTTCACTACCATCATTTGTACTCCAAATGAGTATGTTCTGATACCAATACACACAGGCAAATAGATTGGGATTCCAGGAATGAGGACAAATTCCATAATAAAGTGATTTGCAAAGTCTCATAGCTTTCCATGCTGGACAAAATTATTTAAAAAATCTCAGTTTAGCTACTCTTTAATAGGGATGAGCGAACACAAACTGAAAAGTTTGGGGTCTGTATTGGACACCTAGTGTCTGTTACCGAACTCCGAACACCTACTTATTACTGTATGTCCATACAGGAAATAAATATATCTTGGTACCGTGTTAGCCAGTGGATAGAAAAATATTTAGAATTGAGAGTCCCCCAACTGGGGGTCTGTATGTGGGGGAGACAGGGCAGAAGCTTAGAACAAGAATGAACTCCCATCGCCATACAATAAGAGAAAAAAGAATGGATCTACCGGTGGCAATACATTTCTGTCTCCCAAATCATAACATTATGGACATGAAATTACTTGTATTGAAAGGAAACTTCAAATCGCAGAAAGACAGGAGAGTCTGGGAATATAAACTGATGACGACCTTTGACACTCTTACTGCAGGAATGAATGTGTCACATGGATTTATGTCTTTTTACATCAACTAAGGAACTTGCCCCTCAGACCATGAAGGGTCATTACAACAGAGACCCTAATCACAGGACAATAAAACAATCCTTATCTAAGAATTGGCCCAATATTTATGGACGTAACTGTTTATCACCCATGGTAATTCTGCTTCATGCCACCTGGCTTATCCATGGTTTTTTTCCCCCTTTTTTTTTTCCTATACTATGTTGTGCATAAATATGTGATTCTTCAGAATTTGTTTTAGTCTTTGCCTGATGAAGAGACCTGTGTAGTCTCGAAAGCTTGCAATTTGTTACCATCTTTTCAGTTAGCCATTAAAAGGTATCAACCACTGAGGACTCTCAATTCTAAATATTTTTGTATGTCCATATTCATGTTCAGGTTTGCCAGACTGAAAAAGGTTGTTGAAAGTCTGGAGCGCAGCCAATCAACATGCTTTTGGACTGTGGGCACTTTTGGAGTCATCACAGCCATTTCAAGTATTGGCATGGCTGTGATTGGCCGGAGCAGCATGTGACTCGGACTGTATAAAGGCGGGATCATGTGTGCCACTGACATTCTGCTCTCATTAGTGTAGGGATAGGATGCAGCTGGAATGAAGCACAGATTCTGATTGTGCACTCTGCTAAAAAATTTTTATGTGTACTCTGCAACCCATATCTGTGGTAGTACTGTGCTAGTAATGTGCTTAAAGTCGCTGTACATACTCTGCAAACCCGTTTGTGAGAGTACTGTACTAAAAGCTACTGTGTGTACTCTGTCTTCCCCACCTGTTGGAGTACTGTGCTAAAAGCTGCTGTGTGCCCTCTGCCAACTCATCAGTGAGAGTACTGTGCTGATGTCACTGTGTCCTCTGCATACCCGTCAGTAAAAGTACTGTGCTTAAAGCTGCTATGTGAACTCTGCACCCCCTGGCTGTGGGAGTCCTGTCCTTTAAGCTATTGTGTGTACTCTGAATCCTCCGCCTGTGGGAGTACTGTCCTTTTAGCCTCTGTGTATTTTCTAGTAGTCCGAGAAATAAATAATTTGCATCAGCTGTCTCATTGCCATTAGTAGACCAAATAAATAATCAGGACCGCTGTGTGTTTTCTAGTAGTTTTGCAAATAAATATATCACAACAGCGATCTCATTGTCAATTCTAGGTCCCAAAAAATATTTTTCAAAACTGGTGTGTGTTTTTAAGCAGTATGTGAAATAAATAATTGGCATTAGCTGTCTAGTTGCCATTTCTAGGCTTCAAAAATATTTTTTCTGGACTGGTGTGTGTTTTTTTTAGTAGTCTGTGAAATATAATTGGCATCAGAAGTCTAGCTGCCAGTTCTAGGCAAAATAAATAATTTTTCAGGACCACTGCATTTTCTAGTACTGTTGCAAATAAATTAAGCTACACTTTCACCATTTCTTGGTGAGTAGTGTTTAGAAAAGCCATATCCAAAAATGAGGAGAGCATCAAATAATGGATGTGAACATGGCCATGGTGGTGCTGGTGTATCTGCTGGTTGAGGTGGTGTAGCTGAAAGAGACAGGATGTGGTCAATCTGTACTTGTTACTTGCCCAAATGCAATACCTTCCTCTGGCGCATGCAGGCGACAGGACGTTATGCATCCTTTCATAGGCCTGAAAACCGCTGCATGAATGGTGAAACTATAAGATATCTAAAGGTGTTAATTTGGATGGCTGAGAATGACTTAAGGTCCTTCGCATTATCTTTCACCTGGTCCACTGCAGAAAGTGCACAATTGGAACCTGACAACCATGGTCATCTGGCTTGCACATCACCCCCTTGCAGATCAGTCAAGCAGTCTGAGCCAAAAGTCATGCAGCAGTCTCTTACTTTTTGATGACTCTGCTGTTATGTGGTTCCATGGCTCATCCACCTTCCCTTGCCACAGAAGTAGAATAGACTCAGTGCACGATGTCCAACCACTTGATAGGCTGGTGGATGAGTACATGGGAGGGCTAGTGCACATGGTCAGTGGACCAGTGCTGATCATGTCAGATGATGATGAAACTCAGTTGCCAACTGCAGCATCTTTCTACTGTGTGCAGACTGGCAAGGAGGGCAGGGTTGAGAAGTCAGTGGAAGATGATGAGGGGGATAAAAAAGTCATAGACCTCACATGTAGGGGAAGCCATCCTAGTGACATGCGAAGTTCAAAGGAAGAAGAGGTGGGCCACATTACCACAGCAGCAGAGCAAAGCTAGAGCAGGGTGAAAAGGCACAGCGGGCAGCCCCAAGCCAGTATATTGGCTCCTACTGCCCAAGGTGCCGATGAAATTAGCACTCCAAAGACAACTCAAGTGCTCCCTGGCATGGCATTTCTTCAGGGAATGTTTTTACAACAAGCAACAGGTGGTTTGCATGCTGTGCCATCAGATCCTAAAGCGAGGCATACCTGTTTTCAACCTGAGCATCACCTGTATGACAAAGCATCTGAATTCCAAGCACAAGGTGCAGTGGAGTACACACCTTAATAAACATGACAGATCACAGCCTCCTCCTGCTACCTCTTTGGTTGCATTCTCGGCCTCATCCTCCTGCTCATGATCAGCAGGTACACATGCCTCCCCGCAAAGAGAGGATATGACAGGATAATCAATATCAAAAACAGAGTCACCGAGCATCTCCACACCATTCTGTGGAAGTATTCACCTTCCAGTCCCCCAAATCCTAGGGAGAAAGAAATGATATCATCCTAGCAACCTACGAGCCATGGTCCTGGATGATAGCATTTCAATAATACTGTGCTTTTCAATGCTGGCATTCCAGCGGGTAGAGATAGATAAAGATATGAAAAAGATATAGTGGTTGCTAACCTGTAGTAAGTTGTTCTCAGTCGCTACCACTTTTCCAAGCGGGCCACCATGCCCTGCACAAACATGTTGCAGACCAAATCAGATGAGCCCTGTGCAATGCCATCAGTAGCAAGGTCAGCAGAACCACCGATATGTGGACCAGTAAGCAAGGCCAGGGACATTACATCTCCCTAACTGCCCACTGGGTAAATGTAGCGGCGGCTAGAAAAGAGGCAGAAGGTGTTCTACCTCATGTTCTTCCACCACCTCGTATTGCTGGATGTTTATCTATCCAGGTTGCCTTCTCCTCTCCTTCCACTGCCACCACCTCCTCATTCAGTTGCAGGAATTCCTGCACCATCAACTTGAGCACAGCCAGGGGTAAGTGACAGCAGACTGTTCTTAATCTCCTCTGGGGAACAAATCCCACAATCAGCAAGAGTTGTCGACTGGGATCAAACAGCAGACAGATGAGTGGTTGATGATGGTGAACCTCAAGGCCGGCCTGGTGGTGTGCGATAAAGGGAGAAATCTAGTAGCAGCTCTAGGTCTAGTCAGTTTGATGCACATCCCTGACTTAGTGCAAATGCTGGTGGTGGTGAAAAACTACCCACACATGTCGGAGCTGCTGCTGAAAGTGACCGCAGCGTGTGCACTTTTGTCGTTTTCAAACTGCTGCTACTCGCCTGTTAGTGCTGCATCGTCAATTCTGCCTTCCCGCTCACCTGCTGATATGCAACGTACAAAATGGAACTCTTCCTTGCATATGCTGTAGATGTGCGTGAGCAGCAATAGTGGAGTTTCAGCTGCAGCATGCATGGCTGAGTTGCTCTGCAGGACAACACCATCTCACCACCAATGGCTGGGCCTCCATGTGAGACATGTGTGCCATGTTGTGCTGCTTCAAATAATCCAGTAATATGGCCAGCGCTGATGATTCCATCATCAGCATTACTATATCCCTTATGATGGATGATGTAGTGGCAAAGGAGTAAGAAGAGTAGGAGGAGAAGCAGAGCTAATTTACACCGTTATCAAGCCTGTCGTCAACACATGGCACTGAGGGTGGGTTACTGTCCCAACATCAGCCAGGTATCCAACTGTAAAGCCTGGGGACAGTTTGAGAGGATGAGGAGGAGGAGCCATTTTAACAGCAGGGTAGCACTTTAATCAGCTCTTGGGCATCACTGGAAAATGGCTGGGGAGATACAGAGGATCCAGAAGATATACCTCCTAGAGAGTATAGCTTGTCATTGTCTCTGGGCAGCCTGGCATACAAGAACCAATACATGCTGCAGTGCCTGTGCAATGACTGCCGAGTTGCCTGTATTGTTACCAGTGGAGATTACTTGGTGGCCTCCCTGCTGGAGTCCCGCTGCAAGGACAACATACCATCATTACTACATTTACTAGTGAGAGATTTCAAAATGCCTGAATACAAGCATATGCTGGTAGAAAAACTGTTAATGGCTTTTCCATCTGGCAGCGTGGTCTCAGTTAAACAACAAGGTAGAGGTAGAGGAGGAAGTCGCCAACGCAGCTGGGGTACCGCTAGCATCTCGCATGGTTAGCATTGTCGATATGTGGCAAAACTATATGAGCGTGCCACAACATCTGGCATCACCATCTGAAGTCCAGTGCAGTGTTTGGGGTAAGTCCGTGGTGGCGTGAGAGAGACACAGAGAGAATTTTTTCTTTTTTTAGCAGTTTGGGTATCCATTATTTTCAATAGGGTTCGGGCTCTGGTAAAAGTTTGGGTGCTGTTCTGGTCCCCAAACCGAACTTTCTAAAAAAAATTGGGTCAGGTACCAGCACCCAAACTTCTACCAGTCCATCTATCCCTAATCTTTAACTAAATATTGTTTAGTGTGTTCATTATAAGTTGGAAGTTCTAACAAGATTTCAGAACCTGAATGTAATTGAACAATTGCTTTGTTTTCACTTTGTCTGGTCAGTGATGTCTTTCACGGTCAGTTCTATAACACTGAATTTTATTTCAAAGGCAATATTGATCCAGTTACAGTATTTTTTGACCCCAGCAACACCCCTTATAACTTACACCAATAACTCACAATTTAGTACCAAGAAGATTTCAACATTCTTCCAAGTTATAATTGTAGATCCTCAATTCTATCAGATTATCTTCCACTGGTATAGAGCATGTAGGTTATATGATGTATCCCTTAAATTTATATAAGCAAATTATTATATTTACTCCAATTAAACATAAAGTGAAATAAATCTCTTGGAATCTGAATGGTTATTCTTGGAACAATATGAATTTGCATTCATCAAATAAAGCAACGTTACTGGCCTACTTTTGTGCAAGGATTTAAAAATGAAGTCTAATGAGAATCGTGATGAATCTGTTTGATCTAACTTATCTTTCATCTCTTACAGAAGTAATAGAAAGTTAATATAACAATAAGTAATGCAACAATGGAAAATACAGAAAAACAAAGAATACACACCATATCCTCAATGCACTGTAACTACATAAATGAAAGTACATTAAAGCACTATAGTATACTAGATGGTGGCTCGATTCTAACGCATCGGGTATTCTACAATATGCATGTCCACATAGTATATTGCGCAGCCCACGTAGTATATTGCCCAGTCACGTAGTATATTGCCCAGCCACGTAGTATATTGCCCAGTCACGTAGTATATTGCACAGTCACGTAGTATACAGCACAGACACGTAGTATATTGCCCAGCCACATAGTATATTGCCCAGTCACGTAGTATATTGCCCAGCCACGTAGTATATTGCCCAGCCACGTAGTATATTGCCCAGCCACGTAGTATATTGCCCAGTCACGTAGTATACAGCACAGACACGTAGTATATTGCCCAGTCACATAGTATATTTCCCAGTCACGTAGTATACAGCACAGACACGTAGTATATTGCCCAGTCACGTAGTATATTGCCCAGTCACGTAGTATATTGCCCAGTCACGTATTATATTGCTCAGTCACGTAGTATATTGCCCAGTCACGTATTATATTACCCAGTCACGTAGTATATTGCCCAGAGATGTAGTATACAGCACAGAGCCACGTAGTACATTGCCCAGCCATGTAGTATATTGCCCAGTCACGTAGTATATTGCCCAGCTATGTAGTATACAGCACAGAGCCACGTAGTATATTGCCCAGCCACATAGTATATTGCCCAGCCACATAGTATATTGCCCAGCTATGTAGTATACAGCACAGAGCCACATAGTATACAGCAGAGAGCCACGTAGTATACAGCACAGAACCACGTAGTATATTGCCCAGTCACGTAGTATATAGCACAGCCCACGCAGTATAAAACAGTGGCCACGTAATATATAGCACAGCCCACACAGTATATAACACTGCCTATGTAGTATATAGCAGCCACGCGGAATCTAACACAGCCCACGTAGTATACAGCACTAAAAAATACTTGGAGGACACCTGAGTGTGCTCGGGAAATCTCGAGTAATGAGTATATTCCCTCATCACTAATTGTAAACACTGTTTTCATCACCTAAACATATCTTTTTGGCTTGTACTTACAATTCTATCACAATATTATTATTATTATCACAATATAGTTACTATTGTTATTATTGTACAAGAACGGCAATATTGGACTTCATGTATTCATTATTCACAGTGTGCTGACGCATCGGGTATGTTGCTGTTTGTATACTGGCCACATAGTGTATTTGTGTACCTGTACATTAATTTAATACTAAAGGTATGTGAACCCTACATCGAGCCTATTAATAAGAAGAGGAGCTGGGATGCTGGCAAGTAGGAGAGCACAGCAATCACGGACTACTAACATGGCCGCTGGACTAGGGTACTGTGAATCTTTTTGCTCACCTCTTTTTATAATTAGAATTTGCATTTAAGCTAACAAGAGTCCTGGGAAATGAAAATGTCAGCAATAAAGAACATAAATATGTCATGTAGCATGAATAAAATTGTATTCATTGTATTCAGACCTACAAATATTTAAAGATCCATTGTGTCACTATAGAAAAGCAGAAGTGACAAAAGAATCATCCCTGCTCTTCATTGTTTAAGCGCCAATAATAGCTTTAGATAAGGAAATCATTTAAAAATAGTTTTATATAACGCAGGGCCTTTTATTCTCCTGCCAATTTGGGCTACAGTGCTATAGAAAATGCAACTAAAACTAAGAATATAAATATTATGAATACACCTATCAGCCGTTATTTAAAACTTTATTCCAGATATTATGTATTTTAAGGATCAGCTCTGATCTATTGAGGCATGGACTCCACAAGGCCTCATAAGGTGTGCTATAGTTTCCCGCACTATGACAATAGCACCAGATCCAGTGAATCATACGGGGTTGGCCTCAATGTATTAGTCAGGTTTTTCCAGTACATCCCACAGTTGCTCAATCAGACTGAGATTGGGGAATTTGGAGTCTGTACTTTGAACTGTTTGTTATGTTGTTCAAACAATTTTCTGAACAGTTTTGCAGTCTGGCAGTATGCGTAATCGTGTATTTGGTCTATGACAATATTTACAATGGTGGTAGATGTCAGACATTTACTTGAATGTTGGCTTTTGTCTGCTTGGCTTACTTCCATAGCTGATCCCGGTATCATCTCATCTCAAAGAAAATAAATAACAATCATGCTAGCTGTGTTAAGGTACACATTTAGCGACGCTGCAGCGATCTAGACAATGATGCCGATCGCTGCAGCGTCGCTGTGTGGTCGCTGGAGAGCTGTCACACAGACAGCTCTCCAGCGACCAACGATGCCGAAGTCCCCGGGTAACCAGGGTAAACATTGGGTTACTAAACGCAGGGCCGCGCTTTGTAACCCGATGTTTACCCTGGTTACCAGTGTAAATGTAAAAAAAAACCAAACACTACATACTTACATTCCGGTGTCTGTCGCATCCCCTGGCATTCTGCTTCCCTGCACTGTGTAAGCGCTGGCCGTAAAGCAGAGTGGTGACATCACCGCTGTGCTCTGCTTTACGGCCAGCCGGCGCTGACACAGTGCAGGGAAGCAGAACGCCGGGGGACGCAACAGACACCGGAATGTAAGCATGCAGTGTTTGGTTTTTTTTCATTTACACTGGTAACCAGGGTAAACATCGGGTTACTAAGCGCGGCCCTGAACTTAGTAACCCGATGTTTACCCTGGTTACCAGTGAAGACATCGCTGAATCGGCGTCACACATGCCGATTCAGCGATGTCTGCGGGAGATCCAGCGACGAAATAAAGTTCTGGCCTTTCTGCTCCAACCAACGATGTCACAGCAGGATCCTGATCGCTGCTGCGTGTCAAACACAACGAGATCGCTAGCCAGGACGCTGCAACGTCACGGATCGCTAGCGATATCATTGTTAAGTTGTTCAGTGTGAAGGTACCTTAAGTCTATAGACTGGGCAATTTTCTTCCAGTGTTGTAGGTAAATTCAGCAGTGGACAGAAGTCAGGTCACCGTGTGCACTCTGACTCCACATAGCTCCAAATGCAGCATGGTCTGATGGGCGGTGTACTATGACTCCTTTCTATCAGAGTCAGCACTAACGTTTTTACCAGTCTATGACATAGAATCTGCTTTTGAGACCAGACTGATCTTCACTCTCAAAAGCATCAATTGACCACCCATGACCATGTCACAAGTGCCTTAGCCTTATTTTGGTTAGTAGTATCTAGAAGTTTAACCATAATTGATGCAGAGGTTGCAATCACACCCATGCACTGGAGTCTAGGGGGCCCTAAAGTTCCTTTTGGCCCATATGAAAAGACCATTACTAATGAAGATTTTCAATAATTGAAACTTTTGTATTAGGGTCCACATGCTTCAATTTATGCCACTGGTTGTATAAACTGTATCCCAGTAAAGCTACATAATCTAGAGCAATATGTTCTAAACTATAAAATACATAATAATGTCATACATTTCTTTGGTAAATTGCATTTTAGTTCCAGATATCATGAACTGATAACACAGATAATTCATTCCATATTCAATATTTTAATGAATTTATTTTTGCATTGGATACTCAAGTTAATATCAATATCTATTCAGAAATTGTGTTAGCAAACGTGTTTCAGCCATAGTGCTATCAGCAAGCACGAAAACTATCTGAAATGTGCATAAATGCATGTGCATTGGGGCTGAAGAGTTAAGGCTGGGTTCACATTGCGTTAGTGGGTGTCCGCTGACGGAATCCGTTACATGTCGCAATTAACGCTATGTAACGGATCCGTTAGCGCACCCATTGACCGCAATGTATCGAACGCATCGCTAACGTATGCCATTTTTGGCATGCGTTAGCGATGTCCCGTTATTTTCTGACAGAACCTCGAACGCTGCTTGCAGGTCCGTTTCTCGCTAGCGCAGATTGGGCATCTGCGCTAGCGGGATCGCTAAACGAAATCCTTTTTTGCATATTGCGTTAGCGCATTCCATTAGCGTATGCGCTAAATGGATTGCACTAACGCAATGTGAACCTAGCCTTACGGATATAAATATTAACGATTCTTCAGATTTTTATTGTTACAAAAAAATGAGTAAACAAAATATCAAGTTTTAGATTAGTATTCTACGGAAAACAGGATAAGGAATTTAATATTGTTCTGTATAATGTCCACTACAAACTGTTCTATTGAAGTTTAGTAAGATCAAAAGACAGCAGCGCACAAAGCAATAATGCCAAATCCGGAGCTCTATTTATAGAATGTAAAGGGTTTTTTCTCCTGGATTTTCACTGTATCTAAGAGGCAGATCAATTGCCTGGAGTGGACATAAAATAAAGCCCTGTTGTTATTGACTGCAAGCTGCTGACTTAAGCATTCAGAGCCATCAGTTCAATCCCCAGCAATGTAACACATTGTCTTATAGCCAATGTTTTGTTCTGCTTGAGTGATGACCATCTAGAGCCGGGAAGCATGACCAGTATCCAGGAGCACTGTGTCAGCACACAATGCTTTTTCACTGCAGTTCATGTGAATTTAAATTGTTGCTTGAGGTTGCCACTTGGGCTACAACCACAGACGCATTATTGCTGTTTGCTGACAGTCATAAGACTTTTCGACATGCTGATTACAATATTTAATACGTTCATTACAAATAATGAACTAAATTGGTAAATTTACTAAGCTTAACTACACATTTCAGACTTTGTACAGCCTGTTCAGTTAGCAACATACAAAAAAAAATGGCTAAATACAGGAACACTAGCAACATTCAAAAACTGTCTCTTTAATCTGATGAAAAGGCGAATCCTTGAAACATGTTATTAATAAATGATTGAACTTTTGTTATTCAGAAGCATTAGCAACAATCTAAGGTGAGAGTTTTCATTATTGCTAGATCTCACATACTTCTGTCAATAGCATCATTCTGCGTGCAGCGCCCTGCTTTTCTTCTTTTTCAGTTTGTTTCAGGGTCTGCGTCTCACCTTGGTCTACCAGTATGAGCCAATGAGAGGTTTTAGAACAGAAGAGGGTTGTTTAACCTCCAATACAACACTGAAGCTCTCATTCTAGGATGAGTCGGATACAAAATGTTCAGGTCTATTTACAGCACTTTATTCATTCTGTATCTAGACTGGCCAAGACAAGAAACAGTGATGATAGCAAAGTACAAGGTCGGTCATGTAAATGGATACACAAAAAAATGGGAATGGTTGGTGATATCAACTTCCTGTTTGTGGCACATTAGTATATGAGAGAGGAAGAGGGTCTTGTGACACATTAAACTTATTGAGAATTTCACAAGAAAAACAATGGTGTGCTTGGCTTTAACATATCTTTATTATTTCATGAGTTATTTCTAAGTTTATCTTTGTTTACAGTGATTTACATGTCGCAGAGGTTAACACGTGAGGAGCGGATAGAAATTGTGTTGATGTCTGGTGAACGCAGTACCCGGGTCACTGCAGCAGATTTCAATGCAAGACACCCCACGCAAAAAAAACTGTCACCATTCCCATGTTATTTAGGTGCATCCATATATGTGGCCCACCCTGTACAATGAAATGTAAAATACATTGACTGCTATACTCTTTCAAACAGTTTCTGATTTTTGTGGCACCTAGAGAACTAAAGTTCTTGAGCTTCATTAATTTAAAATCATAAAGAATTTTAGCTGAAGTGATCATATTATGGACAGAACTTGGAAAAACATGCACGGTCACAGGAGAGCTGAAATGAAGCCAGGACAAGAATATCGGTGTAAACCACAACGCGTTACAACGGTATCCCGTCTTTATCAGGTGGAAGTGAATGAAAACTTCTACCTGATGAAGACGTTGTACCGTCAAAACGCGTTGTGGTTTACACCAATATTCTTGTCCTGGCTTCATTTCAGTGCTCCTGAGACCGTGAAGGTTTTTCGAAGTTTTATTCGCTCATTCTAGAAGGTGCACGGCTGGAGCTGCGGTGAATCCTGCTTCTCTTTTTAACTCCTTTGCTGCCCTCACAGCACTCCCAATAGACCGCTATTTTCCTGACTTACATATTATGAACAGGTAACACAAGGAAATACGGTGCAGTTAATTAACTGAAGTCAAGAGTAAATCCTAAGGGTGAGGCTACATGGTCAACTGGCCATACTCACCCACAGTGGCCAATAGTTGTTCAACTGTACACAATGGCTAAACAACAAAGGGCAGGGTGCACCACAGTATATATTTGAAATGCAATTATAATAATTACAGGGTGCTACTACCGCATAGGAAGCTGTAAAACAAAACTGCATAGTCAGTGGCCATCGTGTGTGGGCAGAGTTTTTGATGTTTGGTGGCAGCTATCCATGTGATTAAACAGTATAGAAAATGCATGATTAAATACTTATAAGTTTTCTTAACTGGTTTTTGTTTTTGCTAAAAAAAAGACACGTCTAACCTTCCTCGGAAATAAGAGAGGGAAGCAATATGGAATTATTGATTACACTTTTATTTTAACAGAGGTTGAGCCTGCTTTCGAATTATCATGGATATGATCTACCGTATTTTCTTTTTATCCTTATTGCACTAGATGAGCAATTTAGTGACCGATTTTAAATATTAAAATTGCACTGAGCAAGGCATGATCCCCCTTTAAAATAATTCATTTTTAAAAACAAAAAAAATGCTATTTTTATACATAATCATCAGTAATAAACTGAGGAATAATGTAGGCAGAATATGCTATTGAAAAGACGACCGACACAGACTGCATTTTCACCTTCTTGCGGAGACATTCTGCGAAAATCCATTATAAGTCATTGTTACAAGTATCCACACTGACAAATACACATTGTGTCCATGTCATACAGAGAGAGATCTTCTTCCCATCATCAACTTAATGCTGAAATATGAAAATGGAAACACTCACTGGGAACTTGATACACAGTCATTTATTTTCTGATCTCGAATAGTTCAGGTAAATTGCTAAGGCCATTGTTACTTAGTCCTGAGTATAATTTATTCTTCTGTAAATGCCAGCGCGGGGAGCACAAGCTTGTGCTCACAATTACAGTTTATTTATTCCATCCAGATTACATTATTAGGACAGACATACAACAATTTCAATTTAAACGTCCCTTGGCAAAGAGGAGAGCAATTGTCACACTTTCATCCACCAGGAAACTAAAGTCATTCATTATGTAAATGAACCATACATTTGTTTACAGCCTTCCAATTCATTAATGGAAACAAGAAAGAAATTGAGAAGTATGAGGCCATTTGAGAGCTAATATAGCTTAAAAATGTCTACCACTGCTTCCCAGAACTTAATGTAAGATTGCAAATTAATCTCATTTCTGTACAGGTGACTGAGCTTTAATTTAACATTGGCAAAACAAATGAAAAGTAGCAATTAAAAAGACATCACATATACAATATTTGGCAGGAGAGAAAGTATTTTTGTCAACTAAGTTCCACTCATTCAAAAATGAATTATTTCTTCAACAAACATCAAATAGTTTAACAGATTTCCCTCTTTAGAGATGGCACTGCAATGAGGTAAGGATTACTAATTGCTATGATAAGGTTGCGATAAACAACAAGTAGCATTGATACATTTCACGCAACCCTTTTTGTTTTAAAAAAATAACAAAATAATTTGTGAGTTTGATTGGCTGCAGTGGTCACCTGTTTACTTTACCACCAACCTGGGCCCCTTTACACGTGCATCAAATGTAGGGAATAACCCTTGTCCTCTAGTAGTACTGCAGTTAGAATGATAATTTGCAGGTAATTAGTAAATTCATCATGCCTGTAATGCTTACTGGGGCAGCGATTACAGGGAGAAAATGAAGCTATATTCTTCTGTAGCCCTAATTTTTAGAGATTGAAGAGGATAATATGGACTGCACAAGCACCACTCACTACCCAGTGAGTGAGCTGGAATCACTCTCCGGCACATTGATTGACAGTATGATCTGCAGAAAATGTGTGCAGAGAGGACTGTCAATTAACGAGCCGAGGAGTTAGTACATGGTGTACACTGTATAGTGGGCAGGTACTGTTTTTGCTCCCTGCATCGCCCTGATAATGTGAAGTGACAGTCTGCAGGAAGAATATAACAGCTTCAGTAATGGAGCCAGGCATGGTTTCACCCCTTTACCACCTTGAGTTTTTTCCATTTTTAAGTTTCCATTTTTTGCTCCCCTTCTATAACTTTTTTATTTTTCTGTCAATATGGATATGTGAGGGCTTTTTTTGCACCACAAGTTGTACTTTTGAACAACATCATTGGTTTTGCCATTAAGTGTACTGGAAAGTGGGAAAACAAATTCACAGTGCAGTGAAACTGCAAAAAAAAGTTCAATTCCTCAGTTGTTTTTTGTTTTGCTATTTTACCATGTTCACTAAATGCTAAAACTGACCTGCCATTATGGTTCTCCAGGTCATTATAAGTTCTTAGATACCAAACATGCATAGGTTCTCTTAGGGCTAGCAGAACGCACCAAATAATAAAGAGATAGATATGAGGTGCGTTCACTGCCTGGGGTCCACCATGCAGAGATGAATACCTGCTGCTGAGTAATGGCGGATGGATACTTGTTCGCACGTGGGTTAGACTTCACCCCGTGTGAATAGTAGCGAATTCTGTTGCTTCACAGAGCTGCCAAAATACGCTGCGCCCTGTTAACAGACACAGGGTGCAGCTACAAGATACTAGTGGGATCCCTATGAATCACCCCACTAATGTGGTAATTGGACTCATTCTGACCCTTCGTGGCTTTTGAGCGCCTAAGGACGCCCCGAGTCAGATGCAGAGTCCAAGCGGGAATTCCCACCCTACACTGACAGACTGTCAGGAAAGCGCACTGATTGCACACGGTGCAGTATAAGCGGGCACTGCAGAAGGCATTGTAACGTGTGCTAGGTGTGCAGGTAGCACTGTCGGGCGCTAGATAGCTTCCACTATGTGCGAGCCATCAACAACACTAGGAATGGGAATGATTAAGGAGATTTCATCCATCGACAGTCATTCATCTACACACGCATGTTATCAAGTTTATACCAGCGCATGGCCATGCGGCCATGCAAACCTTTGATAGAGGAAGCTCTCCAGGACCTTCCTAGTGGTCCAATAGGAGCTGCTACAGGACCTGAGCATGTGACCCTGACCTCCACTGAGAGGCCTTCCCTTGGGTATGCTCAGTGGAGGAAAAGCAGGACTTAGTCCCAGGAGCGTCTACTCGCCGCTGAACAGTGCTGGTTACAATGGCTGAGCCTGGAAGGGCTGCAGTAACCAAGTGCACAGTATCTGCCTGAGCCAGATGCTGGACCGATGTCTCTGCTGAGCAGGCTTCACTGTGGCTGGAGAAGAATGGGAGACCGCAGCGGAGGTGGTTTGAGATTCCCCCTGTGTAGCGGCGGGAACTCGACACCTAACAGGTCCTTTTCTATTTAATCTGGCTATAAAAACCATAGAGGTCTGCTGGAGACCTCTGGTTGTCATGACCCCGTGATCACGTGACGGGGTCACCGATAGGTGGGATTTCCGGCGTGTTTCCCTGAAGCGTGAGTTAAATGCCGTTGTCAGAGATTCCACCCGCAGCTGTTAGAGGCACATGTTAGCTGTTCAAAACAGCTGACATGTGTCGGGAAAGATGAGGCCTCAGCACTGGAGTTCACATCAAAGGGGGAGACACGACATGCACTGTACTAGTATGAAGCATGTCGTGAAAGGGATAATAATGCACTATTCACTTCATATATTTATGAGATGCTCCAAGCACTGAAAATATAGACCTCTCCATATATATAGAAAAAGTATACAGTATGAGAAGCAAAAATAAATCAATAAAAAATTATAATAAAAGTCTAAAAATGTGTAAAATATTTCCACAATTCAAATTATCACTGCAAGCTACTTGTGGAAAGATAAAAAAGGTAATAATTTACTAAGAAAAATTTGTCCAGTCTCATGCTGATATATTCCATTCCATAATTAATATTGTTTAACACAGTAAATGTTCATAACTGTGTAATACTAAATGCTATGGCGAAGGCTCAATAGCCTCAATCAATGTTCAAAGAAATCTACAGCACTCAAAGAGATGAATAATACTTCAGCGTAATTTATATTCCAACATTGTGTGGAATGGACAGAGATATATTGTGAGTCCAACATTTTGATAAACGCAAGATCTTTGTCAAGAGCATCTGAAAAAATATAAAGACATAATGACGTAGGAAATGAAGCCATAAAAAAGTAATCTTTAACAATAATCAGAAAGCTTCAGATAGAGAAATACATCAGTAGTTAATGACAAAAGGATAACAATACTTTTGCGTAATAAATAGTGTTGA
Organism: Ranitomeya imitator; assembly: GCF_032444005.1. Lineage (NCBI taxonomy): Eukaryota > Metazoa > Chordata > Amphibia > Anura > Dendrobatidae > Ranitomeya > Ranitomeya imitator. The sequence goes on along the minus strand of NC_091288.1, from coordinate 147,601,800 downwards.
GCGATACCGTCCGATACTTGAAAGTATCGGTATCGGATAGTATCGGCCGATACCCGAAAAATATCGGATATCGCCGATACCGATATCCGATGCCAATACAAGTCAATGGGACATCAAGTATCGGAAGGTATTCTCATGGTTCCCAGGGTCTGAAGGAGAGGAAACTCTCCTTCAGGCCCTGGGATCCATAGGGAGGTGTAAAATAAAGAATAAAAATAAAAAATATTGATATATTTACCTCTCCGGCGGCCCCTGAACTCAGCGCGGGTAACCGGCAGGCTTCGTTGTTCAAAATCAGCGCTTTTAGGACCTGAGAAACACGTCCCGGCTTCTGATTGGTCGCGGGCCGCCCATGTGACCGCCATGCGACCAATCACAAGCCGCGACGTCACCGCAAGCTATTAGCGCGCTCATTTTTAAAAATGAGCGCGTTAATGGCTTTCAAAGACGTAGCGGGTTGTGATTGGTCGCGGCCGCGACCAATCACAAGCCGCGACGTCACCGCAAGTTATTGACGCGCTCATTTTTAAAAATAAGCGCGTTAATGGCTTTGAAAGACATAGCGGCTTGTGATTGGTCGCGTGGCCGCGACCAATCACAAGCCGCGACGTCACCGCAAGCTATTGACGCGCTCATTTTTAAAAATGAGCGCGTTAATGGCTTTGAAAGACATAGCGGCTTGTGATTGGTCGCGTGGCCGCGACCAATCACAAGCCGCGACGTCACCGCAAGCTATTGACGCGCTCATTTTTAAAAATGAGCGCGTTAATGGCTTTCAAAGACATAGCGGCTTGTGATTGGTCGCGTGGCCGCGACCAATCACAAGCCGCGACGTCACCGCAAGCTATTAGCGCGCTCATTTTTGAAAAATGAGCGCGTTAATGACTTTCAAAGACGTAGCGGCTTGTGATTGGTCGCGGCCACGCGACCAATCACAAGCCGCTATGTCTTTCAAAGCCATTAACGCGCTCATTTTTAAAAATGAGCGCGTCAATAGCTTGCGGTGACGTCGCGGCTTGTGATTGGTCGCGGCCGCGACCAATCACAACCCGCTACGTCTTTGAAAGCCATTAACGCGCTCATTTTTAAAAATAAGCGCGTTAATAGCTTGCGGTGACGTCGCGGCTTGTGATTGGTCGCGGCCGCGACCAATCACAACCCGCTACGTCTTTGAAAGCCATTAACGCGCTCATTTTTAAAAATGAGCGCGTTAATAGCTTGCGGTGACGTCGCGGCTTGTGATTGGTCGCGTGGCCGCGACCAATCACAAGCCGCTACGTCTTTGAAAGTCATTAACGCGCTCATTTTTCAAAAATGAGCGCGCTAATAGCTTGCGGTGACGTCGCGGCTTGTGATTGGTCGCGTGGCCGCGACCAATCACAAGCCGCAACGTCTTTGAAAGTCATTAACGCGCTCATTTTTCAAAAATGAGCGCGCTAATAGCTTGCGGTGACGTCGCGGCTTGTGATTGGTCGCGTGGCGGTCACATGGGCGGCCCGCGACCAATCAGAAGCCGGGACGTGTTTCTCAGGTCCTAAAAGCGCTGATTTTGAACAACGAAGCCTGCCGGTTACCCGCGGACTCACCAGGGGCCGCCGGAGAGGTAAATATATCAATATTTTTTATTTTAATTCTTTATTTTACACATCTCTATGTTTCCGATACCGATACCCGATACCACAAAAGTATCGGATCTCGGTATCGGAATTCCGATACCGCAAGTATCGGCCGATACCCGATACTTGCGGTATCGGAATGCTCAACACTAGTAATAAAGTAAAAAGAGAATTCACAAAGCCACTGCTTATTGGGGTGAAAATGTCAAAGATTATTACCTAGCGTAATACAAAGTCAACCTGAAGGCTAGCCTGTAGACCTTTCTATATACAATTGTGCTGATGACATTGTCCCTACTGCTCATCAATAACTTTGACATAGGAAAGTTCCAACATTGTCAGAAAGATCCAGGGCCCAGATCATGGCATAAAACACCTTCAAATGTTGCAAAATGTTCGAACCGCAACTTTTAAACCAGTCCTGGTCAAAATTGTCTCTGCCAGCCATGTCCAGAAAATTCTTCAAAACTTACTCCACTTTTTTGGCATAAATTAGACTAGAAATGGACAAGAATAACACTTCTGATGGCAAAATTTTGCACTTGTTAAATTCATCTAATTGATGAGGTCTAAAGGTACCGTCACACTAAACGATATCGCTAGCGATCCGTGACGTTGCAGCGTCCTGGCTAGCGATATCGTTCAGTTTGAAAGGCAGCAGCGATCAGAATCCTGCTGTGATGTCGTTGGTCGCTGCAGAAAGTCCAGCACTTTATTTGGTCGCTGGACTCCTTGCAGACATCGCTGAATCGCCGTGTGTGACACCGATTCAGCGATGTCTTCACTGGTAACCAGGGTAAACATCGGGTTACTAAGCGCAGGGCCGCGCTTAGTAACCCGATGTTTACCCTGGTTACCAGCATAAAAGTAAAAAAAACCAAACACTTCATACTTACCTTCCGCTGTCTGTCCCTCGGCGCTCTGCTTCTCTGCCCTGTGTAAGCACAGCGGCCGGAAAGCAGAGCGGTGACAGCTTTTTTTTACTTTTACGCTGGTAACCAGGGTAAACATCGGGTTACTAAGCACGGCCCTGCGCTTAGTAACCCGATGTTTACCCTGGTTACCGGCAACGTTGGTCGCTGGAGAGCGGTCTGTGTGACGGTACCTTAAGAGGTAACGTTTCTCCTTGTGAAGAGGGACAAATGAGCTCTGCCATACCAAAGTAACTCATTATTCACTTATTCGTTTATTATTATTTGCTTATTCACCATGCTCATTTGGGAAATTCAATATGCAAATTGCCTATTCATAGAGGAAGAGGACTAGATCGCTATTGCCCCATCTGTTGGAATCAGCAATCCTACAAGTCACAATCAACCCTTTAACAAGCCTTTCAACGTGGCTTAAGATAAAAGCCAAACCAGAATCTCAATTTTCAGACACAGTGTTTTGGGATATTGTACCTCTTCAGTGCAAAGTATGAGATCTGATTTGGCTAGGAGAAAGGCCCTGGACTGAGGTCTTAGTGGTAATATTTCTCCTTGTGGACTGACATACCGGCCCTGGGAAGCTAATATAAGGAGGCTTATTCGCTGTGCAATGATCCTGTGGGAAACTAAGGAGTAGCATTTCTCCTTGTGGAGAGTGATATAATGACCCTGGAATGCCAATATTAGGAGACTTATTCGCCATGCAATGCTCCTCTGGCGAATCTTACTGTAGCGCACCTTGGAGAATCTTACAGTAGAGCTGTCTTTATTAAGACTGTCATGCATAACACCAGTCTTAATGAATTGGGCACCTAGTGTTGTCCATTGCTATGATAGTGACATAAAATTACATTCAAAGATTTTTAACTAGCTTTTTTTTATAACCTGAGACATTCTCCAATTGCTGCTGCTCCACTGATCCTGGAAAAGCTTTTACTGTTCTTCTCCTCCATTCCATGAATTAATAATGGTGCAAATTTTCCCTTGAACCAACTGGGCATATGGCACAGAACGTCTATTTAGACACTTAATATTTATCCTATTATGCTGGCCAATCAACACATGGCTGCACACAGAGAACAATTCTTTGGCATATGCCCTTAATTAGCAGTTATACTCTGCTGTCCATTTTTTTGGTACACACAGCAGGGGACCTTCACCAAGCACCCTCTCACTGCCCTAATAGTCACAATAGCTCCTCACTACCAAAGTAACAATATTAACCCCTTCACCTCCGTGCATATTTTCACATTCCTGACCAGACCTTCCTGATCAGTGTCACTTTATGAAGTAATAATTCTGGAACACTTCAATATATCCAAATGATTTTGAGAGTATTTTTTTAATGACACATTTTACCTTATGTTAGTGGTAAATATAGGTAGAAAACGTCTGCATTTAGTTGTGAAAATATCAGAATTTTGGAAAAATCGTGAAAATATCACAATTTTCAAACTTTTCATTTTAACGCCCTTAAACCAGATAATTATATAAAAGAAAATAGTTAATAATTAACATTTACCACATGTCTACTAGCGGTGACATCATTGAGGTTTCAGCCGGTCACTGACACTGCATTCCCAAACATGACCCTGAACTGCAGTGATCACCGCTAGGACCATGAGAAAAAGACTCACTGCGCAGCGGTGAGTTCACAAGGAGAAATTTCTCCCAATGAACTCACTGTTGCACTGTGAGGCTTTTTCTCACTGTGTGAGTTGTGATCTCACTGAGTTTACTGCTGTTCATTGGCCCAGCTGGCGGTAATCTCGATGATGTCACCGCTAATCACTGATGCTGCTCTCGCATGAGGTCATTCCCCAGTGGATCTTAGCCTGGATCTTGGCACCGTCCATTTTGAAAATGGTTTATCCCCAGACATGGATTACTGCGTGAGACAGAATGACGGACAGGTGAGGGATATTGTTATTTTTTAGTTTTGTTTTATTACAGGAGACGAGGGATTCAATGCAATGGGCGTAAGGTGAGTATAACTGTTTGTTATTTTTAAATGAAAAAGTAAAAGTGTGTTTTGATTGATTTCAAATAAAAGTCTTTATTCATGCTGTGAATTTATTTACAATTTAAATATAGGATTAGTAATGGAGAGGTGACACCTCTCCATTGCCAATTTAGTGGAATCTATCCACTTATCTATAGTTTCAATAAAAGGTCACTTTCTTTAAGGGGAACTTGTCACCAGAAATAATGTTGCTAACCTGCAGATGTGCAAATAATCTGCAGATAACAGCTTTATGATGCTGATTGGCGCCTGGACACAGCTGAATGCAGCGGGGACAAAATTATTTTTATTCTCTGCCAGCATTCGGTATTCAGTAATAGAGGTGGGGGCGGCACAGGTTCAGTCATGTTCTAAGTATACAGAGCGACTGCTGCAACAGCATCCCCGACCCTGCCTGACAGCTGACCCTAATGCAGAGCCAGGGTCAGTCAGGGCCGGGGGTGTGGTCACAGAGGCTGCTCTCTAAACTCAGAGTGTGACTGAACTGGAGCTGCCCCTATGACTGAATACTAAATGCTGGCAGGTAGAATAAAGATAATTTTCTCTCCACTGCATTCATCTACGTGCAGGAACCTAACAGCATCATAATGCTGTTAACCTGCAGATTTTCTGTATATCTACAGGTTAATAGCATTATTTCTGGTGACAGGTTCATTTTAAGACTACTGCCATGGTTTTATTCTAAGCTCATTCGGCTGCACATGGAGGTAGACACAGATACACTGTCCCTTTAAATCTTCCTTTTGTTTACTAATTATGCAGCATAAACCAACAAGAAGTAAAAATAAACACGGCCCTTCAGGCAAAATAGGAAAAACAAAACAAAATGCTATACAGTCTCTGTATCTGTGGGGATCCACCCACTCAGAATAATAACCACACACTGGTTTAGTTTTTCCTCCCTAGAACACAAAACTCTGGAGTTCCTCTCTCCAGCCCTACTGAACACTGAATGTCTCTGGATGCCAACTATTTAAGCCCCAGATCACACCCTGGGGTGGAGATAAGGTGGACAACCTACCACCCACTCTATGGTTGTTGACAAAAACCCAGCACTTAAATTAGCTAGTTAACCACTCACAACACTTAATGTGCTGGATAAAAACATCTGGGTTTTAAATTACTGAAACCATTCGCCTTAGCTAAACATATCTCCCATCCAGCACCTTTCCAGTGACTTTGTCGCTTTACTCATAAGGATAGTTGCATGAGATCAATCAAAATTTACCATCTGATCCTGGGATGTTGGAAAGTTTGTTTGAAAATGTGAACATGGTTGTAAACAACTATCATCAATAAGACTAAGGCCCATTTTGGTTTCTAGTCTATGGTTCAAAACATTTCCAAATCAACATGTCTTGTAGGGGTTTTCAGTATGCATTGATTAGTGGTTAGTGAGGTAATGAAGGACTACTGGTTGTTGGCACCCAAGGATCACTGATCTGTGTGAGGAGTAAAGCCTAGCCTATCTGATACAACCAAACAATAAAGCTATTGCAGCACACCTTGCTGAAAAAGTTATTGCTGCCTATGGTAGAAAAGATTTGAACACAAAACTGTTTATGACACTGCTAGCTCCAGATTAATCAGAATGTCCTTGCTGACCTCTTTTCAACTACAGGGGTTTGATCAAAAGAACTGGTCCATGGAGTGATCAAAGATGGTGGTTTGATCTGAACAATCTTTTTTTTCTAATTAGGCAGGGACATACATAGAAATCATGGGGCCCCATAGCAGAAGTTTTAATTGGGCTCCCCTCCTAAAAAACATTAATATTTGATGGGGTCACAGAAGAGCATACTTCATAACTTTACAGCCCTTACCAAGTTATTTTAGCTCAATATAAGCCCCTAGATTACCCTGTCATTGCCCCCATAAAGTAAGATACCAACAATAGTGTTCCCTCCAAACACAGTATGATATCCCCACAGTGAATTGTTCCACAATACCCCCACACACAATACCCTCCTCACACCTCCTCTGACAACAGTATAATGCCCCCCATGTAGTCCTGCAAGCAGTATAATGTCTGTCATAGTCCTCCAAACAGTATAATGGAACCCACATAGCATTGCAAATAGTATAATGGCCCGCCACATATACCTGCAAGCAGTATAACAGCGTCTTCACAAAGAACTAAAAACAGCAAACCGGATCCTTCACATAGACCTGCAAATAGTAACATGGCCCCCATATAGTCCTACAAAGAGTATAATGGCCTCTATATAGCTCTCCAAATAGTATAATGGCCCCAACATAGCCCACCATATATAAGTGGCATGTACTATTTTGATACCTTTATCTTTCCTATGCTTTTGTCTGCATATATGTGTTATATTTGTCATCCAAGACCATGATGCCAATACAGTTCCAAATAGGAAGTCGGGCAGGCTGGGCCACTGCCAGTGCTAGCACCCGTGTCCCTCTGACTCATGGGCCCATTAGCGGCCACTGAAATTAAGTGAGCTGCTGGGTACCTGTGCTTCTCTTACCTTGAAAATAAATGGCACCAGACTGTATTATGAGAAGAAGCCATACCAACAGCGGTAGAGTGATGTTTAGTTTCTACTGCAAAAATTGTTTATAAATGGTTTGAGGAAAATAATAAAAAGTTTAAGGGGATCACTTGGACTCTGAATTCAACATATCTTTATCTGTGATGTGCTAGAAAAACATGTGCAGCCCACAAGACTTTCTGATGGCAATGGCTTGAAGACTGATGTACATGCCTAATAGGTCGGGGTTGTTTTAACTACAAAAAGATGGCCTACTGTAAATTAAGCAAGTGATTTTATTGTTATGCCTATAATATAGTGTTATTTATATATACACAACCAGGGTTGAACTGGGCCTAATGGGAACAGTTGAACCCCCTGGGAGAAGCTGTAAATGGGCCTATTCCCACCCCACTTACATGAGTAGGAGTTGGCACAATATACTTGGCTCATAAGTACAGACAATGGCAGTATATCATCATTCATTTACCAAACTCCCCAGTGTGCTATTATAGAGAAACATAGGTAAATTGTGAATGAAGGTACTGCAATTTTTGCATGTAGTTGAGTAGTGGGCCCTCAGAGCCAAAGTTACTGGTGGGCCCTTGACACTCCAGCCTGACACTGCACACAATACACAAACACACTCACATTTGCAGCACTGTGTTATGGACCTGGTGGTTAGGAGCACCTGGAACGACCTGATGGTTAAACTCACACAGGACGAGCTCTGGGAAGTGGGAGCTCTGCTGACCGCAACCCCTAATCCTATCACACAACTAGAAATAGCCGTGGAGCGTACCTAACACTACCTAGACGCCTCTTCACAGCCTAAGAGCTAACTAGCCCTAAAGATAGAAAATAAAGCCTACCTTGCCTCAGAGAAATTCCCAAAGGAAAAGGCAGCCCCCCACATATATTGACTGTGAGTTAAGTTGAAAGTCACAAACACAGGAATGAAACAAGTTTCAGCAAAGGGAGGCCAGACTAACTAAACAGACTGAGGATAAGAAAGGTATCTTTGCGGTCAGCACAAAAAACTACAAAAAGACCACGCAGAGTGTGCAAAAAGACCTCCGCACCGACTCACAGTGCGGAGGTGCCACTCTGCATCCCAGAGCTTCCAGCTAGCAAGGTAAAATCATGATAGCAAGCTGGACAAGAAAACAATGAACAAATAATTAACTAGCAGGGACTTAGCTTCTGCTGGAGTATACAGGTCACCCGAAAGATCCAAGAGCGAACTGAACCAGTACAAGAACATTGACAGCTGGCATGGAGTAACGATCTGAGTGGAGTTAAATAGAGCAGCCAGCCAAAGAATAAACTACGTCACCTGTGGAAGGAACCTCAGAAGCAGCAGCTCCACTCACAGCCACCAGAGGGAGTCCATGGACAGAACTCGCCGAAGTACCATTCATGACCACAGGAGGGAGTTCGATAACAGAATTCACAACACACTGTTAAGTAAGGGAAAATATATACATATATTGTAGTGTGGCTAATGGTCTCATAGTCGATAGGTGGTATGTGTCTCAGAGATGGCTGTTCCCTGTGATATAACTCAGAGTATTTTCTCTAATGCATGAAAGCACTAAGAAGTTCGTTTATTGCACCTGGACCAGGTTACGGGTAGCTGTGGGAGATGGGCAGGTCTAGTTACACACATACCTCCCCTCTGGGTGTGGTTACAGCCTATATAATGGAGGCTGTTGTTTGGCACATGGTCTGTGTGTTGAGAGGGAGAAGGCCTCCTGTGTGTGTTTGGCTCCAGACCAAGCCTGAGTAGTGGATACTACCCCAGCCCGTGTGCCCACGGGCCTGACAGAGCAGAGCCCTGCTATGGACATTTTGTATCTTGCTTGTCTGATCTAAAGGCTGTTTTCTTTCTGTTTGGCTTCTGGGGTTTATGAAGGAATAAAACCCCATGAACTATTAGAGGAACAAGCCTTCTGTTTTCCTCCTGTCGCACCCAAGTGAGTAAAACACATACTATATATGTATAGATATATATGTAGTTTTGAAACGTTGTTCCTGGAATGAAATTCAGCATTTCTGTCTGCTGCTTGATGATTTTCATAGTGCGACTGTGCACTCCTGCCATTTATTCCATTTTCTTATCCTCAATAAAATCAATCAGCCAAGGATAACTTGGCTTAAATACAGTATATCAATTTAACAGGACTGCATCAATTAAAAAAAAAGACATTTCATTCGATGCCAAAAGTAATGCAGAGAAAAGAAAATGTGATGTTCGATTCACCAGGCTGCTATTCGCTATGCTAACATATTGTTCACTGAAGCACTGAACGACAGAAGAATATAGGCCAGAGCTTCAAAGAACTGTATCATATATTTTGCTTTTTCTTGAATTTATTAAACGTTCATGATGTCCCGTACAATAAAGTACAGAACTCATGTACGCTGACCTGGAAAGAGAACTTATTAAGAGTACCAAACGGGCTGAAGATTTCTGTTCAAAGAATGATTTGAAGTTCTGCTCATAACGTGCTCTTCTCTAGCCATCCTATCTGATAACGTCTTAGGTAACACTTTTCATTCAGTCGAGAATTTTTTTTTAATAATTAAATTTTACATTTCTGCCTGTCTGAGCGCTCCGCCTCGTGCTCTCGCTCACTTCTGTATTCACGTTCCTTGGACGGGGGCGGAGGGAGTGATACTTTCTACAGGTGAAACAAAGCATCTGCCGTGGTATTAAAATAATGCAACACCAGACAGTGTGTTCTTAGACAAAGTTAAAAAGAAACGACCTGTGGAGCCGCTCTTTAAAATGTCACTTCAGATAACGAAGAAATTCACACATCAGCCAGGCTGTGTAAAGCTTTTTATATTGCTAGCTCTTTATATGAAAGGTGACCATGTAAATAATAGATATTTTCATGGCTGTGTCCAGGGACAAGTTATACATTTCTATATATTCATGCAGCCATGGGAACCGAAATAAAATCTAGACTGTAGACCTGTATTTCAGGACTGGAATAAAAGGTAGTAATTTATATTGAATAGACTAAAAAGGTCATAAATATAACCCGTTAAAGACCAACACTAAAACATAGAGATTTCTTTTCTATATTTTTACAATTATATTTAACCCTCAGTTTATTCATAGGATGCAGTATGAAGGATGCAGAACCGGCAAGCCTATGATAAATGTTGGATTTGTGAGCTATGATTCCACAGATCACTAACACCAGAAAATACCAGAGTCAAGTAAAAGTTTCAAACAATAATCTATAAAATGTCCATTCAGCAATGAGATCCAAGAGAAAACTGGATTAGCTTTTCTGAAAATTCAATGTACTTCAATACTACAAAATATTTTAAAAAGGGGAGAATTATTCAGCAATTTATACCAGTATATTGGTGCACATTTGTTTTCTACAAAATATTGCATTATTTTTCAGTTTCTCTGGCTTATAAACCCTGGCTACCTCCTTTAAGATCATAATAATGGGGTTCCTGCAACCCCTTTATGCCCTGCATACCTTATAAAAGTGTTTTATACTAGTCCCGTGCTGTATGTAAACTGTGCGGTCCGGTATGATGGGTGTCTCCATATTGTGAGCAGCACCACCCCGATCTCTTCAAACTCCGCCTCTTCTTTTTTTTTTTATAAATTCTTTATTTGTAACCAACCAGAGTTAAATGTACAAGGATGAGAAGTAATACCACAAGTAAACTAGTACCTTATTATGACATGTTGGGTAAGGGGGGGAGGGGGATGGGTAGGTAGGTAGGCGGGGGAATGAAATGGAGGAAGGGGTACAGGGGGCATGTGGGGGAGGGAGAAATTGGGGACAACAACAACTTCCTGGATTCAATAATGTCACAGAAATAACAAAATACACAGTCCAAATGATTAGCATAGTAAATTTAAGTCGGCATACAGAAAAAGGGATATTAGACTGTTGAGGGAGAATTAAGGAGATTAAGGCGCTGCCAATCTCTCCAAGGCGACCATCTCTTAACATATTGATCATGACTGCTCATCTCCCAACTCGTAAGCTCCTCAAGATGGGAAAATTGGTTGATCTTAGAGGACCACTCCAACAAATTAGGTGGAGATTCGTCTCTCCAAATTAGGGTAATTAGATGTTTGCAGTGGAAATCATCAGAGGGAGAAGGTCATGTTTTTTGGGTCTAACATTTTTGGATGGACAAGAGAGTGAGACTTCCGTCGCTTGAAGGTTAGCTTTAGTTATTCGCAGTTTTTGAAGAGTATTATTGATATTACTCCCAAATTTTTTTTAATTTTAACCAGTCCCAAAAAATATGCGTGTGGTGACCTAGAGAGTTATGACAGCGCCAGCAAACGTTGGAATCTGAGAGACCTAGATGGTGTAATTTAACTGGGGTCAAATGCCATCTCATTAGTATTTTATAGGAATTTTCCTGAAGACCAACTCCGCCTCTTCTAAGTGCATGTAAGTGGATGACATTTCTTTGACTTCCACATAGTGCCCAAACTCTGGCGCTTACACAGTGGATTCACTTACATGCACTTATGAGAGGCGGCATTTGAAAGGACGGTGGCGAGGTTTGAAGGGACTGGGGCGGCGCTGCTCACAATGTGGAGACACCCAACGGACTGAACCACCCAATGTACATACAGAGAGGGACAATTAAAAAACACTATTTCTGGGGTATGCAGGGACACATCTGAGAATGTAAAGGGGTTGCAGGAACCACACTCTTATGATCTTAAAGGTGATGGGTAGGGTTTATAAGCCAAAAAAATTGATGACAGGTTTCCTCTAAGCTACTCACAGTACTGTCGGAAAAGTGAGCGTGGTTTAGTGAGAGTGGGCAGTGTCATCCACAGCCCTCTTTTACTAAGATTTAACATAATTTATGTTGTAAACTAGTGCAAAGGACAATGCTCACCTACATTTAGATTTGCTTTTCTGTGGCATGGACAGGCTTTCCCAATTTTTTTATGTTAGGCTGGTGTCACATCTGTGTTCAGGAGGGCTGCGTACTTCCTCCCTTCTTCCTCCCTGAAGCTCCGCCTACTTCTGTATGCATCCTGCCTTTCCTTGCGTACCTATCTTTAACATTGGGTATGCAGGGACATGCGTTGTCTGCGGATGTGTCCGCATGCGGCGATTTGATGTGTGCTGCGACTGCACGTATTACTTGGACCAGTGTTATTCTATGGGGCAACTCAGATCTATGATTATTTTCTCATGCTGATTCAGAATCGAGAATCAGATCACGTGCACCCATACAAGGATGCTTTTGAAACATTGGACTGCACTCAGATGTCATCCAAGTCCAGTGTGATTACCGCGGATGCTGGCAACTGGAGAAGATGGAGAAATTACTTTCTACGCCTCCTCCGCAACTATTGTGAGATTCTCTGATGCGAGAGGATTGGAGCACAGAGCAATGACACTCAGCTCACATTTGCAGCAGAGTTTGAGCCAAGTGTCATTAGAAGACCATATCCGATATGGGGTTAATCTGCAGCTTAATAGCATTGTGAACCTTCCCGAAGCCGGCACTTAGCCAAACACTGCCAGGAGGAAATTAATTTAATTCCCCCAACTAGCATTCGGGTTTCAGTCACAGGGGCATCACTGGAGTGTATACAAAAAGGCAGCTGTAACCGTGCCCCCAGCCCTGACTAACAGCCATCCTCAATGCAGAGCCAGTGTGAATCAGGGTCAGGGGTGCATTAACAGCCACGGCTCTCTACACCCAGAGCGGTGACTGAACAACCCGAACACTGCTGGGGGGGAAAAAGTTCATTTTCTCCCTGCAGCGTTCAGCTAAGTGCAGGCACTGGGATGGCTAGTAAAGCTATTAACCTGCAGATTAAACCCCTATCTGTAGGTTAATAGCGTTTTTTTCAGGTGATAGGTTCCCTTTAAGTTATACCATTATATCTCCCTTTGCAATTTTATAAGATTGCACCATCTGTAGCCAAAAGTCAGTAAAGTTATAATTAGCATGAAAAATCTGCAATCAGATTTACACTAAAAGAGAAAAGAAAAGAGAAGGATATGAGATTTAGAGGTTTAGCAGTTAAAAAATAGAGGATTTTGCATCATATTCGTGGCTCAGACAAGAGGGCAAAACTTGTGAAAATTAGATTGTAAATTTGGTACTAAAACAAAAATCCATCTATTAATATTTATTTTAGGTTTAAAAGTTAGCACTGATTATTTTTTTAATATATGTTTGTAGCAAACAACCTATAAATATGCAAGCACCTATCGCAGTTATAGCCGTTGGCTGCTATGTCCGCCTCAGGTCATTATATTATACCAAGAAACTATTCAGACAACTGGAATATATTGATCTTTTTAATAGTGAATAATAATGATAATAGCACCATTGCTAAAAATTGGGAGAATTAAACAAAAGACGTTCCTAGAAGTAGACTATTATTATTAATGCTAAATACAAGTAACAGACCTAATACTATAAAGTAACGAGTATCCTCTATCAACAAGTCCTCACCTACTATGAGGCTAGCTTAGCACCTGACCTCAGGCGGCAGCCTGCTGCATCTATGAGGGGGGAATATATATTGTAAATGGTGTTGTTGCGAGATTAATTTGTTAATGCCTATTGGCTTGCATTAGTCAAAATAATTCACTGAGGTATTGCCCACCTTTCAACTCACAAGTTATGTAATTTAGTTGCCGCTCTGGTCTGTGATGAAAAGTCATGTCTACAAGAAACATGACCACTGCTGCTAGCAAATGAGATGAGCCCATGCTTCTCGGCGATGGCTTCAGTGCATAGAGGTAGGAGGGACTATGGGCATGGGGAGCTGTGAATATTCATTCTCTTTAATAGCGGGCACACATGATCCCCCCCCCTGCTGCAGGAAGACGGTGGCTGTGACTAACAGTGTGCTCGCAATTAAAGAAGGTGAATATTCACTGCCCCACGTCGGCAGCAGTGAATATTCTGGAAGCTAATCTCAGTGTTTGAGGAAGCATGGCAGTGACATCATGCACTGCTACAGGCTGAAATTAGCTGTTGGCATTAGCACAGGATGCAGCACTGCGAGGGAGAGGAAGAAAGGTGAGTATAATAATTTTTTTGTATGTGTGCACGATGATGGGTACCATGGTTACCAAAATGGGGATATGATGGCCATGGATACCAGGATGAGGATATTGGGGGCATGGACATCAGCATGGGGATATATTGGCCAAGGATACCAGGGTGGGTATATGAGGGCCATATATACCAGGAAGGAGATCATGTATATATGTATATATGTATATATATACACATATATACATATACATGATCCCCTTCCTGGTGTATATATACACACAACAGGATGATGGATATTAGTACAGAATTGGGAAACATTACCCCTAGTACAGTGTCAGCAACAGATCCCCCCTATAACAGTGTGTCATGACCTAATTTTTTACTTCAATTTTTTTTATCTTTTTTCTTCCTCCTCTAAAACCAAGGTGCATCTTATGGTCCACTGCGTCTTATAGTCTGAAAAATACAGTACATGCAATTACCGTAAGTAAAAAAATATTGTCCCCAAGTATGTCCATATTCTTTCAGAAATTAATAGGTACAAAATTGACAACTTATGAATTACATAATGATAAAAAATACGTGTATGTGACAAATATGCAAATATTGCTAAAAATGAATTCGTAATGAGAAATTGTGATGCAGAGGTCAAATTATGAAACAATTCTTATGTGAGGTCAATGTAAGTTATTATAACCATGAGAGATCTTGTCTAATATAATCATAATAACCAGGGACAATACAAATACCAAAAGCATATTTGATTGTGAAAAAAAGGTGACAGGTAAAATGAATATTATATCCATCTTCATTTGAATGGTATCTAAAGCAGAAAATGTCACCTTTTCTACCAGCTAGTCCTTCAGTGAGATGTAATGTAATGTATCATGTTGATTGATCTTTAAAGACCTCTCTCGCACTGTCTAACAATGACTTTAAGCCGCCATCATTTGCTCTCATGCCGTGATGATCTCCTTTATTTCTAATGTTATGAAGAAGAGTTTATATAAAGCACAGAATGTATATGTGGGCTCTTTCCTGTAGAACAATTCATCATCCGGTTACTTTTTGCAGCTTGTGGGGTCAGCAGTCTATCATTATGGCACAGAAATTATTGACATTCACTAACAAGAAAACAACAACGGCTCTCTGAATATGCTCTTATAATCAACACTGTGATTTTACAGCACGGTGCAGCTGTCATTATTCCTGATTGCTCCCCATGTAACACATAACCTTTTATGATCTGGAAACCAGCAAATGCATCTTACGCTAGATGACCCTTTGGAAAACTAAAAAAAAAAAATATTTTAACATCGTCATTAATCAACATTTTCTCTGGAATTCACTCCCCTGATTTACAAAAGACTCAGACCAGGAAATAAATAGAGCTTTAATCATGTTTTTCTTCAATATGTCTGAGATTTCTTTCATTTTAGTACCGAACATTATGTCCTTTCTAGTGAGGCGTGAACGTGCTCAGATAGTGTGTTAACCAACCATGCTCGGGTGGTATCCAAGTATCTTTTGCATGCTCGGATAATATGTTTGAGTTCCTGCGGCTGCTATATGGACGAAACACATGCGGGGATTACCTGTTTGTTAGGCAATTCTCGAGTGTGTTGCCGCTGTCTACAACCGCAAAACGTGCAGTCACAGGGACTCAAAAATATTACCCGAGAATGTTTGTTCATCACTACACCTTTCTTATTCAATATTTTTTTCTCTGCATAAGATATCCAATAAAATAACTGATATATAATAATACACTGCAGAATGAAAGTAGAATGACATTTACCTGCATAATCTGTCCGTGCGTAATGACTGTCTTCTGATTTTGTTGTTGCTGTGGTGTTTTCTGCAAAAAAAAATTATATTAACATTAGGAGCTATATCAATGAGAGCTGATAAGTATCCACACTAAGAATTTATTGTAGTGATCACTGAATTTTATCAGTACATTTGACATGCAGATGTTTCTAAAGGTACCGTCACATTTAGCGATGCTGGAGCAATCTAGACAACGATCCCGATCGCTGCAGCGTCGCTGTGTGGTCGCTGGAGAGCTGTCACACAGACAGCTCTCCAGCGACCAACGATGCAAAGTCCCCTGGTAACCAGGGTAAACATCAGGTTACTAAGTGCAGGGCCGCGCTTAGTAACCCGATGTTCACCCTGGTTACCAGTGAAGACATCGCTGAATCGGCGTCACACACGCTGATTCAGCGATGTCTGCGGGAGTCCAGCGACAAAATAAAGTTCTGGACTTTCTGCTCCGACCAACGATGGCACAGCAGGATCCTGATCGCTACTGCCTGTCAAACTCAATGATATCGCTAGCCAGGACGCTGCAACGTCACGGATCGCTAGCGATATCGTTCAGTGTGAAGGTACCTTTAGGCTAGGGTCACGCAAGCTTATATTTTCTCACGTGAGAGAATCAGGCAGATTATGCTAATGACACTCGGCTCAGTGTCAGTTTATTGTGTCGCATGAGACATTCGCAGCACAGGTGCCGAGAAGATGGAGAACTTAACTTCTTCATCCTCTCCATTGTTTGGGTTTGTGTAAATTGGACTGAACTCAGACTATGTCCAAGTGTAGTCCAATGTTTTACTTGCGCACATAGACTTGAATGGGTGCACATGCTGGCATGAAGAATTGACATGAGAAAATAAAATTGCAGATCTACACTGCCCCAAAGTATAGCATTGGGCCTGTGTTATCCAATGAAACATCGGATAGTACACGTTCGAGTTATACGCTCATGTGAGCGATGTTTTATTGTTGTTTTCTGGTTGGGGCCAAACAGCTCATCTGCCACATAAGACACCAGCATTATAAAAAAAGACAATACTTGCTTGCTGAGGGCTAAAATACTAAGAATTTTCTGAAATTACAGAAATAAAAAGAGAAAAATAAGGAAATGAGCCCAAGTGGCATCCAATCAGAGTTCTACAAGGGCTTATTTTCAGAATTGCAATATATCTTCTATCTATGTCCAGGCCTGATAGCGGCAGCACCGTTAGTCCACAACACCGGTTTAGGAGAATCTGGTCTCCTGTAACCCTCTCTCCAGGGTATTAAAAAAGGTTTTAAAACTTTAAACGGGCTTTCTGGGCACAAGAAAAATATTTTTTGTTCCTATATTAAGGAAAGCAAGCCCACTTGCTACCTTAATTTTACATTTTGAGTTCTCATTCACCCTCCTGCATTTATTTGCACAGTTTACTATTGTATTATGTTCTGGACTTCCTTCCTGCTCTCCCTCAGACATGCAGACTACATTTACCATGATACATTACATTACACAAATCTCCAACCTTACTGCCGGCCCACTGTGTCTAGTTATCTGTGATCTCTGACCTGCCCACTCTACTCATAGACTTTGTTCTTTCTACTGCCAAACTGGCTCAACATACAAAAACTGACAGGCCTGCTTGCTGTCACCCTTCTCTACTACCTCTCTACATTACAGCTCTCTGTTAGGGTGTCAGCAGTTTCCAGTAACCCTTCTCCTCTTTTCCACTTCTCCCCACCTCCACTCCAGCAGCCCGTTCTGACTTCATCTGCATCTAGCCTCCCCTTTCCTTCTCAGCAGCCTGCTCTGTTCTCCTCTGCATCCATCATCATTCCTCCTTCTCAGCAGCCTGCTCTTTTCTCCTCCACACCCAGCTTCACCCTGCCCACCCTCCTTGTCAGCAGCCTGCTCTCTTCTCCTCTGCATCCATCATCCCTCCTCCTTCTCAGCAGCCTGCTGTCTTCTCCTCCACACCCAGCCTCTCCACGCCCACCCTTTTTAACATCAGCATGCTCTCTTTTTTTCCACACCCAGCCTCCCCATGCCCACCCTCTTTCTCATCAGTCTGCTCTATTTTCATCCACAGCCAGCCTCCCCATGCCCACCCTCTTTCCCATCAGCCTGCTCTCTTCTCCTCCACACCCAGCCTCTCCACGCCCACCCTCTTTCCCATCAGCCTGCTCTCTTCTCCTCCACACCCAGCCTCTCCACACCCACCCTCTTTCTCATCAGCCTGCTCTCTTCTCCTCCACACCCAGCTTCACCCTGCCCACCCTCCTTCTCAGCAGCCTGCTCTCTTGTTCTTTGCATTCATCATCCCTCCTGGCTCACAGCATCTGATTATCTCATTCATGCTCTCCCCTGCAAAATAAAGGCCACACCCCTAATGACATCATCATTCACCTTTGCTGACCCGTTAATGTAAGGCTCACCCTGAGAGACAAGCTACAAAGCAGAGGCCGGGAACCTCTGTATTTTGAGACTTTTATGGACAGTAACAGGAATAGAGGAGCTTCTATGTTACAGCTCTGGAACAAGCAGGAACCTTAACAGCAAGTAAATTTTCATGGTCCTTTATTTGCCATAGGTTCTTGTATGACCAAACTACCCCTTTATCTTTTACTCCTGGTGCTGGATGTACACCCGATTCACTCCATTACCATCTGCTGTTGGAATAAGAGAATGATTTATTATTGGTGAGCTGACTTTTTTGTGCATAGAAAGTTTACAGTCTCATCTCTTAATATTCTTCATAGGGTTCTTTAATGGTTCATTTAGGGACAATCTAAAAAGGAAGTTGAAATATAATTAGTCTTGGAAATAAATCCCTGCTAGAATTTATTGTAAATCTAACTGATGGCTGTGAAGGATACTGCTGATAAATGCCATCTGCGGCCATCCTACACCCCTAAATTAATGCCACCAAATTGTATTGAATTGGTATCAGGAAAAGTTGAATTTAACTTAATTAGAAATGAGCGGTGTTCGAGTCAAACTGTTCCCCAATTTCAAATTCGAGCTGTTTTGGGCGGTGTTCGAGTCGTTTGACGAACCCGAACAATTTGCTTAAAATTCGGCTGTTCGAGTTTTTGTTCGATAACTGTTCATTCAGCAAAAGCCTTGCTTGATTTGCACATTAAAACTGTTTATCATTGTTAATAGACTGTTTCAGTGTATAGTGGGCGGGGGGGGGGGGCGAGGGATAGATCTGTTCTGAAATAACGCCGATCTCCATTTTTTTTTTCTTTCCCGCATTTACAGTGGGGCGGTGCAGTCTCTCAGCCTATCACCAGTGCGCACACACAGCAATGTGCATGTGATGCCCACAAGCAAGGGCATGTGTCATTGGCTGTGTATGTCACATGTCCTTGCCCTATAAGAACCAGCCATTTGCCCCGTTGCCACCATTTCCTCACTGCTGCAGCTTAGTGTTAGATGGCACCGCTGCTGCTGTGGGTGCTATACAGACTAATAGTGTTGTTTTTGGAGCGAATTGTCAGAGAGATAGGTTTAGGGAGTCGGGAGGAGTCGGGACGAGTTGTAATATCAGCCCCTTTCAGGGTAGGTTACAGCAGTTCATAGCACTGATTGCCAGGCAGGTCTGTGCCAGTGCTGTGCAAGTGTTTGTCACAGCATTTGGTGTAATCTAGCTCAGCAAATCCTTTTGGGCTAGTAGCATTGTCTGATTGTCATCTGAGTAGCCCGCCTGTGAAGCTAGCTACACCGCCTGTGTATCTCAAATTTCACTGCATCTAATCCGGTTGATAGTTTAGGGCCTAGGAGCAGTGTCTGCACGTCAGCAGCGTAGCCCAACTGTGAGACAAACTATAGACTGTGTATCTCAATTTTCACTGCATCTAATCCAGTTGATAGTTTAGGGCTACGAGCAGTGTCTGCACGTCAACAGAGTAGCCCGCCTGTGAAACAAACTATACCGTGTCATGAAGCTGCAGTGCAATACAGTGCAACTAAAACAGGGGGAGTTTAATAGGGGTGTGAGACTGCACACACTGAGCAGCTGAACAGATGCCACCTAGTGGCAAAAGAGTAGTCAGAAAAGGCCGAGTCAGGACACAAGATAACACGTCAGTACAGAAAGTATTAATCAGAAAGGATAGTCAGGACATAGCAGGAGATCAGTACACCAGGGTGAGCAAAATACGGTACAATAGGGACAAATCAAGACAGTCAATAACCAAGCCAGGATATCAGCATCAGAGAATCAATCAGAACAGACATACTCAGGGAAAGGGCAGACAGAGGGGGATTACAGACACAGGACAAGTCAGGGTTAACAGCAGGGCAAACCAAGAGTTTCCAGAGTCAGGTTCACAAGCCGAAGACAGAAATATAACTGACACTGCCAACAAGATTCATGGGAGCTAAATAGCAAACCCGAACCCAGAATGAGGCAGAGCAAAGTTAACCCTTGACATGATCTGTCCAAAAAAGGGCAGACACCAATAAACCCTGGAACAGATCATGACATACCGCCTGTGTATCTCAATTTTCCCTACATCTAATCCGGTTGAAAGTTTAGGGCCTAGGAGCAGTGTCTGCATTTCAACAGAGTAGCCTGCCTGTGAAACAAACTATACCACCTGTGTATCTCAATTTTCACTGCATCTAATCCAGTTGATAGTTTAGGGCCTAGGAGCAGTGTCTGCAAGTCAGCAGAGTAGCCCGCCTGTGAAACAAACTATCGCCTGTGTATCTCAATTTTCACTGCATCTAATCCAGTTGATAGTTTAGGGCCTAGGAGCAGTGTCTGCACGTCAGCAGAGTAGCCCACCTGTGAAACTAACTACACCACCTGTGTATCTCAATTTTCACTGCATCTAATCCAGTTGATAGTTTAGGGCCTAGGAGCAGTGCCTGCACGTCAGCAGAGTAGCCCGCCTGTGAAACTAACTACACCGCCTGTGTATCTCAATTTTCACTGCATCTAATCCAGTTGATAGTTTAGGGCCTAGGAGCAGTGTCTGCACGTCAGCAGAGTAGCCTGCCTGTGAAACAAACTATACCGCCTGTGTATCTCAATTTTCACTGCATCTAATCCAGTTATTAGTTTTGGGCCTAGTACCACAGTTTGGCCACTCAGTTGTGCTCGGTTTTCATCCATCGGTTGATGTGCCAACAACTACAGATACAGAGTTGCCAATTAGTTAAGCACTGAAATGAGTGGCAAAAGGCCTGCTGCTGATGGAAAGGGGAATAGGCGTGATGGAAAGGGAAAAAAAAGTTTGTGTGCGTGGGGTAGGTGGTCAAGCAACAGTAACATCTGCAGAAGAAAGACCATCTTCCAGCCAAAGTAAGATGTCTACTTCTTTTCATGCACAATCTGATATGATCCCTTTCTTACGACCATCGCTACAAGCATCGCCAAAAATTCCAGATGAGGCACAAAAACAGCAGGTGCTTGAACAGATATCAAGTGCTCGTTCAAGTGGGCTCTCCTCCATGTCAACTTCAACATCACAACTACTCCAGTCCTCAGAGTTGTCACCCCAATTGCACTTGCTTCCTCACAGCTCCCAAGTCTCCAGCTGTCCGTCTGAGCATGGGGTAACATACATAGTTGAGTCTGTAGAGCTGTTTACGCATACTATAGCCTGGAAATCAGAGGTCTGCTCCAGAGCTTCTGTGAATCCAGACGAGGACATAGAGGATTTTCGAGACCTTATGTCCGTCGCAGTGCCCCAGTACCAAATGCCCAGTCGCCACTACTTCTCAAAGAAAGCTGTGCCTGCGCTACACCAGCATGTTGCACACACCATCACCGCTTCCTTTAGAAACTCTTTGTGTGACAGGGTGCATTTCATCACAGACACTTGGACAAGTAGACATGGACAGGGGCGTTACATGTCGGTGAATGGGCACTGGGTAACTACGGCGACATCAGGAGAAGGGGCTGCTGTCCGAGTGTTGCCGTCCCAACGAGTTGCTTGTCGATCCTCTTTATCTAGAAGTTCCTCCACTGCTTCTTCCTCCTCAACCTCCTCTCGGTCCTCCACCTGCACCCAAAGCCTGTCTGGTAATGCGACCCGTGTTGCAACTGGGCAGAAGGAATCCTGCACACCTCCTCACTATGCTGTCCCCAGGGCTCAACGGCATCTGGCAGTGTTTACATTAAAATGTCTGGGAAATGTGAGTCACACAGCTGAGGAGTTGTGGTCAGCTCTGGAGACCAAGTTCCATCAATGGTTGTCTCCACTCAACCTGCAGCCAGGGAAGGCTGTGTGCGACAATGCTGCAAACCTGGGTGCGGCCCTTCGCTGGGGCAATGTCACACACGTGCCTTGTATGGCTCACGTTTTGAACCTGGTTGTCCAGCAATTTTTATCCCGGACTAGATGGGCTTCTGCAGAGGGCACGGTTGCTGTGTGCTCACTTCCGCCATTCGCAAAGAAAAAAGGAAAGAAGCCAGTACACAAATGTTCGCACACCACCTGATACGTATCAAAAAGGAACAACTTTAATGGGTAACACAACAGTAAAAACAATTAAAAACAATACAACAAAACACTTCCGCCATTCGCATCCCACAGCTCGACGACTTGCATCTCTACAGAAGTCGTTGGGCTTGCCAGTTCACCGGCTAAAATGCAATGTGCCCACACGGTGGAAATCAACTCTGCACATGTTGCAGCGACTGTGGCAGCACCGACGAGCCCTGGTGCAATACGTTATGACGTACAGCCTGGGCCAACGAGATCAAGAGGTGGGGCAAATCACGCTGCAGGAGTGGTCTCAGATCAGGGACTTATGCACCCTTCTGCACAGTTTTGAAAAAGCAACAAAGATGTTTAGTGCTGATAATGCCATTATCAGCATGACCATTCCAGTGATTTACATGCTGGAGCACACCTTACACAGTGTTCGGAGTCAGGTGGTGGAACAAGAGAAGGAGGAGGAGGAACAGAAGGAGTCATATGCGGAAGGGATCATATCTCCAAGGTCAAGAAGGTTGGCAGCACCAAGGCGGCTGGCATTGGAGGCTGGGGGAGAGGGATTACCGAGGGCGCATGGTAGCAGCCAAACTGTTGAGGAAGGTGCAGGAGGTGAGGAAGAAGTGGGGGGACGAACTGGTGCTGGGCATGGAAGACTCATCAGATGAGGGAGACCTTGATCAAATTTCTGTTGTGCGAGGTTGGGGAGAGAGGGCAGACGAAGGAAGCATGATTCTCACCTCGCTACCACCAATACAACAAGGACTTGGTCCTCCTGGATGCGCAAGACACATGAGTGCCTTCTTGCTGTACTACCTGCAACATGACCCTCGGATTGTCAGAATCCGAAGTAATGCCGACTACTGGGTTGCCACACTCTTAGATCCCCGGTACAAAAGTAAATTTGGCGAAATATTTCCTGCCATAGAAAGGGATTCACGGATGCAGGAGTATCAGCAGAGACTGTTACAGAATCTAACATCTGCTTTTCCACAAAACAGCAGTGGTGCACGAAGAGAATCTCTGAGTGCTAACTTGCCAACAGTGGGACTATCGAGTAATCACTCAAACCGTAACAGTAACATCATATCTGGTGGTAACAGCAATTTTTTCCAATCGTTTCAAGATTTTTTTGGACCATCCTTTGCAAGGCCACAGGAGACAAGAAGTCTGACGCACAGCCAACGCGTAGAGAGGATGGTACAAGATTATCTCCAAGTTAACATTGATGCCATGACTGTGGAACTGGATCCTTGCTCATTTTGGGCTTCCAATCTTGAAAAATGGCCTGAGCTTGCCACTCACGCCTTGGAGATCTTGTCGTGCACCGCAGCCAGCGTTCTCTCTGAACGTGTGTTCAGCGCTGCTGGTGGTGTGCTGAAAGATAAGCGCACGCAGCTGTCCAGTGACAATGTAGACAGACTAACGTTCATCAAGATGAACAAATCCTGGATCCGCAAGGACTTTTCTACCCCTGTGTCATCTTAGGGAGACTAAAAGCTTGATGATTTTTGAAAATCACCTCAAAAACTGTTTTAAAAAACTCTGACGAAATTGATGCCACTTAAGTGGTGTCTGTGGCCGCTTTTTTGGAAAAAATGGAAACTCTTTATTTAGTCCCCTTGCTGAGTTTTACGTGATGTTGCCATCATCAATTCTAGGTGAGTGGGGTCATCTGCAGAGTTGTTTACTCATACTATGGCCTGGGATTCAGAGGTCTGCTCCAAAGCTTCAGTGTCTGCTAATCAGCAGAGTGGCCCAGCCACCCACTGCCTGTTTACCTAAGTACTATTTTTAACGGCATCTGGCCCAGGAAATCCATTTGGGCCTAGAAGAATTTAGTGCTACTCAGCAGCGTACCCCACCCATGAAGCAAGCTGCACCGCCTCTTTACCTAACTACTATTTTGTAATGGCATCTAGCCCAGGAAATCCTTTTGGGCCTAGTAGAATTTGGTGCTACTCAGCAGCGTACCCCACCCATGAAGCAAGCCACACCGCCTGTTTACGTAAGTACTATTTTTAAATGGGATTTAGCCCAGGAAATCCTTTTGGGCCTAGTAGAATTTGGTGCAACTCAGCAGCGTACCCCACCCATGAAGCAAGCTACACCGCCTGTTTACCTAAGTACTATTTTTTAATGGCATCTAGCCCAGAAAATCCTTTTGGGCATAGTAGAATTTGGTGCAACTCAGCAGCGTACCCCATCCATGAAGCAAGCTACACCACCTGTTTACCTAACTACTATTTTGTAACGGCATCTAGCACAGGAAACACTTTTGGGCCTAGTAGAATTTAGTGCAACGCAGCAGCGTACCCCACCCATGAAGCAAGCTACACCGCCTGTTTACCTAAGAACTATTTTTTAACGGCATGTGGCCCAGGAAATCATTTTCGGCCTAGTAGCAATTTCTGCTACTCAGCAGCGTACCCCACCCATGAATCAAGCTACACCGTCTGTGTACCTAAGTACTATTTTTTAATGGCATCTGGCCCAGGAAATCCTTTTGGGCCTAGTAGCAATTTCTGCTACTCAGCAGCGTACCCCACCCATGAAGCAAGCTACACCGCCTGTTTACCTAAGTACTATTTTTTAACGGCATCTGGCCCAGGAAATCCTTTTGGGCCTAGTAGCAGTTTCTGCTACTCAGCAGAGTACCCCACCCATGAAGCAAGCTACACCGCCTGTTTACCTAAGTACTATTTTTTAACGGCATCTGGCCCAGGAAATCCTTTTGGGCCTAGTAGCAATTTCTGCTACTCAGCAGAGTACCCCACCCATGAAGCAAGCTACACCGCCTTCTTCCTTTCTCAATCTAACCCCTCGGCTCTAGGGTGTGCACTCTCCCTCCAGCTCTCTCCTTATCACAGGTGGACTATCGCGTGTTTTCACACTGTGATGAATCTTTTGGGCCCAGGCATAAGAAGTCGTGGAGGTAATGGATAATATGTGCCGCCTTACAAACGTCCATGACGACACATTCGAGGAAGCAACTACACGCCTCAAATAGTGAACAGGAAATGGAGCACCCCATGAGCAAACCGATCTATGTAGTATGCTCCTTCACAGAAGCAGCTCAATGGGAGGACACTATTCGAAGGCACAGGTAGTAACCGGAACGCCCCCTCAATGTCGGTTTTGGCCATTAGGGTGCCTCTTACCAACTTCTTGACCCGCCTGATTGCCTCGTCAAAGGAGGTACAGTACATACTACTGTACTTGGTTCTGCGTCGATGTTGTCGTTTACTGACCTGCCCCTTGGATATGACAAATGGTGGATTAGTCTAAATGTATTGGGTTCATTTTTTGGCACAACTCCCAACGGGGGTACCACTGCGTCTTCTAAGGAAAGTGTTCAGAATGGACCCACCACCATTCTACCTAAAGATATTTATTTTATTTTGTTTGTCAAGACGTCTGGATGTTGGTATAGTGAGTTTAGATTTTTACTCCAGCCTTTCTTGATTTTAGAAGGGCATGACATGCCTATATCTGTGTCTCCTCCACCTTTTACTCCTCCAACTCTTTTCTTTTCACATGACTATATGTAGTTGTGACTTTTCCATGTGTTTGTTGCGTCTTCTGAGCAGTTTGTCAGCTTTTGGACACCTTTTAAGGTGTTTTCTATGTGTTTTCTATGTGTTTGTATGTGTTTGTGTTTGCCAGCCATTGGTTTCATTGGGGTTCTACGTCCCTGTTCGACGAACCGAACCGAACCCGAACACTAGGGAGGTGGCTCAACACTAAACTTAATGCAATTTAGGAGATGTTAAGGGTGGCTACATCTGTACATTACAGTCGACAATAAAAAAAAACAAGACACAAAATAGGTTAGTTATGATGAATCAGTATAAATGGAATTAACTTTGAGAAAATACAAACAATTTCATATATAACCATAAAAAAACAAAGCATGACAAATTCAAAATTGTCAGTGCTCCTGTTTGCTACGGTACGAGTTTATGGAACATTTCATACAATCTATGCAGACAAGGCAGAAATAACTCCACAAGTCCAAATGCGGAGAGCAAAGAAATAGGTTTACTCCTCTGTTTACCATCTGTGGCTCACATAATGTGCAAAGTAAGGTCTTTCCCATGTAGTTTATGGCATTTTAAGAACCAAGTGTTGCACCTGTTAGCTTCATGTTAAAGCTTCACAACTCCCTGGTACATTTTAGTGAGCCTAAAAGACGCAATGAAACTAATAATTTCATCCTTGTATTATTCACTGATGGCACTGATGGATTTACCAAGCTGTTGCTGTCTTTACTGCTCCCGTAAATTCTCAATAAAATATGACAGCTAAAATATCAGCTAGAAGATAGTCTGAGCAAAATGGATCCACTTGCCCTGTTGATGTTAAGAGTTCATTGCATTCCTAATGCTCAGATGTGTATAACCAACCAGGATTGTTATTTACTGCAGGAACGCTCTGAAATCAGTAAAAAAAGCATAACCTCTGATAGAGCCTTCGCCATGGTTCACGTTACATTATTGATGTACAAGCCCCATCATAGATGTTATAAAGAAAGGTTAAATAAAAGGTTTATAGAAGAGAAAGAAAATGCAAATCTGATTATTCTCTTCATGCCTGATTGATGCTGCAATGTTAATTGCTATTATTACAATGACATTTATGACAATGACAAAAGGAGACATTCTTCCTTGTCTTTTTTTCTAATTTTGCCTTACCTATATCTACTCATGTCGAGGTCCCATACCTATGTACAGTATATACACACTGCATAAACACATGTATGCAGACACGCTGCACATACATGAACGTGTATAGACACACACTACACATACACAAGCATATGTACATATGCTGCACATACACATGTATAACATCTCACTAGACCGGTGACCAAACATAAATAATGATCTCCAAAGTAGTACATAAAATTAAAATGATTCTTTATTAATAAACATTAAAAAACAAAATATACATCAAAGAAGGGTCCTGGATCCAATGAAGAGGGACTTAACTGCCATAGGATATTCACAATAAAATAGACACTTCTTAATGGTTGAAAGTAAGGTGCTGCCTCTGATGATTCACCTTAGTGGAATGTGAATTAGTTCCCCCAATGTGGGAATCAATATATATATGAAAAAAAGAACAACTATTAGTACATTCCTGCATTCCTGGGTAAAACTAAGTTTGTCCCTATGTATGTGTGCACTATATCATATAATGATCTTTCTCAAGGATGGTGAAGATCAGGAGGTAATATGTACCTGATGTACAGCCACGTGGGATTCCTCGGCGTCCCTCTGCCCCGACCGGCATTTCCCAATGCTTCTTCTGGGATCTCGTTGAGTAAGATCATTATATGATACTAGATGGTGGCCCGATTCTAATGCATCAGGTATTCTAGAATATGTATTTATGTATGTATATAGCAGCCACATAGTATATAGCACAGGCCACGTAGTATATAGGAACCATGTAGTATGTAGCAGACAAATACTACGTGGCCTGTGCTATATACTATGTGGCTGCTATATACACACATATTGTAGAATACCCGATGCGTTAATACAGGTCACGCAATATATAACAGTGGCCACGCAGTATATAACACAGCCACGTACTATATTACACAGCCCACGCAGTATATAGCAGCCACGCAGTATATAACACAGGCCACGCAGTATATAACATTGGCCAATTAATATATAGCACAGCCCATGCAGTATATAGCAGCCACATAGTATATAACACTGCCCACGCAGTATATAGCAGCCACGTAGTATATAACACTGCCCACGCAGTATATAACAGCCACGTAGTATATAACACTGCCCACGCAGTATGTAACAGTGGCCACATAATATATAGCACAGCCCACGCAGTGCATAACACAGCCCACATAGTATATAACACTGCCTATATAGTATATAGCAGCCACGCGGTATCTAACACAGCCCACGTAGTATACAGCAGTGTGGGCACCATATCCCTGTTAAAAAATAATTAAAATAAAAAATAGTTATATACTCACCCCTGGGATCCACTGAAGCTCCGGCGATACGCGCTCAGCTGCCGCCATCTTCCGTTCCCAGGCTGCATTGCGAAATTACCCAGATGACTTAGCGGTCTCGCAAGACCACTAAGTCTTCTGGGTAATTTCGCAATGCATCGCCGGGAACGGAAGATGGCGGCAGGCGCGAGCGCATCGTCGAACAACGGAAGGTGAGAATAGCAGGTTTTTTGTTTTTTTATTATTTTTAACATCAGATCTTTTTACTATTGATGCCGCAAACGCAGCATCAATAGTAAAAAGTTGAGGACACACAGGGTTAATAGCAGCGGTTACGGAGTGTGTTACCCGCGGCATAATGCGGTCCGTTACCACCGGCATGAACCCTGTGTGAGCGGTGACAGAAGGGGAGTATGCGGGCGCTGGGCACTGACTGTGGGAAGTAAGGAGCGGCCATTTTCTTCGGGACTGTGCCCGTCGCTGATTGGCCGTGGCTGTTTTGCCGCGACCAATCAGCGACTTGGATTTCCATGACAGTCAGAGGCCACGACCAATGAATATCCGCAACAGAAAGAAGGAAAGACAGAAAGACAGAAAGACGGAAGTGACCCTTAGACAATTATATAGTAGATAGCACACACAGACACATAGGGACAAACGTAGTTTTGCACAGGAATGTGCTAATAGTTGTTCTTTTATCATATATATACTGTACCTTATTTTTGAAAGGATTGGCATTGATTCCCACATTGGGGGAACTAATTCACACTCCACTAAGGTGAATCATCAGAGGCAGCACCCTACTTTCAACCATTAAGAAATGTCTATTTTATTGTGAATATCCTATGTCAGTTAAGTCCCTCTTCATAGGATCCAGGACCCTTCTTTGATGTATATTTTGGTTTTTAATGTTTATTAATAAGGAATTAATTTAATTTTATGTACTACTTTGGAGATCATTCTTTATTTATGTTTGGTCACCGGTCTAGTGAGATGCTATACAGTATAAGAAAGGAAAAGGGAATATCCAGCACGTCCATCCAGTGTAAGTAAAATATCCAAAATTTATTAGAGCATTTTAAAAAACAATATTAAAAAAGAGAGAGAGAGACCCACTCTGCCTGACGCGTTTCTGGCGCACCACGGCGCCCTTAGTCATAGGAACTAATACCATATAGATGAACAGGTTTATATATAGCAAGGAACCAATCACAGACATAGCAATCAATTACATTGAAAAAGGCTGCAGCTAAACACACATAACAAGACTTTTTTTTCTTATTTCAAATACATTGAAATTGCATGAATATATACTTTAAATTGCCGCAAACTCTATCTGTTAGTTCAATATATGTAAAAAAGATCATTTCTGTAATTCATACCGTGTGGATGTTTAGTGTCTAAAGTCAGAATCCAAAAGGCTTCCCGCAGTGCTAATTGTTTCTTCCAATCTCCACCTCTAGGTGACTGACTAACCCTTTCTATGCCAAAAAATTAAAAATCTGATAGGTCTCCTTTATGTACAGAAATAAAATGTTTCGTAGCCCCAGAATAACCTAAATTATTGTTATTTATATTAGCTATGTGTTCTGAAATTATTTTTTTGATTTTCCTTGCGGTGTAACCTATATAGCAAATGTTGCAATCCTTACATTTTATGCAGTATATGACGTGGTCAGAATCACAATTAATAAATGATTTTATATTCTAAGTAACATTGTGATTCGAGAAAAAAGTAGTTCTTTTGTTGTCTGCAAATTGGCAGACATTACATCTGTTACCAGAACATTTGAAAAAACCTTTTATTGATAGCCATGATGTGGGAGTTTTTTTCTGGCGCACCATACTGGGAGACAAAATATTCCCCAGTGTGCAACCTCTCCTAGCCACTACTCTGCATCCATTCTGAAGAATTGTGCATAAAGATTTGTCCTGATTGACAACAGGGAGATATTTAAGAATGATCTGTTTAATTTTATTGTACTGACTGCTATAAGCGGTAGAAAAAGTAATCTGCGTTTCAGGAGCGGCACTTGCGTTTTCATTTTCAGAATACAATAAATCAGCACGTGGAATTTTGGAAACATATCTGAATGCATGTCTTATATTGGATTGTTTATACCCCCTATCAAGTGTTATTTAAATAGAGCATGAAATCAGAAAACTTAGTCACATCCCCTTGCCAAATTAGCAGAATATCATCCACAAATCTCAAGATTGAGATTTGTGGATGATATTCTGCTAATTTTGCAAGGGGATGTGACTAAGTTTTCTGATTTCATGCTCTATTTAAATAACAACAAGTGTAACCTGCGTTTCACCAGCGGCATTCCATCGGACAAGGTTTCATTCTTGGATGTGCTCCTTACAGGCAGCAATACAACACATAGGGTTAATACTTCTCTTTATAGAAAAGACAATTCTGGAAACACAATCCTGATGTCTTCAAGCGCACACCCTCGACATACCATTCATGCCATTCCTAGGGGTGAGCTCACGAGAGCGAGAAGAATTTGCTCTAGTGAGGAAAATTTCCACAAGGAAAGTTGTCTTATTTCTAATAGGTTACTTGATAGGGGATATAAACAATCCAATATAAGACATGCATTACAATGGATGGACGTGCTGGATATTCTCTTTCCTTTCTTCTACTTCAGCTGAAATCACCAGCTGGTACGGCACCCACCAGCTACATTCTTTTGCAATGGCTTACAGATGCATGTCTCGGCGTGTCAAGCTCCTAACCTTCCCTCTCCCCCCTCCTCTTTTTCTTGGCAATACAGTATAGTGGTACATTGCCCTTAAGGTGGATGGGCATAATTATTTGGGGCACCTCATTGTGAATACATACACATGTATATAGACACACTGCACATTCATATGTATTCACACACTACACATACACATGTATAAATACACACATTCCACATACATACACATGTACATACACACATTACACATGTATATATACACAAAATGTGCATTCACATGTATACACATACACTGCACATACACATGTGTATACACACTGCCAATAAGCATGTATAAATGCAATACACAATGTTAGGGCTGGCGGAACGCACCAAACAATATTAAGGAGAATATAAGGTGTGCTCACAGCCCACGGTCCACCGTGCAGAGATAACACCTGTTGCTTAGTAATGATGGACAGTATATCGTAGTATTATGTGAACACACGGGTTAACTTCATCCGGTATGTAAGGAGGCGAACCCTGTTGCATCACAGGGCTACAATACCAAAGAGTGAATGCTAGTGTTTGATCACAGGACTCTGCCCCAAGAACACAGGGTTAGAGTCCCTCTAGACCCACTAGCGCTCGGCGTTGCAACTGTGATGCCAGGGAAAAACTAAACGCTAAAGATTTTGCGCACTGGGTGCACACAGCACCGCTCTGGCATATGCCACTAACCGCCCTAACTAGGGACCAGAAAGTGCACTAGCTGCCCATATGGCACCGCACTGGCGGATGCTGCTGTATTGATGCTCTAGTATCGTGCCTCACTGACTCACATGAGGACCGCCCCAGGAAAGGAAGACCAAGAGCCACCTCTGCTTCTGAGGATAAGTTTATCTGAGTCACCAGCCTCAGAAATCACAGGTTAACAGCAGCTCAGATTAGAGACCAGGTCAGGGCCACACAGAGGACCGCCCCAGGAAAGGAAGACCAAGAGCCATCTCTGCTTCTGAGGATAAGTTTATCCGAGTCACCAGCCTCAGAAATCGCAGGTTAACAGCAGCTCAGATTAGAGACCAGGTCAGGGCCACACAGAGTTCTAGCAGCTGACACATCTCTACAACAACTGTTAACAGGAGACTTTGTGCAGCAGGCCTTCATGGTAAAATAGCTGCTAGGAAACCACTGCTAAGGACAGGCAACAAACAGAAGAGACTTGTTTGGGCTAAAGATCAAAAGTAATGGACATTAGACCAGTGGAAATCTGTGCTTTGGTCTGATGAGTCCAAATTTGAGATCTTTGATTCCAACCACCGTGTCTTTGTGCGACGCAGAAAAGGTGAACGGATGGACTCTACATGCCTGGTTCCCACCGTAAAGCATGGAGGAGGAGGTGTGATGCTGTGGGGGTGCTTTGCTGGTGACACTGTTGGGGATTTATACAAAATTGAAGGCATACTGAACCAGCATGGCTACCACAGCATCTTGCAGCGGAATGCTATTCCATCCGGTTTGCGTTTAGTTGGACCATCATTTATTTTCAACAGGACAATGACCCCAAACACACCTCCAGGCTGTGTAAGGGCTATTTCACCAAGAAGGAGAGTGATGGGGTGCTATGCCAGATGACCTGGCCTCCACCATCACCAGACCAGAACCCAATCGATCTATACGAAAGCAATCTAGACCCACCCTTAATTGAATTATTACTGGCATTACTGAAATTTATATTAGAAC
Organism: Ranitomeya imitator; assembly: GCF_032444005.1. Lineage (NCBI taxonomy): Eukaryota > Metazoa > Chordata > Amphibia > Anura > Dendrobatidae > Ranitomeya > Ranitomeya imitator. Next base: position 147,569,027 of record NC_091288.1, on the reverse strand, counting down.
ATAATGTTTTCATTTTCAAAAAAGATATTTACATGCAAATGCAAGGAACAGCCATGGGGGCCAAGTGTGCCCCCGCTTATGCAAATCTTTTTATGGGGTTTTGGGAGCGCAAGATCTTCCAGGAGGATGGTATTCTGGGTAATGAGGCAATTCATGGGTGGAGTCGTTATATAGACGTCGTCCTATTTATCTGGGAGGACTCTCTGGATAACCTACGTCTGTTGATGGAAAGACTAAACCAAAATGACTTGAACATTAAATTGACCTATAACTACGGTAGAAAGGTAGAATTTTTAGATCTTAAAATAGAGGCTCTCCCGGATGGAAGGGTTGTTACAGATGTGTTTAGAAAGCCTACAGCTACGAATACCCTTTTATGTGCCTCTTCTGCCCATCATAGGTCGACTCTAAATGGAATCCCTACAGGACAGTTTATGAGAATCAAAAGGATCTGCACTACAGAAGAAGACTTCAAACATCAAGCAGATGACCTCACTCGAAGATTAAAAGATCGAGGGTATAGTAACAGACAAATGAAAAGAGGTTTAAAAAAGGCATTAAGATATTCCAGAGAAGACCTTCTATATACTCAGAAGAAAAAAGAAAAGACAGAGAAAAATAATCAGGTAAGGTTCATTACCGAATACAACAAACAATGGCCAGAATTGGTACCCATCATGCAAAAACATTGGGGGGTCTTACTATCGGACCCAATCCTGAACAATATTCTACCTAGCCATCCCCTAATGACACCTAGAAGATCTAGAAACTTAGGAGACTATTTGGTCCATAGCCACTACTCTGAAATTCCTATAAAAAAAGCTAGAACTGAACTAAATGGCTTTTTCCCATGTAACTCCTGCAAGGCATGCAGTAACCATTTTAAAAGTACCTTATTTGAAAATCATAATGGAACTAAAGTCTACAAGATTTGGAAGACCCTAACATGCACGTCAAAAGGAGTAGTATACCATGCCCATTGTCCGTGCAATAAAATCTATATAGGCTTAACAACGCGTGAATTGAGAGTGAGGACAAGGGAGCACATAAGAGATATTGGTAAAGCGGCCATATGCGAAGATATCAGTACCCTTAAAATGCTACCAAGGCATTTCAGATTGTATCATAAATGCGATCCATCAGGTTTAAAAGTTCAAGCGATAGACCAAGTATGTCTTGGTCCTAGAGGAGGTAACATTGGTAAAATTCTGGCTCAAAAGGAGAGCAAGTGGATTTTCCTATTAGGCACCATGGCCCCACAAGGCCTTAATGAGAGCCTAGGCTTTAATGCCTTTCTGTGATGTTTATTCTAGCAATTTGAGGTCTCTAAATCAGATTAATAACAATTTCCCGTTTATCCTGTTTTTAATATAGCTTTTTTGTGTTGTGTGTTGCTTGTCATATTTTAATAATTAATTATTTATTTTTTATTCTAGTTCATGAAGGGTCTGTTATGAAATATATCTTTGTTCCTAGTCTTTATTGAAGATGAGTGAGTTCCAGATTTGGAAGATTCTAAACATTAATGGAACTATCCTGGGACAGATAATTCCTGTCAACAACATTATAAGAAGAACTTATACCCTTTATAGCTTTAACATGTCTATTCGCCCCGTATATTTCTTCTTCTCCCATCTCTAATCTACTTGTTATTGATATCTTGATTCTCGCAATATCTGGCGTTTTGTATTTTAATCTTAATATCTCCACTGTTTCTATTATTCACATATTGATTATTATAATAATGTTTTTTATAGCTTTATTAATTTATTATTTATTATGTTATGTACTGATGGGTTTACTTACTATAGCCACTATATATACCGTTTCTGTAATGTATAGTTTTAATATCTTTATTTTTAGTTATCTGTTTATGGCAGAGTTGTTATAATAATTATATACGCATACACTCACTTTATAGGTGCGGTTTTACATTTCTACACATAGTTAATTCTTTTATTAAATCGTTTATCTATTTTGGAGTGTATGTATTATTATATATTTTTTTAGCCAGAATAGCTTGTTTTACAAGTAGTATATAGTTGAGATTCTACCTCGGCACCTGGGAGGCGCATGCGTAAACAAGAGCTCCCCTTTGCCTTCCTACTCCGCCCATCATCGGTGATGTTGAGCGTTTTTCGCTTGCATCCCCAGTGCGGAGTCTAAGACTTTACTTTCTATGTGGGAGCTTCGGTTGTTTGCGCATGCGCAATTTAGAACCAAGATTGCCGACATTAGACTCAGCTGTGAGCAGGGGTATTAATATACGGGATTAGGCAGCGCACATACATGCCCCCATTTGAAGAAGCCACATAGGCGAAACGGCGCTGTCGGGGTTGCTGGTGGGCACACAAGGAAGGACTCACAGTGAGGTATACAGGACTTAGCGGCTAGTACATATTTTCTCTCTCAACATAAGTGTTTGTTATATTGTATCTGGCATCTTCTTTAGCTTAGCAGACACGCTTTCATTCCGCCTATAGCTTTTTTTCTACTGCTGACACACACTTTTGTTATTTTACACAGCACAAAGCACCTTTATCTTAAATGCTAATGGTACAACTATGCCTATATTCAAACTTACGTTGTTTTGCACAGTATTAGTCATTTTCATCTTACATGCTAATAGAGCAGATATATTTACTTTCTAAAAAATATGTATCACCGTAAATACTAGTATTTTTTACTGCTGACACGCACTTGCGTTTTTTTGCACAGCACTAGAAACCTTATTTCACCCATTAATAGTGCGGATTTATTTTTTGTTTACCTTAAATACTAGTATCTTCTGAATAAATAGGGTGTTTTGTCACTATTGTTTATTCAATACATTCTGGTTATTTTCTGCATAAAAAACTTGTTTTTTTTCCCCTGATTTTCAGGTGGTGCACATACGTCTATATTGATGTTAGGGGTCGAGTTCCTGCCTCTGCACAGGGGGAATCTCGGGCCATCTCCGCTGCGGTCTCCCATTCTTCTGCTGCCGCAGTGGAGCCTGCTCAGCGGAGACGTCGATCCCAGCGTCTCGCTCAGTCTGACTCTGTGCTAAGAGTTACTGCTGCGTTTCCTGCTTCTCCCATTGAAGTCAGTGCTGGGCAGCAGCGAGCGGACGCTTCTAGGGCTAAGTCCTGCTTTTCACATTCTGAGCATGCCCTGAGTAAGATCTCTCAGTGGAAGTCGAGGGTCACATGATCAGATATTGCAGCTAAGGTCCTTGTAGCTGCTAGGACTAAATCCTGCTTTGCACTCTGAGCATGCCCAGGGCGAGATCTCTCAGTGGAGATCCAGGGTCACATGCTCAGGTGCTGCAGCACTCCATTGGTCCTTCTTTGTAAGGTGCTAAACATGCTGCACCACCTTTAAGGCTCGCATGGCTGCACGGCCATGCGTTAGTATCAAGTTATATGTGCTTTGCGCCAGTGTGGTTATGCATAAGTGTGTTCAGGGACCCGGCTGAAATAAGCCCCTAGAATACCGGCACCTCCGGTGAGGAGATTGTATGAGAGTGTTCAGGGACCCAGCTGAAATAAGTCCCTAGAATACTGGCTTCTCCGGTGAGGAGATTGCATGTTGTATAACCACAGACTGCTATCAGCTTGGCAGTAAGCTTGTGCTCCTGTGAGGCTAACAGGGCGCAGTGCTTTCCTCTCGTGGCTGCTCTGTGAGGTAACAGAGCTAGTCTATACCGCCAAACAGTGCCACCATTCACTAGCAGCAGGTTCTCCCTGCACGGTGGACCCCGGGCTGCGAACGCACCATTTATAATAAATATCTATTTCTACTCGGTGCGTTCCGCTAGCCCTAACATATTGACATATGTTTTTTTGATTAAAACCAAAGTATTTTATATGAGATAATTTTTTAGTTTTAATCATCATAGCAGATATACTTACATGTCAACTTATTGGCCAGATGTGTTTTTTCAGTAATTAAACTTGATATATGCTTGCTGCAATATGCAATATTCCATATCTATATGGGGCTGGTTCCCATAAAGATATTTTGAAGGTGTCATAATTTTTGCAGTTTTGTTTGTTCATTCCTTCCTATGTATGTGCCATATCAGTAATTTCTTTGTAAATTCTTGTCTTGAAGTTTTTAATGTTTATTGATTGTGTTATAATAAAATATAAAGTTTTTATTAGCGCTTAATGCCTCCTTTTTTTCACCCTTTATGATAGGGTGTTGGTTTCGTATTATATGATTTATTGGAGGTGGTGAATCCACTTTTTCTGGATATTGGTTATGTACAGAACCCAATCGAGATGGTTTGGGGTGGACTGGACTGCAGAGTGAAGGCAAAAGGGCCAACAAGTGTTAAGCATCTCTGGGAACTCCTTCAAGATTGTTGGAAGACCATTCCCGGTGACTACCTCTTGAAGCTCATTAAGAGAATGCCAAGAGTGTGCAAAGCAGTCATCAAAGCAAAAGGTGGCTACTTTGAAGAACCTAGAATATAAGACATAATTTCAGTTGTTTCACACTTTTTTGTTAAGTATATAATTCCACATGGGTTAATACATAGTTTTGATGCCTTCAGTGTGAGATGAGAAGGTGTGTCCAAACTTTTGGTCTCTACTGTATATATATATACACTGCACATTCAGATGTAAGCACACACTACCCATACACATGTATATACACAAGTATATACACATACTACATATACATATGCATATACTCACATATACTGCACATACACATATATACTGTACATACACACTGCGCTTACAGTACATACTATCCTGACTCTTCTTCAGTTCCTCTAGACTCCTGCTGGGGTCCTGTAAAAGAGTGGGTTCATTGAAAAATTGCCCAATTTTCATCCTAACTTCACCGTAATACCAGCCCCTTTTATCAGCCTGTCTCCTCATCAGTTCCTATAAAGTCCTGCTGTTAATAGACCTTTGGTGACAACATGATTACATGACCATGATGCCTCTAAAGGTCCCTAAGTAGTCTTAACCTCAAAATAAAAACACCAGGGGCCCCTAATAAAGTTGTGTCCCTTGGCAATATTCCAGTTTGTTCTCCCCACAGCAGGCCCTGACTGTAACTAGAACTTATTTTTGGAGTAGGGCCTATATTTTAAGCATACTGTAAAATCATGTTAGGGTTTATTTTGGGGCTTGGTCTTATTTTCATGGAAAGACAATACTTATATGCACTTCTGATAATCTATGGGTTCAGTAAGCTAACTGCTGCAGTCAATGACAGGTCTCATGTCAGGCTACTCTTGTCAGCATTTATTCTGTCCCCGCATAGACCGCCAGAATGGTCTTCACTAAAGATGAGCGGTGTTCGAGTCGAACTGTTCACCAATTTCAAATTCAAGCTGTTTTGGGTGGTGTTCGAGTCATTCGTCGAACTCGAACAATTTGCTTAAAATTCGCCTGTTCGAGTTTCTGTTTGATAACTGTTCATTTACCAAATGCCTAACTTGATTTGCAACTTAAAACTGTTTATCATGTTAATTGACTGTTTCAGTGTATAGTGGGCGGGGGGAAGGATAGGTCTGTGCTGAAATAATGCCGATCTCCATTTTTGTTTTCTTTCCAGCATTTATAGTGGGGCGGTGCAGTCTCTCAGCCTATCAGCAGTGCACAAACACACAGCAATGTGCATCTGATGCACACAAGCAAGGGCATGTGTCATTGGCTGTGTATGTCACATGTCTTTGCCCTATAAGGACCAGCCATTTGCCCCGTCCGCACCATTTCCTCACTGCTGCAGCTTAATGTTAGACGGCACTGCTGCTGCTGTGGGCGCTATACAGTCTAAGAGTGTTTTTTTGGAGCAAATTTTCAGAGAGATAGGTTTAGGGAGTCGGGAGGAGTCAGGACTAGTTGTAATATCAGCCCTTTTCAAGGTAAATTACAGCAGTTCCTAGCACTTTTTGCCAGGCAGGTCTGTGCCAGTGCTGTGCAACTGTTTTTCACAGCATTTGGTGTAATCTAGCTCAGCCAATCCTTTTGGGCTAGTAACATTGTCTGATAGTCATTTGAGTAGCCCGCCTGTGAAGCTAGCTACACCACCTGTTTATCTAAATTTTTACTGCATCTAACCCAGTAAATCTTTGTGGGCTTGGTAGCAGTGTCTGCACGTCAGCAGAGTAGCCCGCCTGTGTATCTAAATTTTTACTGCATCTAACCCAGTAAATCTTTTTGAGCCTAGGAGCAGTGTCTGCACGTCAGCGGAGTAGCCCGCCTGTGAAGCTAACTACACCGCCTGTGTATCTAAATTTTTACTGCATCTAACCCAGTGAATTATTTTGGGCCTAGGAGCAAAATGAGTGGCAAAAGGCCTGCTGCTGGTGGAAAGAGGAATAGGTGTGTTGGAAAGTGAAAAAAAGGTTGTGTCCGTGAGGTAGGTAGCAAAGCAACAGTAACATCTGCAGAAGAAAGACCATCTTCCAGCCAAAGTAATATGTCTACTTCTTTTTGTGGACAATCTGATATGATCCCTTTCTTACGACCATCACTACAAGCATCGCCAAAAATTCCAGATGAGGCACAAAAACAGCAGGTGCTTGAACGGATATCAAGTGCTCGTTCAAGTGGGCTCCCCTCCATGTCAACTTCAACATCACAGCTACTCCAGTCCTCAGGGTTGTCACCCCAATTGCACTTCCTTCCTCACAGCTCCCAAGTCTCCAGCTGCCCGTCTGAGCATGAGGTAACACAGATGGCTGAGTCTGCAGATCTGTTTACTCATACTATAGCCTGGGAATCAGAGGTTTGCTCAAGAGCTTCTGTGAATCCAGATGAGGAAATGATCTGCACTGATGCCCAGAATCTTTGTGAGTCGGATCCAGGCCCAGATGAAGAAGGTTCTGAGCATAATGCAGACCCTTGTTCCCAAACTGTAACTCCTGTTGGTGAAGACAATGACGAAGATGATGATGAGACTGAGATACCTGATTGGAAAAAAAACTTGACTTTTCGGTTAAGTTATCAAGTTAACATTGATGACATGACTGTGGAACTGGACCCTTGCTCATTTTGGGCTTCCAATCTTGAAAAATGGCCTGAGCTCACCACTCACGCATTGGAGATCTTGTTGTGCCCCGCAGCCAGTGTTTTCTCTGAACGTGTGTTCACCGCTGCTGGTGGTGTGCTGACAGAAAAGCGCAGGCGGCTGTCCAGTGACAATGTAGACAGACTAACGTTCATCAAGAATGAACAAATCCTGGATCCGCAAGGACTTTTCTACCCCTGTGTCATCCTGGGGAGACTAAAAGCTTGTTGATTTTTGAAAATCACCTCACCAACCGTTTTAAAAAACTCTGGCGAAATTGATACCACTTAAGTGGTGTCTGTGGCCGAATTTTTGGAAAAAATGTGGACTCTTTATTGAGTCCCCATGCTGTGTTTTACATGATGTTGGCATCGTCAATTCCAGGTGGGTGGGGTCATCTGCAGAGTTGTTCACTCATACAATGGCCTGGGATTCAGAGGTCTGCTCCAAAGCTTCACTGTCTGCTAGTCAGCAGAGTAGCCCACCCACCCACCTCCTGTTTACCTAAGTACTAATTTTTAACTGCATCTAGCCCAGGAAATCCTTTTGGGCCTAGTAGAATTTGGTGCTACTCAGCAGCATACCCCACTCATGAAGCAAGCTTCACCGCCTGTTTACCTAAGAACAATTTTGTAACGGCATCTAGCACAGGAAATTCTTTTGGCCTAGTAGAATTTGTTGCTACTCAGCAGCGTACCCCACCCATGAAGCAAACTACACCGCCTGTTTACCTAAGTAATATTTTTTAACGGCATCTAGCCCAGGAAATCCTTTTGGGCCTAGCAGCAATTTCTGCTACTCAGCAGAGTACCCCATCCATGAAGCAAGCTACACTGCCTGTTGATCTAATTACTAATTTTTAACTGCATCTAGCAAAGGAAATCGTTTTGTACCTAGTAGCATTTTGTGCTACTCAGCAGAGTACCCTACCCATGAAGCAAGCTACACTGCCTGTTAACCTAAGTACTATTTTGTAATGGCATGTAGCCCAGGAAATCCTTTTGGGCCTAGTAGAATTTGGTGCTACTTAGCAGCGTACCCCACCCATGAAGCAAGCTACACCACCTGTTTACCTAATTACTATTTTTTAACTGCATCTAGCCCAGGAAATCCTTTTGGGCCCCCAAAAGGATTTCCTGGGCTAGATGCCGTTAAAAATAGTACTTAGGTAAACAGGCGGTGTAGCTTGCTTCATGGATGGGGTACTCTGCTGAGTAGCAGAAATTGCTACTAGGCCCAAAAGGATTTCCTGGGCTAGATGCCATTAAAAAATAGTACTTAGGTAAACAGGCCGTGTAGCTTGCTTCATGGGTGGGGTATGCTGCTGAGTAGCACAAAATGCTGCTAGGTACAAAATGATTTCCTGGGTTAGATGCAGTTAAAAATTAGTAATTAGATCAAAATGCGGTGTATCTTGCTTCATGGATGGGGTACTCTGCTGAGTAGCAGAAATTGTTACTAGGCCCAAAAGGATTTCCTGGGCTAGATGCCGTTAATTATTTGTACTTAGTTAAACAGTCGGTGTAGCTTGCTTCATGGGTGGGGTACGCTGCTGAGTAGCAACAAATTCTACTAGGCCCAAAAGGATTTCCTGGGCTAGATGATGTTTAAAAATAGTACTAAGGTAAACAGGCGGTGTAGCTTGCTTCATGGGTGGGTACTCTACTGAGTAGCAGAAATTGCTACTAGGCCCAAAAGGATTTCCTGAGCCAGATGCCGTTAAAAAATAGTACTTAGGTAAACAGGTTGTGTAGCTTGCTTTATGGGTGGGGTACGCTGCTGAGTAGCACCAAATTCTACTAAGCCCAAAAGGATTTCCTGGGCTAGATGCAGTTAAAAAATAGTACTTAGGTTAACAGGCGGTGTAGCTTGCTTCATGGGTGGGGTACTCTGCTGAGTAGCACAAAATGCTACTAGGTAAAAAACGATTTCCTTTGCTAGATGCAGTTAAAAATTAGTAATTAGATCAACAGGTGGTGTAGCTTGCTTCATGGATGGGGTACTCTGCTGAGTAGCAGAAATTGCTACTAGGCCCAAAAGGATTTCCTGGGCTAGATGCCGTTAAAAAATAGTACTTAGGTAAACAGGCTGTGTAGCTTGCTTCATGGATGGGGTACTCTGCTGAGTAGCAGAAATTGCTACTAGGCCCAAAAGGATTTCCTGGGCTAGATGCCGTTAAAAAATAGTACTTAGGTAAACAGGCTGTGTAGCTTGCTTCATGAGTGGGGTGCGCTGCTGAGTAGCACCAAATTCTACTAGGCCAAAAGGATTTCCTGGGCTGGACGCCGTTACAAAATAGTACTTAGGTAAACAGGCGGTGTAGCTTGCTTCATGGGTGGGGTACACTGCTGAGTAACACCAAATTCTACTAGGCCAAAAGGATTTCCTGTGCTAGATGCCGTTAAAAAATAGTACTTAGGTGAACAGGCGGTGTAGCTTGCTTCATAGGTGGGGTACGCTGCTGAGTAGCACCAAATTCTACTAGGCCAAAAGGATTTCCTGGGCTGGACGCCGTTACAAAATAGTACTTAGGTAAACAGGCAGTGTAGCTTGCTTCATGGGTGGGGTACACTGCTGAGTAGCACCAAATTCTACTAGGCCAAAAGGATTTCCTGTGCTAGATGCCGTTAAAAAATAGTACCTAGGTAAACAGGCGGTGAAGCTTGCTTCATAGGTGGGGTACGCTGCTGAGAAGCACAAAATTTGGAATTTTGGTGCTACTCAGCAGCGTACCCCACCCATGAAGCAAGCTACACCACCTGTTTATCTAATTACTAATTTTTAACTGCATCTAGCCCATTAAATCGTTTTGTACCTAGTAGCATTTTGCGCTATTCAGCAGATTACCCCACCCATGAAGCAAGCTACACCACCTGTTTACCTAAGTACTATTTTTTAACGGCATCTAGCCCACGAAATCGTTTTGTACCTAATAGCATTTTGTGCTACTCAGCACCATACCCCACCCATGAAGCAAGCTACACCGCCTGTTTACCTAAGTACTATTTTTTAACAGCATCTGGCCCAGGAAATCCTTTTGGGCCTAGTAGCAATTTCTGCTACTCAGCAGAGTACCCCACCCATGAAGCAAGCTTCACAGGCTTCTTTCTTTCTCAATCTAACCCCTCGGCTATGGGGTGTCCACTCTCCCTCCAGCTCTCTCCTTCTCACAGGTGGACTATCGCGTGTATTCACACTGTGGCGAATCTTTTGGGCCCAGGCATAAGAAGTCGTCGAGGTAATGGATAATATGTGCTGCCTTAGAAATGTCCATGACGACACATTCGAGGAAGCAACTAAACGCCTCAAATAGTGAGCAGGATATGGAGCACCCTGTGGGCAAACAGCGATCAATGTAGTATGCTCCTTCACAGAAGCAGCCCAATGGGAAGACACTATTCAGAGGTACAGGAAGTAACCGGAACGCCCCCTCAATGTCTGTTTTGGCCATTAGGGTGCCCCTTCCCAACTTCTTGACCCGCCTGATTGCCTCGTCAAAGGAGGTACAGTACATATTATTGTACTTGGTTCCGGGTCGATGTTGTCGTTTACTGACCTGCCCCTTGGATATGACAAATGGTGGATTAGTCTGAATGTATTGGGTTCATTTTTTGACACAACTCCCAACGGGGTACCACTACGTGTTCTAAGGAAAGTGTTCTGAATGGACCCGCCGCCATTTTACCTAAAGATATTTATTTCTTTTTTTTTTTTTAACGATGTCTGTGTGTTGGTATGGTGATTTTAGATTTTTACTCCAGCCTTTCTTGATTTTAGAAGGGCATGACATGCCTATTTCTGTGTCTCCTCCTCCTTTTACTCCTCCACCTCTTTTCTTTTCGCATGAATCTATGTAGTTGGGACTTTTCCATGTGTTTGTTGTGTCTTCTGAGCAGTTTGTCAGCTTTTGGACACCTTTAAGGTGTTTTCCATGTGTTTTCTATGTGTTTGTATGTGTTTGTGTTTGCCTGCCATTGGTTTCAATGGGGTTCGACGGTGTTCGTCGAACATTCGACGAACATTCATCGAACACGTTCCAGTTCGAAGAAGTGAACCGAACTCGAACACTAGGGGGGTAGCTCAACACTAGTCTTCACTGGAACCTTGGTACTAAAACTGTTGTTTATAGCTTCTGTAACTGCTTTTTAACAAACCCTTCCTTCTAAAAATGTTACTGAAAGTCTGAGAAAAAAACATGAACTTATTGTTTGAGGTCAAAAGATGATGTAAAAAATTGTTTAGCTTCCTTTTTAATTTATTTTCTAAAGCACCCTTAATTCCAGGGCATTTCCCATATGAAAAAGGTACAAAGAAGATTTACCTTGAGTAATATATGCATAACATTAAATATAACTAGCTATTGAACCCGTTCTACGCCCGAGTGGCGAGCATTTATATTGGTATATAGTCTCCATCCTGGTATGTGCTGCTCCATCCTGCGTCCCCATCCTGTCATGTGCTGCTCCATCCTGCGTCCCCATCCTGTCATGCGCTGCTCCATCCTGCGTCCCCATCCTGTCATGTGCTGCTCCATCCTGCGTCCCCATCCTGTCATGCGCTGCTCCATCCTGCGTTCCCTTTCCTGTCATGCGCTGCTCCCATCCTGCGTCCCCATCCTGTCATGCGCTGCTCCCATCCTGCGTCCCCATCCTGTGATGCGCTGCTCCCATCCTGTGATGCGCTGCTCCCATCCTGCGTCCCCATCCTGTCATGTGCTGCTCCATCCTGCGTCCCCATCCTGTCATGCGCTGCTCCATCATGCGTCCCCATCCTGTCATGCGCTGCTGCATCCTGCGTCCCCATCCTGTCATGCGCTGCTGCATCCTGCGTCCCCATCCTTATGTGCTGCTGCATCCTGCGTCCCCATCCTTATGTGCTGCTGCATCCTGCGTCCCCATCCTTATGTGCTGCTGCATCCTGCGTCCCCATCCTGTCATGCGCTGCTGCATCCTGCGTCCCCATCCTGTCATGCGCTGCTGCATCCTGCGTCCCCATCCTTATGTGCTGCTGCATCCTGCGTCCCCATCCTTATGTGCTGCTGCATCCTGCGTCCCCATCCTTATGTGCTGCTCCATCCTGCGTCCCCATCCTTATGTGCTGCTCCATCCTGCGTCCCCATCCTTATGTGCTGCTCCATCCTGCGTCCCCATACTGTTATGTGCTGCTCCATCCTGCGTCCCCATCCTTATGTGCTGCTCCATCCTGCGTCCCCATCCTTATGTGCTGCTCCATCCTGCGTCCCCATCCTTATGTTCTGCTCCATCCTGCGTCCCCATACTGTTATGTGCTGCTCCATCCTGCGTCCCCATCCTTATGTGCTGCTCCATCCTGCGTCCCCATGCTTATGTGCTGCTCCATCCTGCGTCCCCATCCTTATGTCCTGCTCCATCCTGCGTCCCCATACTGTTATGTGCTGCTCCATCCTGCGTCCCCATCCTTATGTGCTGCTGCATCCTGCGTCCCCATCCTTATGTGCTGCTCCATCCTGCATCCCCATCCTTATGTGCTGCTCCATCCTGTGTCCCCATACTGTTATGTGCTGCTCCATCCTGCGTCCCCATCCTTATGTGCTGCTCCATCCTGCGTCCCCATCCTGTCATGTGCTGCTGCATCCTGCGTCCCCATCCTTATGTGCTGCTGCATCCTGCGTCCCCATCCTGTCATGCGCTGCTCCATCCTGCGTCCCCATCCTGTCATGCGCTGCTGCATCCTGCGTCCCCATCCTTATGTGCTGCTGCATCCTGCGTCCCCATCCTTATGTGCTGCTGCATCCTGCGTCCCCATCCTTATGTGCTGCTCCATCCTGCGTCCCCATCCTTATGTGCTGCTCCATCCTGCGTCCCCATCCTTATGTGCTGCTCCATCCTGCGTCCCCATACTGTTATGTGCTGCTCCATCCTGCGTCCCCATCCTTATGTGCTGCTCCATCCTGCGTCCCCATCCTTATGTCCTGCTCCATCCTGCGTCCCCATACTGTTATGTGCTGCTCCATCCTGCGTCCCCATCCTTATGTGCTGCTCCATCCTGCGTCCCCATCCTTATGTCCTGCTCCATCCTGCATCCCCATCCTTATGTCCTGCTCCATCCTGCGTCCCCATCCTTATGTCCTGCTCCATCCTGCGTCCCCATCCTTATGTCCTGCTCCATCCTTCGTCCCCATCCTTATGTCCTGCTCCATCCTGCGTCCCCATCCTTATGACCTGCTCCATCCTGCGTCCCCATCCTTATGTCCTGCTCCATCCTGCGTCCCCATACTGTTATGTGCTGCTTCATCCTGCGTCCCCATCCTTATGTCCTGCTCCATCCTGCGTCCCCATACTGTTATGTGCTGCTCCATCCTGCGTCCCCATCCTTATGTGCTGCTCCATCCTGCGTCCCCATCCTTATGTCCTGCTCCATCCTGCGTCCCCATACTGTTATGTGCTGCTCCATCCTGCGTCCCCATCCTTATGTGCTGCTCCATCCTGCGTCCCCATCCTTATGTGCTGCTCCATCCTGCCTCCCCATCCTTATGTGCTGCTCCATCCTGCGTCCCCATCCTTATGTGCTGCTCCATCCTGCGTCCCCATCCTTATGTCCTGCTCCATCCTGCATCCCCATCCTTATGTCCTGCTCCATCCTGCGTCCCCATCCTTATGTCCTGCTCTATCCTGCGTCCCCATCCTTATGTCCTGCTCCATCCTGCGTCCCCATCCTTATGTCCTGCTCCATCCTGCGTCCCCATCCTTATGTCCTGCTCCATCCTGCGTCCCCATCCTTATGTCCTGCTCCATCCTGCGTCCCCATACTGTTATGTGCTGCTTCATCCTGCGTCCCCATCCTTATGTGCTGCTCCATCCTGCGTCCCCATCCTTATGTCCTGCTTCATCCTGCGTCCCCATACTGTTATGTGCTGCTCCATCCTGCGTCCCCATCCTTATGTGCTGCTCCATCCTGCGTCCCCATCCTTATGTCCTGCTCCATCCTGCGTCCCCATACTGTTATGTGCTGCTCCATCCTGCGTCCCCATCCTTATGTGCTGCTCCATCCTGCGTCCCCATCCTTATGTGCTGCTCCATCCTGCCTCCCCATCCTTATGTGCTGCTCCATCCTGCGTCCCCATCCTTATGTGCTGCTCCATCCTGCGTCCCCATCCTTATGTGCTGCTCCATCCTGCATCCCCATCCTTATGTGCTGCTCCATCCTGCGTCCCCATCCTTATGTGCTGATCCATCCTGCGTCCCCATCCTTATGTCCTGCTCCATCCTGCGTCCCCATACTGTTATGTGCTGCTCCATCCTGCGTCCCCATACAGCCTCTGACCCGCTCGGCGCCGAGTGCTGGGGGGCCTGAGCAGGCGGGGACACCGGCGCGCTGTGGGGGTCAGGTGCCGGTATCGCCGCCAGCTTAGGCCCCCCAGCACTTACTATACTCACCTGTCCGGCGTTCCATCGCTGAGCGCCGCCATCTTCCCGGTCTCCTGGCTGTGACTGTTCAGTCAGAGGGCGGCGCCGGCGCGCATTAAGCGCGTCATCGCACCCTCTAAACTGAAGGCCACAGACCGAAGACCGGGAAGATGGCGCCGCTCAGCGATGGAACGGGGACAGGTGAATATAGGCCGATACTCACCCTCCTGGCGGTCCCTGCTTCTGCGGTGGAGATCGCGGTGTGTGTTCAGTGTGAACGAACACCGCGATCTCCCGGGAGCGTCGCTCTGTGAGGCCCAGACTGCGCCGGCGCTTGCGCTTGCGCAGTCTATAGAGGCTTCGGACAGAGTGACGCTCCCAGCGTTATATTATAGAAGATATACATCAATCAAAAAACAATCACATTAAACATGACTTAATAGGGAAGAATATGAATGTAAAATGGCAGTCACTTTATTCAGAAAAGTCAAGTACTTGTGTTTTACTTGGCAAAATCCCTGGTTAACACAATGGTTGAACTGGAACCGATGAATTTCAAAATTTAATGACTGAGCCCCTCTGTAAGGTTACCATGGAAACATCAACTATTAAAGATTAAAAGGACAATTCATTAAAGTGAGAAGTCACTGAGCAGAACCATAAGTCAGAAATCAACAAAAATATCTGGCCTGATAAAGGCTATGTCTGCCACAGATTATAAAATCGGTATTTTATGTATGTCTGAGGAGATAGCTGCTTAAAAAAAAATTATTGCCTGAAATGAAGATGACTTATTCAATATGACATTATGAAATGATGTACAGGAAACTTCAGCTCTGTTCAGATTTATTTTCAATAGGTAAAATGTGCAAAATTTCCTGTTTCTAAACCCATGAGTGAATAGCAATGTAATGGTACCCTATACCGATATATTTTATGCAGAGAGATAGTAAGATATGTACATGCAGTCTAAGAGTCAATATTGACTGTTAGGATTGCTACTTCCAATAGGTGGCACTAGAGTTCTTGTCCTCTTCCTCTCTGAAGAGACAATTTGCATATTTCGCAGAGGAGCATTGCGGCTTTAAGTCTCCTCACCTCGACATGCTTATCGTGTCACTCTCCGCAAGGGGAAATGATACTTCTTGGATCCCAATCTTGCTGACAAAAGATTACTTCTAGAGTCCAGTTATTTAAACCCAAGACCATGTGACTCTTTCCATCATGTGACTGACCACATGATCATGCAGGTCCTGTTGGCTCTGCATGTGGAGATATGGTGGACCTCCTCCCTCCCGCTCTATGAAGGCCCACTAAAACCAGCCCATTATGCAACTTTAACTTAACCCTCACAACACATAGCGTGCTGGAGGAAAACACTCTGGTTTCATATCACTGATGCCATTAAGCCCAGTGACACATATCTTGCCTCTATTACTTTACCAGTGACTTTGTCACAATCTATATATATATGTTAGTTGTCAGGTTCCCGCCACTGTACAGGGAAATCTCGAACCATCTCCGCTGCGGTCTCTCAGTCTTCTCCAGCCGCAGTGGAGTCTGCTCAGCGGAGACGTCGGCCCCTATGTCTTGCTCAGTCTGACTCTGTGCAAAGGGTTATTGCTGCCTTTCCAGCTTCTGCCATAGTAGCCCGTACTGTGCAGCGGTGAGCAGACGTTTTTGGGACTAAGTCCTGCTTTTCCCCTTCTGAGCATGCCCAGGACAAGATCTCTCGTTGGAGATCAAGGGTCACATGCTTAGATACTGCAGCAAATACCATTGGTCCTTCTGGGAAGGTCCTGTACTTCCTGCAGCTATAAAAGGTTTGCATGGCCGCACGGCCATGTGCTAGTGTACACTTGCAAACATGTGTGTTGATGTGTGAAAGTCGTTCATTAATTATCCTCTCCCTTGTGTATGATTTCTCGCGTAAAGTGGATGATTGCTATCTAGCGCCCGACTTAGCCATCAGCACATGACACACAATACAGCGTCAGATTGCTGTGACCGCCAGTGCGGCGCCATGTGCTTTCCCAATGCTTTCCTTACCCAAGTTTGGGTGGTTAGTGGCATCCGCCAGAGTGGCACCGCACGCACGCCCGTGCATCTAAATTATTATTTTGGTTATGCAGACACCCCAGTTGCGTTGTCGAGTACAAGAGGTCTAGTTGTACTCTAATCCTGAGTCTAGGGGTAGAGTTCTGTGACTCCTTGCTTGCACTCTTTGTGCGGTACTGTGGCCCTGTGATGCAACAGGGTTAGCTTTCTTCATACTGGGTGAAGTTAACCCGTGTGTGAATCCATGTTGTACTGTCATATAGTCCGTCATTACTTAACAGCAGGTTCCATCTCTACACGGTGGACCCTGTGTATATATATGTATATATATATTATATATATAGCTATGTAAATACACACACATATATAGAGTTGTGGCCAAAAGTATTGACACCAATGCAATTGACACTGTTCGAAAAATCATGTGATGCTTCTCTAATTTGTGTAATTAACAGCATGTGTAACTTACCTGTGGCACCTAACAGGTGTTGGCAATAACTAAATCACACTTGCAGGCAGTTGACATGGATTAAAGTTGACTCAACCTCTGTCCTGTGTCCTTGTGTGTACCACAATGAGCATGGAGAAAAGAAAGAAGACCAAAGAACTGTCTGAGGACTTGAGAAACTAAATTGTGAGGAAGCATAAGCAATCTCAAGGCTACAAGTCCATCTCCAAAGACCTGAATGTTTCTGTGTCTACCTTGCGCAGTGTCATCAAGAAGTTTAAAGCCCATGGCACTGTGGCTAACCTCCCTAGATGTGGACGGAAAAGAAAAAAAAGAGATTTCAACACAAGATTGTGCGTATGTTGGATAAAGAACCTCGACTAACATCCAAACAACTTCAAGCTGCCCTGCAGTCCGAGGGTACAACAGTGTCAACCCGTACTATATGTCGGCGTCTGAATGAAAAGGGACTGTATGGTAGGAGACCCAGGAAGACCCCACTTCTTACCCCGAGACACACAAAACCCAGGCTGGAGTTTGCCAAATCTTACCTAAAAAATCCTAAAATGTTTTGGAAAAATGTTCTCTGGTCAGATGAGACAAAAGAAGAGCTTTTGGGGCAAAGGCATCAACATAGAGTTTACAGGAGAAAAAAAAAGGCATTCGAGGAAAAGAACACGATCCCTACAGTCAAACATGGCAGAGGTTCCCTGATGTTTTGGGGTTGCTCAATGTTTACATACCCCAGCAGAATTTTTGTTTCTTGGTCTTTTTTCAGAGAATATAAATGATAACACCAAAACTTTTTCTCCACTCATGGTAAGTGGTAGGGTGAAGCCATTTATTGTCAGACTACTGTGTTTTTTCTTAGTGACAACCCAAAACATCCAAATGACCCTTATTAAAAGTTCACATACCCCATTTCCTAATACCATGTATCGCCCCCTCTAACATCAATGACAGCTTTAAGTCTATTGTGGTAGTTGTGGATGAGGTTCTTTTCTTTCTCAGATGATAAAGCTGCCCACTCTTCTTGGCAAAAAGCCTCCAGTTCCTGTAAATTCCTGGACTGTCTAGCACAAACTGCGTGCTTGAAATCTCCCAAGAGTGGCTCAATGATATTGAGGTCAGGAGACTGAGATGGCTGTTATGAACAGGTGATTCAGAACCACAATGGACCTAGTGGTTAAGAGCACACAAAGTGACCTGATAGTTACTAACATAGGACGAGCTCTGAGACGTGGGAACTCTGCTGACCGCAATCCCTAATCCTATCATACCACACTAGAGGTAGCCGTGGATTGCGCCTAACGCTCCCTATGCAACTCGGCACAGCCTGAGAAACTAACTAGCCCTGAAGATAGAAAAATAAGCCTACCTTGCCTCAGAGAAATTCCCCAAAGGAAAAGGCAGCCCCCCACATATAATGACTGTGAGTAAAGATGAAAATACAAACACAGAGATGAAATAGATTTAGCAAAGTGAGGCCCGACTTACTGAATAGACCGAGGATAGGAAAGATAGCTTTGCGGTCAACACAAAAACCTACAAACAACCACGCAGAGGGGCAAAAAGACCCTCCGCACCGACTAACGGTACGGAGGTGCTCCCTCTGCGTCTCAGAGCTTCCAGCAAGCAAGAAAAACCAATATAGCAAGCTGGACAGAAAGTAAAGCAAACAAAAGTAACACAAGCAGAACTTAGCTTATGCAGGGCAGACAGGCCACAAGAACGATCCAGGAGAGAGCCAGACCAATACTGGAACATTGACTGGAGGCCAGGAACAAAGAACTAGGTGGAGTTAAATAGAGCAGCACCTAACGACTTAACCTCGTCACCTGAGGAAGGAAACTCAGAAGCCGCAGCCCCACTCACATCCACCAGCGGAAGCTCATAGACAGAACCAGCCGAAGTACCATTCATGGCCACAGGAGGGAGCTTGACCACAGAATTCACAACAGATGGCCACTCGAGAACTTTCACTTTGTTCTGCTGTAGCCATTGACAGGCCTACTTGGCCTTGTGTTTTGGATCACTGTCATGTTGGAATGTCCAAGTGCGTCCCATGCGCAGCTTCTGGGCAGATGAGTGCAATCTTGCCTCCAGTATTTCAGTATTTGCTGATATTGTGCTGCATTCTTCTTTCCATCAACTTTGAAAAAGTTTCCTGTGCCTTCGTAGCTCACACATCCCCAAAACATCAGCGATCCACCCCCATGTTTTACAGTAGAAATGGCGTTCCTTTCATCCTAGGCCTTATTGATCTCTCTCCAAATATAACATATATGATTGTTCAAGTTTGGTCTCATCACTCCAAATTACCTTGTTTGAGAAGTTTTGAGGCTTGTCTCTGCTATTTTGCTTATTGTCGGCGAGATACTTCATGGCATTTGCACAGTAATGGCTTTCTTCTGGCAACTCGACCATGGAGCCCATTTTTCTTCACGTGCCTCCTTATTGTGCATCTTGAAACAACTATACCGCTAGTTTTCAGAGAGTCCTGTATTTATTTCAGCTGATGTTATTTATGGGTTTTTCTTTGCACGCCGAACAATTTTCCTGGCAGTTGTGGATGACATTTTTGTTCGTTACCTGACCGTGGTTTTGCTTTTACAGAGCCCCTAATTTTCCATTTGTTACTCAAAGTTTTAATGCTGCTGACTGGCATTATCAATTCCTGGATATATTTTTGTATCCCTTTCCTGTTTTATACAGTTCAACTATTTTTTCCCGTAGATCCATTGACAATTCTTTTGCTTTCCCCATGACTCACAATCCAGAAAAGTCAGTGGCTGAATGAAAGATGCAAGAGTCTGTCTGGATCCCAGAAACTCACTCAGCTTTTATGCACACACACTGATTACAAGCAAACAGGTCACAGGTGAGGATGTTACCTTTAGTAGCCATTTAGATCCATTTATGTCAACTTCTGTGCATGTTATGAGGCCAAAATTACCAGGGTATGTGAACTTTTGATCACAGTAATTTGGATGTTTTGGGTTGTCATTATGATTTAAAAAGAGAAAACACGGTAGTTTGACAATCATTGGCTTCACCCAACCACTAACCATGAGTGTTGGGAAAAATGTTGGTGGTATCATTCATACTCTCTGAAAAAAGGCCAAGAAAGCAAAAATTTTGCCGAGGTATGTAAACTTTTGAGCACAACTGTATATATATATATATATACATTTGCATTTCATTAACTTGCCTACCTGTCATGTATATAAATATATAGAGATATATGCACAAATATATACATATATATGCATATATATATATACACAGAGGGAGAAATAATTATTGAGCAATATGTGTGATTTTCACAATTCTTGACTTTTCCTTCTTGAGGTATATACCATATGAAAATAGAAAAGCAAATTAAAGTAAAAAATGTGGTCATGACACACTGTTATTGGGGGAGCTGCTTCCTGGTATACATGCACCACATCCAGGTATAAATTCCCCCTCCCATCCTGGTATATATCGTCCTTCATCTGGCATACATGGCCCCCTTCCCCATCCTGGCATACAAGGCTCCCATCCTTATACACATGTCTCCCCAGTGCCATTCTGGTATACATGGCCCCCTGTCTGGTATACATGGCCCCCCTTTCTGGTATATATGGAATCCCATCCCAATCCTGATATACATGGCCCCTTCATCCCCATCCTTGTATTCATGGCTCCCTAATCCTAATCCTAGTATACATAGGCTCCAACCCCATCCTGGTATATATAGCACCAAAACTCATCCTGGTATACATGGCCCTCATCCCATCCTAGTTATACATGGTCCCTATCTTATCATGGTGTACATGGCCCCCATCTCAATCCTGGTATACATGGCCCCACCATCCTGGTATACATGTACCCCTATCATGGTAATCATGGTATGCATGGCCTCCTTCCTTGTATATATGGCACCCCAAATCCTGGTATATATGGCCCCTATCTTTCTTCACACATAAAAATATAAACAATTTTACTTATCTTCCCTGTGCTCTCTTGCAGCAGCATCCTGTTCTGATGTCAGCAGCTGTCTGCAGTGTGCAAGCAGCGCCTGATGTCACTGCCATGAACCCTCACACACTGAGGTCAGCTGCCAGAATATTCACTGCTATCCATGCCTGGGATTATGGACATGGAGAGCAGTGAATATTATTTTCTTTAATAGCGGGCAGACTCTTAGCCGCAGCCGCAGGCGATCACATGTTCCCACTATTAAAGTGAATGAATATTCATTGCTCTCCACTCCCATGGTTGTGGGGAGCAGTGAATATCCATTCTATTTAATAGTGGGCACACCTGATTGCTCAGCCACTGCAGGAACCGGTGGCTGTGGATAACAGTGTGCCCGCTATTAAAGAAAATGAATATTCACTGCTCTCCATGCCCATAGTTCCTCCCACTTCTCAACACTGGCTTCACTGCATAGAGATGGGAGAGACTATGGGCATGGAGAGCAGTGAATATTAATTTTCTTTAACAGTGGGCATAATGTTAGCTGCATCAGCCAGCTCCTGCCTCGTGTGACCAGCTCCTCCTCCCTCCTCCGCTGTTGCTCATTTCCCATCTAGAGCCACAGGGCACATACTTATAAGGTACAAACATGGTCAAAAATGTTGGTACCCCTTGCTTAATGACAGAAAAAACCACAATGGTCACATAAATAACTTGTATCTGACAAAAATAATAATAAAGAAAAAATCTATGCAAATGAGCAAATGAAAGTCAGGCATTGCTTTTCAACCATGCTTCCATAGAATTTAAAATTAAATTAAATTTAAACTTTGCTAAAAAAAATTGCGCCATTTTCCAATACCCGTAGCATCTCCATTTTTCATGATCTGGGGTCAGGTGAGGGCTTATTTTTTGCATGCAGAGCTGGCGTTTTTAATGATAGCATTTTGGTGCAGACACGTTCTTATGATCATCCGTTATTGCATTGTAATGCAATGTCGCAGGGACCAAAAAAACATAATTCTGGCGGTTCAAATTTTTTTCTCGCTATGTCGTTTAGCGATCAGGTTAATCCTTTTTTTTATTGATAGATAGGGCGATTCTGAACGCAGCGATACCAAATATGTGTAGGTTTGATTTTTTTTATTGATTTATTTTGAATGGGGCGAAAGGGGGGTGATTTAAACTTTTATATTTTTTTTATTTTTTTCCCTTTTTTTTAATTTTTTTTAAACTTTTGCCATACTTAACCCCTTCAAGACCCAGCCTATTTTGACCTTAAAGACCTTGCCGTTTTTTGCAATTCTGACCAGTGTCCCTTTATGAGGTAATAACTCAGGAACGCTTCAACGGATCCTAGCGGTTCTGAGATTGTTTTTTCGTGACATATTGGGCTTCATGTTAGTGGTAAATTTAGGTCAATAAATTCTGCATTTATTTGTGATAAACACGGAAATTTGGCGAAAATTTTGAAAATTTCGCAATTTTCACATTTTGAATTTTTATTCTGTTAAACCAGAGAGATATGTGACACAAAATAGTTAATAAATAACATTTCCCACATGTTTACTTTACATCAGCACAATTTTGGAAACAAAATTTTTTTTTGTTAGGAAGTTATAAGGGTTAAAATTTGACCAGCGATTTGTCATTTTTACAACGAAATTTACAAAACCATTTTTTTTAGGGACCACCTCACATTTGAAGTCAGTTTGAGGGGTCTATATGGCTGAAAATACCCAAAAGTGACACCATTCTAAAAACTGCACCCCTCAAGGTACTCAAAACCACATTCAAGAAGTTTATTAACCCTTCAGGTGCTTCACAGCAGCAGAAGCAACATGGAAGGAAAAAATGAACATTTAACTTTTTAGTCACAAAAATTATCTTTTAGCAACAATTTTTTTATTTTCCCAATGGTAAAAGGAGAAACTGAACCACGAAAGTTGTTGTCCAATTTGTCCTGAGTACGCTGATACCTCATATGTGGGGGTAAACCACTGTTTGGGCGCACGGCAGGGCTTGGAAGGGAAGGAGCGCCATTTGACTTTTTGAATCAAAAATTGGCTCCACTCTTTAGCGGACACCATGTCACGTTTGGAGAGCCCCCGTGTGCCTAAAAATTGGAGCTCCCCCACAAATGACCCCATTTTGGAAACTAGACGCCCCAAGGAACTTATCTAGATGCATAGTGAGCACTTTGAACCCCCAGGTGCTTCACAAATTGATCCGTAAAAATGAAAAAGTACTTTTTTTTCACAAAAAAATTCTTTTAGCCTCAATTTTTTCATTTTCACATGGGCAACAGGATAAAATGGATCCTAAAATGTGTTGGGCAATTTCTCCTGAGTACACCAATACCTCACATGTGGGGGTAAACCACTGTTTGGGCACATGGTAAGGCTCGGAAGGGAAGGAGCGCCATTTGACTTTTTGAATGAAAAATTATTTCCATCGTTAGCGGACACCATGTCGCGTTTGGATAGCTCCTGTGTGCCTAAACATTGGCGCTCCCCCACAAGTGACCCCATTTTGGAAACTAGACCCCCCAAGGAACTTATTTAGATGCCTAGTGAGCACTTTAAACCCTCAGGTGCTTCACAAATTGATCTGTAAAAATGAAAAAGTACTTTTTTTTCACAAAAAAATTATTTTCGCCTCAATTTTTTCATTTTCACATGGGCAGTAGGATAAAATGGATCATAAAATTTGTTGGGCAATTTCTCCCGAGTACACCGATACCTCATATGTGGGGGTAAACCACTGTTTGGGCACACGGCAGGGCTCGGAAGGGAAGGCGCGCCATTTGACTTTTTGAATGGAAAATTAGCTCCAATTGTTAGCGGACACCATGTCGCGTTTGGAGAGCCCCCTGTGTGCCTAAACATTGGAGCTCCCCCACAAGTGACCCCATTTTGGAAACTAGACCCCCCAAGGAACTTATCTAGATGCATATTGAGCACTTTAAACCCCCAGGTGCTTCACAGAAGTTTATAACGCAGAGCCATGAAAATAAAAAATAATTTTTCTTTCCTCAAAAATGATTTTTTAGCCTGGAATTTCCTATTTTGCCAAGGATAATGGGAGAAATTGGACCCCAAATATTGTTGTCCAGTTTGTCCTGAGTACGCTGATACCCCATATGTGGGGGTAAACCACTGTTTGGGCGCACGGCAGGGCTCGGAAGGGATGGCACGCCATTTGGCTTTTTAAATGGAAAATTAGCTCCAATCATTAGCGGACACCATGTCACGTTTGGAGAGCCCCTGTGTGCTTAAACATTGGAGATCCCCCAGAAATGACACCATTTTGGAAACTAGACCCCCAAAGGAACTAATCTAGATGTGTGGTGAGGACTTTGAACCCCCAAGTGCTTCACAGAAGTTTATAACGCAGAGCCATGAAAATAAAAAAAAAAATTATTTTCTCAAAAATGATCTTTTAGCCTGCAATTTTTTATTTTCCCAAGGGTAACAGGAGAAATTTGACCCCAAAAGTTGTTGTCCAGTTTCTCCTGAGTATGCTGATACCCCATATGTGGGGGTAAATCACTGTTTGGGCACATGCCGGGGCTCGGAAGTGAAGTAGTGACGTTTTGAAATGCAGACTTTGATGGAATGCTCTGTGGGCGTCACGTTGCGTTTGCAGAGCCCCTGATGTGGCTTAACAGTAGAAACCCCCCACAAGTGACCCCATTTTGGAAACTAGACCCCCAAAGGAACTTATCTAGATGTGTGGTGAGCACTTTGAACCCCCAAGTGCTTCATAGAAGTTTATAATGCAGAGCCGTGAAAATAATAAATACGTTTTCTTTCCTCAAAAATAATTATTTAGCCCAGAATTTTTTAATTTTCCCAAGGGTAACAGGAGAAATTTGACCCCAAAAGTTGTTGTCCAGTTTCTCCTGAGTACGGTGATACCCCATATGTGGGGGTAAACTACTGTTTGGGCACATGCCGGGGCTTGGAATTGAAGTAGTGACGTTTTGAAATGCAGACTTTGATGGAATGCTCTGCGGGCGTCACGTTGCGTTTGCAGAGCCCCTGATGTGCCTAAACAGTAGAAACCCCCCACAAGTGACCCCATTTTGGAAACTAGACCCTGAAAGGAACTTATCTAGATGTGTGGTGAGCACTTTGAACCCCCAAGTGCTTCATAGAAGTTTATAATGCAGAGCCGTGAAAATAATAAATACGTTTTCTTTCCTCAAAAATAATTATTTAGCCCAGAATTTTTTATTTTCCCAAGGGTTACAGGAGAAATTGGACCCCAAAAGTTGTTGTCCAGTTTCTCCTGAGTACGCTGATACCCCATATGTGGGGGTAAACCACTGTTTGGGCACACGTCGGGGCTCAGAAGGGAAGTAGTGACTTTTGAAATGCAGACTTTGATGGAATGGTCTGCGGGTGTCACGTTGCGTTTGCAGAGCCCCTGGTGTGCCTAAACAGTAGAGACCCCCCACAAGTGACCCCATTTTAGAAACTAGACCCCCCAAGGAACTTATCTAGATATGTGGTGAGCACTTTGAACCCCCAAGTGCTTCACAGACGTTTACAACGCAGAGCCGTGAAAATAAAAAATCATTTTTCTTTCCTCAAAAATTATGTTTTAGCAAGCATTTTTTTAGATTCACAAGGGTAACAGGAGAAATTGGACCCCAGTAATTGTTGCGCAGTTTGTCCTGAGTATGCTGGTACCCCATATGTGGGGGTAAACCACTGTTTGGGCACACGTCAGGGCTCGGAAGTGAGGGAGCACCATTTGACTTTTTGAATACGAGATTGGCTGGAATCAATGGTGGCGCCATGTTGCGTTTGGAGACCCCTGATGTGCCTAAACAGTGGTAACCCCTCAATTCTACCTCCAACACTAACCCCAACACACCCCTAACCCTAATCCCAACTGTAGCCATAATCCTAATCACAACCCTAACCCCAACACACCCCTAACCACAACACTAACCCCAACACACCCCTAACCACAACACTAACCCCAACACACCCCTAACCCTAACCACAACCCTAAGGCTATGTGCCCACGTTGCGGATTCGTGTGAGATATTTCCGCACCATTTTTGAAAAATCTGCGGGTAAAAGGCACTGTGTTTTACCTGTGGATTTTCCGCGGATTTCCAGTGTTTTTTGTGCGGATTTCACCTGCGGATTCCTATTGAGGAACAGGTGTAAAACGCTGCGGAATCCGCACAAAGAATTGACATGCTGCGGAAAATACAATGCAGCGTTCCCGCGCGGTATTTTCCGCACCATGGGCACAGCGGATTTGGTTTTTCATATGTTTACATGGTACTGTAAACCTGATGGAACACTGCTGCGGATCCGCAGCCAAATCCGCACCGTGTGCACATAGCCTAATTCTAAAGGTATGTGCACACGCTGCGGATCCGCAGCAGTTTCCCATGAGTGTACAGTTCAATGTAAACCTATGGGAAACAAAAATCGCTGTACACATGCTGCGGAAAAACTGCACGGAAACGCAGCGGTTTACATTCCGCAGCATGTCACTTCTTTGTGCGGATTCCGCAGCGGTTTTACATCTGCTCCAATAGAAAATCGCAATTGTAAAACCGCAGTGAAATGCGCAGAAAAAAACGCGGTAAATCCGCCATAAATCCGCAGCGGTTTAGCACTGCGGATTTATCAAATCCGCAGCGGAAAAATCCGCAGAGGACCAGAATACGTGTGCACATTCCTAACCCTAGCCCTAACCCTACCCCTAACCCTACCCCTAACCCTACCCCTAACCCTACCCCTAACCCTAACCCTACCCCTACCCCTAACCCTACCCCTACCCCTAACCCTACCCCTAACCCTAACCCTAACCCTACCCCTAACCCTAACCCTACCCCTAACCCTATTCTAACATTAGTGGAAAAAAAAAAATTTCTTTATTTTTTTATTGTCCCTACCTATGGGGGTGACAAAGGGGGGGGGTCATTTATTATTTTTTTTATTTTGATCACTGAGATAGATTATATCTCAGTGATCAAAATGCACTTTGGAACGAATCTGCCGGCCGGCAGATTCGGCGGGCGCACTGCGCATGCGCCCGCCATTTTGGAAGATGGCGGCGCCCGGGAGAAGACGGACGGGACCACGGCTGGATCGGTAAGTATGATAGGGTGGGGGGGGAGCACGGGGGGGGGGATCGGAGCACGGGGGGGGGAATCGGAGCGCGGGAGGGGTGGAACGGAGCGCGGGGGGCGTGGAACGGAGCACGGGGGGGCTGGAACGGAGCACGGGGGGGTGGAACGGAGCACGGGGGGGGTGGATCGGAGTGCAGGGGGGGTGATTGGAGCACGGGGGGGTGATTGGAGCACGGGGGGAGCGGACACGAGCACGGGGGGGAGCGGAGCACTGGACGGAGGGGAGCCGGAGCAGTGTACCGGCCAGATCGGGGGGGTGGGGGGGCGATCGGAGGGGTGGGGTGGGGGCACACTAGTATTTCCAGCCATGGCCGATGATATTTCAGCATCGGCCATGGCTGGATTGTAATATTTCACCCGTTATAATGGGTGAAATATTACAAATCGCTCTGATTGGCAGTTTCACTTTCAACAGCCAATCAGAGCGATCGTAGCCACGAGGGGGTGAAGCCACCCCCCCTGGGCTAAACTACCACTCCCCCTGTCCCTGCAGATCGGGTGAAATGGGAGTTAACCCTTTCACCCGATCTGCAGGGACGCGATCTTTCCATGACGCCGCATAGGCGTCATGGGTCGGAATGGCACCGACTTTCATGACGCCTACGTGGCGTCAAAGGTCGGGAAGGGGTTAAATAGCCTCCATAGGAGGCTAGAAGCTGGCACAACGCGATTGGCTCTGCTACATAGCAGCCATCATCAGATCGGCTCTGCTACATAGCAGTGATCATCAGATTGCAGCTATACAGCAGAAATGCAGGTGTGTTATGAGTGCCGACCACAGGGTGGCGCTCACAGCAGGCTGGCTTCAGTAACCATAGAGGTCTCAAGGACCTCTATGGTTACAATGTAGAAGCATCACTGTGATGGGGGTCTGCGATGCGCTCATTTCCGGCCGCCCCGCCGAATGCGCCGGTTAAATGCCGCTGTCAGCGTTTGACAGCGGCATTTAACCAGTTAATAGTGGTGGGTGAATCGCGATTTCACACACCGCTGTTGCGGGCACATGTCAGCTGTTCAAAACAGCTGACATGTTCCGCTTTGATGCGGGCTCACTGCCGGAACCCTGCATCAAAGCGTGGTATCTGACCTTGGATGTACTATCCCGTCCGAGGTCAGAAAGAGGTTAATATTTGCTAAATGCCAGAATTATGAGAGAGAATGCTTTAAGGCATTTTTATTACTTACTGCAAAGTCAAAAGTTGACATACACGAAGATTACAGTGCCTTTAAACAATTCTGGACTGCTCATATGACGATGTCATGTGTTTGGAAGCTTCTGATGTTTTTTTTAGCAACATCTGAGTTAATTAGAGAAACACCCATGGATGTAGTTTAATGATGTTGGAATCAACCCATCCAGTCCACAAAGGCAAAGAATTCATACCATAGATGTCCATAAATTAGGTTATGTGTATTAGGAAGAAATAACGCAGGGAAAAGTATTGAACACACTTATTGAAATGTATCTAATACTTAGTACAAATGACTTTGTTGTTTCAAGATGCCTTCTGTATGCAGAAACAAGCCACACGCTTTGCTCAGGTTTGATTTTGTCCCAGTCTTCCACATAAACACTCTTCAAATCTTGAAGGTCCTTTGAGCACCTTCTATGAACTCTGAGCTTTAATTTCTTCCATACATTTTCTATTGCATCCTGGTCAGGTGATCGGCTGGACCATTCTAGCAGCTTTATATTCTTTCTCTGAAACCAATTGAAAGTTTCTTTTGCTGTGTGTTTGGCATAATTGTCTTGCTGAAATGTCAACCCTCATTTCATCTTCATCTTTCATCATCTGGTAGATGGCAGCAGATTTTTATCAAGAATGTCTCAGTACATTTGTTAATTTATCCTTCCTTTAACCATATGAAGTCTGCCAGCACCGTATAGTGAAAAACAGCCCCACATCATGTGGTTCCCACCTCCAAACTTCACTGTTGGCATGTTTTGTGGGGTAATATGCAGTGCCTTTTGGCCTTCCAACATGCTGTGTATTATGGGTCCAAAGAGTTCAATTTTGACCTTATCTGATTAGATTATATTCTCCCAGTACTACACAGGCTAGTCAAAATGTTGTTTAGAAAACTGTAAATGTGCTTGAACATGCTTTTCATTTAGCAATGGACTGAGTGTGCATACAGGACATGGTGGTTGAGTGAATTCCTTATTGCTTTCTTTGAAATATGATGTTCTTTCCATTTTCAGATTTAGACTCCAACAATGCTCACTGAAGCCTTCAGAAGATTAGAAGTTCTTTTGTAACTACTTTCATTGCTATGTTTTGCAACAAAAATGTTGCAAAGGTCTTGAGATAGATCACTGGTTTAACCCATCATGAGATGTTTATTTTGTTGCACCTTGGTAAAGAGATACCCTTTTATAGGCCATCAGTTGAACCAGCTTATATTATTTTTCACTAAGTGACTTAATTTATGGATATTTATGGTTTGATTCCTTGAATTGTGTGGATTGGAAGAGTTGTTACCGACATTTGGGGATAATTTCATGTCAATAGCACCTTTAGAAATATATTTACTTAGAAAATTGGTGAGGTGTTCAATACTTATTTAATCGTTAAGACATATATATACAGTGGGGCAAAAAAGTATTTAGTCAGTCAGCAATAGTGCAAGTTCCACCACTTAAAAAGATGAGAGGCGTCTGTAATTTACATCATAGGTAGACCTCAACTATGGGAGACAAACTGAGAAAAAAAAATCCAGAAAATCACATTGTCTGTTTTTTTAACATTTTATTTGCATATTATGGTGGAAAATAAGTATTTGGTCAGAAACAAAATTTCATCTCAATACTTTGTAATATATCCTTTGTTGGCAATGACAGAGGTCAAACGTTTTCTGTAAGTCTTCACAAGGTTGCCACACACTGTTGTTGGTATGTTGGCCCATTCCTCCATGCAGATTTCCTCTAGAGCAGTGATGTTTTTGGCTTTTCGCTTGGCAACACGGACTTTCAACTCCCTCCAAAGGTTTTCTATAGGGTTGAGATCTGGAGACTGGCTAGGCCACTCCAGGACCTTGAAATGCTTCTTACGAAGCCACTCCTTCGTTGCCCTGGCGGTGTGCTTTGGATCATTGTCATGTTGAAAGACCCAGCCACGTTTCATCTTCAATGCCCTTGCTGATGGAAGGAGGTTTGCACTCAAAATCTCACGATACATGGCCCCATTCATTCTTTCATGTACCCGGATCAGTCGTCCTGGCCCCTTTGCAGAGAAACAGCCCCAAAGCATGATGTTTCCACCACCATGCTTTACAGTAGGTATGGTGTTTGATGGATGCAACTCAGTATTCTTTTTCCTCCAAACACGACAAGTTTCATCAGACCATAGGACATTCTCCCAAAACTCCTCTGGATCATCCAAATGCTCTCTAGCAAACTTCAGACGGGCCCGGACATGTACTGGCTTAAGCAGTGGGACACGTCTGGCACTGCAGGATCTGAGTCCATGGTGGCGTAGTGTGTTACTTATGGTAGGCCTTGTTACATTGGTCCCAGCTCTCTGCAGTTCATTCACTAGGTCCCCCCGCGTGGTTCTGGGATTTTTGCTCACCGTTCTTGTGATCATTCTGACCCCACGGGGTGGGATTTTGCGTGGAGCCCCAGATCGAGGGAGATTATCAGTGGTCTTGTATGTCTTCCATTTTCTAATTATTGCTCCCACTGTTGATTTCTTCACTCCAAGCTGGTTGGCTATTGCAGATTCAGTCTTCCCAGCCTGGTGCAGGGCTACAATTTTGTTTCTGGTGTCCTTTGACAGCTCTTTGGTCTTCACCATAGTGGAGTTTGGAGTCAGACTGTTTGAGGGTGTGCACAGGTGTCTTTTTATACTGATAACAAGTTTAAACAGGTGCCATTACTACAGGTAATGAGTGGAGGAAAGAGGAGACTCTTAAAGAAGAAGTTACAGGTCTGTGAGAGCCAGAAATCTTGATTCTTTGTTTCTGACCAAATACTTATTTTCCACCATAATATGCAAATAAAATGTTAAAAAAACAGACAATGTGATTTTCTGGATTTTTTTTCTCAGTTTGTCTCCCATAGTTGAGGTCTACCTATGATGTAAATTACAGACGCCTCTCATCTTTTTAAGTGGTGGAACTTGCACTATTGCTGACTGACTAAATACTTTTTTGCCCCACTGTATACAGCTCTGGCAAAAATTAAGAGCTGCAAAATGTTCAGTTTGTCTGATTTTTCTCTTTATAGGTATATTTTTGAGTAAAATGTAAATTGTTCTTTTATTCCATAAATGTCGGATAACATGTCTCTGAATTTCCAAGCAATAAATTATGTATTTTTTTCTGATAAATAAAAATGGTAAAAATTAACAAAAAAACACCCCTTGTGCTTCCAGGCCTCAAATAATGCAAAGAAGACAAGTTCATAATCATTTAGAAACAACAATACTAATGTTTTAACTCAGAAAGAGTTCAGAAATCAATATTTTGTGGAATAACCATGATTTTTAATCACAGCTTTCATGCGTCTTGGCATGCTTTCCACCAGTCCTGCACACTGCTTTTGTTGCAAAAATTTAAGCAGTTCTTCTTTGCTTGATGGCTTGGGACTCTCCCTCACCCTCTTGATTAAATTCCAGAGGTTTTCAATGGGGTTCAGGTCTGGAGATTGGGCTGCCATGACAGGGTTTTGATGTGGTGGTCTCTTAATTTTTGCCAGAGCTGTACGTGTATATATATATATATATATATATATATATATATATATACATAATTAAAAAGGAAAAGTCAAGAAATATGAAAATCATGCATTGATGCACTTTTCAATTATTTGCAAATTATAAAAAAATGGAAGCTAAATTTTCATCTTGATTTATTCAGTATCAAGTATGAGCGCCACGCACAGGAATGACAGAACTCACACAGCTTGGTTGCTATCAGTGAGGTTATTAATGGTTGGCTAACTATTTTAATTTCACAATGAATGCCCTTGAGCACACAAATCATCAGGAACCACAGCTAGTAGGTACCTTTCCAATTGCCGACCAATGACGTCAAAGATGTGCTCAATAGGAAACAAGTCTGCAGACCATGACAGCAAATTTCCTACCGCACATGATGCTCACACTAGCATGAGCCACATCCAGCCTGGAATTGCCATGAATTGTCACATATAAAGACCTCTCCTGTAAGTAGAAATGGCTGTACCACTGGTTTCACAAACAAATCAATGTAATTCTGTGCTGTCAGTGTATCTGGAATTAATACTCCCCACTAGAGATGTGCAAGTACTAAAATGTTCAGGTGCTTGTTGCTCGATCCAAGCAATTTCTAATACCCAAATGCTCCTTTCGAGGATCAAGTATGATGGGAGTCAATGAGAAATCCAAGCTTTTTTCTGGCAGACCCTACAAAGAGGTCTGGGGGGAGGCAGTGAAAATGTTCAAATGGATGGGAAAAGTGCTAAATAGATGGAGAACAGTATGGGGAAGACCCCTGGAAACATCTCTGATTCCCAGATCACTGCTAAGAACAATGGTGTCACACTATTACTCTACTTTAAGGAGTGACAATAAAACATTCCAAACCAACAAGAAGTTTCTTTTTACAGGAAAAAAAATGTTAAAAGTAATTTTTTCCTATATAATGTCTTGTACATAAAGCTAAATTTAAAAAGGATAAAAAAACTTTTACTGTTCACACACAGGCCTAGACAAGCACTCTCTCCCTCCAATACAAAGTGTCACAGAACTGTGCAGTGGCATCAGTGTGCCGAGCCGTGCGGCGCCTGTTCTTTTACATCCGCTGATGATGCCAATCACAGTAATGTCACAAATAAGATGGCTACGGCATTACAATGGCATGCGGGCAATCCCCACATGCTTTTTGGCTTTGTACCAGGTGCCAAAAATGTAGGGAGTGGATTCAAGTTTCACATAGAGTACCACCCATTACTTGCTGAGTAACGAGTACCTACGAGCACCATGATACTGGAGTGACAACTGTGCATTACCGAGCACGTTCACTCATAGTAGCAAACCTTCACGTTTTTGGCTAATAAAAGCCTGTTGCAGCATAGAATTCCCTCCAAATGGCCCCAAGATGACTACCCCAATAGAGGAAAACCCCTGTGTAGTCTCCTGTCCGTGACATTTATGACAGACTTGGACAGTTAATGCTCTGATACCCATTCCCTAGCTATTTTGTTTGAGAACATACCCAGCCAGCTGGGACAACTGGCCAATTCTCGGTGACTAGGGTTGAGCGACCTTGACCTTTTTAGAGTCGAGCCGTGTTTCGCGAAACCCGACTATCTTAGAAGTCGAGTCGAGTGGAATCGGCCGATTATCGCGAAAAGTCGGGTATCGCCCGAAACACGAAACCCAATGCAAGTCAATGGGGGAGCATAGTCGGCAGTGAGTGGAGGCCAGGAAAACACCTACACTGCCCATTTTAATGGCAAAAACATCCATTCTTGTTAACCCCTTTCTGCCATTAGACGTACTATTGCGTCCATGTGGGGTGGGCTTTACTTCCCAAGGACGCAATAGTACGTCATATGCGATCGGCAGCGCTCACGGGGGGAGCGCCGCCGATCGCGGCCGGGTGTCAGCTGTTTATCGCAGCTGACATCCGGCACTATGTGCCAGGAGCGGTCACGGACCGCCCCCGGCACATTAACCCCCGGCACACCGCGATCAAAGATGATCGCGATGTGCCGGCGGTACAGGGAAGCACCGCGCAGGGAGGGGGCTCCCTGCGGGCTTCCCTGAGACCCCCGCAGCAACGCGATGTGATCGCGTTGCTGCGAGGGTCTCACCTCCCTCCCTGCTCCCTCCAGCCCCGGATCCAAGATGGCCGCGGATCCGGGTCCTGCAGGGAGGGAGGTGGCTTCACAGAGCCTGCTCAGAGCAGGCACTGTGAAGCAGCCTGCACTCCTATCAGATCAGTGATCTGACAGAGTGCTGTGCACACTGTCAGATCACTGATCTGTGATGTCCCCCCCTGGGACAAAGTAAAAAAGTAAAAAAAAAAAATTTCAAATGTGTAAAAAAAAATTAAAAAAAATATTCCAAAATAATGAAAAAAAAAATAAAAATATTATTCCCATAAATACATTTCTTTATCTAAATATAAAAAAAAAAACAATAAAAGTACACATATTTAGTATCGCCGCGTCCGTAACGGCCCGACCTATAAAACTGGCCCACTAGTTAACCCCTTCAGTAAACACCGTAAGAAAAAAAAAAAAAAAACGAGGCAAAAAACAACGCTTGATAATCATACCGCCGAACAAAAAGTGGAATAACACGCGATCAAAAAGACAGATATAACTAACCATGGTACCGCTGAAAACGTCATCTTGTCCCGCAAAAAACGAGCCACCATACAGCATCATCAGCAAAAAAATAAAAAAGTTATAGTCCTGAGAATAAAGCGATGCAAAAATAATTATTTTTTCTATAAAATAGTTTTTATCGTATAAAAGCGCCAAAACATAAAAAAATGATATAAATGAGGTGTCGCTGTAATCGTACTGACCCGAAGAATAAAACTGCTTCATCAATTTTACCAAACGCGGAACGGTATAAACGCCTCCCCCAAAAGAAATTCATGAATAGCTGGTTTTTGGTCATTCTGCCTCACAAAAATCGGAATAAAAAGCGATCAAAAAATGTCACGTGCCCGAAAATGTTACCAATAAAAACATCAACTCGTCCCGCAAAAACCAAGACCTCACATGACTCTGTGGACCAGAATATAGAAAAATTATAGCTCTCAAAATGTGGTAACGCAAAAAATATTTTTTGCAATAAAAAGCGTCTTTCAGTGTGTGACGGCTGCCAATCATAAAAATCCGCTAAAAAACCCGCTATAAAAGTAAATCAAACCCCCCTTCATCACCCCCTTAGTTAGGGAAAAATTAAAAAAATGTATTTATTTCCATTTTCCCATTAGGGCTAGGGTTAGAGTTAGGGCTAGGGTTAGGGCTAGGGTTAGGGCTAGGGTTAGGGCTAGGGTTAGGGCTAGGGTTAGGGCTAGGGCTAGGGTTAGGGCTAGGGTTAGGGCTAGGGTTAGGGCTAGGGTTAGGGTTAGGGCTAGGGTTAGGGTTAGGGCTAGGGTTAGGGCTAGGGTTAGGGCTAGGGTTAGGGCTAGGGTTAGGGCTAGGGCTAGGGTTAGGGCTAGGGTTAGGGCTAGGGTTAGGGCTAGGGCTACAGTTTGGGTTGGGGCTAAAGTTACAGTTAGGGTTTAGATTACATTTACGGTTGGGAATAGGGTTGGGATTAGGGTTAGGGGTGTGTCAGGGTTAGAGGTGTGGTTAGGGTTACTGTTGGGATTAGGGTTAGGGATGTGTTTGGATTAGGGTTTCAGTTATAATTGGGGGGTTTCCACTGTTTAGGCACATCAGGGGCTCTCCAAACGCGACATGGCGTCCGATCTCAATTCCAGCCAATTCTGCGTTGAAAAAGTAAAACAGTGCTTCTTCCCTTCCGAGCTCTCCCGTGTGCCCAAACAGGGGTTTACCCCAACATATGGGGTATCAGCGTACTCAGGACAAATAGGACAACAACTTTTGGGGTCCAATTTCTCCTGCTACCCTTGGGAAAATACAAAACTCGGGGCTAAAACATATTTTTTGTGGGAAAAAAAAAGATTTTTTATTTTCACGGCTCTGCGTTATAAACTGTAGTGAAACACTTGGGGGTTCAAAGTTCTCACAACACATCTAGATTAGTTCCCTGGGGGGTCTAGTTTCCAATATGGGGTCACTTGTGGGGGGTTTCTACTGTTTAGGTACATTAGGGGTTCTGCAAACGCAATGTGACGTCTGCAGACCATTCCATCTAAGTCTGCATTCCAAATGGCGCTCCTTCCCTTCCGAGCTCTGCCATGCGCTCAAACGTTGGTTTCCCCCAACATACGGGGTATCAGCGTACTCAGGACAAATTGGACAACAACTTTTGTGGTCGAATTTCTCCTCTTACCCTCGGGAAAATACAAAACTGGGGGCTAAAAAATAATTTTGGGGGGAAAGATTTTTTTTTTTAATTTTCACGGCTCTGCGTTACAAACTGTAGTGAAACACTTGGGGGTTCAAAGCTATCACAACACATCTAGATGAGTTCCTTAGGGGGTCTAGTTTCCAAAATGGTGTCACTTGTGGGAGGTTTCTACTGTTTAGGTACATTAGGGGCTCTGCAAATGCAATGTGACACCTGCAGACCATTCCATCTAAGTCTGCATTCCAAATGGCGCTCCTTCCCTTCCGAGCTCTGCCATGCGCTCAAACGTTGGTTTCCCCCAA
This sequence comes from Ranitomeya imitator, assembly GCF_032444005.1. NCBI lineage: Eukaryota > Metazoa > Chordata > Amphibia > Anura > Dendrobatidae > Ranitomeya > Ranitomeya imitator. Next base: position 147,532,707 of record NC_091288.1, on the reverse strand, counting down.
CATACGGGGTATCAGCGTACTCAGGACAAATTGGACAACAACTTTTGGGGTCGAATTTCTCCTCTTACCCTCGGGAAAATACAAAACTGGGGGCTAAAAAATAATTTTGGGGGGAAAGATTTTTTTTTTTAATTTTCACGGCTCTGCGTTACAAACTGTAGTGAAACACTTGGGGGTTCAAAGCTATCACAACACATCTAGATGAGTTCCTTAGGGGGTCTAGTTTCCAAAATGGTGTCACTTGTGGGAGGTTTCTACTGTTTAGGTACATTAGGGGCTCTGCAAATGCAATGTGACACCTGCAGACCATTCCATCTAAGTCCTCATTCCAAATGGACCTCCTTCCCTTCTGAGCCCTCCCATGCGCCCAAACAGTGGTTCCCCCCCACATATGGGGTATCAGCGCACTCAGGACAAATTGGACAACAAATTGTGGGGTCGAATTTCTCCTTTTACCCTCGGAAAAATACAAAACTGGGGGCTAAAAAATAATTTTTGTGGGAAAAAATTTTTGTTTTATTTTTACGGCTCTCCATTATAAACTTCTGTGAAGCCCTTGGTGGGTCAAAGCGCTCAGCACACATCTAGATAAGTTCCTAAGGGGGTCTACTTTCCAAAATGGTGTCACTTGTGGGGGGTTTCTACTGTTTAGGTACATTAGGGGCTCTGCAAACGCAATGTGACACCTGCAGACCATTCCATCTAAGTCTGCATTCAAATGGCACTCCTTCCCTTCTGAGCCCTCCCATGTGCCCAAACAGTGGTTCCCCCCACATATGGTGTATCATCGCACTCAGGACAAATTGGGCAACAAATTTTGGGGTCCAATTTCTCCTGTTACCCTCAGGAAAATACAAAACTGGGGGCTAAAAAAATAATTTTTGTGGGAAAAAAATGTTGTTTTATTTTTACGGCTCTGCATTATAAACTTCTGTGAAGCACTTGGTGGGTCAAAGTGCTCACCACACCTCTAGATAAGTTCCTTAGGGGGTCTACTTTCCAAAATGGTGTCATTTGTGGGGGGTTTCAATGTTTAGGCACATCAGTGGCTCTTCAAACGCAACATGGCGTCCCATCTCAATTCCTGTCAATTTTGCTTTGAAAAGTCAAACGGCGCTCCTTCCCTTCCGAGCTCTCCCATCCACCCAAACAGTGGTTTACCCCCACATATGGGGTATCCGCGTACTCAGGACAAATTGTACAACAACTTTTGGGGTCCAATTTCTTCTCTTACCCTTGGGAAAATAAAAAATTGGGGGCAAAAAGATAATTTTTGTGAAAAAATATGATTTTTTATTTTTACGGTTCTACATTATAAACTTCTGTGAAGCACTTGGTGGGTCAAAGTGCTCACCACACCTCTAGATAAGTTCCTTAGGGGGTCTACTTTCCAAAATGGTGTCACTTGTGGGGGGTTTCAATGTTTAGGCACATCAGTGGCTCTTCAAACGCAACATGACGTCCCATCTCAATTCCTGTCAATTTTGCATTGAAAAGTCAAACGGCGCTCCTTCCCTTCCGAGCTCTCCCATCCGCCCAAACAGTGGTTTACCCCCACATATGGGCTATCAGCGTACTCAGGACAAATTGTACAACAACTTTTGGGGTCCAATTTCTTCTCTTACCCTTGGGAAAATAAAAAATTGGGGGCGAAAAGATAATTTTTGTGAAAAAATATGATTTTTTATTTTTACGGTTCTACATTATAAACTTCTGTGAAGCACTTGTTGGGTCAAAGTGCTCACCACACCTCTAGATAAGTTCCTTAGGGGGTCTACTTTCCAAAATGGTGTCACTTGTGGGGGGTTTCAATGTTTAGCCACATCAGGGGCTCTCCAAACGAAACATGGCGTCCCATCTCAATTCCAGTCAATTTTGCATTGAAAAGTCAAATGGCACTCCTTCGCTTCCGAGCTCTGCCATGCGCCCAAACAGTGGTTTACCCCCACATGTGGGGTATTGGCATACTCAGGACAAATTGTACAACAATGTTTGGGGTCCATTTTCTCCTGTTACCCTTGGTAAAATAAAACAAATTGGAGCTGAATTACATTTTTTGTGAAAAAAAGTTAAATGTTCATTTTTATTTAAACATTCAAAAAATTCCTGTGAAGCACCAGAAGGGTTAATAAACTTCTTGAATATGGTTTTGAGCACCTTGAGGGGTGTAGTTTTTAGAATGGTGTCACACTTGGGTATTTTCTATCATATAGACCCCTCAAAATGACTTCAAATGAGATGTGGTCCCTAAAATAAAATGGTGTTGTAGAAATGAGAAATTGCTGGTCAACTTTTAACCCTTATAACTCCCTAACAAAAAAAAATTTTGGTTCCAAAATTGTGCTGATGTAAAGTAGACATGTGGGAAATGTTACTTATTAAGTATTTTGTGTGACATATCTCTGTGATTTAATTGCATAAAAATTCAAAGTTGGAAAATTGCGAAATTTTCATAATTTTCGCCAAATTTCCGTTTTTTTCACAAATAAACGCAGGTACTATCAAATAATTTTTACCATTGTCATGAAGTACAATATGTCACGAGAAAACAATGTCAGAATCACCAGGATCCATTGAAGCGTTCCAGAGTTATAACCTCATAAAGGGACAGTGGTCAGAATTGTAAAAATTGGCCCGGTCATTAACGTGCAAACCACCCTTGGGGGTAAAGGGGTTAAAGAAGCTTGTCAATCGTAATTTACCTTATAATAATTGGAAGGCATTTGAAATTGGGGGTCATTTGGCTAAAGTTGTGGGGGGTAGGGCTGGATCAAGTAATTAGTGGGCCCAGTAAATCTGGACCACGTCACGGCAGTGGAGCAGGGAGAGGTAAGTATTTCAACTTTGCAAGTGCTGTGATCCTGAGCAAGCAGGGGGGGCCCACTTGTTGGCATTGGCACTGGCACAGGGCCCCTCAAAGTACAGCGGTGTGTTTGCATGGCGGGGGCGCCTCCCACCGGCAGCAACACTTTTGCGTACTATGAGAGGCCCTGTGCCAGTGACGTCGCCAACTAGTATTCCTCCCCCCACCTGATGAAGGAACCTGCACTTTCATCTGCACCTTCCTCTTTGTCCCCGTGTAAGGTGGTATGGTATGCGGGAAGAGGAACCTGACTTTCAGCAGGGTCACAATCTTGCTGTGTAGCGTGCACGGGGAATTTTGCGTTATGGGTCAATGTACCAGCAGACTCATCTATCACTGGCTGGGCAATGGGCAGGATGAGGAGGAAACACAGATATAGGCCCAAAGAATAAAGTTGGCTAAATGCAGTTCAAAATTGGTAACACAGGACTAACCAGGGGGCATTGCAGTGGAGGACAACTGGAATGAGAGGCTGACACAGAGAGTAGGCCCAAATCAGTAAGTAGTCGAAATGCAGTTCAAAATTGGCAACCGTAGTAAACAGGCGGCACAGCTTTGTTCAGTGGAGGAGAACAGCAAGGAGTGGCAGACACCGATAGTAGGCCCCAACCCAACTAGTAGGCCAAATGCAGTCTAACATTAACAACTACTTAACGAGAGCCTGAAAATGGAATTTCAGGACAGGAAACCAGGAGAACAGCAAGGAGTGGCAGACACCGATAGTAGGCCCCAAACCAACTAGTACGCCAAATGCAGTTGTTCCGTTTAACCACAATTTAATGAGAGCCTGAAGATAGAAGTTCAGGAAAGGCAACCTGGAGAACACCTTGGAGTGTAACACACCATCTCTCTACACCCCATACCCAATTTGTAGGCCTAATGCAGTGTAGTTTCCAAGAACTACTAAACGAGAGCCGGAAGATCGAAGCTCAGGAAAGGCAACCTGGAGAACACCTTGGAGTGGAACACACCATCTCTCTACACCCCATACCCAATTTGTAGGCCTAATGCAGTGTAGTTGCCAAGAACTACTAAACGAGAGCCGGAAGATCGGAGCTCAGGAAAGGTTACCTGGAGAACACCTTGGAGTGGAACACACCATGTCTCTACACCCCATACCCAATTTGTAGGCCTAATGCAGTGTAGTTTCCAACAACTACTAAACGAGAGCCGGAAGATCGAAGCTCAGGAAAGGCAACCTGGAGAACACCTTGGAGTGGAACACACCATCTCTCTACACCCCATACCCAATTTGTAGGCCTAATGCAGTGTAGTTTCCAACAACTACTAAACGAGAGCCGGAAGATCGAAGCTCAGGAAAGGCAACCTGGAGAACACCTTGGAGTGGAACACACCATCTCTCTACACCCCATACCCAATTTGTAGGCCTAATGCAGTGTAGTTTCCAAGAACTACTAAACGAGAGCCGGAAGATCGAAGCTCAGGAAAGGCAACCTGGAGAACACCTTGGAGTGGAACACACCATCTCTCTACACCCCATACCCAATTTGTAGGCCTAATGCAGTGTAGTTTCCAAGAACTACTAAACGAGAGCCGGAAGATTGGAGCTCAGGAAAGGTAACCTGGAGAACACCTTGGAGTGGAACACACCATCTCTCTACACCCCATACCCAATTTGTAGGCCTAATGCAGCGTAGTTTCCAACAACTACTAAACGAGAGCCGGAAGATCGAAGCTCAGGAAAGGCAACCTGGAGAACACCTTGGAGTGGAACACACCATCTCATTACACCCCATACCCAATTTGTAGGCCTAATGCAGTGTAGTTTCCAAGAACTACTAAACGAGAGCCGGAAGATCGAAGCTCAGGAAAGGCAACCTGGAGAACACCTTGGAGTGGAACACACCATCTCTCTACACCCCATACCCAATTTGTAGGCCTAATGCAGTGTAGTTTCCAAGAACTACTAAACGAGAGCTGGAAGATCGAAGCTCAGGAAAGGCAACCTGGAGAACACCTTGGAGTGGAACACACCATCTCTCTACACCCCATACCCAATTTGTAGGCCTAATGCAGTGTAGTTTCCAAGAACTACTAAACGAGAGCCGGAAGATCGAAGCTCAGGAAAGGCAACCTGGAGAACACCTTGGAGTGGAACACACCATCTCTCTACACCCCATACCCAATTTGTAGGCCTAATGCATTGTAGTTTCCAAGAACTACTAAACGAGAGCCGGAAGATTGGAGCTCAGGAAAGGTAACCTGGAGAACACCTTGGAGTGGAACACACCATCTCTCTACACCCCATACCCAATTTGTAGGCCTAATGCAGCGTAGTTTCCAACAACTACTAAACGAGAGCCGGAAGATCGAAGCTCAGGAAAGGCAACCTGGAGAACACCTTGGAGTGGAACACACCATCTCATTACACCCCATACCCAATTTGTAGGCCTAATGCAGTGTAGTTTCCAAGAACTACTAAACGAGAGCCGGAAGATCGAAGCTCAGGAAAGGCAACCTGGAGAACACCTTGGAGTGGAACACACCATCTCTCTACACCCCATACCCAATTTGTAGGCCTAATGCAGTGTAGTTTCCAAGAACTACTAAACGAGAGCTGGAAGATCGAAGCTCAGGAAAGGCAACCTGGAGAACATCTTGGAGTGGAACACACCATCTCTCTACACCCCATACCCAATTTGTAGGCCTAATGCAGTGTAGTTTCCAAGAACTACTAAACGAGAGCCGGAAGATCGGAGCTCAGGAAAGGTAACCTGGAGAACACCTTGGAGTGGAACACACCATCTCTCTACACCCCATACCCAATTTGTAGGCCTAATGCAGTGTAGTTTCCAACAACTACTAAACGAGAGCATTAAGATCGAAGCAATGGCAAGGAAACCTGGGGCACACCTTGGGGAGGCAGACACCGTTAGTAGGCCCTACCAAAGTTGTACCCCCAATGCAGTTTTAAAATTCCTAGAGGCTGAAAACAAGACTATTGACGCTCAGCTTTTTTCAAAGGAACACAGCTGAATTGAGTGGCGCAGACAGACACAGGTAGTAGGACTTAACCCAAAAATGTGGCTCACTGCAGCTTAAAAAAGTTACAGGGGTACACAAGCAGCAGTGCTCTGGGCAGTGGAGGACAATTTCAATAGTGGACCGCAGACAGACTTTGTACGCCTACTATTAAAAAAAGGATGCTCTATGCAATTAAAAATAGGTTCCAGGGGTCCACGGGCAGCAGTGGTGTGGTCAGTGGACGAGTATTGGAAGGAGGGACCGCAGACAGGCGTAGTAGGCCTAACATAACAAAATTAGGCTGTAGACACTGTAAAATTGGTTCCAGGGGTACACGGGCAGCAGTGGTGTGGTCAGCGGAGGAAAATTGGAATTAGGGACTGCAGACAGACTTTGTAGGCTGTCCCCTGTGGACCATGCATCCAACACATTAACCCAGTACGCCGTAATGGACACGTAACTTTTTGTGGACATGCCTACTGGTCCATGCGTCTCTTGTCAGGTGCACCTTTCTACTGTTTGATTGCCTGAGTGCTATGACAATGCAGACTTTTTCATGCCGGTGGAGGGCTGGGATGGCTTTTCTCGCAAAAGAAATGTCGACTGGGTAGCTTGAACCGTTGCACAGCGTAGTTCATCTGGGCTTTCTAAATATAAAACAAAGAAAAAAAGGAGGCTACATGCACTTTCAGCTGGGTTCCAGGGGTACACGGCCAGCATTGGTCTGGTCAGTGGAGAACTATTGGAAGGAGTGACCGCAAACAGGCATCGAAGGCCTAACATAATAACACATTGCTGTTGGCAATTTTAAATTGGTTCCAGGGGAACACGGGCAGCAGTGGCCTGGTCAGTGTAGTAGTAGTAGAAAGAACGGACCGCAGACAGGCATCGAAGGCCTAAAATAAAAAAATTGGGCTGGCTGTAGGCAATTTTAAATTGGTTCCAGGGGTATACGGGCAGCAGTGGTGTGGTCAGTGGAGGCCTAGTGGAAGGAGTGACCGCAGAAAGGCATCGAAGGCCTAACAATAATAACACATTGCTGTTGGCAATTTTAAATTGGTTCCAGGGGAACACGGGCAGCAGTGGCCAGGTCAGTGTAGTAGTAGTAGAAAGAACGGACCGCAGACAGGCATCGAAGGCCTAAAATAAAAAAATTGGGCTGGCTGTAGGCAATTTTAAATTGGTTCCAGGGGTACACGGGCAGCAGTGGTGTGGTCAGTGGAGGCATATTGTAAGGAGTGACCGCAGACAGGCATCGAAGGCCTAAAATAATAACACATGGCTGTAGGCAATTTTAAATTGGTTCCAGGGGTACACGGGCAGCAGTGGCCTGGTCAGTGTAGTAGTAGTAGAAAGAACGGACCGCAGACAGGCATCGAAGGCCTAAAATAAAAAAATTGGGCTGGCTGTAGGCAATTTTAAATTGGTTCCAGGGGTACACGGGCAGCAGTGGTGTGGTCAGTGGAGGCATATTGTAAGGAGTGACCGCAGACAAGCATCGAAGGCCTAAAATAATAACACATGGCTGTAGGCAATTTTAAATTGGTTCCAGGGGTACACGGGCAGCAGTGGCCTGGTCAGTGTAGTAGTAGTAGAAAGAACAGACCGCAGACAGGCATCGAAGGCCTAAAATAAAAAAATTGGGCTGGCTGTAGGCAATTTTAAATTGGTTCCAGGGGTACACGGGCAGCAGTGGTGTGGTCAGTGGAGGCATATTGTAAGGAGTGACCGCAGACAGGCATCGAAGGCCTAAAATAATAACACATGGCTGTAGGCAATTTTAAATTGGTTCCAGGGGTACACGGGCAGCAGTGGCCTGGTCAGTGTAGTAGTAGTAGAAAGAACAGACCGCAGACAGGCATCGAAGGCCTAAAATAAAAAAATTGGGCTGGCTGTAGGCAATTTTAAATTGGTTCCAGGGGTACACGGGCAGCAGTGGTGTGGTCAGTGGAGGCATATTGTAAGGAGTGACCGCAGACAGGCATCGAAGGCCTAAAATAATAACACATGGCTGTAGGCAATTTTAAATTGGTTCCAGGGGTACACGGGCAGCAGTGGCCTGGTCAGTGTAGTAGTAGTAGAAAGAACGGACCGCAGACAGGCATCGAAGGCCTAAAATAAAAAAATTGGGCTGGCTGTAGGCAATTTTAAATTGGTTCCAGGGGTACACGGGCAGCAGTGGTGTGGTCAGTGGAGGCATATTGTAAGGAGTGACCGCAGACAAGCATCGAAGGCCTAAAATAATAACACATGGCTGTAGGCAATTTTAAATTGGTTCCAGGGGTACACGGGCAGCAGTGGCCTGGTCAGTGTAGTAGTAGTAGAAAGAACAGACCGCAGACAGGCATCGAAGGCCTAAAATAAAAAAATTGGGCTGGCTGTAGGCAATTTTAAATTGGTTCCAGGGGTACACGGGCAGCAGTGGTGTGGTCAGTGGAGGCATATTGTAAGGAGTGACCGCAGACAGGCATCGAAGGCCTAAAATAATAACACATGGCTGTAGGCAATTTTAAATTGGTTCCAGGGGTACACGGGCAGCAGTGGTGTGGTCAGTGGAGGCCTAGTGGAAGGAGTGACCGCAGACAGGCATCGAAGGCCTAAAATAATAACACATGGCTGTAGGAAATTTTAAATTGGTTCCAGGGGTACACGGGCAGCAGTGGTGTGTTCAGTGGAGGCCTAGTGGAAGGAGTGACCGCAGACAGGCATCGAAGGCCTAAAATAAAAAAATTGGGCTGGCTGTAGGCAATTTTAAATTGGTTCCAGTGGCTTTCTAAATATAAAACAAAGAAAAAAAGGAGGCTACATGCACTTTCAGCTGGGTTCCAGGGGTACACGGCCAGCATTGGTCTGGTCAGTGGAGAACTATTGGAAGGAGTGACCGCAGACAGGCATCGAAGGCCAAAAATAATAACACATGGCTGTAGGCAATTTTAAATTGGTTCCAGGGGTACACGGGCAGCAGTGGCCTGGTCAGTGTAGTAGTAGTAGAAAGAACGGACCGCAGACAGGCATCGAAGGCCTAAAATAAAAAAATTGGGCTGGCTGTAGGCAATTTTAAATTGGTTCCAGGGGTACACGGGCAGCAGTGGTGTGGTCAGTGGAGGCATATTGTAAGGAGTGACCGCAGACAGGCATCGAAGGCCTAAAATAATAACACATGGCTGTAGGCAATTTTAAATTGGTTCCAGGGGTACAGGGGCAGCAGTGGTGTGGTCAGTGGAGGCCTAGTGGAAGGAGTGACCGCAGACAGGCATCGAAGGCCTAAAATAATAACACATGGCTGTAGGCAATTTTAAATTGATTCCAGGGGTACACGGGCAGCAGTGGTGTGGTCAGTGGAGGCCTAGTGGAAGGAGTGACCGCAGACAGGCATCGAAGGCCTAAAATAAAAAAATTGGGCTGGCTGTAGGCAATTTTAAATTGGTTCCAGGGGTACACGGGCAGCAGTGGTGTGGTCAGTGGAGGCATATTGTAAGGAGTGACCGCAGACAGGCATCGAAGGCCTAAAATAATAACACATGGCTGTAGGCAATTTTAAATTGGTTCCAGGGGTACACGGGCAGCAGTGGTGTGGTCAGTGGAGGCCTAGTGGAAGGAGTGACCGCAGACAGGCATCGAAGGCCTAAAATAAAAAAATTGGGCTGGCTGTAGGCAATTTTAAATTGGTTCCAGGGGTACACGGGCAGCAGTGGTGTGGTCAGTGGAGGCCTAGTGGAAGGAGTGACCGCAGACATGCATCGAAGGCCTAAAATAATAACACATGGCTGTAGGCAATTTTAAATTGGTTCCATGGGTACACGGGCAGCAGTGGCCTGGTCAGTGTAGTAGTAGTAGAAAGAATGGACCGCAGACAGGCATCGAAGGCCTAAAATAAAAAAATTGGGCTGGCTGTAGGCAATTTTAAATTGGTTCCAGGGGTACACGGGCAGCAGTGGTGTGGTCAGTGGAGGCATAGTAGAAGGAGTGACCGCAGACAGGCTTCGAAGGCCTAACATAACAAAAATGTCAATACAATGGTATTGTCAGTGGCAGGCATTGAAGGATGTCAGCGCATAGACTAAACATTGGTGGAGCTGTGAGATAATTTTGCAAGTGGTAGAGCACTGTTTGAGCTGGGGGGGGGAACTGTCTTGTGGCCGGCGGTACAGGCCCAGGGCCCCTCATATTACAACGGAGTGTCTGACGTTGGGTGCGCACCATCACCGCCAGAGACACTTTATTGTACTAGGAGGGACCCAGTGGCAGTGCCGTCGACCAAAAGCGGGCACACCCACCTCTTCAGACAAACAGCACTCTCACGGGTGCTGTCGCCAAGTATCGATACCACGGCCCCGTGTGGGGAGTTTGGCCATTTAGTGAGGTGTAAACATGTCGTATGCTGGACAATCAGGTGCAGAAAATTACGAGATTGGAAAAGGCATTCAGAATAGTCCACAGGCAAGACCTTTTCATAGGAAAGCTAGGTGTCAGCCGGGCAAGGTGGGGCAAAAGATTTCGAAATCCAGTTGTGGTTCATTTTAATGAAGGTTAGATCATCTACATTTTGGGTAGCCAGACGAGTCCTTTTTTCTGTTAGTATTGAACCTGCAGCACTGAATACTCTTTCTGATAGGACACTAGCTGCCGGGCAAGCAAGCTCCTGCAATGCATATTCTGCCAATTCTGGCCAGGTGTCTAATTTTGATGCCCAGTAATCAAATGGGAATGACGGTTGAGGGAGAACATCGATAAGGGATGAAAAATAGTTTGTAACCATACTGGACAAATGTTGTCTCCTGTCACTTTGAATTGATGCTGCAGTACCTGTCCTGTCTGCGGTCATAGCAAAATCACTCCACAACCTGGTCAGAAAACCCCTCTGGCCAACGCCACTTCTGATTTCTGCCCCTCTAACTCCTCTGGTCTGCTGGCCCCTGCAGCTCGTGTGAGAACGATCACGGGCGCTGTGTGCAGGGAATGCCAGAAGCAAACGGTCAACAAGAGTTGATTGTTTGGTTGCTAATATTAGTTCCAAGTTCTCATGTGGCATTATATTTTGCAATTTGCCTTTATAGCGAGGATCAAGGAGGCAGGCCAACCAGTAATCGTCATCGTTCATCATTTTAGTTATGCGTGTGTCCCTTTTGAGGATACGTAAGGCATAATCCGCCATGTGGGCCAAAGTTCCAGTTCTCAAATCTGCGGTTGTGCAGTTTCAGGCAAATCCACGTCACTTGTGTCCCTCCAAAAACCAGAACCCGGCCTTGCCGCGCCACCAATTTCCAATGGCTCCGGAAAAGCTTCCTCATTAAAAATATAATCATCCCCATCATCCTCCTCGTCCTCCTCCTCCTCTTCGCCCGCTAACTCGTCCTGTACACTGCCCTGGCCAGACAATGGCTGACTGTCATCAAGGCTTTCCTCTTCCTCAGCTGCAGACGCCTGATCCTTTATGTGTGTCAAACTTTGCATCAGCAGACGCATTAGGGGGATGCTCATGCTTATTATGGCGTTGTCTGCACTAACCAGCCGTGTGCATTCCTCAAAACACTGAAGGACTTGACACATGTCTTGAATCTTCGACCACTGCACACCTGACAACTCCATGTCTGCCATCCTACTGCCTGCCCGTGTATGTGTATCCTCCCACAAAAACATAACAGCCCGCCTCTGTTCGCACAGTCTCTGAAGCATGTGCAGTGTTGAGTTCCACCTTGTTGCAACGTCTATGATTAGGCGATGCTGGGGAAGGTTCAAAGAACGCTGATAGGTCTGCATACGGCTGGAGTGTACGGGCGAACGGCGGATATGTGAGCAAAGTCCACGCACTTTGAGGAGCAGGTCGGATAACCCCGGATAACTTTTCAGGAAGCACTGCACCACCAGGTTTAAGGTGTGAGCCAGGCAAGGAATGTGTTTCAGTTGGGAAAGGGAGATGGCAGCCATGAAATTCCTTCCGTTATCACTCACTACCTTGCCTGCCTCAAGATCTACAGTGCCCAGCCACGACTGCGTTTCTTTCTGCAAGAACTCGGACAGAACTTCCGCGGTGTGTCTGTTGTCGCCCAAACACTTCATAGCCAATACAGCCTGCTGACGTTTGCCAGTAGCTGCCCCATAATGGGAGACCTGGTGTGCAACAGTGGCAGCTGCGGATGGAGTGGTTGTGCGACTGCGGTCTGTGGACGAGCTCTCGCTTCTGCAGGAGGACGAAGAGGAGGAGGAGGGGGTGCGAACGGCTACAGCCAACTGTTTCCTAGACCGTGGGCTAGGCAGAACTGTCCCAAACTTGCTGTCCCCTGTGGACCCTGCATCCACAACATTCACCCAGTGTGCCGTGATGGACACGTAACGTCCCTGGCCATGCCTACTGGTCCATGCATCTGTTGTCAGGTGCACTTTTGTGCTCACAGATTGCCTGAGTGCATGGACGATGCGCTCTTTAACATGCTGGTGGAGGGCTGGGATGGCTTTTCTGGAAAAAAAGTGTCGACTGGGTAGCTCGTAGCGTGGTACAGCGTAGTCCATCAGGGCTTTGAAAGCTTCGCTTTCAACTAACCGGTAGGGCATCATCTCTAACGAGGTTAGTCTAGCTATGTGGGCGTTCAAACCCTGTGTACGCGGATGCGAGGCTAAGTACTTCCTTTTTCTAACCATAGTCTCATGTAGGGTGAGCTGGACTGGAGAGCTGGAGATCGTGGAACTTGCGGGGGTGCCGGTGGACATGGCAGACTGAGAGACGGTGGGAGATGGTATTGTTGCCGCCGGTGCCATAGATGCAGTGTTTCCTACTACGAAACTGGTGATTCCCTGACCCTGACTGCTTTGGCCTGGCAAAGAAACCTGCACAGATACTGCAGGTGGTGCGGAAAATGGTGGCCCTACACTGCCGGAAGGGATGTTGCGTTGCTGACTAGCTTCATTGGCCGAGGGTGCTACAACCTTAAGGGACGTTTGGTAGTTAGTCCAGGCTTGCAAATGCATGGTGGTTAAATGTCTATGCATGCAACTTGTATTGAGACTTTTCAGATTCTGTCCTCTGCTTAAGGTAGTTGAACATTTTTGACAGATGACTTTGCGCTGATCAATTGGATGTTGTTTAAAAAAATGCCAGACTGCACTCTTTCTAGCATCGGATACCTTTTCAGGCATTGCAGACTGAGCTTTAACCGGATGGCTACGCTGTCCTCCAACAGGTTTTGGCTTTGCCACGCGTTTTGGGCAAGATACGGGCCCGGCAGATGGAACCTGTTGCGATGTTGATGCCTGCTGCGGCCCCTCCTCCTCCGCTTCAGAACTGCTGCCGCCTGCACCCTGTTCCCCCAATGGCTGCCAATCGGGGTCAAGAACTGGGTCATCTATTACCTCTTCTTGTAGCTCGTGTGCAACTTCGTCTGTGTCACCGTGTCGGTCGGTGGTATAGCGTTCGTGATGGGGCAACATAGTCTCATCAGGGTCTGATTCTTGATCATTACCCTGCGAGGGCAATGTTGTGGTCTGAGTCAAAGGACCAGCATAGTAGTCTGGCTGTGGCTGTGCATCAGTGCACTCCATGTCAGATTCAACTTGTAATGGGCATGGACTGTTAACTGCTTCACTTTCTAAGCCAGGGACGGTATGTGTAAAGAGCTCCATGGAGTAACCCGTTGTGTCGCCTGCTGCATTCTTCTCTGTTGTTGTTTTTGCTGAAGAGGACAAGGAAGCGACTTGTCCCTGACCGTGAACATCCACTAACGACGCGCTGCTTTGACATTTACCAGTTTCACGAGAGGAGGCAAAAGAGCTAGAGGCTGAGTCAGCAAGATAAGCCAAAACTTGCTCTTGCTGCTCCGGCTTTAAAAGCGGTTTTCCTACTCCCAGAAAAGGGAGCGTTCGAGGCTTTGTGTAGCCAGACGACGAACCTGGCTACACAGCTCCAGACTTAGGTGCAATATTTTTTTTCCCACGACCAGCTGATGCTCCACCACTACCACTATCCTCATTACCAGCTGACAATGAACGCCCCCGGCCACGAACTCTTCCACCAGACTTCCTCATTGTTTTAAAAACGTAAACAAACTAACGGTATTTGTTGCTGTCACACAACTTACACGGTGAGCTATAACTTCAGTATGATTTAGCTACCCCTTTACAGGTGAGTGAGACCACAACGAAAATCAGGCACAATGTTACACACTCTGTTGTTGGTGGCAACAAATGAGAGAGATGCCACACACGCAGGACTGTCACTGAAGCACAAATGTAAATATTAATCTCCCACTGATTTGATTTTTTTTTTTTTTTCAGGGAGACTTTAGGAAAAAAAAATAATAGAATAAAATGATTTTTTCAGGAAGAATTTAGAAACCAAATAAAATAAAATGATTTTTTCAGGGAGAATTTAGAAAACAAATAACACAAAAAAAGGCTTTCTATGGCCCACTGAGTGAGAGATGACGCACACAGGAGTCAGGAGTGGCACCAAGCCCAGAGGCCAATATTTATCTCCCACTGATTGATTTATTGATTTTTTCAGGTAGAATTTAGAACCCAAATCAACCAAAAACATAAATAGGCTTTCTATGGCCCACTATTTGTGAGAGAGATGGCACGCTCAGGACTGGCACACAATCCCAGAGGCCAATATTAATCTCCCACTTTTTTTTTTTTTTATTCCAGGGAAAATTTATAAACCCAATAAAAAAAATAATAAATAGGCTTTCTATGGCCCACTATCTGAGAGAGAGAGATTGCACGCTTAGGACTGGCACACAAGCCCAAAGGCCAATATTAATCTCCCACTGATTGATTTATTGATTTTTCCAGGTAGAATTTAGAACCCAAATAAAGCAAAAAAAAAAAAAAATGGGCTTTCTATGGCCCACTGAGTGAGTGATGATGCACACAGGAGTCAGGAGTGGCACACAAGCCCTGAGGCCAATATTTTTCTCCCACTGATTGATGTAGTGATTTTTTCAGGTAGATATTAGAAATCAAATCAAGCAAAAAAATAAATAGGCTTTCTATGGCCCACTATTTGTGAGAGAGATGGCACGCTCAGGACTGGCACACAAGCCCAGAGGCCAATATTAATCTCCCACTTTTTTTTTTTTTGTTCCAGGGAAAATTTATAAACCCAATAAAAAAAAAATAAATAGGCTTTCTATGGCCCACTATCTGAGAGAGAGAGATGGCACGCTTAGGACTGGCACACAAGCCCAAAGGCCAATATTAATCTCCCACTGATTGATTTATTGATTTTTTCAGGTAGAATTTAGAACCCAAATAAAGCAAAAAAAAAAAAAAAGGGCTTTCTATGGCCCACTGAGTGAGTGATGATGCACACAGGAGTCAGGAGTGGCACACAAGCCCTGAGGCCAATATTTTTCTCCCACTGATTGATGTAGTAATTTTTTCAGGTAGATTTTAGAACCCAAATCAAGCAAAAAAAAAAAAAAAAGGCTTTCTATGGCCCACTGACTGAGAGATGGCACACACAGGAGTCAAGAGTGGCACACAAGCCCTGAGGCCAATATTTTTCTCCCACTGATTGATGTAGTGATTTTTTCAGGTAGATTTTCTAACCCAAATCAAGCAAGAAAATAAATAGGCTTTCTATGGCCCACTGAGTGAGAGATGGCACACACAGGGATGGCACTCTAGCAGAAATGTCAATCTTAATCTCCCACAAAAAAAAAAAAAAAAAAAAACAGGGAGTGTGTAACAATTACTATCTCCCTGCAGTAATCTCAGCCAGGTATGGCAGGCAGCAATAAGGAGTGGACTGATGCACAAATTAAATAAAAAGTGTGGGCAAACAAAAAAGATAGCTGTGCAGAAAGGAAGGAACAAGAGGATTTGTGCTTTGAAAAAAGCAGTTGGTTTGCACAGCGGCGTACACACAGCAATGCAGCTATCAGGGAGCCTTCTAGGGCAGCCCAATGAGCTACAGCGCTGAGGGAAAAAAAAAAAAATGTAGCTTCCACTGTCCCTGCACACCGAAGGTGGTGTTGGGCAGTGGAAATCGCTACAGCACAAGCGGTTTGGTGGTTAATGGACCCTGCCTAACGCTATCCCTGCTTCTGACGAAGCGGCAGCAACCTCTCCCTAAGCTCAGATCAGCAGCAGTAACATGGCGGTCGGCGGGAACGCCCCTTTATAGCCCCTGTGACGCCGCAGACAGCAAGCCAATCACTGCAATGCCCTTCTCTAAGATGGTGGGGACCAGGACCTATGTCATCACGCTGCTCACACTCTGCGTTTACCTTCATTGGCTGAGAAATGGCACTTTTCGCGTCATTGAAATGCGACTTTGGCGCGAAAGTCGCGTACCGCATGGCCGACCCCGCACAGGGGTCGGATCGGGTTTCATGAAACCCGAGTTTGCCAAAAGTCGGCGACTTTTGAAAATGAACGACCCGTTTCGCTCAACCCTACCGGTGACGGTAAAACTTAAACCACATGACTATCAGTGGATTTAGATAAGGGGGAGAATATGAGGATGGAGAAGAAGGAGGAACTGAGAGCCAAAACCTGCCTCTGTAAACTAGCAGATGAGGAAGCTCAATTGACATCTAAACATGACTGCCAGGCATTGATGGAGATAGAAACATAGGCTTGTTAGATATCACTGATTCCCCCATCACTAACCCCTATGCTGAGTATTTTCTAGATGGTTCCAGAGCTTGTATCAATGATCAAGGATAATTCATCACCGCGTATGCAGTAGTCCACAATGGTAAAGCACTAATATAAGAACCACTCTCCTCCAGCTGCTCTACACCAGACACTGAGCTGAAGGCACTCAATGCAGCATGCATTCTGGGAAAAGTTAACGAGATTTATGTATTTTTCGGGCTCAAGATATGTTTTAAAGGGTCGCACATGACTTTGATGCCGTTTGGTGGAGCAGTAATTTTCTGACCTCTGCTGGCAAACCTATGAGGCAGTAGAGCATCTACTCACAGCACTCACCCTTCCCCAAAGGGCAGTTATTGGCGCACACATGGGAACAAACTCCCTTTGCAGTAGGGATTGACCTTGCTAACCAGGTGGCTAAGGAAGCAGCACGACTACATCTGACAGGCATACTGGCCATATCAAAGATGGCCCCATTAGGGGACTCAGTAATCGAAAGTGCGGAAAGCCTCCTTTTGACAGAGGAGACTGTCACCGCACTGGTCACAGTGGCCATTGATCGCAAACTACTGCAGGTCTTCTAGACCCAGGTCCCCCACACAGACAGAGTGCTTGGGTCTAAGCGGCTGCTGTAGGTCATTGTCAGGGGTATGGCAGGTGAACATGCGCCCCATGGTTCCCAAATACAGCTACAAAGTATGTTGCGTTTGTGCGAAACATAACCCTGGCAGACCTATCTGAGTCCCTCAGAAATGCACACTAAGACCAGATTACCCGTTTCAGCTACTGCAGGTGGACTACATACAGTGCCTTATGAAAGTATTCAGCCCACTGGAACTTTTCAACCTATTCCCACATATCATGCTTCAAACATAAAGATACTAAATGTAAATTTTTGGTGAAGAATCAACAACTGGAACACATAAATGAAGTTGAATTAAATTTATTGGTTATTTTAAATTTTTGTGGAAATTCAAAAACTGAAAAGTGGGGCGTGCAATATTACTCGGTCAGTTTACTTTCAGTGCAACAAACTCATTCTAGAAGTTCATTGTGGTTCTCTGAATGATCCAATGTTGTCCTAAATGCCTAGTGATGATAAATATAACCCACCTGTGTGTAATCAAATCTCCGTATAAATGCACCTGCTCTGATAGTCTCAGGGTTCTGTTTGAAGCACAGAGAGCATCATGAAGACCAAGGAACACAACACGCAGGTCCGTGATACTGTTGTGGAGAAGTTTAAAGCCAGATTTGGATACAAAATGATTTCTAGAGCTTTAAGCATCCCAAGAAGCACTGTGCAAGCGATCATATTGAAATGGAAGGAATATCTTACCACTGCAAATCTTACCAAGACCCGGACAACCCTCTAAACTTTCATCTCAAGCAAGGAAAAACTGATCAGAGTTGCAGCCAAGAGGCCCATGATCACTCTAGAGGAACTGCAGAGATATACAGCTGAGGTAGGACAGCCTGTCCATAGGGTAACAGTCAGTCTTACACTGCACAAATCTGGCCTTTATGGAAGAGTGGCAAGATGAAAGCCATTTCTCAAAGATATCCATAAAAAGTGTCGTTTAAAGCTTGCAACAAACCTGGGAGACAAACGAAACATGTGGAAGAAGGTGCTCTGGTCAGATGAAACCAAAATCGAACACGATATGTTTGTTGTAAAGGCAACACAGCTCATCACCCTCATCAACACACCATCCCCACTATCAAACATGGTGGGGGCAGCATCACAGTTTGTGCCTGGTTCTCTTCAGCAGGGACAGGGAAGATGGTTAAATATGATGGGAAGATGGATGGAGCCAAATACAGGACCATTCTTGAAGAAAACCTATTGGAGTCTGCAAAAGACCTGAGACTGGGATGGAGATTTGTCTTCCAACAAGACAATGATCCCAAACATAAAGGAAAATCTACAATGGAATGGTTCACAAATAAACGTATCCAGATGTTAGAATGGCCAAGTCAAAGTCCAGACATCAATCCAATAGAGAATCTGTGGAAAGAGCTGAAAACTGCTGTTCACAAACGATCTCCATCAAACCTCCCTGAGCTTGAGCTGTTTGCCAAGGAAGAAAGGGCAAGAATTTCAGTCTCTCAATGTACAAAACTGATAGAGACATACCCCAAGAGACTTACAGCTGTAATCGCAGCAAAAGGTGGTGCAACAATGTATTAAGTTAAAGGGGCCGAATAATATTGCATGCCCCACTTTTCAGTTTTTGAATTTCCACAAAAATTTAAAATAACCAATAAATTTCATTCAACTACACAATTGTTTTCCACTTGTTGTTGATTCTTCACCAAAAATTAACATTTGGAATCGTTATGTTTGAATCATGATATGTGGGAAAAGGTTGAAAAGTTCCAGTGGGCCGAATACTTTCGCAAGGCACTGTACAGCTACCTAAGGTGGGTACTTGCGAACATGTCCTAGTATACATTGATCTCTTCTCAAGATGATCTGAAGCTTGAGCCATGATTAAGGTTTATAAATAAATTGATCTGTGAAGTGGTTTATACATATGTGGTGCCCAAACTATAGAGAGTGACAGAGGCACACACTTTACTGATTATACAAATCATGGTCACTTTTGTGATAGAGCAGGCTTTCCATGTTCCCTAGAGTCACAAAGTAGTGGAAAGGTGCAACACCTTAATGGTACTCTGAAATAAAAATCCAGAAAGACATGGAAGAAACACACTGGTTCTGGGTAGATTGTTTGCTACTGCATTCAGTGAGGACCACCTGAGGGGTAGAGAGAAGCTGTCTCCATAAGAAATACTGTTTGATAGTGTCCCCAATAGAGGGTTGTATTTACCACAGCAGCTTCAGGCCTCTTACAGTACCCTCACTGAATATGTCTTGTAGTTACACAAACATCTGACTGTTACTCATAACCGTGTTCTTTCCTCCATCCCACATCCCAACTGTATAAGCAGGATACACACAATGGCACCAGGAGACTGGGTTGTGGTCACGAGACAAGTGAGGAGACTACTGGTACGCAGACACAGAGAGCTATTTCAAGTACTACTGACCACTGCCACATATGTCAAGCTCCAAGGCAAAGACACTTGGATTTATGCTGGCCACTGAAAAATGCCATGAATCCCGGCAGCAGAAAAGATGATGATCCTGTCCCACTGGACTAAGCTGATAACAATTGTATCCCTTGCTCTAACTCTTAATGAGGTACAGTACTAAAGGAGGACTAGGAAAGGTGTGAGAGCACATCTATAATTTGTGATGACATATATTTTCAGGAAATAACCATGGATATTTGAACAATACTGAATTGTGTTTTACAGATTCTTGTTCCATTGGATTACCCTTTTGAGTCTGACATGCCAAATGAATGATGTCAGTTTTCAAAATAA
This sequence comes from Ranitomeya imitator, assembly GCF_032444005.1. Classification (NCBI taxonomy): domain Eukaryota; kingdom Metazoa; phylum Chordata; class Amphibia; order Anura; family Dendrobatidae; genus Ranitomeya; species Ranitomeya imitator. The sequence goes on along the minus strand of NC_091288.1, from coordinate 147,512,867 downwards.
TCCAACTTGGTTATGCCAAACCCCCAATGCAAGGACTTTTGACTTTTATAAATTGTTTTGTGAGACCCACTGACATCGTACCCTGCTTACTGCCTAAGGGTTTATATCTAGCTTGTAATCACCAGGACTATAAATGGCTTCTCCCGGGTGCAAAAGGAACCCGCACCTTAGCACGCCTTATGTCTGCTACCTTCATACTTCTGTATGGTGACCTAGATATAAATGCTGTACCCAAACATTCCCTATATAAACGAGCTGCAGACTATCACCCCAAATGGTAAACAAGGTATCTGTCGGTGAACGGGATTTGTCTCCTCAAGGCTTTCATGGCATGGAGAAGTAGCTGATATAAATATTTATACTTTGCTTTGATTATTATTTTGGACAATTAAATCTACCTATATAAATTTGATAGTTTTGTATTTTAGTATTAGCTTTATAAGTGTTATTCATAAAAGCAATAACACAGGGTGTTGCCTCTGATATAGAGGTGTCTGTGTGTTAAACAATCCTTTGTCTCTGCAATATTATACTCGTCACTTCATCCAATTTAATTAATCAATTGTTAGTTATACATTGAAACATATAATAGACAACAAATTATCTTATAACTAGTGTTGAGCATTCCGATACCGCAAGTATCGGGTATCGGAATTCCGATACCGAGATCCGATATTTTTGTGGTATCGGGTATCGGTATCGGAGGTGTAAAATAAAGAATTAAAATAAAAAATATTGTTATATTCACCTCTCTGGCGGCCCCTGGAACATCACCGTGAGTCACCAGCGTCCGGCAGGCTTCTTTGTTCAAAATGAGCGCCTTTAGGACCTGCGGAATGACGTCGCGGCTTCTGATTGGTCGCGTGCCGCCCATGTGACCGCCACGCGACCAATCAGAAGCCGCGACGTCATTCCTCAGATAAATTCCTAGAATGAGCGCCTTTAGGACCTGTGGAATGACGTCGCGGCTTCTGATTGGTCGCGTGGCGGTCAAATGGGCGGCACGCAACCAATCAGAAGCCGCGACGTCATTCCGCAGGTCCTAAAGGCGCTCATTTTGAACAAAGAAGCCTGCCGGACGCCGGTTCCTCGCGGTGATGTTCCAGGGGCCGCCGGAGAGGTGAATATAACAATATTTTTTTATTTTAATTCTTTATTTTACACCTCACTATAGATCCCAGGGCCTGAAGGAGAGTTTCCTCTCCTTCAGACCCTGGGATCCATCAGGATACCTTCCGATACTTGATGTCCCATTGACTTGTATTGGTATCGGATATCGGTATCGGCGATATCCGATACTTTTCGGGTATCGGCCGATACTATCCGATACCGATACTTTCAAGTATCGGACGGTATCGCTCAACACTACTTATAACTCTATAAGTTCAATAATACACACAAAATCCAAACAATGGCAGAGGTTTGATCGGAATGGTCTTGTAGGACCACTATGTGCCCATCTTGGACTACTAGAAAGCCATGAAGCTTTGTAACACAAAGGGCTACTCACCGCTGGTTTTATTTTCAGTGATTTAAGGAAAGGTCCATGTAGTTGGGTCACAGAGCGGTCCAGTTAACCATCCCGGTGTTCAGCACCATGTAATGTTACATCAGCCCCTTCTAAGGAAAGCTAATTTGGGTTGAGATGCAAACTATATCTCCGATTTCTCTGCCATTATTGGTACAAATTAAAATGAAATAAAATAAATATGATGCATCGGAGGCAAGAAAATACACAGTCAGTGTCTGTTCATGTACAATTCTTGTCTGATTCTTAGAAGCCCTGTCACATGTCTTTATTATAACTACAGATATTAGAAAGTGCGAATGGCTTCTTACATTACATAACCTAAGAGAAAAGATATTTAAGTTGGGAAATACAAAATAATAAATTATGGATTCTGTCAAATTATTTTCAAACCTGAAAATACTACCCAAATTACTATACTTTCAGGGACAAAGGATTGTATAGCACACAAACACTTATAAACCTAATAATAAAAAACAAAACTATCAAATCTATATATACAGTAGGTAGATTTAATTGTCCTGAATAATCAAAGCATAAAAATTTACCATAACAAGCCTTACTTAAGTACATGTATATACCACACAGTGGTGCTTAAAACTTTGAGAACGCTTTAGAATTTTATATATTTCTGCATAAATTTGACCTTAAACTACATTAGATTCTAAAAGAAGGTACATTTAATAATTGAACAAGTCAAAAATATTAGATTTTGTCATTTTTTTAAATTAGGACCATAATCAAATATTAAATGTAATGATTTGCAAGTATGTGAACCTTCGTTTCAGTGTCGAGTATGACAACCTTCCATACCATTACACTGTTTATAGATTATTACAGTGTACCCATAAAGTGGACCTGACAAGGCAGCAGTATAATAAAAACACAAGTAGCTATATACAGCTACATCTAAGGGAATAGTAACCCCATCTCAGTGTTAATGTCTTCAATAATCTTAAATGGTGACTCATAACTTGGCTAAGCCACCACGGGAAAGCAGATTCATAACAGTTCAGAACAGTGGCTTAATCATATATATGATAAAGGAAAAATATTGTGAGTCAGTTTAAGTGTGATCATGTTAGTGGTGGTTCTTTCAATCTTTCTGACCTACCATTGCTTTCATGAAAATTTCAAAAGAAGTTAATAAAAATCACTGGGGTGTGGGGTAAGACGAAAGGAATTTTATAGTTATTTAATGCTAACTTCACACCATGATATCAACTAAGAGATAACATTAAAAATATGCAGTGATACAACTGCATAGATACCGAAAAATTTCCAAGCATTTTAATCTTAAAAATGAGTCATTATCGTAATGCTCATGGTAACACAATAGGGGAGTACACATATCTCCAAATCTATGCTAAACCTTTCCAACATACAAGAAGACAATTAGAAATTGACTGTGCTGTTGAGAATGTAATTTTCATTATATCCATGTAATGTATGATATTAACCAAGATATGAAAATTGTTCAAGATAACCTCTATATCAAAAGCATTAAAATATTAACATACAGTATTAATCAGCACATCAGAGATGCTGAAGAAGGTTAGGGGATGTTCTTGGCTCTAATATTGATGGCTTTATAGTAAAATAGTTGATCAGTACCAGACTGGGTGGGATATAAGCCTCATTTTCTCCTGCCAATCAGCCGTTTGAATGGTCTTTTTAGCTTTTATTTTACATCGCTGTGCAAAGTAGCAGTTTCCTATTGACTTTATTAGGCTAATGCTTCCATACTATGCACATACGCTAAGCAGAGATGTAGCATTACTAGCCTACAGCCACTGTATGTGGAGCAGCTGTGCTACACAAATAGAATACAGGTGCTTCTCACAAAATTCTATCAAAATACACCAGCTTGAAAAATGATTTTAAAATTTGAAATGTTGGCCTACTGAAATGTATGTTCAGTAAACGCACTCAATACTTGGTTGGGGCTCCTTTTGCATCAATTACTGCATCAACGAGGTGTGGCATGGAGGCTATCAGCCTGTGGCACTGCTGAAGTTGCTTTGATAGCAGCCTTCAGCTCATCTGCATTGTTGGCTCTGGTGTGTCTCATCTTCCTCTTGACAATACCCCATAGATTCTCTATGAGGTTAAGGTCAGGCGAGTTTACTGGCCAGTTAAGCAGTTTGATACTGTTGTTTTTAAACCAGGTATTGGTACTTTTGGCAGTGTGGACACGTGCCAAGTCCTGCTGGAGAATGAAATTTCCATCTCCAAACGGCTTGTCTGCAGCGAGAAGCATGAGGTGCTCTAAAATTTCCTGGCAGAGAGCTACGCTTACTTTGGTCTTGATAAAACACAGTGGACCCACACCAGCAGATGCCATGGCTCCCCAAACCATCAATGATTATGGAAACTTCAGACTAGAACTCAAGCAACTTGGATTGTGTGCCTCTCTACTCTTCCTCCAGACTCTGGGACCTTGATTTCCAAATGAAATACAAAATTGACTTTAATCTGAAAACAACACCTTGGACCACTGAGCAACAGTCCAGTTCTTTTTCTCCTTGGTCCAGGTAAGATGCTTCTGGCGTTGTCTATTGGTCATGACTAGTGTTGAGCGATACCGTCCGATATTTGAAAGTATCGGTATCGGATGGTATCGGCCGATATCTGAAAAATATCGGATATCGCCGATACCGATATCCGATACCAATGCAAGTCAATGGGACACAAATATCGGAAGTTATCCATAATGGTTCCCAGGGTCTGAAGGAGAGGAAACTCTCCTTCAGGCCCTGGGATCCATATTAATGTGTAAAATAAAGAATAAAAATAAAAAATATTGATATACTTACCCTTGGACGGGCCCTGGTTGTCACCGCTGCAATCGCCATGCTTTTCTTCCTAAGAATGAGCGCTTTAATGACCTTCGATGACGTCGCGGCTTGTGATTGGTCGCTGAGCGGTCAAGTGAACGCTCACGCAACCAATCACAAGCCGCGACGTCATCGAAGGTCCTTAACAAGCTCATTCATAGAAAGGAAAACATGGCGATTGCAGCGGTGACAACCAGGGCCCGTCCGAGGGTAAGTATGTCAATATTTTTTATTTTTATGCTTTATTTTACACATTAATCTAAATCCCGATACCGATTCCTGATATCACAAAAATATCAGAACTCGGTATCGGAATTCCGAAACCGCAAATATCGGCCGATACCCGATACTTGCGGTATCGGAATGCTCAACACTAGTCATGACACTAGGAATGTGACACTTGTAGCCCATGTCCTGGATACATCTGTGTGTGGTGGCTCTTAAAGCAATGACTCAAGCAGCAGTCCACTCCTTGTGAATCTCCCCCAAATTTTTCAATGGCCTGTTCTTAACAATCCTTTCAAGGCTGCTGTTATCCTGGTTGCTTGTGCACCTTTTTCTACAACACTTTTTCCTCCCACTCAACTTTCTATTAATATGCTTGGATACAGAACTCTATGAACAGCCAGCTTTTTTTATCAATGACCTTTTGTGGCCTACCCTCCTTGTGGAGTGTGTCAATGATTGCCTTCTGTACATCTGTCAAGTCAGCAATCTTCCTCATGATTGCGGAGCCTACTGAAACCGACTAAGGAACCTTTTTAAATGCTTAGGACATCTTTGCAGTGTTTTTTGTTAATTATTCTAATAACCGTATATACTCGAGTATAAGCCAAGATTTTCAGCCCAAATTTTTGGGCTGAAAGTGCCCCTCTCGGCTTTTACTTGAGTCACGGTGGGTGGCAGGGTTGGCGGGTGAGGGGGAGAGGGCGCTGAGGCATTCTTACCTAGTCCCGGCGATCCTGGCGCTCCCCCTGCCGTCTCACGGTCTTCGGGTGCTGCAGCTCTTCCCCTCTTCAGCGGTCACGTGGGACCGCTCATTAGACAAATGAATATGGACTCCACTCCCATAGGGGTGGAGCTGCATACTCATTTCTCTAATCAGCGGTAACGGTGACCACTGATAGAGGAAGAGGCTGCGGCACCGAAGACCAGCTGTCCGGGAGAAGGAGTGGGACGCCGGGAGCAGGTAAGTATGTCATATTTACCTATCCTCATTCCACACGCAGAGGTGTCGCTCCATCTTCCCGGCGTCGCTCCATCTTCCCGGCGCCGTTCCATCTTCCCGGCATCTCTCCGCTCTGACTGTGCAGGTCAGAGGGCACGATGACGCATATAGTGTGCGCGCCGCCCTCTGCCTGATCAGTCAGTGTGGAGAGACGCCAGGACCGGACGCTGGGAGCTGCAAACAAGAGAGGTGAGTATGGCATTTTTTTTTATTGCAGCAGCAGCAACGTCTCAGCTTTCTCTGGTACATCAATGGGGCAATAATGAACGGTGCAGAGCACTATATGGCACAGCTATGGGGCAAGAATGAACGGTGCAGAGCACTATATGGCACAGCTATGGGGCGATAATGAACGGTGCAGAGCACTATATGGCACAGCTATGGGGCAATAATGAACGGTGAAGAGCACAATATGGCACAGCTATGGGACAAAAATGAACGGTGCAGATCACTATATGGCACAGCTATGGGGCAATAATGAACGGTGCAGAGCACTATATGGCACAGCTATAGGGCAATAATGAGCGGTGCAGAGCACTATATGGCACAGCTATGGGACAATAATGAACGGTGCAGAGCATTGTATATGGGGCACAGCTTTATATGGAGCATCTATGGGGCAATAATGAACTGTATGGAGCATTATATGGGGTATATTTTTATATAGAGCATCTTATGTGGCCCATCATGAACTGTATGGAGCATTATATGGGGCTCCTGATTCAATATGGATATTCAAAAACACTTAACCTACTGATGTCTCAATTAATTTTACTTTTATTGGTATCTATTTTTATTTTTGACATTAACCGGTAGCTGCTGCATTTTCCACCCTAGGCTTATACTCGAGTCAATAAGTTTTCCCAGTTTTTTGTGGCAAAATTAGGGGGGTCGGCTTATACTCGGGTCGGCTTATACTCGGGTCGGCTTATACTCGAGTATATATGGTATAATGTTTTTAGGTTTTCATTGGCTGTAAGCCATAATCATCAACATTAACAGAAATAAACACTTGAAATAGATCACTCTGTTTGTAATGACTCTATATAATATATGAGTTTCACTTTTTGTATTGAAAAACTGAAATAAATTAACTTTTCGATGATATTCTAATTTATAGAGCAGCATGATGCCCCTTTACACATTCAAAGCAGGAATGAATGTGCCTCATGTATTTATTCTACATCAATTAAGGAATGCAGTCCTCAGACTATCTGGGGGCATTGCAACCCTGGACTAGACCTCAATCAGAGGTCAATAAAGCTTTCACACTCCTTATCTATATGACGGCTTAGATTTTGTGTTATATTATGCTGATAAATAGACCTGAGTCTGGAAAGCTTGCTATTTGTTACTATCTTTTCAGTTAGCCACTGATGACCCTCAAATGTTAATATTTTTTGACTTATCAAAGTTTTTTATGAAAGAATTCTGGAGTAAAAGCTTTGATGAAATGGGGCCTATGTGTCTAGGCTCTCTGAATTGGATCCCTGGCAGATTCCTCCTCACCCTTATGCCTTTAGATCTCACAGGGCACTTCCTACGTAAACTCATAGTGACCTTGAGAGGCTTGCGGAGAAGCCAGCTAAAGACACATAGTCCTCAACCGGTTTTCAAGGAATGTTTACTCTGAAATACTAGCATTTCCGTGTAAACCATACCTGTTTCGGGCAAAATGAATTGCATGACAGGTTGCCTGTAAAAAAAAAACATTGCATCACGCTTCATTACATGGCCTATTACAGATGTGTATTTATGTTTCCAATGTTTTAGCAGAGTAGTAAAGCATATAGAACATCAGTCTTTTGATTTGTTGCTTAGATGGTAAAGAGAAGACTGGAAATGATTAAACAATGATGGGAGCATTGAGAATGTGACTTTAATTGCACCATTTGTCAGCTTTATTGTCCTTTACATTTCGCAGTACCTCTGGGTAGATCCGTGTGCAGTGCTTAGAGTTATGGTAAACAGGCTTGTTTTTTGGCATTTCGATTAGACCACTAAATTAAAGCTCAGGAAACAAAGTTTTATCTCAATAACCAACTTTGCAACCAATGGCATTTATATACTCCGTTTTCATGCACCTGGATGTTTCCCTCACGCTTTGGTGGACTGAACAAAAAGGGATAAAGTTAGGGATATTGAAACTGCTTTCAAATGTTAAAGAAAAATGGAAGCTGAAAATTGTTTCTAGAAAGTCAATTGATATGAAATGATTGTATATATTCAGAGAAAAACAAGCAGAAAAGCCCACATTGCATCACTTTAGCTGGATATCTAATATAGAAGCATGAAAACAAATTCTACAAATTGTAATAGTTTTTCAGTTTAAAAACTGCAATAATTAATGGCGAGATGAAAATGTTTAGTGAAGACGAGCCTTAAGATTTAACACTAGAAAAAGCTGTTTATAAGGAGACGGCTACAAATGCTGAAAATGTGGAGAAATCAATAAAAGCAGCACTGCTTGATGTATTTCACACATTTTGTGGTAACTGTATAGTCATCTGCATTCCAGTGAGCGCATATTACTGATAGAAAATATGGAATGAAATCAATTTGATGCAACCTTTAAAAAGTAGTGGCAAGAGACTATGATTTGGCACTTAAAGTAGATGAAGCAGTCAGTATTATAGCTTTAATTTCCAGCTTTGGAAAATGTATACTGCTTTAAACTTTCTCTGACGTGATACCCATTTCAAAAGTAATAATATTACCATCTTTCTAAAATTGGACCATTAGAAAAATAAAATAAGAGTCCCATTCTGATTTCATTTGCACTGAAACATAAATTGTCACTTATTGCCTTGAATGTTATTTTGCATGCAAGAGTTATGTGTCTGGTTTAGAAAAGCCAATTTCAATACCCCATCGGGGCTGTTTGAGACAATACAGGGGGGTTTCCTAGCTTGGGGCTCCATTAATGGGATGGAGCAGAGAGCAATTACTAAGAGCGTCTCTCGTCTCTATCTCTTTTCACTACATCAACAGACCACTGATTGTAATAAGCTCTCTGTAATGCCTCATGTCCCCTGAACATCTAATTATTTGGGCTCCCATCAGCAGAAAACGTGATCAGCTAATTTTGTGGATGCCATTGTAGCACAGAAGATTGCAAAACACGAACAACCACCGTGAAAGTACCTATCATCACGACTAAAGGGCTCCATATAAAATAGATAGCTGTCAGCCAAACAATGGTTTGGCCAAACTTTCATCTGTCTCTCCCGACTCCTCCACACACAAGAGTGCTTGTCCTGGTTTTGATTTATGTTCTGCTGAACTTTGTAATAATAAGTCTAAAATGAAAATCTTTAAACTTTTTTTTTCGAATTACTGTGTCTTACTGGTGATATTCTGTAAGGAAGCAAATGTTACTAGTCAGATCCAATTTCTTTGCATGCCACATTTGGAAATTTTTTCTTCCTACACTACTTTACTCACCAAAAATAATCCCAAAAAAAGTCTAATTGAAGAAGAGTTCATCCATAAAAGTAGCATAAATAACCAAAGAAAAAATGGACATCAGAGCAATAATAGAAAATAAATAAGTTCAAATGTTATTTATTTATATACAGTGGGGCAAAAAAGTATTTAGTCAGTCAGCAATAGTGCAAGTTCCACCACTTAAAAAGATGAGAGGCGTCTGTAATTTACATCATAGGTAGACCTCAACTATGGGAGACAAACTGAGAAAAAAAAATCCAGAAAATCACATTGTCTGTTTTTTTAACATTTTATTTCCATATTATGGTGGAAAATAAGTATTTGGTCAGAAACAAACAATCAAGATTTCTGGCTCTCACAGACCTGTAACTTCTTCTTTAAGAGTCTCCTCTTTCCTCCACTCATTACCTGTAGTAATGGCACCTGTTTAAACTTGTTATCAGTATAAAAAGACACCTGTGCACACCCTCAAACAGTCTGACTCCAAACTCCACTATGGTGAAGACCAAAGAGCTGTCAAAGGACACCAGAAACAAAATTGTAGCCCTGCACCAGGCTGGGAAGACTGAATCTGCAATAGCCAACCAGCTTGGAGTGAAGAAATCAACAGTGGGAGCAATAATTAGAAAATGGAAGACATACAAGACCACTGATATTCTCCCTCGATCTGGGGCTCCACGCAAAATCCCACCCCGTGGGGTCAGAATGATCACAAGAACGGTGAGCAAAAATCCCAGAACCACGCGGGGGGACCTAGTGAATGAACTGCAGAGAGCTGGGACCAATGTAACAAGGCCTACCATAAGTAACACAGTACGCCACCATGGACTCAGATCCTGCAGTGCCAGACGTGTCCCACTGCTTAAGCCAGTACATGTCCGGGCCCGTCTGAAGTTTGCTAGAGAGCATTTGGATGATCCAGAGGAGTTTTGGGAGAATGTCCTATGGTCTGATGAAACCAAACTGGAACTGTTTGGTAGAAACACAACTTGTCGTGTTTGGAGGAAAAAGAATACTGAGTTGCATCCATCAAACACCATACCTACTGTAAAGCATGGTGGTGGAAACATCATGCTTTGGGGCTGTTTCCCTGCAAAGGGGCCAGGACGACTGATCCGGGTACATGAAAGAATGAATGGGGCCATGTATCGTGAGATTTTGAGTGCAAACCTCCTTCCATCAGCAAGGGCATTGAAGATGAAACGTGGCTGGGTCTTTCAACATGACAATGATCCAAAGCACACCACCAGGGCAACGAAGGAGTGGCTTCGTAAGAAGCATTTCAAGGTCCTGGAGTGGCCTAGCCAGTCTCCAGATCTCAACCCTATAGAAAACCTTTGGAGGGAGTTGAAAGTCCGTGTTACCAAGCGAAAAGCCAAAAACATCACTGCTCTAGAGGAGATCTGCATGGAGGAATGGGCCAACATACCAACAACAGTGTGTGGCAACCTTGTGAAGACTTACAGAAAACGTTTGACCTCTGTCATTGCCAACAAAGGATATATTACAAAGTATTGAGATGAAATTTTGTTTCTGACCAAATACTTATTTTCCACCATCATATGCAAATAAAATGTTAAAAAAAACAGACAATGTGATTTTCTGGATTTTTTTTTCTCAGTTTGTCTCCCATAGTTGAGGTCTACCTATGATGTAAATTACAGACGCCTCTCATCTTTTTAAGTGGTGGAACTTGCACTATTGCTGACTGACTAAATACTTTTTTGCCCCACTGTAGATAAAAGCAATACATAGATAACAGGAGATATAGGGTAAAAATACCAAGTAAAAAATCAAAGGGGTGGCTTCACCTAAGTGCCAAATCCGAAAAGGTTGCTATGTAGGTATATATGAGTGTTCGGTCAAGGTACAAAAAATAAAAAATACTTAACTGACGTAAAAAAATTAAACATATAAATTGCACTAATCAAAAAATATGTTAAAGTCAATCCCACTGATAGACCTTTCGAACTATATCAGATCATATAAGGTGCATGGTGCAATAATTATATGTGGTCAAACAGACCTACAAACAATGTTAGAACCCATAGGATACAAATAGCAGTATTCAATTTTATATTGGTAAAGTGCAATTGAAAGACCAATATATTTAGAATTGAGAGTCCTCAGTATTTGATACTTTTAATGGCTAACTGAAAAGATGGTAACAAATTGCAAGCTTTCGAGACTACACAGGTCTCTTCATCAGGCAATGCAATGCCTGATGAAGAGACCTGTGTAGTCTCGAAAGCTCGCAATTTGTTACCATCTTTTCAGTTAGCCATTAAAAGTATCAACTACTGATTATTCTCAATTCTAAATATGTTTCTATCCATTGGCTAGCACGGTACCAAGATGTATATCTTTCCTGTATTGAAAGACCATATAATAATCCTTAATACTTAATGAGTTAAGGACCCTGGCATGCAAAAGCCATATGGCTAAATAAACATGAGGAGACACTAAAGAGAACCAACCTGTGAAAGGACGTGAAAGGACGTGGGAGAGGACCCCGATGTGCTTCTTCTATATGTGGCTGTGTGGTCCCAATTAATCTGTTTAGCATTGTGTTTTACAGACTGACACATCGTGCTTAAGTAGGTAATAATAACTATATTACGCTACCCTCAACAACATTTACAAGTGCATTACTATATCTTGAAACTATAACTAGTGCCACCTTGAAGAAAAAAAGTTTGAATTGATTTTTAGCTTATGCACATTTAGCAAGCTTATGTACAAAGTGGTAAATCCTTTAAACAACAGCATATACAGGTGTTTCCCACAAAATAAGAATATCATCAAAAAGTTAATTTATTTCAGTTCTTCAATACAAACAGTGAATCTCATATATTATATAGTCTTTATATACAGAGTGATCTATTTCAAGTTTTTATTTCTGTTAATGTTAATGATTATAGCTTACAGCCAATGAAAACCCAAAAGTCATTATCTCAATAAATTAGAATGCTTTATAACACTAGCTTGAAAAATTATTTTAAAATCCAAAATGTTGGCCTACTGAAATGTATGTTAAGTAAATGCACTCAATACTTGGTTGGGGCTCCTTTTGCATCAATTGCTGCATCAATGCGGTGTGGCATTGAGGTGATCAGCCTGTGGCACTGTGTTATGGAACAGCCTCCAGCTTGTCTCCATTGTTGGGTCTGGTGTCTCTCATCTTCCTCTTGAAAATACCCATTAGATTCTCTATGGGGTTAAGGTCAGGGGAGTTTGCTGGCCAATGAAGCACAGTGATCCTGTTGCTTTTAAGCCAGGTGTTGGTACTTTTGGCAGTGTGTGTTAGGTGTCGAGTTCCCACCGCTGCACAGGGGGAATCTCGAAACATGTCCACTGCAGTCTCCCATTCTCCTCCAGCCACATTGGAGCGTGATCAGCAGAGACATCGATCCCAGCGTCTGGCTCAAGCAGATACTGTGCGTTTGGTTACAGCTGCCTTTCCAGGCTCAGCCTTTGTAACCAGCATTGATCAGCGGCCAGCATATGTTCCAGGGACTAAGTCCTGCTTTTCTTCTACTGAGCATGCCCACGGGATGACCTCTCATTGGAGGTCGGGGGTCACATGCTCAGGTCCTGTAGTGTCTCTGATCGGATCACTAGGAAGGTCCCGGAAGGCTACAGCTATAAAAGGTGCGCTAGTATAAACCTGTAATCGTGTGTGTGTGGATGTATGCCTGTTTCTGATGGAAGCTCCTAAATCATTCCCATTCCTAGTGTTGTTGAATGCTTGCGAATGATGGAGCTATCTTGCACCTGACAGTGCTATCCAAGCACAAGAGCACAATCCTTACTGAATCAAACCAGCAGTGACCGCCAGTGCGGCGCCATGCGCAATCAGTGAGCTTTCCTAGCCCTAGTTAGGGTAGTTAGTGGCGTTCTCCAGAGCGTCGCTGTACGTACTCTGTGCGGTAAATCTTTAAATAGTCTTGACAACCAGTCAGTGAAGGGTGGGAACTCCTGCTTGATCCCAGCATCTGACTCAGGGCATCCCCAGGTGCAGGCTCAAAAGCCACTGAGTGTCAGAGCAAGATCAATCACCAGCATAGTGGGGGTGAATTTCAGGGATCCCACTAGCGTCCATCTGCTGCACCCTGTGACTGCTAACAGGGCACAGCGTTTCCTTTGTTTCCCTGCAACTCTGTGAAGCAACAGAGTTTGCATCAGTTCATACCGGTTGACGGAACCCATGTTTATTCTCGTGAAGTACTGCCATACAGTGCCGCCATTACCTAGCAGCAGGCTCCATCTCTGCACGGTAGACCCCGGGCTGCGAACGCATCTTATTACTATCTTTTTATTTATTTGGTGCTTTCCATCAGCCCTAACAGTGTGGACAGGTGCCAAGTCCTGCTGGATAATGAATTTTCCATCTCCAAAAAGCTTGTCGGCAGAGGGAAGCATGAAGTGCTCTAAAATTTCCTGGTAGACGGCTATGCTGACTTTGGTCATGATAAAACACAGTGGACCCACATTGGCAGATGACATGGCTCCCCAAACCATCACGGATTACGGAAACTTCAAACTAGACCTCAAGCAGCTTTTATTATGTGCCTTTCCACTGTTTCTCCACACTCTGGGACCTTGATTTCCAATTGAAATGCAATATTTACTTTCATCAGAAAACAACACCTTGGACCACTGAGCAACAGTCCGTTCTTTTCCTCCTTGGCCCAAAATAAGATGCTTCCGGCGTTGTCTATTGGTCATGAGTGGCTTGACACAATTAATGCAACACTTGTAGCCCATGTCCTGGATGTGTCTGCATGTGGTGGCTCTTGAAGCAATGACTTCAGCATCAGTCCATTCCCTGTGACTCAACCCCAAATAATTGAATGGCCCTTTATTAACAATCCTTTCAAGGCTGCTGTTATCCTGGTTGCTTGTGCACCTTCTTCTACCACATTTTTTCCTTCCACTCAACTTTCCATTAATATGTTTGAATGCACACTCTGTGAATAGCCAGCTTCTTTAGCAATGACCTTTTGTGGCTTACCCTCCTTGTGGAGTGTGTTCAATGACTGCCTTCTGTACATCTGTCAAGTCAGCAGTCTTCCAGATGATTGTGCAGCCTTTTGAAACAGACTAAGGGACCTTTTTAAGCACTTAAAAATCCTTTGCAGGCTTTTTTTAATTATTCTAATTTACTGATATAATGACTTTTGGATTTTCATTGGGTGTAAGCCATAATCATCAACATTAACAGAAATAAACACTTGAAATAGATTACACTGTTTGTAATGAGTCTTTATAATATATGAAAAGAACTGAAATAAATTAACTTTTTTATGATATTCTAATTTTGTGAGAAGCACCTGTATTTATGTGCATGGACATTTCTTGCTTTTATTTTATTTACTTAGACAGCACCAACATATTCCACAGCACTTCACAGACATCCTCACAATTGTTGTCCCCACTTGGGCTCACAATCTAGGTTGCCTATGAGTCTTTGGAGTGAGGGAAGAAATTGGAGTACCTGGAAAAAACCTACAAAAACAAGAGGAGAACATACACACTCCCTGCAGATATGGGCCTGATAGATTTTGAACCCAGGATCCCAGCGCTGCAAGACAACAGTGCTACTCACACACCATTCACCTGTCCCGCCATACCCACTAGTCTTCAGCCCTTCTTATTTTCTCTTTCTTCTTCACCTCCTACACTCTAGGTCCTGGCTTCCAGATCAACCAATAACTATATGGTATAAGTCAATGTTACAATACGTGTCACCACAGCGGATGTCAGTCCAAGGCCTAGTCCTGCCAGAAGCCACAGCCTGGAGTAAAGAAGACAAAGAGATTGCATACAACTGAGGAAAGAGGATGGATGGCTGTCTGGGGAAATGATGGAAAAGGTAAATGGTGAGGTGAGTAGTCATTAATTATCTTTAACTTGTGTTTATTTATTAGGTTTATTATGTTCTATGGTTTTTACAGAACCTAGAGCATAATATGGAGCATTCAATTTCCAGAGAATAACTTTGCTTTCAATTGAATCTTACAGTTAAATTTGCCCCTATAAACTTGCACTGACTGACAGCTGGATCTGATACTGAGCCGGCTGCCAGTCAGTGGTGGAGTGTGGTTGCAGCTGCCATTCACTATGCACTGAGCAGAACATGGCTTCCACTATGCATTGACCAAACATAGCTGCCACAGAGTACATTTTTCTCTGTTATTCCATGTTGCCTGCAGTTATTTGGTGTATTTATGGGTGTTTTTCTAACTTTTCAATGCCTTCACTATTTGTGAACAAGGCTCGGGAGAAGCCGAAATGTCAAGGTTGACAGTCACTTTTGCGTGAAAAGTCAAAATACATTTTGTTCAATTACACAAGTTATTCACTGCATAATTCTTGAATTTCAATACATTTTCTCAGTTGAACACATTTAAGACAGTGCTGTTTTTCACTTTTTGCACTATGGACTGAACTGTGGGTAACTTGAGCCACGCCGGCCACTCCTCTATGACTGAAAGCTGGAGGCTGCAAGGAGGAATAAAGTAAATTTTCTCCCAGAGGCTGGGCTCTCAATGCAGCTGCCGCACAGCTTCAAAATGATATTAACCTGCAGATTAGCCCAGTAACTGCAAGTTAATACCATTTCATTATATGACAGGCTTCTTTTAACCTTATATGAATAAACATATTTTTATTATTAAGCTTTGTTTCAGATGTATAATCTCTATAATGTTTAGGCTGGAAATAAATTGCTATGAATGTATTTCCTGCTGTTTTTAGGCTTGAATCTCAAAATGCATTTTGAAACTGATATAATAAAGCCACTTATTTTCTGACGACAATCCGGTATAAATGTATACGCTGTTTTCCCATTTATGCGTTTCTTTATACCTTCTACTCCTCCATCCTAATTATGCATACAGTAATGTCTTCAATGGAAAGTGAGATATTCAAGTTGATAGAAGGATCTTAATACTGTTCTACATTTCTATGTAGGACAAAGGATTATTTCTGGGAAGAGTTCAAAGAAGAACAGTCCTGTACATTTACCAAAACAGAGGATTGAAAGAACATGTTTTCATACAAAGATATTCTATTGGTAACTTTGAAAAGAATGTTCATCTTAGAAGTGACTGATATAAGAAATTTTGGAGCTTTACATTAAAGTTATGTTGGAAAATAGCCTTTGTAAATAGCTTTGTTGAAAAGGTAAGGGCTGTGAAACAAGAAAATGTTCTCTGGAGGCAGCTTTTATTTAAAGCATTTTGCCTGAATTATGTGCTGTAAATACACAGATGCTTAGTAGGAATCAGCATGACTGAGCTGACTCACAATTAGAATATTTTGAATCCGAATCCCCATGAAACTAGTTGAGTGCAAAGCTCATAAAGTACATTAATGTAGTGCAATGGATTTTCAAATAAAAGGGAAACAAAGCTTTTTCTGCTTGAATATAAAGTTACAATAGTTAAGCCTTAATAGCAATCTTGTTGGCACAGGTTTAGGTGTTTGGGGAAGAAAGGTGATAAAAGGCTGTACTTCAATCACATCTTATTTGCTTAAAAAGGCACTTTAATTTTTTATTTGTATCCTATAATTAATGATTTTCAGATTATTGCTAATAACTGCCCTGATGCTTGAAATGTAATGCAATGATTATAAAAAATATTGTTAACTATTTTGTTACCTGTTAGGAATATAAATGTACACCTATTTTTAAACTCTATCTATCTATCTATCTATCTATCTATCTATCTATCTATCTATCTATCTATCTATCTATCTATCTATTTTATATCTAACTATCATATATCCAGACAAGAAGCAACAAATGGAGGCAGTGCACCAAAAAATGTGGCAAAAAAACAGTGAGTTTCAGTTCTGAAGTTTGAACCTTCCTCAAGCAGGATGGCTGACTGATTATGGGATGGTTGGTCCAGGAGGCTTGCACCCTGTTTTTTTTTTTTTTTTGCATTTTTGTGCATACTGTGCTGCTTCATTTTTCTGTATCTAACATCTCTCTATCTAGGTATCTGTCTAGTTTCAAAAAAAGTTGAGACAGCACACCATGTCCAAAGTTACTCTTTAATAGCCCATGTGGCGACGTTTCAGTCCTGGGTACAGACCTTTCTGTATCTATCTATCTACAGACAAAAAACGAAGGCAGCACACCAGTTCAGGATTAAAATATGTGGCTGTTTAATTGCCCAAAATGGCGACATTTCGGCTCAGTATTGTGAGCCTTTCTCAAGCTTTATAAAGACTTATAATCCTAAGCTGAAACATTGCCACTTTGGGCAATTAAATAGCCACATTTTTTCACCCTGAACTGGTGTGCTGCCTTTGTTTTTTGTCTGTATATGGAGGTTTGGTCATTGACTTGGAGGCACGATGTTAGGGCTGGCGGAACGCACCGAGTAAATATAATGATAGTAAAGGTTCGTTTGCACCGTGCAGGAGTGGAACCTGCTGCTAGTTAATGGCGGCACTACGCCAGAATAGACACGGGTTCCGTCACCCGGTTTGTGAAGGAGCAAACTCTGTTGCTTCACAGAGTCGCAGGGAATAAAGGTAACGCTCTGACCTGTTAGCATTCACAGGGTGCAGCAAATGGATACTAGTGGGATCCCTGCAATTCACCCCCACTATGCTGGTGATTGATCCTGCTCTGAACCTCAGTGACTTTTGAGCCCGCGCCTGAGGATGCCCTGAGTCAGATGCTGGGATCAAGTGGGAGTTCACACCCTACACTGACGGATTGTCAGGAGACACTGGAGATAGCCGCACAGAGTGCGTACAGCACCGCACTGGCGGTCACTGCTGGTTAGACGCAGAATAGATTGTGCCTGGTGCTGGATTGCACTATCTGGTGCTAGATAGCTCCAACATTCGCGAACATTCATCAACTCTAGGGATGGGAATGATTCAGAGCTTTCACCAGAACAGGCATACATCCACACACACACAATTCCTGATTTATACTAGCGCATGGCCGTGCGGCCATGCAAACCTTTTATAGCGGAAGCTCTCCAGGACATTCCTAGTAATCCAATAGGAGCTGCTACAGGACCTGAGCATGTGACCACCGACCTCCAATTAGAGGTCGTCCCTTGGGCATGCTCAGTAGAGGAAAAGCAGGACTTAGTCCCAGGAGTGTCTGCTCGCCGCTGATCAGTGCTGGTTACAATGGCTGGAACTGGAAGAGCAGCAGTAACCAAGCGTGCAGTATCTGACTGAGTCAGTTCTCGGGATCATGGGGGTCCCAGCGGTCGGACCCCAGCGACTACAAAGTTCTCGGGATAGGGGATTACTTGGCCTAATTCATTCAAATGGGTTTTCCAATATATATTTTTCTTATTTTCCCACAGGAATACTGAAAATAATAAAACAAAATTAACCCTCCCAAAGACCAATCTTGCCTCTCCCACAACAGGACAGGAGTAGTACTGTGCAGTATATATACAGGACAGGTAAAGTGTTATTGTGCGGTGAATATATATAGGACAGGAGGAGTGGAACTGTGCAGTGAATATATATATATATATATATATATATATTATCATTCATATCCTCTGGAAAAAGGCCAAAAAAGCAAAAATTTTGCTGGGGTATGTCAACTTGTGAGCACAGCTATATATATACAGTGGGGCAAAAAAGTATTTAGTCAGTCAGCAATAGTGCAAGTTCCACCACTTAAAAAGATGAGAGGCGTCTGTAATTTACATCATAGGTAGACCTCAACTATGGGAGACAAACTGAGAAAAAAAAATCCAGAAAATCACATTGTCTGTTTTTTTAACATTTTATTTGCATATTATGGTGGAAAATAAGTATTTGGTCAGAAACAAAATTTCATCTCAATACTTTGTAATATATCCTTTGTTGGCAATGACAGAGGTCAAACGTTTTCTGTAAGTCTTCACAAGGTTGCCACACACTGTTGTTGGTATGTTGGCCCATTCCTCCATGCAGATCTCCTCTAGAGCAGTGATGTTTTTGGCTTTTCGCTTGGCAACACGGACTTTCAACTCCCTCCAAAGGTTTTCTATAGGGTTGAGATCTGGAGACTGGCTAGGCCACTCCAGGACCTTGAAATGCTTCTTACGAAGCCACTCCTTCATTGCCCTGGTGGTGTGCTTTGGATCATTGTCATGTTGAAAGACCCAGCCACGTTTCATCTTCAATGCCCTTGCTGATGGAAGGAGGTTTGCACTCAAAATCTCACGATACATGGCCCCATTCATTCTTTCATGTACCCGGATCAGTCGTCCTGGCCCCTTTGCAGAGAAACAGCCCCAAAGCATGATGTTTCCACCACCATGCTTTACAGTAGGTATGGTGTTTGATGGATGCAACTCAGTATTCTTTTTCCTCCAAACACGACAAGTTGTGTTTCTACCAAACAGTTCCAGTTTGGTTTCATCAGACCATAGGACATTCTCCCAAAACTCCTCTGGATCATCCAAATGCTCTCTAGCAAACTTCAGACGGGCCCGGACATGTACTGGCTTAAGCAGTGGGACACGTCTGGCACTGCAGGATCTGGGTCCATGGTGGCGTAGTGTGTTACTTATGGTAGGCCTTGTTACATTGGTCCCAGCTCTCTTCAGTTCATTCACTAGGTCCCCCCGCGTGGTTCTGGGATTTTTGCTCACCGTTCTTGTGATCATTCTGACCCCACGGGGTGGGATTTTGCGTGGAGCCCCAGATCGAGGGAGATTATCAGTGGTCTTGTATGTCTTCCATTTTCTAATTATTCCTCCCACTGTTGATTTCTTCACTCCAAGCTGGTTGGCTATTGCAGATTCACTCTTCCCAACCTGGTGCAGGGCTACAATTTTGTTTCTGGTGTCCTTTGACAGCTCTTTGGTCTTCACCATAGTGGAGTTTGGAGTCAGACTGTTTGAGGGTGTGCACAGGTGTCTTTTTATACTGATAACAAGTTTAAACAGGTGCCATTACTACAGGTAATGAGTGAAGGAAAGAGGAGACTCTTAAAGAAGAAGTTACAGGTCTGTGAGAGCCAGAAATCTTGATTGTTTGTTTCTGACCAAATACTTATTTTCCACCATAATATGCAAAAAAAATGATAAAAAAACAGACAATGTGATTTTCTGGATTTTTTTTTCTCAGTTTGTCTCCCATAGTTGAGGTCTACCTATGATGTAAATTACAGACGCCTCTCATCTTTTTAAGTGGTGGAACTTGCACTATTGCTGACTGACTAAATACTTTTTTGCCCCACTGTATATATAGCTGTGCTCACAAGTTGACATACCCCAGCAAAATTTTTGCTTTTTTGGCCTTTTTCCAGAGGATATGAATGATAATGATAACACCAAAACTTTTTCTCCACTCATGGCTAATGGTTGGGTGAAGCAATTTAGTCTCAAACTACTGTGTTTTCTCTTTTTAAATCATAATGACAACCTAAAACATCCAAATGACCCTGATCAAAAGTTTACATACCCTGGTGATTTTGGCCTGATAATATGCACAGAAGTTGACACAAATTAATTTGAATGGCTAATACATGTACCATCCTCACTTGTGACATGTTTGCTTGTAATCAGTGTGTGTGCATAAAAGCTGAGTGAGTTTCTGGAATCCAGACAGACTCTTGCATCTTTCATCCAGCGACCGACATTTCCAGATTGTGACATGCTTGAAAAAGACTTTTGTTGGTTGAAACGTTGCATCTGGTACAATAAAGAACCTTTTGATATTTCACCTGGATTGGATGCTGTCCTTCACTTCTTTTTGGTATGTACTTTTCCATTGGGTCCAGTGGAGTTAGGACTTGCATCCCTATATCTGATGTGCTGTCGGCTATTATTTAATTTGGGAATTTCCAGATTGTGAGTCATGGGGAAAGCAAAATAATGGTCATCGGATCTACGGGAAAACTGTGATTAACAAATGGAAAATCAGGGGCTTTGTAAAAACAAAACTACGGTCAGGTAGACAAACAAAAATTTCATCCACAACTGTCAGGAAAATTGTTCAGGATGCAAAGAAAAACCCACAAATAACATCACCTGAAATACAGGACTCCCTGAAAATTAGTGGTTGCGCCGTTTCAAGATGCCACTTGAAGAAAATTAGGCTGCATGGTCGAGTCGCCAGAAGAAAGCCATTACTGTGCAAATGCCACAAAGTATTTCACCTACAATGTGCAAAACAGCACAGAGACAATCCTCAAAACTTCTCGGACAAGGTAATTTTGGAGTGATGAGACTAAAATTGAACTTTTTGTTCACAATCATAAACGTTTCATTTGGAGAAACGTCAACAAGCTCTATGATGAAAAGCACACCACTCCTACTGTAAAGCACAGAGGTGGATCGCTAATGTTTTGGGGATGTGTGAGCTACAAAAGGCACAGGAAACTTGGTGAAAATTGAAGGAAAGATGAATGCAACATATTATCAGCAAATACTGGAGGCAAATTTGCAATCGTCAGCCTGGAAGCTGCACATGGGACATACTTGGAAGTTCCAACATGACAATGATAGAAAACACAAGGCCAAGTTGGCCTGTCATTGGCTACAGCAAAACAAAGTAAAGGTTCTGGAGTGGCCATCTCAGTCTCTTGACATCAATATCATTGAGCCACTCTGGAGAGATCTCAGGAGTGCAGTTCATGCTAGACAGCCCAGAAATGTACAGGAACTTTTGCCAAGAAGAGTGGGCAGCTTTACCATGTATGACCCTCATCAACAACTACCACAAAAGACTTCAAGCTGTCATTGATGCTAGAGGGAGCAATACAAGGTATTAAGAAATGGTGTATACATAAACTTTTGATCAGGGTCATTTTGATGTTTTGGGTTCTCATTAAGATTTAAAAAGAGAAAATACAGTAGTTTGACAATAAATGGCTTCACCCAACCACTAACCATGAATGGAGAAAAAGTTTTGGGTGTTGTCATTCATATTCTCTGAGAAAAGGCCAAGAAAGCAAAAGTTCTGCTAGACAGGACAAGTGGTACACAGGACAAGTGGTATATAGGACAGGAGAAATGGTACTCTGCAGTGTATATATACAGTATATATATAAAAGGCCAAGAAAGCAAAATTCTGCTAGACAGGACAAGTGGTACACAGGACAAGTGGTATATAGGACAGGAGAAGTGGTACTGTGCAGTGTATATATACAGGACAGGAGAGGTGGTACTGTGCTGTGTATATATACAGGACAAGAGGAGTGGTACTGTTCAGTGTATATACTGTATACAGGATAGAAGGAGTGGTTGGTACTGTGCAGTGTATATATACAGGACAGGAGAAGTGGTACTGTGCAGTGTATATATACATGACAAGAGAAGTGGTACTGTGCAGTATATATACAGGAGGAGTGGTACTGTGCAGTGTATATATACAGGACAGGAGAAGTGGTACTGTGCAGTGTATACAGTGGGGCAAAAAAGTATTTAGTCAGTCAGCAATAGTGCAAGTTCCACCACTTAAAAAGATGAGAGGCGTCTGTAATTTACATCATAGGTAGACCTCAACTATGGGAGACAAACTGAGAAAAAAAAATACAGAAAATCACATTGTCTGTTTTTTTATCATTTTTTTTGCATTTTATGGTGGAAAATAAGTATTTGGTCAGAAACAAACAATCAAGATTTCTGGCTCTCACAGACCTGTAACTTCTTCTTTAAGAGTCTCCTCTTTCCTCCACTCATTACCTGTAGTAATGGCACCTGTTTAAACTTGTTATCAGTATAAAAAGACACCTGTGCACACCCTCAAACAGTCTGACTCCAAACTCCACTATGGTGAAGACCAAAGAGCTGTCAAAGGACACCAGAAACAAAATTGTAGCCCTGCACCAGGCTGGGAAGACTGAATCTGCAATAGCCAACCAGCTTGGAGTGAAGAAATCTACTGTGGGAGCAATAATTAGAAAATGGAAGACATACAAGACCACTGATAATCTCCCTCGATCTGGGGCTCCACGCAAAATCCCACCCCGTGGGGTCAGAATGATCACAAGAACGGTGAGCAAAAATCCCAAAACCACGCGGGGGGACCTAGTGAATGAACTGCAGAGAGCTGGGACCAATGTAACAAGGCCTACCATAAGTAACACACTACGCCACCATGGACTCAGATCCTGCAGTGCCAGACGTGTCCCACTGCTTAAGCCAGTACATGTCCGGGCCCGTCTGAAGTTTGCTAGAGAGCATTTGGATGATCCAGAGGAGTTTTGGGAGAATGTCCTATGGTCTGATGAAACCAAACTGGAAATGTTTGGTAGAAACACAACTTGTCGTGTTTGGAGGAAAAAGAATACTGAGTTGCATCCATCAAACACCATACCTACTGTAAAGCATGGTGGTGGAAACATCATGCTTTGGGGCTGTTTCTCTGCAAAGGGGCCAGGACGACTGATCCGGGTACATGAAAGAATGAATGGGGCCATGTATCGTGAGATTTTGAGTGCAAACCTCCTTCCATCAGCAAGGGCATTGAAGATTAAACGTGGCTGGGTCTTTCAACATGACAATGATCCAAAGCACACCGCCAGGGCAACGAAGGAGTAGCTTCGTAAGAAGCATTTCAAGGTCCTGGAGTGGCCTAGCCAGTCTCCAGATCTCAACCCTATAGAAAACCTTTGGAGGGAGTTGAAAGTCCATGTTGCCAAGCGAAAAGCCAAAAACATCACTGCTCTAGAGGAGATCTGCATGGTGGAATGGGCCAACATACCAACAACAGTGTGTGGCAACCTTGTGAAGACTTACAGAAAACGTTTGACCTCTGTCATTGCCAACAAAGGATATATTACAAAGTATTGAGATGAAATTTTGTTTCTGACCAAATACTTATTTTCCACCATAATATGCAAATAAAATGTTAAAAAAACAGACAATGTGATTTTCTGGATTTTTTTTTCTCAGTTTGTCTCCCATAGTTGAGGTCTACCTATGATGTAAATTACAGACGCCTCTCATCTTTTTAAGTGGTGGAACTTGCACTATTGCTGACTGACTAAATACTTTTTTGCCCCACTGTATATACAGATACTTATATTAACACCATGCAGGCAATATATAAATATATAATAACTGAGCAGCACAAAATTTTTAAGGGGTTGTCCACTATTAGGATTAGAGGCATATCTAGGGAAGAGCAGTCAGGGCATGTGCCCCGGGCGCAGCCAGTGGGGGGTGTGTTATGATCTGGTGGTTTAGGAGCAACATGGGACGAGCTCTGAAGGAAGTGGTACCTGTATTGACCGCGTTCCCTAAGCTCAACACAACACTAGAAGTAGCCGTGGGATGCTCCTGTCACTCCCTAGGCACCTCGTCACAGCCTGAGAACTAACTACCCCTAAAGATAGAAACAGGAAAACTATCTTGCCTCAGAGAAAATCCTCAAAAGATAGATAGCCCCCCACAAGTAATGACTGTGAGTGGAGAGGGAAAAGACATACACAGAATGAAACCAGGATGAGCACAGGAGGCCAGTCTAGCTAGATAGATAGGACAGGATGGAATACTGTGCGGTCAGTATAAAACACTACAAAAAATCCACACAGAGTTTACAAAAATCTCCACACCTGACTAAAGGTGTGGAGGGTAAATCTGCTTCCCAGAGCTTCCAGCTACACAGAATAATTCATACTGACAAGCTGGACAAACATAGAAAGCACAGAACGGATAAGTCCACAACCTGTGGACAGAAAAGAGCAAGCAAGTACTTAGCTTTGCTGAACTGGTCAGGATAACAGGGAAATCCAAAGAGATGTGAATCCAACCAGGACCCATAGACAAGTGGCACAAGCTGAAGGAAAGAGCCACGATAAATAGCCGAGCAGAATAGACATTCAGTGGAAGCAGCTGCTGACTGCTAAATCCAAGGAGCAGCCATTCCACTTAAAACCACCGGAGGGAGACCAAGAGCAGAACTCACAAAAGTGCCACTTACAACCACCGGAGGGAGCCCAAGAGCGGAATTCACAACAGGGGTGCAGTCGGGCTGTCTAATGCGGCGGTCCGCAGTGTCTCCCTGAGCAGCTGCATTCTGCCTCCCAACAGACTGGAAGTCTGCTGTTTTCTGTACCGGCTGTCACAGTGAAGCTGCAGGGCACCGACTCCCAGGGATCAATTGTACTCGCCTCTTACAGACCCGATTACAATTGAAGCGCTGACCACCAGGTCAGAGCGACGCGAGCAGCATGAACAGGTCATGTGATCATGCTGCTGATGACACTTGCCCGCCCTGCAGAAGCGCACATTGGTTGTAAGTGCTCCAGTGGAGCTGAAGACAAAGAAGATTAAGTGCATGCGGGAAGATTTAGCTTGGGGATGGGAAGATTCGGAATGGGGATGGGGTTATTTAACGTGTGGGGGAGATTTGCAGTGGGGACGTGGGGATATAATGTGTGTGGGGAGATTTGGAGTGGGGATGGGGAGATTTAATGTATGTGGGTTAAGATTTGGAGTGGGTATGGGGGAATTTAATATGTGTTCCGAGATTTGGAATGGGGATGGGGTATTAAATGTGTGTGGGGAAATTTGGAGTGGGGGTGAGGGTATTTATTGTGTGTGGGGAGATTTGTAATGGGTATGGGGGTATTTAATGTGTGTGAAGGAGATTTGGTGTGGGGATGGGGTTATTTAATGTGTGTGGGAAGATTTGGAGTGGGGATGGGGGTGTTTAATGTGTGTGGGAAAATTTGGAGTGGGGATGGGGGATTTAATGTGACTGGGGTGATTTTCAGTGGGGATGGGGGACAGTACACCAAGGAGGGGGGAGTGTGATGAAAGGGTACAGTATAGAGACTGGGCCCTATAGGGAGAACAGAGTGAAGAGGGGTCCCAGTATGGAAAGGATAGGTCAGTGTGAAAAGCATGTAACATAAGAGGGACAGTGTGGGGGTCATATTTTGTGCAGACAATATAATGAGGAGCAATTATTTCTTCATGGGCTAAGCATAAAGCAGATATTTTTATTCAGGAGCAGTATAATGACTCTGCTATTTTTAAGAGCATCATGTGGAGATTTGCTGCAGAAGACCGGTGAAGTGCATGAGAAAACACATCATGGAGTCTGGACAAGATGAAGAAAAGAAGAACGACTCTAGAGATGACGTCATATATAAGGTACCTGGATGTAAATATTATTTGGGTTGCTGCCTAATTCTCATATTTTTATTTATGTTAGGAACATTAAAGGGGTTGTCTAGGTTTGTGATGAGTCTGCAGTCAATTTATGTTACTGCAGACTTTTGAATTCTCACAGTGCTCACTGCACGCTGTTAGGATTCTCTCGTGCCAGTGATTATGGCTAAGTTCACATTAGCGTTGTGCGGGGCAGCATCGGGCGCAGACGCGGCGATGCATGCGTCATGCGCCCCTATATTTAACATGTGGGGCGCATGGACATGCGTTGTCTTGCGTTTTGTGACGCAAGCGTCATTTTGGCGTAACTGTCAGGGTGCAGAGGACGCTACATGATGCCGTTTTTTCTGCACCAAAATCATGCAAAAATGAAAGCATGCATCACAAAAAGCTGCGTTGCGCATGCATTTTTGCATGCGTTGTGCGTTGCGTTGCCGACGCTGCCCCGCACAACGCTAATGTGAACGTAGCCTTACATACATGCGGTCACGTGCTGACTAGACATGCATGGCCTCACTCAGTGAAAATGAAAGGAGCAAGGCCGGGCACGTCTAATCGGAATTTGCCCAGAAGTATACAAGACGCATGCTTGTACTGATATGACCATCCACTCTTGCCACCGGCAAGTGAAAATCCTAAAAGTATGCAGTGCATTTGCTGTGAGAATTCAGAAGCCTGCAGTGTCAGGATTCAGCTCTGCAGCTTCCAGCAGTCATCACATGGACATCACTCATATGTGACTTTCATACTTATAGTCCTGTGGCAACGAGCTCCTCTTCCTGCTTCTCTCGGTATTTTACTGAACATTGAGAGTATTAGGAAGAGCGCCTCGTAGGTACATGTCTAAGTGTGCAAATCGCATATGTACTTGGGGGGACGCCAAACTGAATTCTTGTCCTGGGTACCAGAAAACCTAGATACACCTCTGACTAGGACACCCCTTAAATATTCGGCCCCAGTAAAATAATAAAGCCTATACTCACCTCCCATGCTGACGCCATTTCCACAGTGGCTGTGATGACTCACCAGGGGTGTGATGTGGTGTTGTGACTTGTGATGCCCAGTGTTAATCAGCATTGGCGCCACTATCTCCGCCTTCAGACAAACTGAACATGAAGAGAAAGTCGGGGATCAAGCAGCTCATCCTGGAATTCCTCTTCCTGTTCAGTTTGTCCGAACATGGAGACAGTGACACAGCACTGATTGGTGATGGGCATCACATGTTACAACACCACATCACATTCCTGGGGAGTCATCACAGCCACTGTAGGAATAGCGCTGGTATGGGAGGCGAGTATAAGCTTTAGGCTGGGGTCAAACTTGCGAGTGTGATGCGAGAAACTCGCACGAGTCTCTCACATCAATACCTGACACTGCCGCAGGCACTCGTACAGGAGCGTGTGGCTACACAGAAATACATGCAGCTGAATCACTTCTCAGTGTCACATTATGACTGTCTTCAGTTAGGGAGGAGGGCCTCAAACTGTACTTGAAAGTAGAGAGGCTGGAGTCTCTGACCTTACTATGCTCCTGTTAGCCCCTGATCTGTCCCCTCACTCCATGATTACTGGGAGAGAAAAATACAGTAAACAAGACACAAAAACAAAACAGGGATAACCAAAAGCAACAAACACTCACCAAAGGTAAAGAGGTATATAGGGAAGGATAGGAATTTACCAACCAAATGGGAATAGGACAAGGAGGAAAGCATACACCCAAAAAAGAACACAACAGTCTCCAGTAGTAACAACGAACTTCTATTCAGCACAGGGTCTCCAAGAAGCTAGGAAGCAAAGCTTTCACTGGCAAGACAGAGAAGGTCTGGCTAGGTTTTATAGGGAGAGGTAAAGACCAGATCAGAAACAGCTGAAAATGGAGCTGCAAGCTTCTGACCAGTATAGAAAGTATAGTTAACCTCTTCAGCACTAAATTAAACAAAATCCATTTAATATGGAACACAAACATACAGGCTAAATGGAAGTAGTACTCTTCCAAATCCAGATCTCCAAGGAGGACGTGACACTCGATGAATCAAATTGACAAGATTCAAATTTATTTTGTCATTTCATTAGTGCATCATCATAGCAGGCTGCAACTCCATGATGATGCAAGGTTTAGAAGGTGCAGAAGGCACTGAACACCCAATATAGCTCATGGTGTTAGGAAGACTGGAACATCAAAAGGGTAGCTATTAGTGATGAGTGAGTGTACTCGTTGCTCTGGTTTTCCCGAGCACGCTCGGGTGACCTCCAAGTATTTGTTAGTGTTCAGAGATTTAGTTTTCATCACCTCAGCTGAATGATTTATAGTACTACCCAGCCTGAGTACATGTGGGAGTTGCCTGGTTGCTAGGGAATTCCCACATGTAATCAAACTGTCTAACAGTCGCAAATCAAGCAGCTGCTGCGAGGAAAACAAAATCTCCGAACAGTCATAAATACTCGGAGACCACCCGAGCGTGCTTAGAAAAACCAGAGCAACGAGAACACTCGCTCATCACTAGTAGCTATGCAAAGATGGTGGCGAGCTGTATTATTTTTATTTTATTGTCTTCATCCTATGTTTATTATGCTGTGTGGTCTTGAGAAACCCAAAAGTTTAATAGAATACAATCAATTCATTTTGAAAAGGTGATGAATAGTGTTGAGCATTCCGATACCGCAAGTATCGGGTATCGGCCGATACTTGCGGTATCGGAATTCCGATACCGAGATCCGATATTTTTGTGATATCGGGTATCGGTATCGGAAGTGTAAAATAAAGAATTAAAATAAAAAATATTGTTATATTCACCTCTCCGGCGGCCCCTGGACATCAGCGGGAGGATCCGGCGTCCGGCACGGCTTCTTTCTTCAAAATGCGCGCCTTCAGGACCTGTGGAATGACGTCCCGGCTTCTGATTGGTCGCGTGCCGCCCATGTGACCGCCACGCGACCAATCAGAAGCCGCGACGTCATTCCTCAGCTAAAGTCCTAGAATGAGCGCCTTCTAGGACCTGAGGAATGACGTCGCGGCTTCTGATTGGTCGCGTGGCGGTCACATGGGCGGCACGCGACCAATCAGAAGCCGGGACGTCATTCCACAGGTCCTGAAGGCGCGCATTTTGAAGAAAGAAGCCGTGCCGGACGCCGGATCCTCCCGCTGATGTCCAGGGGCCGCCGGAGAGGTGAATATAACAATATTTTTTATTTTAATTCTTTATTTTACACTTTAATATGGATCCCAGGGCCTGAAGGAGAGTTTCCTCTCCTTCAGACCCTGGGATCCATGAGGATACCTTCCGATACTTGATGTCCCATTGACTTGTATTGGTATCGGATATCGGTATCGGCGATATCCGATATTTTTCGGGTATCGGCCGATACTATCCGATACCGATACTTTCAAGTATCGGACGGTATCGCTCAACACTAGTGATGAATGTCAAATTTCTTGGCTAAATACATATGAACTGGCAAATCCCAATTTTCGCAAGATTTGCTCAACAATACTCCAAATGACTTGAGAGCTATATGTGAAAGCTCACAAAAATTAATTCCATCAGGAAGATCAAAAATATGTGCAGCTAACAAACTGTCTCCTAAAACATGTATTTATTTGTTATTATTTAAAAATACCCCAGTCAAATAATACAAAAACACTTTATACAGTTGCGACAATCTAGAAATATGCACCAAGATATTTAATAATATATCCTTGTTGTCCCTCTTTTGTGGTACTACTTGATCACGGCAATTAGCATCCTATAAACCAGCTCAATTGGTGCCCCACTCAGTGTCGGTTATCTTTGTAGTACCCAAGATTTGCCTATTCACACAAAGGGATATATCATACCAATATTACAAGGGGGGGGTCACATACATATGTACATTGGTAAAATGTATCCAAAAATATTGGCCAGTTAAACAGGTCATAATACACAAGATTATTATTAGATCAATATATCATACTCCATGAGGATAACTAATATACACATTAGTCACTAATAGATGCATGTATCACATTCCATCGGGACAAATACCACAATAAAATGAAAGACTGTAATATACCGTATGTAAGTTCAATGTATGTCCCTTCTACTTATCAGATCATACACCACAACCCACAGCTATACATCCATCGCATTTGTATTGAGAAGCTGATAGTTCCATCATTAGATGCTTGAAAGTCCGCTGCAGGTAAAGATGATGCTAGGCATACCCCAGCCAGTGTACAATGAACAGCTGATACAATTCATCATTGATCATCTTCATCAAGATTTGGTTGCAGTTTTCATAATTATAGTATTATTTGTAGCTTACATTGATCATTTATTTTAGGATGGATGAATAAATATTAATAAAAATACATTTTTTAATTACATATATAGTTTTATATATGCAGGAAAGTTGGCAAAGTGTTAACCTAATTGAGAAAAGCTACTGGAGTTCTCTAAATAAGGAGACCAGGAGACACTGAAGACTGAGGAGCAGGCAAGAGGAGAGCAAAACAAGTCTTCTGAGGACTGAAGATTATATGTAGGTTAGTTGCATAAATTTTGGGCATAAGTCACTGGATATTGGTAGCCAGTGAATGGCTTGTCAGCAGGGATTTGCAGAAGAGTAACCAGGGGAGAGGAGAGTATGTCAGATGGCAGACATGATGGGGCCCCATCTTACTATCCTGTCAGAGGAGAGGTGAATGCGCAGCCATGGTGCTCTACATATATTTCTGTGGGAGCTTTGAGAATAGGACCAGCATCTATTATGTATTCATGGCATGTATTGTGAATATGCCATAAATGTAAAAAAATTATAATGACTCTTAAAAACTTGTAACTCTGTGCAGTAAGAATAAAACTTCAGAGAATGATGTCTGCTGTGATTTGCACAAACTGAAAAGTATAGTAATACAGTACTTCTTCATAAGTTAAAAAGTAATAAGTTCAGTGGAGTATGACATTAATCCAGTTTCTATACTAATCACTAATGACAATTTCTGGACACAGTCTTTTAGACAATCTTGATTTACTTAATAATTGTGCTTGCCTCACCAGTAATAAAAGGTGCACATTATCCTTATATACGTGTATTTGTATAGTAGTTGTCAGGAACACCGCACTGCATTTGCTCACTGAGCAAGTGCACGTGTCCTGCGTTGAAAAAGCTATGCTCAAAGATACCGGTGGAGATGCGTGCTTCAGGCAAGCAGGACCTGAAGCACGTGACTGCTGGGGGAGTGTCTGGGGGCGGACACAAGCCCTGACACTCCGGAGACCGGCGCTTGGGCTAAGATGCGCAAAAAGTAGTCAGACAGGTGCGAGTCTAAACCAGGAGATGGCACGGTACAGGAGGGGTCAAGACAGGGATGAGGTCAGTCACAAAGCAGAGTCTGGAAACCAGAGATAGCAGCATGGCAGAGGCAGGAGTAACGGAACGGAAGGTCAAGGATATGCAAAGGTCATAACAGAGAGGCAAAATGTGACACCCCAGGGTCCTGGTTGTCACAGTGTTATTGTTTTCCTCACGGGGAGAGTGATGTCATGCTTGGAAGCGAAGGAAGATCTTCTTTATCGGGTAACCACAAACATACAACATGTTCACACTCCAGGCCAGAAGGGGGAGCTCTGATCCAGCTTATGGGTGGCTTCCCTATATATAAATTCTGGTCTGGAGGGAAAGTAGTGCCAGAAAGCAGACTGGAGCAGTCTGAGGCAGAAAGACGTGTGAGGGGCTGTGCAGCCAAGAGGGTGCTGCAGATCCTGGATTGAGAGAACACAGAGTGAAGAACACATTGTAGAGAGCATGCAGGAGAGTGAAGCACAGGAGAGTGAAACCTGGGGAGAATAGCTACGACTGAGCTATCTTCCTTAGGAGCGCAGATACCAGTAGCTGGTAGAACGAGGCTGTGTCGGACACCACGTGGCACAGCAGAAAACGGCTGGACAGCTGGACTACATTTCACCTGTCCGCCCTAACACCCAGGAAACACAGTAGCGCATAGAGCCCGGGTCGTGATAGAGACCCTGTAAAAAGGCTCGAGCCACCTGTCATATGGGTTTATGTCCCACCTTTAAGGAGGACAGAGAGAACTGTGGGGACCTTGACAGAAGCCATAGGCAGCAAGGAATTTTACCACAGCGCTAGTAGGAAGGCTTCTAACTCCACCTGGTAAAGGGGACCCTAAACTTGCTTCCAAGCCAGCCGGACCCTGCCTGTACCTGTGATCTGGTCCCCTAGACTGTGGCTGCCTGAAGTCTTCAGGAAACCAGGTAAAGAGATGGCAAACCTGTGTCCTCTGTTTCTTACTGCACCACCCACCATCTTCATCTACACACCGGGAGCTCTGGGGACCCAACTTGACTTGTGGGAAGTTATACCATCTTAGTTGCCATAACATCACCCCAGAGGACCCCTTTAAGCAGCGTTGGTCCCCACTGACCGATTACCACAGGTGGCGTCATGAACAAACTTTATTCTCAAAACCCCTTTAAGGACTTTCCCTTTAACATGGGTGCCCAGGGCCATGGTCGTCGCCACCATGACATCCCCCTTTAAGTACCAGACCCAGTATCGCGTACCCCACGGTCCTGGCGGGTGACTCACGAAACAAATAGAGTCAGGCACCCACGACCGATCCTCTGGACCATACCCCTTCCAGTTTACCAGATACTGCAAGGTGCGCCTTACCAGATGAGAATTCACAATGTGCTTGACTTCATATTCCATGTGACCTTCCACCAACACCAGGGGAACAGTTGATACAAAACCCTCCTCAACAGATCCCAAAGGTTTTAAAAGGGATTTGTGGAACACATTATAAATCTTGAATGAAGCTGGGAGATGTAACCTATTGGCTGATGAGCTTAATATTCCGTATGGAGATCCAAACCTTCTCCCCAACCTGAAAGTATGACCTGAGACCCTCTTCTTGTCTGCAAAAATCTTATATCTCCTCAGAGACTTGGAGATGTTATGACTCGTGTTGAGCGATACCGTCCGATATTTGAAAGTATCGGTAAAGTATCCGATACCAATACAAGTCAATGGGACACAAATATTGGAAGGTATCCTCTATGGTCCCCAGGGTCTGAAGGAGAGGAAACTCTCCTTCAGGCCCTGGGATCCATATTCATGTGTAAAATAAAGAATAAAAATAAAAAATATTGATATACTTACCCTCGGACGCACCCTGGTTGTCACTGCTGCAACCGCCATGCTTCTCTTTCTAAGAATGAGCGCGTAAAGGACCTTCGATGACGTCGCAGCTTGTGATTGGTCGCGTGACCGCTCATGTGACCGCTCACGCGACCAATCACAAGCCGCGACGTCATCGAAGGTCCTTCACGTGCTCATTCTTAGGAACAGAAGCATGGCGGTTGCAGCGGTTACAACCAGGGCGCGTCCGAGGGTAAGTATATCAATATTTTTTATTTTTATTCTTTATTTTACACATCAATCTTCATCCCGATACCGATTCCCGATATCGCAAAAATATCGGAACTCGGTATCGGAATTCCGATACCGCAAATATCGTCCGATACCCGATACTTGTGGTATCGGAATGCTCAACACTAATGACAACCTAAAACATCCAAATGACCAATCACAAGCCGCGATGTCATCGAAAGTCCTTAGCACGCTCATTCTTAGGAACGGAAGCATGGCGGTTGCAGCGGTGCCAACCAGGGCGCGTCCGAGGGTAAGTATATCAATATTTTTTATTTTTATTCTTTATTTTACACACGAATCTTAATCCCGATACCGATTCCCGATATCACAAAAATATCGGAACTCGGTATTGGAATTCCGATACCGCAAATATCGGCCGATACCTGATACTTGCGGTATCAGAATGCTCAACACTAGTTATGACGGACCTCAACCCACAGATTTTTTAAACGCTGTACAGACTCCTCCACCCCAGGACAGCCAGAATCCAAATGAGAAAATTCCCCAAAGTGTGGATTAAACCCATAGTTCACCAGGAAAGGAGACATATCAATGGACTGACTCACACAACTGTTAAAAGCAAACTCAGCAAAAGGCAACTCATCACACCACTCATCCTGCCTAGTAGAGGCCAAACACTGAAGAATTTGCTCCAGGGACTGATTTGTGCGTTCAGTCTGACCATTACTCCCAGGGTGATACTCAGAAGAAAAGGACAACGTAACATCCAATTTTTACAGAATGCCCTCCAGAACTTAGCCACAAACTGCATATCCCATGCAGACAGGCCATGTGTTGCACAAACAGCCTGGTCAAGGTTTCAGAAGAGGATAATGCGGACAAGGGTACAAAATGAACTTGCATAGAAAACCTGTTCACCACCACCCATATCACGGTATTACCCCTGGAAGGAGGGAGATTGGTGATAAAATCCATGGACAAGTGAGTCCATGGTCTATCAGGGACTGGCAAAGGCACCAGTTCCCAGCCGGCTATGAGAGCTCTTAGAACGGGCACAAACCTCACATGCAGACACCAATTTTTTGACATCCGTACCCAATGAGGGAAACCAAAAAACCCTTGCCACAGCCTTCGGTGTGGCAGAAATCCAAGGATAAGCATTCAACATAGACCCATGAAACTCTTGAATGAGCCTAGAATGAAATTGCTCTGTGACAAACAATTTAACCCCGGTTTAGAAGCAGGAGCAAGAGACTGAGCTTTAAAAATCTCACACTCCAGCTCCAATGAGACATCAGCTACCACCATCCCGGGTGGAAGAATAGAGGACGGTGGTTCGGGGGGAAACACAGAATCACAACTTCGAGACAATGCATCAACTTTGACATTTTTGGACCCAGGACAAAAAGTAATGGGAAACTGAAACCGGGAAAAAAAAGCAACCAGCAGGACTGTCTGGGAGTTAATCTTTTAGCAGACTCAATATAGGCTAAGTTTTTATGATCAGTAATCACAGTGATAGGATGGGCCGCCCTTTCCAAAAAATGCCTCCTTTCTTCAAATGCCAATATGACCGCAAGAAGTTCTCTATTGCCCATGTCATAATTTCTCTTGACAGAAGAGAACTTCTTGAAAAATAAGGCACATGGCTTGAGATGGGTCAAAGTGGCAGGTCCCTGAGACAACTCTGCTCCCACCCCCACCTCAGAAGCGTCCACCTCAACAACAAAAGGTTTGGACGGGTATGGCTGCACCAATATCGGAGTGGACATAAAACACCTTTTCAACATCAAAAAGGATTCTTTGGCAGACACAGACCAATTTTTATATCCGCACCCTTGCATGTAAGATCAGTAAGTGGCTTGACCACCTGTGAAAAAATCCCAATACATTTTTGATAGTAATTGGCGAATCCCAAGAAGCCCTGGAGCCCCTTAAGGTCCCAGGGTTAAACCCAGTCAATAATAGCCTGCACCTTCTTGGGATCCATGTGAAACCCCTCACTGGACACGATCAGGCCTAAAAAAGACAACTCCTGTACAAAAAATGAACATTTCTCAAGTTAGCAAACAGTTGAGTCTTTGGAGAACAGTACGTAAATGTTGCAGATGGGAATGACTATTACGGGAGTAGACCAAAATGTCTTCAAGGTATATAACAACAAAACGACCAATAAGATCAGAAAACACCACATTAATAAAGTTCTGAAATATAGTAGGAGCATTAGTAAGACCAAAGGGCATAACAAGGTTTTCAATGAGCCCCTCAGATGTGAGAAATGCAGTCTTCCATTCGTCCCCCTCCCGAACCCTTATCAGATTATAGGCTCCCCAAAGATCTATTTTGGAGAACCACTTGGCTCCTGACAATTGGTTACATAAATCTGGAATAAGAACAAGAAAAGGGGTGGAGGGCACCATCAACAATAAAACAAAAAGGGGATCTGCCCAAGGTATGCCAGTATTGAATTAGACTAAGAAAAACAGAGACATACCAAAAACTGGGGAACACCCTCAATATGTAATATATTACTAAATATTTGTTATTAGGGTCCAAAAAACACACATTAGATTAAAAGCAATAAACAACGACCCCATTAAGAGGTAGACCCCCTAGGAACCAGACACATGAATCGAGTGTCAATAGTAGTGGTATTACAATACCCAAATGAATATGCTCAAGACAAGTGCTTATAGGAATAGCAGATGGACATTGCAAGCAGACAATAAGTTACAAAAATATATGCAGTGCATGACAGGCCACATGTATTTTACATATACTAGTCACTTAGATGTTTGTAATATTGAACAAACGGCTGTAAATGAAAACATAATAGCCTAAGAACTCAAAGATTCCCCAAAAGACGCCGATAAGTAGAATCCTACATCAAATATACAGTATATATGAGTGGTAGTCTATTCCAGCAAAATAACTTGCTATTGTGCGGGTCTATAAAAGGGTTATGGGTCAATTAGACATCAGAAATGCAATCATCTATGACCAGCCGGAATGATCTGAATAATACTATGCACCATAGCTTTGCAAACAAGCAAATGGCCTGTATAGCCCAAGATAGAGCAACATACCAAAAAACAGATTACCCTGTGGCCCTATAAATAATTAGCATGTACCAAATAGATTAAGCACTGAAAGAGAAATCCATAATAAAGATCTCATAAAACATGCCCTGAGAGTATGCAAACCAAATCAGAGGTTCAAGAAGGGTCAAAAACCCGACGTGTGTCGCCACAGCAGTGGCTTCATCAGGGGTAAGGGTGGTATGAGGATTGAGACTCACAATATATATTTATACTATACCCACTTCATAGAAGAAGAAGTGATCAGGCTCCTTGCATTTTCTCGCCCTACTGCTTGCATCAGTGACCCTATTCCCTCACATCTCCTCCAATCTCTTTCTCCTGCTGTCACCACTCACCTAACAAAAATATTCAAACTCTCTTTCTCTTCCAGTATCTTTTAAACATGCCATCATACATCCATTACTTAAAAAAACCATCCCTCGACCAAAACTGTGCTGCTAAATACAGACCCATCTCTCATCTTTCCTTCATCTCTAAACTCCGCACTCACCGGTGTTGAGCAAAAAGCAATTTATTCACATGCAATCATGCGGTGCAGGGAGGGTGGTGAACACATGCGGATGACAGCTGTTTCGTGCTGCAAGCACTTCAACAGATCCAGTGACGAATGGGGGGGAGGTGGGCCTTTTGGCTGCATAGCCCCAAGGCCCCTCCCTCTTCCTCCCATGTCATAATGGACAAGTGGCCACTATGCGGAGGAAAACAGGTGGGACAATTTAAAAGACAAATAAAAACAATAACATATAGTAAACGATATCACTATAGGAGGAATGAATCATAATTATATTTACACAGGATTTTTTACAAAAAAACAGACATGTCTATTTTTTCGTTGAACCCTATTGGTCCAGATGCGTTCGCCTTTATAATCCACTTAGCTTCATTACGTAACAGCATACGATTTAGGTTACCTCCGTCCTGTGGCAGGGAGACTTTTTCAATTCCCGCAAAACGGAGTATTTGAGCATCACCCCCATGTCATTCATTTATATGTTTTATTAGACGGGGAACTCCTTTTCCTGTTCGTATTGAATTTAAATGCTCTCTGAAACGTATAAACATAGGGCGAATTGTTTTTCCGATATAGAAGAAACCGCAAGGGCAGCCAAAAAGGCCCACCTCCCCCCCATTCGTCACGGGATCTGTTGAAGTGCTTGCAGCACGAAACAGCTGTCATCCGCATGTGTTCACCACCCTCCCTGCACCGCATGATTGTATGTGAATAAATCGCTTTTTGCTCAACACCGGTGAGTGCGCTGTTACTTTTCTTACTCTGGATACTTTTTTACTACCTATGCCCATCATTGCCATTTCCGTGTGTGGTTCTACCATTACTCCCCGGCAACATGCCCGCTGTCTTGGGGTCATACTTGATTCAGAGCTTTCATTCACCCCCCACATCCGATCACTGACTAGCTCTTGTTATCTGCACCTCAAAAACATTTTTAAAATTCGACCTTTTCTTACTTACGACTCTGCAAAAACTCTTACTGTTGCTTTTTTTCATTCTCATCTGGACTATTGTAACTATCTATTAATCGGTCTCCCTCTTGCCAATCTCTCCCCTCTCCAATCTGTCTTGAATGCTGCAGCCAGGATCATATTCCTCATCAACAATTACACCTATGCCTCTACCTTGTGCCAGTCATTGCACTGGTTACCCATCCACTCAAGAGATGAATATAAACGTATCACTCTCATCCACATAGCGCCCCACGGTTCAGCACCACACTACATCTCCTCCCTTGTCTCAGTCTACCACTCTACCCTTCAAAGTTTTCTTCATAAACAGGACCCTTGTATCATGTTCTCACATGCTTTATGCATTTAATATCCCTCTGTGTGTGTACTTTTACACATTCTGGCTGGTAAACGGTTCATGCAGCATTACATGAACAACCGATTTATTACATTATGGCTGGTCAGAACAATTAAAACAATTGTTACCAATCGCCTTTCGTGTCTCCCCTATTTCCTCACAGATTGTAAGCTTGCAAGCAGGGCCCTCACTCCTCTTGGTATCTGTTGATTTATGTGATTATGGTTATGCTGTAATGTTTTGTATTGTCTGTACAAGTCCCCTCTTAAAGGTAAAGTGCTGCAGAATATATTGGTGCTATAGAAAGACAATTATTATTATTATTTTTATTACCTGTCACCAGGTTTGTCCCATATGAGGTAATGCCACCACCTTTCAGCCCTGATATACAGCCTTCTTATATGCTATATATAACCATAAGAAAAATAACTTTTATAATACTCACCTAGGGGGCGGTCAGGTCAAATGTGATTGTCTTGGTCCAGTGCTTCCTCTCTTCTTGCAATCTCTGTCCTCCTTCTTGCTTCATATGGATGACACATCCTACGTAATCCACACAGTGTCCTCAGCCTCGCGGTCCTGCGCAGGTGTACTTCTCTACCCTGACTTGGGCAGAGTAAGGAACTGCAGTGCACATGCGTTGGGGCTCTTTGGCCTTTTCCTGTGCATGCGCACTGCAGTACTTTGCTCTGCCCTCGGCAGGAACGCGATGCTGGGGACACTGTGCGTATATCGTAGAACGCGTCATCCACATGAAGCAAGAAGGAGGATGGGAGAAGAGAGGAGGCACTGGACCAAGACCAGAGACGCCCATTGGACCTGACCTCCCATAGGTGAGTATTATAAAAGGTCTTTTTTTTGTATTGCAGGCCAAATTGGGGGCATACACTTAAATACATTTACAATGTAAAAGATAAAAAAACATTGTTTGCATAAGTCACAAAGGAAATGTGTCATTTTTAATTTTAGCCATTTTAGAGATCATTTAATCTTCAACTTGCTTAACTGCTCACAATAACAGTAATTTTTTTGCCAGAGGTGCCCAAAGCCCAAACATTTACATGCCACTAGATACAGCATATTATAATGCTGTGCATCAGGGCTGAAAGGTACTGGCCTTATCTCATATGGGACAAACATGGAGACAGGTTCCATTTAAGCATATATTAGGTCATCTAAAAATTTTAAAAAATCATTATAGCAAAAATAAAAAAAACAGTGGGCAAACATTTTTGTATCCCTGATCACAACACCATGGAAATGAAATTACTGGTATTAAAAGGTAACTTAAAATCTCAGAGATACAGAAGGTTCTGGGAGTATAAACTTATGACACACTGAGTGCAGGAATGAATGTGTCACATTAATTTATGTCTTTCTTTATCAACTAAAGAATTTGCTCCTCAAAGTGTGTAGGGGCATCACAACACAGAACCAGACCTCAATCACAGGACAAAAAAACTTTCTCACTCCTTATCTATGAACTGTTCCAATATTTACAGCCACAACTGTTTGTCCCTCTCCCAAAATGATAGTTCTGCTTCACGTCACCTGTCTTATCTATTGCATTATTCCTGTGTCCTGTTGTGTATAAATATGTGACTCTTC
Source organism: Ranitomeya imitator (assembly GCF_032444005.1). Taxonomy (NCBI): domain Eukaryota; kingdom Metazoa; phylum Chordata; class Amphibia; order Anura; family Dendrobatidae; genus Ranitomeya; species Ranitomeya imitator. The sequence continues at coordinate 147,472,797 of NC_091288.1, read as the reverse complement.
AGATTTTGCATTAGTCTCTGCCTGATGAAGAGACCTGTGTAGTCTTGAAAGCTTGCAATTTGTTACCATCTTTTCAGTTAGCAATTAAAAGGTATCAACCACTGAGGACTCTGAATTCTAAAGATAGCTACTTTCACACTAGCGTCGGACTCGGCCCGTCGCAGTGCGTCGGGCCGACGTACCGACGCTAGCAGTGAATGCGCCGCACAATGGGGCAGCGGATGCATTTTTCCAGCGCATCTGCTGCCCCATTGTGAGGTGCGGGGAGGTGGGGGCGGAGTTCCGGCTGCACATGCGCGCCGGAAATGGTGGACCATCGGCAGCAAAAAATGTTACATATAACGTTTTTTGCTCCCGGCGGTTGCGACTTGTGTCAATGCGTCGCAATGTGTCGCTAATGTTAGTCTATGGGGCAAAAACGCATCCTGCAGACAACTTTGCAGGATGCATTTTTTCCCATAAACGATGCATTGCGACGTATTGAAAAAAACGTTAGTGTGAAAGTAGCCTATTTTGAAAAAACAAGAGTATTCTCCTTTAGCCCTGAAATACCACACATACTATTTTCATTTCTTTTTTGCTTCATTGTCACAGAAATATAGTATTTTTTAAATGATAAAATCTGACTTGTGAACTGGAAATGATGACTGAACAACAGCATATTGTTTCAACTAAAATGTGACAGACAATAAATAAAAAGTGACAAATCAACACCAATAAATTGGAAGATTCAGATTTCTACAAAATATTTCAGTGGCTAAGTCCTTTAGTTAGCCATGTGCTATGATGTTTCTCTCTTAAAAGGTGTCATCTTAGACACATACCAAAATCTGACATTTCAGCGGCATTTCACTGTTTGCGTCTCTCCCTTCACCGCATGACACTGACAGCAATGCTATGTGTTCATTTCTGATGTCATGTTCAAAGCGCTCGGTAAAAGATAGAACAACAGCAGCTAACTTTCACTGTCCACAGAGAAACATTTACTTCCGAAAAAAAAAATATGGGATTTTACCATCTACCTTAACCTTATAGGGGTATTCTCATAATAGAGAGAGCATAACTCTGAATATAAATATATTTAACAACTGCCGAAGATGGGAATCCTGGGAATAAAGGGACAGTAATAATACTTCATTGCTGCTTCTCAGTTTTGCTTGTGGGAATATCTTCATCCACATCGTAGCTTAATTCACGTGAACACAATCAATAGTGCACCCCCTCTTTTTCTAGTGATAACATATCTCAGCAAGATAGGAACATCCCTTTAAACTTTGACATATGCTTATAAATACATGCTTAGTAGTGGCACAAAACAGTAGTGGTCCAAAAATATGAGGATGCTGAAAGATCTCCTAGATCATCTTTTAAAGGGAACCTGTCATCCCGTTTTTTCAATACGAGATAAAAATACTGTTAAATAGGGCCTGCGCTGTGCGTTACTATAGTGTAGTTTGTGTATCCTGATTCCCCACTTATGCTGCCGAAATAACTTACCAAAGTCGCCGTTTTCGCCTGTCAATCAGGCTGGTCAGGTCGAACTCGGCATCAGGAAAATGGCCGCCGCGATCTCCATCTGCGCATCCCGCGGCCATTTTGCAGAGGACTCCATATGCACATGCGCAGCCTCAGGAAGATGGCCGCCCCCACAGATCACCAGGGAAATAGAGCCGATCGCGCGTTTTTTCTTCTCCGGCCCAGTGGATTCAGAAGATGGGCATACGCAAACCACTATGCCACCAACAGAAATATATGCAAGATCTGGGGGAAGATACAGCGATGTCGCCACGCCCATATGACCTGACCAGCCTGATTGACAGGCGAAAACAGCGACTTTGGTAAGTTATTTCGGCAGCATAGGTGGGGAATCAGGGTACACAAAATACACTATAGTAACGCACAGCTCAGGCCCTATTTAACAGTATTTTTATCTCGTACTGAAAAAACGGGGTGACAGGTTCCCTTTAAGATGCGGAATCACCTTACTGCATTACTTTGAATTGATGAACTGGATATACTTAGCCTTCTCCCCAAAAATAGTGAAAAAATTTTATGGATTTTTTTTTTAAATTACCCTATTAAGAAAATCTGAACAAGTGTTAAACAATCAGCTATAATCTGTTAATAGAGTTTGCTCAAGTTTAGCCAAGTTTTATTGAGGAACCACATTCCTGCATCACTGTATTATCCTGTAACAAGCCCTATTATGTAATGAGACAGATGAATGATACTTGCAACCCTGTACACTATGTGTCCTAAATACGAGCTGAAGTTTCAACCAACCAGCCAAGCATTTAGCAATATCTTAGCAACTCTGTCTGCAGAAATAATGAAAAACTGTCTTCAAAATGAATTTTGCTGCAGGCATTACCTTGACATCGACCCAAATACTTGACTTCAATTTTCTCCTGTTTCTGGCATGATGCCTCTTTGATTTGACACGGATTATCGTAAGATTTCCCATCGGAAGCACAAACTGGGTTGAAACTGATGTGGGAGCAGTCAATGTTACACACACACCTAGAGAATCACAAAAGTAAAATAGTTTTAAAGACAAGCTGCAAGAACAAAAAAAAATAAAAGTTTGATGAAACTTATCTTCACTTTTATAAATCAGTAAGAAAGCATTTATTCACAGATTTTTGCTTTTTATTTTTGCTATTGTTGTGAACCAGTATTTTCTATGTTAGTTCCAATCAGATAATTCAATACAAGAATAGATGGGACAACTAGTTGTATAGAAATATGAACAGATTTACAATCTTTACAATCTTTTCTTGAATCCCTGCACCCACAATCCCTGGCCCTACAGAATGTTTTGTCAGCTTCAGGATAGACACAAGAATTTGTTGACAAGAATCTGACTGCATGCAGTTCAGCAGAGTTTCTGGAGATTATGCAGAGCATATCTTCTGTAATAAGAGCAAAGAGAGCTGTTTCATTAAGTTTCTAGATATTGAATTGTTTACAGTAAAGATAAGAAGATCTGATGAGATTCGGATTTTTCAAATTGCGCTGATTTTACTCGGAACTCAGTTTGTAGCAAATTTACTCTCCACACATTGAATATCCCTTATTATGTTCTGGGGGTCTGGAGAGATCTCAGAGCGTAGCAAATGTAAGATGAAAAACAAATATATGAATGCTTCCCTCACTGCTCAGATGTTAGGCCATCCTCGCTGCTCGATGTCCCATATATTGTCCTCGATACTCCTGCCGAGCGTTGAAACCCCATATCTCTTCATGGAGTTCCAGGAAATCTTTCTCCTGTGAATGCGTGATGCAAAGTTACTGCACATGTCATGGCACAAGGATGTTGTCACCTTGTGTTGTGCAAGTGCAGTGACATTTTGGGCTTGGTCATTGCCCAGTCTCAGCCTAGCTTAAAGAGACCATGAGATTTCAGTGAATGGTGGCAGTAAGGAGACTTGCTGAGAACTGTTGGGAGACAGAAAGCAGTGGAGGTGTTCTGTTTTTGCTTCCTGCCATGGATCACACTCTGTTGGTATTTACAAGCTGTTAATTAAATGCGGTATAATCCTCCATTGCATAAGTCTCTCCCACAACAACCAACAAGTTCCAACCACACAATAACATAGTAATATAGTAACATAGTTAGTAAGGCCGAAAAAAGACATTTGTCCATCCAGTTCAGCCTATATTCCATCATAATAAATCCCCAGATCTACGTCCTTCTACAGAACCTAATAATTGTATGATACAATATTGTTCTGCTCCAGGAAGACATCCAGGCCTCTCTTGAACCCCTCGACTGAGTTCGCCATCACCACCTCCTCAGGCAAGCAATTCCAGAATCTCAGTGCCCTAACAGTAAAGAATCTTCTTCTATGTTGGTGGAAAAACCTCTCCTCCAGACGCAAAGAATGCCCCCTTGTGCCCGTCACCTTCCTTGGTATAAACAGATCCTCAGTGAGATATTTGTATTGTCCCCTTATATACTTATACATGGTTATTAGATCGCCCCTCAGTTGTCTTTTTTCTAGACTAAATAATCCTAATTTCGCTAATCTATCTGGGTATTGTAGTTCTCCCATTTTGTTGCCCTCCTTTGTACTCTCTCTAGTTCCATTATATCCTTCCCGAGCACCGGTGCCCAAAACTGGACACAGTACTCCATGTGCGGTCTAACTAGGGATTTGTACAGAGGCAGTATAATGCTCTCATCATGTGTATCCAGACCTCTTTTAATGCACCCCATGATCCTGTTTGCCTTGGCAGCTGCTGCCTGGCACTGGCTGCTCCAGGTAAGTTTATCATTAACTAGGATCCCCAAGTCCTTCTCCCTGTCAGATTTACCCAGTGGTTTCCCGTTCAGTGTGTAATGGTGATATTGATTCCTTCTTCCCATGTGTATAACCTTACATTTATCATTGTTAAACCTCATCTGCCACCTTTCAGCCCAAGTTTCCAACTTATCCAGATCCATCTGTAGCAGAATACTATCTTCTCTTGTATTAACTGCTTTACATAGTTTTGTATCATCTGCAAATATCGATATTTTACTGTGTAAACCTTCTACCAGATCATTAATGAATATGTTGAAGAGAACAGGTCCCAATACCGACCCCTGCGGTACCCCACTGGTCACAGCGACCCAGTTAGAGGCTATCTAATATATAATTGCCTACAATACTACTTCCTGCAATTTGTGCCAACTTCCATGGCTTTGTCCGGAGCTAATGTCCGGAGCTAATGTCCGGAGCTAATGTCCGGAGCTATATGTGACGTCAACAGTGTCCAGTGTCTGATTGGTTGCCGCCTGCTGCGAGCGACCAATCAGAAACGTGCCATACTGTGACACACTCCGCCCGCCATTTTGGTGTGATTTTTGAATTTTTACCTCACAGCAAGTTTCTACTGCGTGGAGGCGGGCCCAGTGACGTTGCTCTTCAAGCTCCTGCCGAATTTCGTCAAAAAACTGATAATACCATTTACCAAAACTATATATATTTAGTTGTGAAGTGGTTCAGTGACATTTTCACACCAATTTTGAACTTTTGTTTGGTGTTTTCTCCATATACTGCCTATTATTTTTGTTCTTTCTTACTATTATTTATTAATTGTATTATTCTTACATTTGAATAAATAAAGTATATATGGATTCTAGACTCCCGATTCTTTAGAATCGGGCTGCCATCTAGTACCATTTATAACCACCCTCTGCTTTCTATCACTAAGCCAGTTACTAACCCATTTACACACATTTTCCCCCAGACCAAGCATTCTCATTTTGTGTACCAACCTCTTGTGCGGCACGGTATCAAACGCTTTGGAAAAAACGAGATATACCACGTACAATGACTCACCGTGGTCCAGCCTATAGCTTACCTCTTCATAAAAACTGATTAGATTCGTTTGACAGGAGCGATTTCTCATAGAACCCACATAAACGTAGTGAGACCCCTAGAGGCCAAGTCATCATATAACATATTGCTACACCCTTTCTCTGTTAACTGGAGGAACAATGAAAAACTAATAAAACAATGGATAGCATGACCAAGTTAGAAATCTAAAATAATTAGTCCAGTTAGGTGCGCCGGGTTTCTGATAATTCTGCCAGCTCTAGTAACATAAGATATTTCATTGTCTACATCTTGTAGTTCTTCTGATTCTGGCAATATGGCTTCTGATATTGCCTGTCTCTGGCCCGAATCCTCACCCTGATGGTCAGCTGTCACTGTTGGTACTTGACCTGTACTTGCTGCCTCATTTTCTTGGGTGTCCGGATACTGTTCAAAAGGCCATGAATCATCTCTTTCTTGCATTTTCCTCATATATCTCTGATTCCTCCTAAGTCTTCTTCCTTCCTCTGTTAGAATTTCGTAGGACCGAGGTCCTAACTTCTGGACAACCTTTGCCTTTTGCCAGTGTTTGTCAAATGTGCTGCTTGGCTGTAGCCGAATGTTGTCATTTCTCTGTAGATCAGGCAGATCCTTTTGAAGATTAATTGTAATAGAAAGCTTGTCTATCTTGATTCTTCTGTATTTTAGCTTTGATGTTTCCTAACAACTTTGACTTTAACAGATGACTAGCAGTTCGTAAGAGTGTCTTTGTACGCCTACTCATGAGTCTCTGTGCTGGCTACTGTCTAGGCCTTGGGTGGGTGTGTTTCTATGATCCAGAATAGACAGATATACATCTCTACCTGTCTGTTTTGCTTTCTGTATGAGTTTTTTTTCCATTTTTACTGCTGACTCTGCTTCCCCATTACTCTGAGGATTGCTTGGAGAAGACGTCTGGTATTCAAATTCCCATTTTTTGCTGAAGGCTTTGAACTCTTCCAAAGTAAACTGCTCCGCATTGTCCAGGAAAACGATATCTGGAAAGCCATACCTGGCAAAATGGACCTCAAGTTTTTTAATCGCTGTTCTCCCCCTTGTGTCCTGGAACAAATCAACCACCCAGAAGTTTGAAAAATAATCCACTGTAATCAGGTGTTCTGTGTCATTCCATGTGAACAAGTCTGTTCCAATTTTTGACCATTGCCTATATGGAATTTCATGAGGTTGCAATGTCTCATGAGGTTGCAATGGTTGTTTATCACTGCACGATACACATATTTCACATTGTGCTATATAATTTTTAATGTGGTAATTCATTCCTGGCCAATAAACAGATTCTCATGCTCGACGTAGACATCCTTCCATGCCTAAGTGAGAAGAGTTCAATGTTTTTAGTATGGCTCTTCTGAGAACTTCTGGTATAACAGCCCTGTCTCCTTTAAAGATGATCCTTGCTGTACTGACAATTAATCTCTTATGTGGAAGAATGGAGAAACTTCCCTTGTAGCATGTTGCTTGTATTTTGGCTAGCCGTGCAAGATGACAGTTTTTAAGCTCTGGAGAATTTTATCCTTTTCTGTGCAAGTCTGTATTTGCTTCAACTTTTCTTTGATACTGCAAGGTAGTTATACATATTGATGGTTTCAATGTCTTTTTTTTCATCATTTGTTATAGGAAGGTAAGCTCTGCTTAGCGCATCTTCAATTGGTAAGTCTCTACCTGGACAGTACCGGATGTCAAAATCATATCTTTGAAGTCGTAACAACATGCGCTGTAATCTTTCTCTACCAAATTTGTCCACGTTTAGCTTTATTTGATTTGCTCTGCACCTGTCCAAAAATTGAATGATCTTCTGATCTTGATACTTGATTGCAGATTCCATATCTTCACCTTCTCCCACTATTAGGATATCATCTGCTATTGTTTTAACTCCAGGAAGTCAATCCAAAGCCTGCATTTCAGCTGGAACACCTCTGGAGCAGGTTTTAGTCCCATAGGCTTTCTCAGCCATTTATAACATCCAAATGGTGAAGAAAATGTCAATAAACTTGATTCTTCAGCCAGTTCCACATGCCAGAATCCATTTTTTTATATCAAATACAGAAAATATTTTAGCCTTTGATAGATCTGGTACAACATCATCTAATGTCGGCATTGGGTAATGATGTCTTTTCAGCGCCTTGTTGAGTGGCTTAGGATCAATGCATATTCTTAACTTGCCTTATGTTTTCTGCACTATGACCAAACTGCTGATCCAATCTGTGCTCTTATGGACTGGTGCTACCATGCATCTTCTCTGTGAATCTTGCAGTTCTACTTTCAGTGATTGCATTAAAGCTACAGGCACTCTTCGTGTAGGTAATCTGGTACGTTGCACTGTGTTGTCAATTTCTAGCCTATATTTACCTTCAAAGCACCCCTCAACTTCAAATACATCAGCATACTTCATTTTTATTTTATGAATTTCCAAATTGCTCTCTGTGTTTAGTTTAGTATTTTGTATACCCTGGGAAATGTCAACAGACATAATGTTCTGAGACTGTACTTTTATTAAGTCAATTACCGGAACTGCTTTTACTCCCATTAAAGGTATATGGTTACCACCACGCCACATGGTAAATTCAACTCTATAAATCTTTCTGTTACATGGGTTCTGTATTTTTAGCTTACATGTCCCCATCAGTTTCAGAACACTTTTGTTGTAGATCATCAGTACCTTGTCAGTTGGCTCAATAGAAACCTGTTTGTTCAGCAGAGCACATGGAATTACATTGCAGCTTGCTCCATAATCCAGCTGAAATCTAACGGGCTTCTCATCCAACAAGAATGTTGCTTGAAGCTGCTTGACATCCCTGACTACTGGTTGCCTGACTACATTGACTTTCTCTGCTGCAGGCTGAAGTTGTAGCCATGTAATGTCCTCTGCATTGTCAGCCTCTGGTGTCACAGTGTGGAGCTGTCTGTACTGTTTGCCTCTTCCTTGCCTGCAGACAGCTGAGAAATTATTCTACTTGCCACATGACCTGCAGGTTTCCCCATATGCTGAGCACTTGTTTTTTTTCTACCTCATGTCTTTTCCCACAATACTTGCAGTGGACAATGTTTATAGGGGAGCTTGGTCTTGTCTTTCCTTTCATTCTTGTCATCAGTGGGGGCCACTGTCAGATCCACATACAGTGTAAACTCTTTCTTCCAATGTCTCAAAGTCTGGGCAGATTTCATGATGTGGCATCCTATATCTGAGGGGGCTTCAGACTAGTCTCCATTTTGCCGTAAAGGGAATCTGTACTTACAGGTGCTGTGATCCTCTGTGATCCTCTGCACAGTCATGGACACAAATTTTGAGAATGAGACAAATATTAATTTTTCCAAAGTCTACTGCTTCATTTTTTCTAATGGCAATTTGCATATACTCCTGAATGTCAGAGTGATCAGCTTAATAGTAATTACTGTACTTGCAAAGTCAATATTTGCCCAGAAAATGAACTTTAACCCGCAAAACACATTTCAACATCATTGCAGTCCTGCCTTAAAAGGAGCAGCTAACATCGTTTTAGTGATTGATCCATTAACACAGGGCTGGCGATCAATCAGTCATGATTAAGTAAGAATGACATCACTGGACACTTTAAAAGGAGGCTGGTGCTTGGTATCATTGTTTCTCTTCAGTTAACCATGGTTTTCTCTAAAGAAACACGTGCAGCCATCATTGCACTGCACAAAAATGGCCTAACAGGGAAGAGTATCGCAGCTACAAAGATTGCACCTCAGTCAACAATCTATCGCATCATCAAGAACTTCAAGGAGAGAGCTTCCATTGTTGTCAAAAAGGCTCCAGGGCGCCCAAGAAAGACCAGCAAGCGCCAGGACCGTATCTTAAAACTGTTTCAGCTGCGGGATCGGACTACCAGCAGTGCCGAGCTTGCTCAGGAATGGCAGCAGGCTGGTGTGAGTGCTTCTGCACGCACTGTGAGGTGGAGACTCTTTGAGCAAGGCCTGGTTTCAAGGAGGGCAGCAAAGAAGCGACTTCTCTCCAGAAAAAACATCAGGGACCGACTGATATTCTGCAAAAGGTACAGGGAGTGGACTGCTGAGGACTGGGGCAAAGTCATTTTCTCTGATGAATCCCCTTTTCGATTGTTTGGGACATCTGGAAAACAGCTTATTCGGAGAAGAAGAGGTGAGCGCTACCACCAGTCTTGCCTCATGCCAACTGTAAAGCATCCTGAAACCATTCATATGTGGGGTTGCTTCTCAGCCAAGGGAATCGGCTCACTCACAGTCTTGCCTAAAAACACAGCCATGAATAAAGAATAGTACCAGAATGTCCTCCAAGAGCAACTTCTCCCAACCGTCCAAGAGCAGTTTGGCGCCCAACAATGCCTTTTCCAGCATGATGGAGCACCTTGCCATAAAGCAAAGGTGATAACTAAATGGCTCATGGAACAAAACATAGAGATTTTGGGTCCATGGCCTCGAAACTCCCCAGATCTTAATCCCATTGTGAACTTGTGGTCAATCATGAAGAGACGGGTGGACAAACAAAAACCAACAAATTTTGGCAAAATGCAAGTATTGATTATGCAAGAATGGACTGCTATCAGTCAGGATTTGGTCCAGAAGTTGATTGAGAGCATGCCAGGGAGAATTGCAGAGGTCTTGAAGAAGAAGGGTCAACACTGCAAATATTGACTTGCTGCATTAACTCATTCTAACTGTCAATATAACCTATTGGTACTCATAATATGATTGCAATTATATTTCTGTATGTGATATAAACATCAGACAAACACTAATAAAAACCAGAGGGCAGCAGATCATGTGAAAATATAATTTTGGTGTCATTCTCAAAACTTTTGGCCATGACTGTACAGTCCAAGCCTTATACAAACTCTGAGGGTTTTCAGGCCCAGCTGCCACCATGGTCTGTTTGTTGTCATGGATCGCACTCTGTTGGCATTTACAGGCTGTTTATTACATGCGGTGTGATCCTCCATTACAAAAGTCTCTCCCACAACAACCAACAAGTTCCAACCACACAATAGAACACACATAAATGTAGCGAGACCCCTAGAGGCCAAATCATCATCTAACGTATTGTTACAGGAGGTGGCTGGAGGTGTGAATAATGAGGTATTATTACATTATTTAAAGCTTTTTGCAACCCTCTAAAATTCTCTAAAATTCAGCAAAATGGTGGCCAACTGGCAGCTATTTTGCAGAATTTGTGCACATTAAATAAAAAAAAAATACTCCAGAAATAACTGATTTTTGTAGAATTCAAATCCATTGCAGTAAATATGCCCATCTTAAGTTTACATTCGTGCTACAGATGCCGCCATACAATATTTGACAATATCTGAGTTTATAACTCCTTTAATAACAGTTTATTATTATGCTCAATTATAAATTCAAACATACATAAAATAATGATGTTATGGAATATATGCCGAGCATTTAATAAGGTATGGCATTTGTGAAGTTTATGCATGCACTCATTAGACTGAGTTCTTCATTTCTATTTTGTGTTCCATACAATCAAGGTTGTTAACATCATGTTAAGTTTAAGCTCCCTTTTTCCTGACAAATACAACATAACTTATATTTCAGAAAATATTTATACAAGATGAACTGCTATGGAAAGTTTCCACAGACATTTTACAAGAAACAGCAGGAATATCCACACCGGTTTGGGTGGATTTTAGTTTAAATTTGCTTAATGAAAGGAAAAGAAATTGGTCCAGCTGCACATATACGGTCTATAGCAAAAGCAATGATCTGGAGAACTTCAATAATCCAGTGTACCTGCTCTAGGAGTCTTGGGTGCCAACCCCAGCAGAAAATCACAGTGACATAGTCTGTTTGATGCAGAAGGAAAGATGGGTGGCACTCACCGTCCTTTTTAAGAAAAGTCCTTTATTCCTGGTTCACATAAAACAGGAACTTTCCCTTACATTTCCTATTACTTTACAATGGGGAATTCTAGAATTGTAGAATTGGGTGCACCAATATTCAATAATATTTGTTTATGTCGATGAGTTTGAGTTCCAAAGACAGTGGATAAAAAAATGCAATATTAGATCCAATAAAATGTGCTCATTCTGTAAGACTGGAGCTTCTGCACACAGATTGTTGTTTTCAGAATATAGTTAGTGTTCTTTGACAGTTCCCCTTCGTCTCACCCCAATGAAACGAATCTATATTTTTTTTCTAACCTCTTCAATACTTAAGTCTTCAGATACCTAAATATCTACAGCAAAATGTCATGCTTTGTAATGCCATATTCTAAAGGTGACATTTTCTTGTTGCTTTGAATGTTACCTAAATATTCTTTATTCTTGTTTTGTATCACAGATGGTGCTTTAATGCGTTACCATAACAAGTATATTTTCAGATTTACTTTTATGCAGAGGAAAAATAGCAAACTGTAAAAAATGCAAAGTTCCTTATTGTTTTCTTTTTATAAGTTAATACAGTTAACAACAAAACTTGAAAGCACAGTGCATCTCTCAGACTCTAATGTGTAGAGATACAAAATACGTACACAGTTGTTACAATGAAAGAGAACAAAAGTCCTCAGATTTTTTAAAAAATTTTTCTTCATTAGTAAATGGGTACAAATTATCTGAGTGCGAAAAAGTGTTAGGTTACTAATATAGCCCAGATGGACAGCACAAAATAGTGAATATTTTTGTTGTCAAATCAGGCTAAAATAATTTGATTTATGTAGACGTGTTTTCAAATATTCAAGGCTCCCATGTAACTTGCATCTATCTTACAGAAAATGTGGGAGAATACATTTTAGTTTTTTTATATTTTTTTACACTTATTGATCTTGTGACGAGCTGTTTTCTACCACTATTGCACTGTATGTAGATAAGAAATAATAGTCATCCTGCATTCAGAGTATAAAATGCTATTCTTAATAAAGTGTGGGTTTAGCAATTTTTTGTGACAGATAGTCAGACCAAGATTATGTCAACCCAAACTCCTTCCAGAGTGCTCTGCAGATATTTTAGGCTATGTGTCCATGGCATTTTTTGCAAGCAGATTCCACCCGGAATCCACCTGTAAAAGCGTTGCAATGTGGTCCCATAAAATGAATGTCAAAATGACATTGCTGTGCACAGAATCCATCTTATGTCATATCTTTTAACTGTTTCAGGATTCAGATATTCTGAAGTAGTTAAAAGAAGTGACATGCTCATTCTTCGGGTGTCTTACCCTGGGAGCTCTTAATACTTCACCGCTCATAGTGAAAAATATTGACTAAACCTCTGGTAAAGCTGCTTCAGGGAAGTAATAACTGGTGCTTCTCTGAAGTGGCTTCACCTGGGAAAATTCACCAGCATCTAATAAAAGACTTCATGTTTGCATTCATACTGTTACATTGGCATGGGTTTCATAGTACAGCAGAAAAAGAGGCAATCACTACTGGCAATTTCAATAAAAGGCACTTTATTTCAGTAAGAGGTGTGACACTGAGTCACTACTCATGGGAAAGCCAAGAGACAGAGAAGCCAGGAGGTCCAAGATCAGATACCTGGAGGCAGATACCCGAAGGGCTTGTAGTACACAGGGGTAATTCAAAGACATGGCCAGGAAACAGTCCGGGGTAAATGCCAGGAAGGTACATCAAAACCAGGGATTACAACAAACTGGTAGTGAGATGCCATGTCCAGTGTCAGATACCTGATGTCAGAGAGCATCAAAAGCAGAAGGGAGAATTCACAAGAATACTCACGACATATCCTAGGTCCGGCAACAAGTTCAGATGAAAGAGACACAGTGCTAAGCGACCACAAATAGCTTAAGCAAAACTACAACTGACACTGACTACTAACAGCTATCCAGCTAAATACCTGGCAAATGATTAAGGATGGGAGGCACATTGGGACAGACTAAACCAGATAGAGTAGCAGCACTATCAATCAAAATGCTGACAGCCTAGCGAGCCCCAGTATCAAATTGGACGACTGGACTGTCATTTGCAAAACCAACAGTCTAGCACACTCCAGATTCCATAGGGTGGCTGAGCTGTCATTCACAGCATCCCAATGCTTCAGTCAGTTATGAAACCGTGACAGCAAGTTTTCAGAAAGAAACATCAATAAAATTAGCCTTTTTTCTTTTTTTTTGGTCTCTCTGTCTTTACACTGGCTATGCAGGACACAAATCTACAGATTAGTATTAGAACAAAATTAAGACTTTGGAGTGGCCTAGTCAAAGTTCTAACCTTAATTTGAATGAGATGCTGAGGCATGACCTTAAAAAGTTGGTTCATTCTTGGAAACCCTCCAATGCGGCTGAATTATAACAATTCTGCAAAGATGAGAGGTCCAAAATTCCTCCAAAGTGTTGTAAAAGACTAATTTCCAGTTACCGCCAACGCTTGATTTCAGTTGTTGCTGCTAAGGGTAGCCCAACCAGTTATTAGGTTTACGGGGCAGTCACTTTTTCACACAGGACCCTGTAAGCTTGGATTTATTTTTTCCTAATAATAAAGATCTTAATTTAAAAACTGCATTTTGTGTTTTCTTGTGTTTTCTTTGTCTAATATTTAAGTTTGTTCGGTGATCATAAACATTTAAGTGTGACAAACATGCAAAATAATAGGAAATCAGGAAGGGGCAAACACTTTTTCACACAACTGTAGTAGATAGCAAAGTACAAAACGCTGTATACAAAAGTAAAGGATGCAACTATTATTAGGCTCATAAATATTGCATTGTTAAAGTAGTAAACACAAAAAATGATCAACTTTCTGCAGGCTCCAACAGGTCAATTTTACTTGTTGTAATTCTAGTTTAATTCTTTTTGGTTCACCTTCTCACAAGCCTCAGGTTATTCGACTAAATATCCTATCTTGCCTATGTACAATGAATCATCTTGTTAGGCAAGCCACCCTGTCACATAAGTGCCCATGGGCAATCTAGCTGAACATGTCAATTCCCTTTAGCGTTTGTCACTTGAAGTATGGTCTTTTGCACTTGACCACTTCTGTGCTGGAAAATTAAAGAAACATATCTTGAACAGATTGGATTTAAGAGATTGCTTTTTCGACTGAATGCTTTGTGGATCTCAGCAAAGTGTCTGGGTCCCAGAACACCTTAAATGATTCGGAATCATATTTTAATGTACACACAGCATGACATGAAATCACAGCCTGTTATCTGCAAAAAACATTTAATAGAGTTGAGCAGGCAATTAAGTCCTATGGTGAAATGCTTACTTAATGATACATCACAATTACACATCCTGTAGTATCCTGGCTAATATTGTTTATAAGTTATGTAATGTTAAACATAGACAAATAGTGTTTTTACTAATAATGGTTATGTATTTATTAAAATAATTCTATGTACACTGATTTTAATATTCTGACTTCCTCAACATCCTCAATCATTGTAAGTGTACACATGCACTATGTAATACTGCATTTATTTACTTTTTCTGAGATTTTTTTTTTATGATGCAAGCTGTAGTGCTATTCACAGGCTATGGGAAGATTAGCTGCTTAAATCATAGAATCATAGATTGTTAGATTTGGAAGGGACCTCCAAGGTCATCGTGTCCAATCCCTGCTGAATGCAGGATTCACTACACCATCTCAGACAGATGTCTGCCCAGCCTCTGTTTGAAGACTTCCATTGAAAGAGAACTCATCACCTCTCATGGAAACTTGCTCCACTTATTGATCACCCTCACTGTCAAAAAGTTTTTTCTAATATCTAATCTGTATCTTGTCCTTTTCAGTTTCATTCCATTGCTTCAGTTGTTTCCATGTGCAAATGAGTATAAGGAGGATCACTCTACACTGTTACAGCCCTTTAGATATTTTTAAACAGCTATTAAGCCTCCTCTTAGCCTTCAATTTGCAAGCAAAGCATTCCCAGATCCTTTAACGGCTCCTCATAGGACAAACTTTATAGTCCGCTCACCGTCCTGGTAGCTCTTCCCTGAATTTGCTCCAAATTTTCAATGTCTTTTTTAAAATGTGGTGTCCAGAACTGGACAAGTATTCCAGATGAGTTTGACCAAGGAGGAATAGGTGGGGATAATTACTTCATGCAATCTAGACTCTACGCTTCTCTTAATACATCACAGAACTGTGTTTAATTTTTTGTTGCTGCACCACACTGTTGACTCATGTGCAGTCCCTGATCTATTAGTATACCCAAGTCTTTTTCACCTGTGTTGTTGCTTAGCTTTATTCCTCCCATTCTGGAGATGTAATTTTTGTCTTTCTTGCCCAGATGTATAATCTTTCATTTCTCCCTGTTAAATACCATTATATTATTATCATTACTTATTTATATAGCACCATTAATTCCATGGTGCTGTACATGAGAAAGGGGTTACATACAGAGTTATATATATCATTTACAGTAAGCGAATTTACAATGGCAGACTGGTACAGAGGGGAGAGAACCTTGTCCTTGCGGGCTTACATTCTACAAGATAATGGGGAAGAAACAGAAGGTCTGGGGTGCAGCAGCTCTGGTGGTGGTGAGGCAGCAGCACGGGTGATGAGGCAGCAGCATGTTATTGCAGGCTGTAGGCTTTCCTGAAGAGATGGGTTTTCAGGTTCTGTATGAAGGATTCGAGGGTGGTGGATAATCGGACGTGTTGAGGCATGGAATTCCAAAGGATGGGGGATATTCAGGAGAAATCTTGGAGGCGGTTGTGTGAGGAACAAATAAGTGTGGTGGAGGGTAGGAGGTCTTGAGAGGATCGAAGATTGCGTGAGGGAAGATATTGGGAGATTAGTTCACAGATATAGGGAGGGGACAGGCTTGGATGGCTTTGTAGATCAGTATTAGTAGTTTGAGCTGGATTCGTTGGGGAATTGGGAGACAGTGGATGGATTTGCAGAGGAAAGAAGCAGGGGAGTAGAGAGAAGAGAGGTGGATTAGGCGGGCAGCAGAGTTGAGGACAGACTGGAGTGGTGCAAGATAGTTAGCGGGGAGGCCACAGAGGAGGGTGTTCCAGTAGTCGAGGAGGGAGATGATGAGAGCATGCACAAGAGTTTTAGTAGAGTGAGGGCTGAGGGATGGATTCTGGCAAAATTTTTGAGTTGGAGGCTACAGGTGGTGGCAAGAGTTTGGACGTGCGGTTTCATAGACAGGGCGGAGTCGAGAGTTACTTCGAGGCAGTGGATTACCATATAGATGGATTACCATAATAGATGGATCGGGTAGGGAATATACACGAGATGGAGGAAAGATGATGAGTTTGGTTTTGTTTACATTGAGTTTTAGGAAGCGAGAGGTGAAGAAGGAGGATATGGCTGATAGACACTACGGGATTCTGGACAGCAGAGAGGTGACATCTGGGACAGAGAGATAGATCTGAGTGTCATCCGCATACAGGTGGTACTGGAAGCCATAGAACTTTATGAGTTGTCCTATATTAGTTGCTGCTAGAAATTGGCATACCCAAACAGTAAAGTTCACGGTCTGTACCGAACACCTATTGTTCGGGCATGGACCGCGAACATGGACTTCACCAGGAGTTCCGTGTTACTGTTCAGGTTCAGCACCCAGGACACCGGGTGTTTCTCGTATTTCTCGCTTTGTCATGCCTCTGATCAGTGGTAAAATTATTACCGCAGGTTAGAGAACCGGGGTTAACACGCTGTCAGCTGAGATCGTGTGATTGGAGGTTTAATAGTTTACCTCCGGTCATGGCATCTGACGATGGGACTACTACTCCCATCTGCCTATGCCTGCTTTCACTAATAACAGTGAGAATAGGTGGCAGCTGATGGGAGTACTCATCAGCCAGTGCCTGCGCTCTAAATAAATTATTTTTATTTTAAATGACGTGGGTTCCCATGTATTTTTGATAACCAGCCAGGGTAAATTGGACAGCTTCGGGCTGCAACCTTCAGCTGTCAGTATTAGCAAGGCTTGTTATCAAGAAGAGAGGGGTCCCCACTGCAGTTTTTAAAATTATTTAAGTAAATAATTTTAAAAAATGGCATGGTGACCCCCCATTTTTGATAATCAGCCAAGCTAAAGCAGACAAATGGGGGCTGGTATTTTCAGGCTGGTAAAAAAAGTAAATCTCTGGCATTATACATAGAATTCAAAGATAGCCTGTCATACATTAATAGGTGGAGAAGAAAAATAAATTTATGTCTGTTTTGAAACCCAAGAAAAAAAGTCACTGATGTGATAAAAAGTATTATATATACTGTATATTTGCATCTCTCCTTAATTTAAATAAACAAAGAGACGCTTCTGTGAAAATCAAACAGCTGAAAGGACAAATTTGCAGTGTGTACCATGCAAGATAATTACCACAGTAGCTTCATTTCCACCACACAAAACAATACACTTTACAACTGGAGACAATTAGTAAATTATTCATGGACTAATTACTTGATAACCATCATTAATATTTGCATGTAGAAGTTTATATGTCAATAAAACATGATTGCACAGTTTCACTGTCTGCTTTATACCCAACCATCATATTCCAGGCGTGGAACGCTACAATAATAAAGACACCATCTTGCTTAGCAGAAAATTAATGAGGTATTTTGCTTGGAAGCAACAAAGATTAGAGAAATTTGTGAAAGTTTCATAAAATTGGCTGTAGAAAATGCAAATGAAAACCCAAGATTAACAGCAGCTGCAAATTAGATGGATTTTTTTTCACAAATATTTGCAGCATATGTTTAATGGAAATTCTTTGGAAGGAATATGTAATGTACTACGTAAAATAGATATGCTTAAAAAGAAAATCCTGGCAAAACTGAGTGCAGAACCAGATGGTAGTCTGTATGACATGGGGATTCTCTTCTTGGGTTATTTTTAAATCTTGGTTTCAAACATCATCCTATAAAGCCATGAGGTGTTATTGCTCAATAAAAATTACATTTAGTGTGGAAATAAAAATTACCTTATCAAGAGAACCTATCAGCACTCCAACTAAAAGAATGAGTGCAAAGCCCCTTTAATGCTTACTTGTGTTAGGGTTGGCGGAACGCACCAAACAAATATAATAATAACAATAAGGCAACCTGGGGTCCACCGTGCATAGATGGTAACTGCTGCTCAGCAATGGCGGACACAAAATGGCGGTATCGCACCGAACACATGCCGGTTAAGTGTCACCCGGTGTGTACCGCGGCGAGCTCTGTTTCTTCATAGAAATGCCATACCATAGTATACAAACTCTGTACCCTGTTAGCAGTCACAGGGCACAGCAGAGTCAGCGCAAGTGAGGTCGCAAGACTCTGCATCAAGGACGCGGGGGTGAGAGTCTATCTAGACCCACTATGCGCATTGTGTCGCACTAGCGCTCGCCACTAACCACGCTAACTAGTGAATTTAGCACACAAAATGCACACGGTGTTGCACTGGTGAACACCATTAACAGTCGCTAATAGTGTTGAGCGATACCGTCCGATATTTGAAAGTATCGGCCGATATCCGAAAAATATCGGATATCGCCGATACCGATATCTGATACGAATACAAGTCAATGGGACACAAATATCGGAAGGTATCCTGTAATGGATCCCAGGGTCTGAAGGAGAGGAAACTCTCCTTCAGGCCCTGGGATCCATATTCATGTGTAAAATAAAGAATAAAAATAAAAAATATTGATATACTTACCCTCTGATGCGCCCTGGTTGTCACCGCTGCAACCGCCATGCTTTCCTTCCTGAGAATGAGCGCGTTAATGACCTTCGATGACGTCGCGGCTTGTGATTGGTCGCGGTAGCGTCATGTGACCACTCACGCGACCAATCACAAGCCGCGACGTCATCGAAAGGCATTAACACGCTCATTCTCAGGAAGGAAAGCATGGCGGTTGCAGCAGTGACAACCAGGGCGCGTCAGAGGGTAAGTATATCAATATTTTTTATTTTTATTCTTTATTTTACACATAAATCTTAATCCCGATACTGATTCCCGATATCACAAAAATATCGGAACTCGGTATCAGAATTCCGATAACGCAAATATCGGCCGATACCCGATACTTGCGGTATTGGAATGCTCAACACTAGTCGCTAACTATGGGGTGCTGTGCAGACTGAGCGCATGACAATGCCACTACTAGGCGCTGTCTCCTGATCAAAACACCCGGACTCATTCATAACAAAAGGGAAGGGGATAATTAGGAGCGGTCACCAGAGACATACAAGATACACACAAACACCACGATATTTGGATATATTAACGCACAGCTATGGAATTCTTTTATAGCTTCAGTCTTCCAGGACCTTGCTAATGGACCAATCCGAGCAGCTTGAGGAACAGGGCATGTGACCTTTGACCACCAATGAGTGTCATCTCATGGGCATGCTCAGAAGGTTGAAAGCAGGACTTAGTCCCAGGAGCATGTGCTCGTCACTGACTAATGCTGGTTGCTATAGCTGTACCTGGGAAGGCAGCAGCAACCAGTCACACAGCATTAGCCTGAGCAAGATGGTCGGACCGACATCTCTGCTGAGCAGGATCTTCTGCGGTTGAGAAAGAATGGGAGACTGCAGAAAACATGGCTTGAGATTCCTCATGTGCAGTGGCGGAAACTCGACGCCTAACTACTACATTCTTACCTTGCTTGTGGTATTTAGTTGGGGCAGTTTTGAGAAATCCATGCTTGAATTTTTAATCACACAAGCACCCAGGTGGGAGCTGCATTTGCAGCCTCGCGGTGCACTCTACTATTTCTCTGCCTACCAGACTCTGATCTTTAATTGACAGGTCATCTTTCTCTCAGTGACTGGTCTACCCCTGCTGATGATTCTGTGCATGCACCATGATTGCCCAGCTTGTCTCATCAGCGCATGAACAGTAGACTTCTGATGATATTACGAGAGCTGGTCCATTAATCTTGCAACATCCTTAGGAGCTCATTCTGTATGGTCCAGCCATTCTGATGACACAAACTTGGAAAATAATGGTGTCTCCACAGGTGAGACAGGTCATTGAGAGAAAAATGACTGGTAGATCAAATTGGAGGCCAGCGGGCAGTGGGGAAAAGGCAGAAAGCACAGAACAGCTGAAAGTGTACTTGTAATTAAAACTTCAAGGATGGATTTCTCAAAAATACCTCAACAAAATGCTACAAGCAAGGTATGAATGTAATAAGTATTAAGGGCCTGATTTTTACATTATGCCTTAGATACCTACTAGTGTCTCCACCTTCTTGATGTCAGATCGGACAGGAGATGAGAGTAGCATATGCAATAAATAAAATAACAAGTGATTTGGAAATATTTATTTGAACATAAAATAATACAACCACCCAAATGTTAGACCTCTACTTATAGCAACCTGAAAGCTATGAATAGACTTTAGACTATTATACAATCTGCAGTTCTCTGAGTCTAGCACACTACAATATCTCATCCCATTGGAAATATTTTTCCAGTGTTTTAAGAAGTGCCTGTCTACTTCCTGCAGCAAAATAATGTCTTCAAAGGGAGATTTGTAGTTAAAGTTCTGCGCTGCCGCTAAGATGAATTTCAGGAGAGTATAGTTGATTCATAGTGGTTTTATTCTATGCGTTTCAGGGGTCTCATGCCCCCTTCATCAGGAAATACCTCATGATGAAGGGGGCATGAGACCCCTGAAACGTGTAGAATAAAACCACTGTGAATCAACTATACTCTCCTGAAATTCATCTTAGTGGCAGCGCAGAACTTTAACTACAAATCTCCCTTTGAAGACATAATTTTCTTTGGTCGGTGAAGACCTGTGGATCTGCAGCAGCCGCTATCTATATGCTCTAATCTCATCCTAACCAGGTGAGCAAATTTGGTGTATATTCTCCTCTGTGTAACATAATTGCGCTCTTTGTCTCCACATTGTTTTGCAATACTTCCTGCAGCAATGATATGCAATTTATGTGCATGCACATGTAACAATGTGGTCCAGGGTGGTACTCCCAGCCGAGTCAACTAAGCCACAGTCAGTAGACAACCAGATACCTTGTACAGAGATAGGCAGGACAAATGTATTCCATATACAGCTGCAGTCCAGCAGGGTAACCATTTTAATGAAAGGAAATTAAAGTACAACACTGGCTTCCTGCCCTTTCCCTAGCAATGTCTGTGGCAGTACCCACAACAGCTATGGAGGCCGGTAGAAGCAGTAGTTCATAAGCTGGAATCTGGATGCTTGACGTCCATTCAGCGGGGCCCTTAGGTAGTCCTGGGGCCTGTGTTGCTGTCCTTAAGTCCTGGGCAACAGATTTTACCCCCTCCGGGGGTCTGGCAATGCCTGTGTCACTGTCCTTCAGTCTGGGGCAGTTCTATCCCCTCCTGGGGTCTGGCAATGCCTCGGCTGCTGCTGAGCTTCTGCCCTGGCCAACTGTGTACTAGGCTTTGACCAGGAAGCAGGAACTTCCTGCTCCCTCAAGGCTGCTTGCTCATCCCAAGTAAACTTTGCTATCCCTGCCTCTAATATGTACAGGGCAACACAATACAGTTCAAACAGTGATACATTACAGACTAAGTCTGGGTTCACATTAGCGCTTGGGGCTCTGCAGAGGGCTGCGTACTTCCTTCGTTAAGCCCCGCCTACTTCCACATACTTCTGCATGCGTCCTGCATACCTATCTTTAACATTGGGTATGCAGGACATGTGGATGTATGTGGTTGCGTCGTTTTGACGCACCCGACGTCCACACAAAATGCAACTTGTTGCATTCCTGTGCGGTCTGCGGGAGCATCAAAAAACAGCACATCCGCATATATCCGCATACATCCGCATGTCCTGTTTACCCAATGTTAAAGATAGGTACGCAGGATGCATGCAGAAGTAGGCGGACCTAAATGGAAGAAGTGCAGAAGTGGGTGGAGCTTTAGGGAGGAAGTATGCAGTTGTCCGCAAAGCCCCGGAATGCAAGTGTGAACCTAGCCTAAAAGAGACATCACACGCATGGGGAACTTAGCAAACACAGCAGAATACAATCAGAATGTGTAGCATATATTACAAGTGTTGCCACACACAGTAAAGCCACATGAAACTTAACACAAAATAAGAGTCACATAATTCCCGTGTGGGGGAGGGCAAACGAGGGTCCCCCACCTCCATACACACACACTGCAGACAACCACTAGTCTTAGAGATGACCATGATTGGCTGCAGCAATTTCATGTAACATGTCATTTTTTATCGATGCAAAACAAAGACCTTCAGGGACAAGCAGACAGGTTGTGTGGGTGTCAGGGGTTATTAAATATGAAAATATAGGTCACTTTTTTGTTTTATAAAATGTACTTCTTGTTGCAATTTTCTTAAAATACTTTAAAAACCTTATAGCCTCATAGCAAAGTAATTGCTCACAAAGTGAAGATAATTTACACAGTTCATAACACAGATTTGTGTCAGCCATCATCTAATAGAGTAAGACTGACAAAGACACGGTTCAGCACAAATGTTTATTCGCACAACAGCCGAGTAATTGTACTTATAATACATTACTGTAAGATATGTAGGAAAAATTATAACAAAGGAAAATGTCTGTCTCTATGGGAAGTAGAAAGACCTTGATCATATTCTGTAATAGCCATAACTTATCACTACAATTAAACACTTCTCTAAACATTAGCAGCCTAACATCAACACAACACAATATTTGCTAGCCTCTCTGCAAATATTGACTTTTCACAATGACATTCCCAAGGATAATTTGTAATAGAGAATTAGCATTGTCGCATTACATGTGTACTCAATGTTACTAGTCTATATGTGGCTGATTATATTTAATATGTGTGTTTGTACTAAATATACTGCTTACATTTTATAACTAAATCTGCAATTTATTATATTGTGATACATATCTTCTTTAGTTTGAATCTCAGACAACTTCTTTGTGCTTTCAAACATTTAATAATCCCTTTGTTTCAAAGTACAGTGCTTCCTTTATTCTGAAATAAAGCTTGAAATTGTTGGCAAAATACCTTTAATAATACGTTATTAAATAAACCCACCCATTAACTTTTTCAATAATTCTGTGTATACAGTGGGGAAAATAAGTATTTGATACACTGCCAATTTTGCAAGTTTCCCCACATATAAAGAATGGAGAGGGCTGTAATTTTTATCGCAGGTATACTTCACCTGTGAGAGACAGAATCTAAATATAAAAACCAGAAAATCCCATTGTATGATTTTTAAATGATTAAATTGCACTATATGTGCATGTAATCTAATGTCAGTGTATTAACATTACTATCTCTCCAGTATCTAGTGCTGTTCCACTCCTCTATTGAGTGACATAACCATTCTTCAGACTCTTCCGGTCACACTGTGCTCTGAGTCCACAAAGTGCCTTTTGCAATGTAAGTCTATGAAGAATGAGAACAAGGCGGTATAGGCTTAAATTGTAAAAAAGACTTCTGGCTCATATATAGAGCACAGAGTGATCTGAATAGTCTGAAGTGCCATCATATGACTGAGAAGAAGACAGGAATGCTGGATATCGGAGAAGAAGTCAAAAGGTGAGAATATTAACATACAGACATGACAGTACATGCATATATACACAAATTTAGGGGAAAAAAGTTCATGGGAATGTTTTGTAGCTTACACATGGAGCACAGAGTGATTCCGATTCAGAAGTATTCCAGTTAGACTACTGGTTAATGTGTTTGATAACTTTACTGTTTGAGCTGGCGGGACGCACAGAGTAAATATAGAGATAATATAGGTGCGTTCGCAGCCCGAGGTCCACCGAGCAGGAGTGGAACCCGCTGCTAGAAAAATGGCGGCACTATATGGCAGTACTACGCCTAAATAGACACGGGTTCCGTCACCCGGTCTGTATAGGAGCGAACTCTGTTGCTTCATAGAGTCGCTAGGATTAAAGGTAACGCTGTACTCTGTTAACCTCACAGAGGATTAAAGCTCATTAATGGAGCAGGTAGCATACAGTGGTCATACAGTCAGCAACAGCACACAAAACAACTCCTCTCCGGAGGTGCCAGAATTCTAGAGGCTATACACCAACCCTAAATTCACACAGACAAACTCCTCTCCGGAGGTGCCGGAATTCTAGTGGGTTATAGCCGACCCTGAGCACATGCTGACACAGACCACAAAGTAGCTAAGCTCATACTCTCATGAACATAAGTAGATACTAGCGCATGGCCATGTGGCCATGCAAACCTTTTATAGAGACAGCTCTCCAGGACATTCCTATTGGTCCAATAGGAACTACTTCAAGACCTGAGCATGTGACCCCCAACCTCCAATGAGAGGTCGTCCCCTGGGCATGCTCAGCAGAGGGAAAGCAGGACTTAGTCCCAGGAGCATCTGCTTGCCACAGAACAGTGCAGGCTACAATGGCTGAGCCAGGAAGATCAGCAGTAACCAAGCGCACAGTATCTGACTGAGCCAGACGCTGGGACCGATGTCTCCACTGAGCAGGCTCCTCTGCTGCGGAAGAAGAATGGGAGACAGCAGCGGAGGTGGCTCGAGATTCCCCTGTACAGCGGCGGGAACTCGACTCCTAACATTTACAAAACAAAACATATGTTTGTTCTAAAATTCAGGGTTCCACTGTACAATTTTCCCGACTGCTGACTTTGCACCTCAGCAATTCTAGTACGTACACAAGTCTTACGTTGAGGTGCATTGTCAGAAATTCATTCTTGTCTACATTTGAGTAACCTCCTATCAAGATGGATTGTCAGAGACATGGCTGAGTCAAGGGAGACAGGAAAAAGGGAATTGTACAAACAAATCCTTGATTTGGTCAGAAAATCCAGTACAAAACTGATGACAAGGGCCAGGTTATTCCACTGAGTTTTGTAGCCCCAAACCAAAACTCAGTACAGTACTCTGCAGCAGTATACTCCTTTGGTGTTTGATGGTTAATATACTTTCTAAGAAAGCTACTCAGTCGGGATCATCATGTAGAAGCTTTAAAAAACACGTTAATTGTGAATAGATCTGGAGCATCACGATGTTTTGAAAAGTCCTGTTTTGAAAAGTCCTATGCCTGAGGTTAACAATGAGTTCTACACATTGGCTCTTTGGCATGAAATTCTAGTGATAGCTTTCCTTGAAAGATAAAAAATTACAGAAATCTGAAAATCAGTCAGGCAGGTAAATCTTGAGTTCTGGAATGGCCGAGGAAGATGCTGAAGTGACTTGGCTTGACCAACTTTCAAATGCTGAAATTGCCCAGCAAGATTTTGGACCATCTTAGGCAGTTCTTGTAGTTGATCCACCACCAATTAGATGTGGTCCATAATTTAGAACAGTTATTCTGTGATGAGGCTCTGTATGTGGTTTTCCTAAAAAAATGGCTACCCAGGAGATTCTCTCTGACCTTCAAGTCGCAGGAGAGTAATGGCCATCAATTTTTAACCTCAGTACAGTACAAGGAATGTGGACTTACACAGGGACTAAGTCATAGGATTAGCCACTGGCCAATGGAGCAGGTAGACAAGAATGGTAAGGCTGCCAGCTTTTTACCAGGAGGGTAGAAAGGGACAAAATAGAGGATAAGTGTGCACAAGGCTCACAAACAGGAGCATTGTTAATCTAGCCATGAATTAAACTCATATCTCCCTAAGTGAGTAGCTTGAAAAGCCCCAAGACTGCCGCATTGTTCCCTGACAAAAGTGCAGCATTGCACAAGGACATAAGTAGAAGCAGAAGGGGCAGGTGTTGGCATGGATGTTATACTTAACTCTAGCCCTCATATAAAACCACATGCTCTGGTTTTTGGATTTAATTTCTCCTGTACAGGTAAAATAATGTTTTATATATAGGTTGGTTTTTCATTAAAATGTTCAGACAAGCAAATTTTCGATCCGTTTGTGTGTGTCAAACAGACACCAAAAGAACATCATGTGGACTAATGCAGTGGGGTAGTTTCATGGGACATTTTTATACAAGAACCAATGGTTCACATGTATTGAATCACATCATGCGCTAATCCAATCCATGCTTCAGGTCAGACTTGCCTATTGAAATCAATAAGGGCATAAAAAAACAGATGCCATAAAACACCATCCATTTGGCATCTGTTGTAAACCAGAAACTGTTTTTTGGCTTGTATAATTTTTCAATTGTTTATTTATAAAGATTGATGCCATTTGAATGCGAAAAATGGATATAAAAATGGCTATACAGCTGAAAAATTGCCAGTTTTTTAAAGAAAAATGGGCACCTTTTCAAATGTATGTCTAAACCGGACTTAGTCATTGCCACAATAATTTATTTATGGGACATCCCAATATTGTTTGGGGTGGCAAAGGGCTGGGTAACTAGGGAATACACAAAATGTGTTGCTAGCACTAAAGTTTACAGTCATCTACAGTTTTGAACCCATTTATTGTACAACTTTTCAAACAAAGAGCTACAAAACACACATATTGTTCACATAAATAAGAGTTTTTTTCATATTTTTAGACCTCTTAATAACTAAAATATGTCTATTTTTTCATTTATGCTAACAAAGTTCATTAGGTTTTCCAATTTTTCAAAAATAGTATTTTCTACACTGTGATTTTGCCGCCAAAACTATTGGAACCTTTGACAAACTCAAAAGCAATTGGATCAGAGGTGCACTGGTGCTATACACCCATATATACAGTAGCTGACATGTATATTTTATAAAATGAACCAACAACTCTAGTTTGAATATGTAAAAAAACTAACTTGGAATGTCTAATAAAATGTGGGTGTTAGATTTATCTTTTTTTTTAGATTTTATTCCTTAACAATCACTATCAAACTCACTCGCAAGATATTCATTTGGCTTATATTGAGTAGTAAGGAAATTATTTCTAGACGAATGCAAGTAACAATGTTATGTCATACGTAATATAGCCAAAGGTATAATTACACAATAAACACATACAATCTACTTATAGTAATGCAAAGTATTTACCTATAACATGTGAATGGAAAGATAACATTGGTCGTTAAGTCGTGTGCTTGTCACTTTAAAATGTAACTAAAAGTGCAAGAAGCAGTATGTTCAATAAGATTTTCCTTTGTACAGAATATTCAATTAAAGGGTAATGTTTCGTCAACTCCTTAAAAGTGAGCCACCTGCGGGTCTTATTAAAGGACTTAAGGAAAAAGGTTAAATATGCAATTAGTGGAAAAATTAAATATTCTGCTCCTCCAGGTCACACAAATGACTCCTGCAGCTTGATGAAAAGGAATGAAAAACAGAGCACCTTTACAGTACATTACATACTGAATTGCTTTCAACTAATTTTCACACTTCATTATACTTACTGATATGTCAGGATCTTAGTTAAAATGTTTTTCTAGAGTAAAAGAAACACTGTTTTTCGCTTGAGATATTACACATGTAAAATCTATCTACAAAGAACAGATTCATCTAAATAAAGGTATTGTGAATGCTCTTAGTGATCAGTAAATTGTAAACTATTATTCACACTTTCTTAAGCAAATTATAGTAATTAGAATGCTAGGAATTTGTAATAGATTATTTGGTAATATTGATTGAATTGCCCACGGCTTCAATAACACATCTGCAAAGATGTTAAGTGTCTGGAATACATTAAGCTCATGCTGGCAGTCAAAATGCGGAGTAAAGAGTTCATAAATATGTAAGGATTTTACACCACCAGTGTTGGATATCAATAACTCTGAGTAGAATCACCAAAAAATGTAATTTTTCTTACAAATATTAAAATCCAGTAAGCAGTTTACCTCCAGTAACAGTTGATGGCTAACAAACATGAGATTTGCTAAACTTGATGTCCTTTAACAAACAGTAGTATTGTATAGACATATAGTTGTGCTCAAAAGTTTACATACCCCGGCAGAATTTTTGCTTTCTTACCCCTCCTTACCCTTTTTTCAGAGAATATGAATGATAACACCAAATCTTTTTCTCCACTCATGGTTAGTGGTTGGATGAAGCCATTTATTGTGAATACCAAATATTCTCTTTTTAATAATAAATATTAATAATCTTTATTTATATAGTGCCAACATATTCCGCAGCGCTTTACAGTTTAACAGTTTCAAACACAACAGTCATAAGTAACAACGTTAGGAATCCAATAATTAAAGCAAAATAAGACGACCATGCTCGTGAGAGCTTACAATCTACAATGAGGTGGGGGAGTTACAAAGTACAGGTGTGTATTTACAATTATGTATTTACAATGATGGTCCAGCCATCTTCAGGGGGTAGGGGATAGATGGGGATAGTGAATGGGCTACACACACACACACACAAACATAAAATGACTTTGATTAGTGAACGTGATAGGCCGCTCTGAACAAATGTGTTTTGAGGGAGCGCCTAAAACTATGTAAATTGTGGATGGTCCTAATATCTTGGGGTAGAGTATTCCAGAGGATTGGCACAGCATGTGAGAAGTCTTGGAGTCGGGAATGGGAGGTACGGATAAGTGCAGAGGTTAGACGAAAGTCGTTTGCAGAGTGCAGTGGTCGGTTAGGCCAATAGACAGAAATAAGGGAGGAGATGTAAGGGGGTGCCACACTGTGGAGAGCTTTGTGGGTGAGAACAAGTACTTTGAATTGGATTCTATAATCAATGGGCAGCCAGTGTAACAACTGGTGAAGAGCAGACACATCTGAACACCGATTAGCTAATGGCTAATCTGGCTGCTGCATTAAGGATGGACTGGAGAGGGGAAAGTCGAGTGAGGGGGAGGCCAATTAATAGAGCGTTGCTGTAGTCCACGCGGGAGTGGATCAAGGCGACAGTGAGGGTTTTTGTTGTTTCCATGGTGAGAATAGGGCAGATTCTAGAGATGTTCTTTAGGTGTAAGCGGCACGAGCGGGAAAGAGATTATATATGGGATGTGAAGGAGACATCGAAGTCAAACAGAACACCCAGACAGCGCGCCTGCTGCCAGCGTATTATTATGGTGCCACCCACGGAGAGGGAAATGTCAGATTTAGGGAGGTTAGTAGTTGGTGAGAGCAGAAGAAGTTCAGTTTTGAAGAGGGTGAGATTCAGATAGAGAGCGGACATGATGTTGGGGACTGCAAACAGTCAGTCGCATTCTGTAGTACATCAGGGGTAAGGTCAGGGGATGATGTGTATAGTTGTGCGTCATTGGCATAAAGATGGTACTGAAAGCCAAATCTGCTGATGGTCTGTCCAATTGAGGCCGTGTAGAGGGAGAACAGAAGGGGGCCAAGGACTGAGCCCTGAGGTACCTTGACAGTGAGGGGAAGAGGAGATGAAGTGGAGCCAGCGAACAGAACACTGAAGGAGCAGTCAGAAGGATAGGATGAGAACCAGGAGAGAGCAATGTCCCTAATGCCTAGTGACTGAAGCCTGGAGAGTAGGAGAGGGTGGCAACAGTGTCCAAAGCTGCAGAGAGGTCGAGAAGAATGAACAGAGCGTGGTCACCATTACATTTTGCTGTCAGAAGGTCACTGGTCACCTTGATGAGTGCAGTTCCTGTTGAATGTAGGGGGGCGGACACCAGACTGTGAAGGGTCTAGGAGGGAATGAGCGGAGAGGTAACGGGTAAGTCGGGAGTACATCAGGCGTTCCAAGAGTTTAGACATGAGGGTGAGATTGGAAACTGATCTGTAGTTATTTGTGCAGGAGAGGTCGAGGGCAGGTTTCTTTAGTAATGGAGTAATGATAGATTGTTTGAAGGAGGAGGGTAAAATGCCAGAGGAGAGGGAGAGATTAAAGATTGTAGTTAGGTGAGTTGTGATGACTGGAGAGAGAGACTGGAGGAGATGTGAGGGAATGGGGTCGGTAGTGCATGTAGTCAGAAGAGAAGAAGAGAGGAGCTTGGAGACTTCTTCTGTGATGAGATCGAATGTGGAGAGTGAGCAAAGTGAGATGCAGGGAGGGATGGGTGTCAGATTTTTTGGAACTCCTAAAGTGAACCCGCAGAACCACGACAATGAACCTCCCAAAGGTGGGCTGGCCTGGTGGACCACCCCCAATACAGGGAGTGTTAGGGGCTGGCACGAGGGAGACTATTGCCGCAGAAGCTGATACCCATGGATCAGAAGTAGGAGCAGAAAAGACGCAGAACTGGCTATAACGGAGACACAGGACAGACTGGCAATGACTGAGACTAAGAATAGGCAGGATATGGCGGACGCCCAGGACGGACTGGACATGGTGGAAACACAGGACAGGCAGGGCATGGCGGAAACACAGGACAGGCAGGTTATGGCGGAAAAACAGGACAGGCAGGGTATGACAGAAACATAGGACAGGCAGGGAATGGCGGAAACACAGGACAGGCGGGGTATGGTGGAAACACAGGACAGGCAGGGTATGACGGATGCACAGGACAGAGCAAGGTATGGCGGATGCACAGGACAGAGCAAGGTATGGTGGACACACAGGACAGAGCAAGGTATGGCGGATGCACAGGACAGAGCAAGGTATGGTGGACGCACAGGACAGAGCAAGGTATGGAAGGACCTGGGTCAAATGAGGACAAATGAAAATCAGACATGGAGCAGAGGAAGGAGTTACCTTAACCCTTATCCGGCTGAATAGGTACAATTGTAACTATTCCGTTTTAAAATTGCAATAACTTTTTTTTGAAAAGACGTAGAGGGCTGAAATTTCGTGACATCTCTACATTTTTGGTCCAGAATATATTGGCCAAATTTCAATAAAATATCTCCACCCGCTTCCGAGATAAGGGGTCGAGATCTTTTTGCATCCATAACAAGCTGCATAGGTACAAATGTACCTCATATATTTTGAATGAAGATAATGCAAGGGAAAAAGCATAATTTTTTTTTTAATGATAATGCTATTTAACTATTATAAACAAGTAAAAAACTGTTCATTTACATTATAAAAGAAAATGTAAGAAACTTTTTTTTATTGATTTTCTTTGCAAGTAATGCATGTTGGCTTTGCTACAGAGTGTTCATCGCAAATGGGTTTCACACAAACCACACAAGACTTTCTAGTCTTGCGTTGTTTTCGCCTCAGGTCTCTGCAGACATAGCAACTACCAACAACAGGGGAGGGTCCACGACTACCATGAGGTATTTTGGGGCCAGCTGCTGGCTGCGATGCTACCACAATGCATCGTCCAAGCACCATTTCTACTGCACCTCGAAGAAAATGGTTTCTCATTATCATTTTGTTTGTACTACGATCTTCAATTGCAATCATACACAGCTGATTTGCGAGATCTTTCAGGAACTTTCTTCGTTGATCCTTTGCCCTGAAGCTTGGATTGTGTTCTCTGTAGATGATGTAGGATGCTAACCCACTGACATCAATCATATTGTAGAAAAATGCCAAAGTCCAATGTGATGTTCGTCGTTTCACAGTGTACTCTCCCAACATTTTATCCATAACATCAACGCCACCTTTTGTTATGTTGTAGTATTTTATTATCTCTGGCTTGGCTGCTAGTGTCTCTTCAACTTCTCCCGTCATGTGCATAGATGATAGAAGCACGACTGATTTGTTCTTCTTTGGTACATATGAACAGACTGTTGCATCATGATTGTAGGCAAAATTTGTCGAGTATACAGGCCTTTCTTTGGCAGGCTGCATGTTGTTAGGTAGGAACCTTTTGTTTTTTCTCACTGTACCAACTAGTGTCATGTTCCAGGAGTTCAATACCTTAGCTAGTTCCATGGTTGTAAAGAAGTTATCGGTGGTGACATTTCTTCCAGAGCCTTTATACGAGCTCACTAGGTCCAATACTGTTCGTTCTCCAATGTTTACTTGTCGAGGACCATCAGTTGGTTTCCCAGTGTAGAGCTGACCTTGTAAAGGGTAGGCATTTGATGAGTCACAAGCCCAGAAAATCTTTATGCCATATTTAGCTGGTTTTGAAGGTATATACTGGGTAAATTTAGTATGACCTCTAAATGGAAATAATTGCTCGTCGACGGTGATACAATGATATGGCTTGTAGGCTCTCTCCAGATTACTGTTCAGCATTGTCCAGATGTCCCGTATTGGTGCAGCTTTATCTGTTTGCACACGTTCTGCACGTGTATTTTCGTTGTCAAACCTGATAAATCTGAGTATCATCTTGAAGCGGTCACGAGACATGGCTGCACGTATAAGAGGCAGAGCAGCAACATTCCACATTTCCTCCAGATTCTCTTTGTTGGCTCTGTGCACACCAGCAGCAATCAGTATGCCCAAAAATGCATGAAGTTCAGTTTCAGTAAATTGCTTGAATGTTTTTTGTGGTGGCCGTTTGGAAGAATCAGGAAAACGTTGTACCAGTTCGTTGTTGTAAGCATCACAAACTCTCTTGGCCTTTCGATTCGTTTCCCGTAATATGATGTCACACATCTCGGGAGTCATGATGGACTTGAATAGCTCTTTTGCTGTATATAGGTTGCTGATTGCTGCAGGGCCACCTCTTTGTCGTAGGACATTACGAGATTTTGTTTGTGCATTTGGCAGTGGATTACTGCACCATTGAGTTTCATCCTTAGCAGTCCAAATGTCGCCTGCACTTTGAGGCACAGAATCATCCTCAACACTTTCGTCTGATTCGTATTCATTTTCATGCTCTATGACCATTTCTTGTTCAATGTCTGAATCTTCTTCAGTAACATCCACTTGTGGTACATAGTTTTCATCATCAGATGGAACATATGGTTCATCCTCATGCTCAGAATCAGATTCTTCTAGCATTCGCATTATTTCGTCAGACGTAAATCTGTAAATATGAAAAAATGTAAAATAAATAATTTTCCGAAATACTACATTATTGGCTTTTCACAAAATTATACTAACCTGCAAACACGTTTTCTTGGATTATGGCGGAAACTAGATCCAGCATTACTATCACTCATGATGACTTGCTAGATGAATTTTGGCTTCGTATTTTGTGCTGAATATAAATAAAACATCGTAAAACAATATGTAGATACTAATTATTATCCATTTTTCGTATAAAAATTATACCTATAGTGATAAGTTTCATACAAAATATATGTAAGCCAAGTCCAGGCTGAAAGACAATTTGACTGTTCTGTCCCCACATAATGAGAATAAAGGTATAACTGGCTGTTAGATGCTGTGAGACTTTCCTACCTTCGTTTCCAAGAAATTGAAGACTTCACAAGCCTAGAAATGTGTGCTCACAGCAATGAGATGAACAGCAAAATGGCTAATGAGAGGAGGGAGGCAGGAAGACAAGTAGAAGCCACTCCCAGTTTGAATTAACTTAATTGACAGCAACATAAGTGACCAGTAACAACACTGAACAATAGATATCAGCATAACATTTGTAGCTGAATGAACTTTAGTTTCTGAAACCAAGTAAAGTCTTCCCACAGTGGAGGTATATGTGAAGGTACAATTGTACCTATGCAGCCTGTTAAGGTTGTAAAATTATGCAGCCTGACAAGGGTTAAATAGACTGAGTGCTGCAGAACTTCTGGGTCAAGATCCTCCAGAATCATAGAGTGGAGGAACGGAGCATCTGCAGACCAGAGAGAGGAAGTGCTCGTGTGCAGTGAGAGGCGCGCACCCGACGAGAGCCAGAGACCGGCGGCGAGTCAGGAGAAGAGACCAGAAGGTGCGTGCACACTATTGGAGCGAGCCAGGACGGGACGCAGAGAGAGCGGCAGGCGTGGCGGCAGGAGTGGCAGCAGGTTATGCCGTGACAATGGGAGTCACTGCACTTGGTGTCTGGGAGCGGATTTCCTGATGGATATTATCTATTTTCTCTATAAAGTGGGAGGCCAGGTCATCAGCACAAATGTCTGTGATAGGGGCTTGTGCTTTTGGCCTGAGGAGGGAGTGAAAGGTGTCAAAAAGTTTCTTGGGGTTGTTGGATAGTGAGGAGATCAGAGTGGTGAAGTAGGTCCATTTAGCAAGGTGTAGGGCAGAATTATAGGTTTTTAACATAAATTTGAAGTGTATGAAGTATTCTGGTGTGTGGGTTTTCCTCCAGAAGCATTCAGCACACCTAGAGCATCACTGGAGAAATCGGGTTTGCGATGTGAGCCAGGGCTGTTTTACTTTGTGTTTGGAGGTTCTGAGGGTGAGGGGAGCTACTTGGTCAAGGGTGCTTCTAAGAGTGTTATTGAAGCTATGTACAGCCAGAAAAAGAGGAGATTGGGGACAATGATGAGTGTAGGGAGTCTGAAAGTGTGTGAGGGTTATTAGCATGTAGATTAATGAATGTGTGGTAGGCATGAGTGAGCTGGGGTGGGCTAAGAATTGTGAGTGTGAAGGAGAGAATTTTGTGGTCAGAGTGGGGAAGCGGTGAGTTATCTAGGTAGGAGATTGAACAGAGCCGGACAAAGACCAGGTCAAGGGTGTTACCGTCTTTGTGTGTTTCAGAGGTTGAGAGCTGTGAGAGGCCTAGAGTCATGGTTAGTGATAGAAGCTGGGATGCAGATGTGGAAGTGAGTCTGTTAATGGGGATGTTGAAGTCTCCCAGGATAAGGGTTGGTAGTCCTGAGGACATGAAGTGCGGCAACCAGGCAGACAAATGGTCCAGAAAGTGGTTGAATGAGCCTCGAGGCTGGTATATGACCGCTACTCTGAGGGAGAGGGGACTAAAGAGCCTGATAGTGTGGACCTCAAAGGAAGGGAATAAGAGTGATGGAGCTGGGGGATGACCTGGAAAGTGCACTGTGGGGACAGGAGTATGCCGACGCCAACACCATGTCTGTTTGTGGGTCTCGGGGAATGTGAGAATTGTAAGCCCCCATGGGAAATAGCAGCAGGAGAGACAGTGTCAGAATCCTGAATCCAGGTTTCTGTGAGGGTCAACAGATTAACAGAGTTTTTCAGAAAGTAATTCTGTAAGAAAGGAGGCTTGTTACATACAGACCATGGATTCCAAAGGGCACAATTAAAAGAAGGAGATGAAGGAGTTCAAATAATATTAGTAAGATTAGTAAGGTTTCAATGTGAGGTAGGGTAGGGGTTGAGGTTAGGGGATGGTGGACCCGGTTTGGGGGAGATGTCTCCTGAAATCAGTAGGAGTAGGAAGATAAAAGCTGAATGTGTTTCTGAGATCCAGACAGACTGTTGCATCTTTTCATCAAGCCACTGACGTTTCTGGATTGGGAGTCATGGGGAAAGCAAAAGGATTGTCAACAGATTGTCAACGGATCTACGAGAAAAGATAGTTGAACTGTATAAAACAGGAAAGGGATATAAAGAGATATCCAAGGAATTGATAATGCCAATCAGCAGCGTTCAAACTGTGAGTAACAAATGGAAAATCAGGGGCTCTGTAAAAACAAAACCACGGTCAGGTAGACCAACAAAAATGTCATCCACAACTGCCAGTAAAATTATTCGGGATGCAAAGAAAAACCCACACTCCACAGGGTGAAGATCTATGTCCAGGGTAGAAACACAGTGGATCTTCACCCTGGACACTTTAGCCCCAAAAGATTTAAACCAAGAACTAGAACTATTTGCATTCTAGACTGAATATTAATATTTGAACACCCGTCTATGGGGCAAGTAGAAGTTGTAGGGGGCCACAGTATTAGTATTTGTTTTTATGTTCCACAGTCATACATTTTATTCGGAACACCAGCCACATGAGTTAGTCATATGCAAAACTCTTAGGCTTTTATTTATATCTTTGTGTACATTTTTGCACACTTCTAAATATAATTTTAAACATTTTCACTATTAGGGACCATACAACTCCCAGTTGGGGAGAATTTCCTGGAGGGTCTTAATTTTAATTCTAATTTTAATAAATTTAATGAATTTAACAAACCTTACTTTTTGAATAGATATCAAATTTTCACCCAGGCTTTCACTCCTTAGAAATTAACTGTTGCCTTTTGGTTTACTACTATAGGGTTAATCAGCTCCTAGTATGGGTAACTGAGGGCTTATATCCTTGCTTGGTATATGGGGTGGGTGAGATTGGGGGTGTGGCTTCGCCTGCACAGAACATATATGAAGGACGGGGAGTTTGAGGGACCGTAACCCGGATGAAGAAGAGCGCAGCTCTTTGAAATGCGTCGGTTGGTCTATTCACATTCCTTTGAGAACTACAGGGCTCCTTCCTTAGTGTGATGTCACAGGTAGGCGGAGCCTAGCGACCATTTTCATTCCTATCCCGCGCTGTATCCAGGGACGCCTTTGGTCAGGGAGTCCCTGACTCTACACAAGCGCCTCAACATCAGACACACGTGGCACCGGAGTCCCCTGGTGTCCGCTCCAAGCAAGAGGCTCCACACCCAGTCATTACAGCACATTCTTAGGAATATCGCATGCTGGGCTTACAGGTAAGCTTTCAGCTGCATCTGTTACTCCCATACCCCCTCCCTCTCCCCCTTTCCCCTGCTGTTACAAATTAACCCATGGGAATCCTTGTGTAGATTAACTCTAACAACTCCAGAAGCGTGGAATCTGTGCCAACTAGGTAATATACTATATTCCCATTGTGGCTTTGTTTTACACTATCCGCATGTAACAATCCTATAGCGCGGCATCTTTTTAGTATTATGTGTATTCTAGTATTGAACCCAGGTGCAATAATCTAATTACTGAGCACATTGAAGAGGACCAGGTATGAATATTGATTTTCAAATATACTATTAAAAAATTAAAAGTAAAGGATGAGGGTCCACCTTTCAGGAAGCTCATCTATTTCTTAAAGTAGAGAGCTTTGCAATGATGAAACCAGCTTATCTTTTTATATAATACTAGATGGCAGCCCGATTCTAAAGAATCGGGAGTCTAGAATCCATATATACTTTATTTATTCAAATGTAAGAATAATACAATTAATAAATAATAGTAAGAAAGAACAAAAATAATAGGCAGTATATGGAGAAAACACCAAACAAAAGTTCAAAATTGGTGTGAAAATGTCACTGAACCACTTCACAACTAAATATATATAGTTTTGGTAAATGGTATTATCATTTTTTTGACGAAATTCGGCAGGAGCTTGAAGAGCAACGTCACTGGGCCCGCCTCCACGCAGTAGAAACTTGCTGTGAGGTAAAAATTCAAAAATCACACCAAAATGGCGGGCGGAGTGTGTCACAGTACGGCACGTTTCTGATTGGTCGCTCGCAGCAGGCGGCAACCAATCAGACACTGGACACTGTTGACGTCACTTATCTCCGGACATTAGCTCCGGACATTAGCTCCGGACATTAGCTCCGGACAGGAAGTTGGCACAAATTGCAGGAAGTAGTATTCTAGGCAATTATATATTAGAAAAACCTTACTGGTTTCAGTAGCCATTGTGTGATACTTAACTTTCCCTATCTCTGACTTTTTCTTTTCAGATTTCGACTAAATTGTAGGGTTTCAAGCAGAATGGCATCATGTAATCAGTAACTGTATTTCAATGTCAAAATTTCTATATGCACAACACCAATGGTATAATTAAAGCTACAGAATAACATTTCAACCTCTGTGATAACTTACATATTTTTCTTATATATATATATAGAGAGAGAGAGAGAGAGAGCTTGTGACAAGAGTGTATTGTTCAAAACCAAGACAGAAAACATATAGAAAAAATAAGAACTTGTCATAAAAAAGTATTTCACATTTTTCCAGATATTTAATTTTATTTTTTAGAACACATTACAACTGCTGTGTTATTCTTTTTTTTTTATAAAGGCTTTAAGGTTATTTTCACTTTTCTCAATATACGTAAAAATCAGAGCAGTTTTGGATATCATTGGGCAATTCCCTAGAATCATACATGTAAAAATATTGGTGACTTACAGCCATGATTGAATTTTATATTGTCTCTTTATGAACTTGATTTCAGTGATTAATTTCAGTATTGCATTCTACAAATGGAAATGGTTTCAGTGTAAAGTACATTTAAGCTTATTGCAACTTTTCAAAATTGACTAATAAGTGCTCACAACAACTAAAGCTGGTCGAGTTGAAAACAAGTCAAAAATAGATGTGAGCCCTTGCTGAACTTATCGCTTCATCTCAATGATGACAACAAATGTTCACACTTCACATTCTACATAAAGTCCAACAATCAGGCACAGTAGATTTCACACATATCCTACTTACAGTTTCTAAAATAGAAACAGTGAAGATGCATCCTTTCATAGTTACGACCTGCTAACAGCTTCTCTAAGCAAAAAAGCAAAAACATTTATTACATTTACAGAAGTTCAACTTCTAGAAAGTCAACTGTCCAACTTGTCATTTCATATTTTGGCTTCTTCAAGGGCATGCCATGAGAAGAAGCCAAAAAGTAAAACTCCAAGCTGGACAGATAACCCTTTCTATCTTTTTAAATGCATTTATAAAAACTAATTTTTTCTACATGAATTAAACAGAACAAAACCATAAGCAACAAGGATGTATCCTCCAATAGTGATGATATGCAACCACCATCTATCTACAGGGTGGGCCATTTAAATGGATACACCTAAATAAAATGGGAATGGTTGTTGATATCAACTTCCTGTTTGAGTCACATTAGTATATGGGAGGGGGAAAACTTTTCAGGATTGGTGGTGACCATGGCGGCGATTTTGAAGTTGGCCATTTTGGATCCAACTTTATTTTTTCGAATGGGAAGAGGGTCATGTGACACATCAAACTTATTGAGAATTTCACAAGAAAAACAATGGTGTGCTTGGTTTTACTTTATTCTTTCATGAGCTATTTACAAGTTTATGACCACTTATAAAATGTGTTCAAAGTGCTGCCCATTGTGTTGGATTGTGAATGCAACCCTCTTCTTCCACTTTTGACACACTGACAGCAACACCACAGAAGAAATGTTAGCACAGGCTTCCAGCATCCGTTGTTTCAGATGCTGCACATCTCGTATCTTCACAGCATAGACAATTGCCTTCAGATGACCCCAAAGATAAAAGTCTAAGGGGGTCAGATTGGTAGACCTCGGTGGCCATTCAACTGGCCTATGACGACCATCATGATGACGTGGTGCCCTCTTTATGCACTCAAGATTGCAAGTTCCCTGAGTTTTTTCCAGCAAGATGGTGCAATAGCACATTATGGGTGTCAGGTCTGAGCATTCCTACATAAACAGTTTCCTGGAAAGTGGATTGGTAGTTGTGGGCCAGTTGAATGGCCACCAAGGTCTAAGGCCCCTTAGACTTTTACCTTTGGGGTCATCTGAAGGCAAATGTCTATGTTGTGAAGATATGAGATGTGCAGCATCTGAAACAACAGATACTGGAAGTCTGTGCTAGCATTTATTCTGCGGTGTTGCTATCAGTGTGTCAAGAGTAGGAGATGAAGGTTGCATTGACAATCCAACAAAATGAGCAGCACCTTGAACACATTTTATAAGTTGTCATAAACTTGTAAATAACTCACAAAAGAATAAAGTTGTTAAAACCAAGCACACCATTGTTTTTCTTGTGAAATTCTCAATAAGTTTGATGCGTCACATGACCCTCTTCCCATTGGAAAAAATGGTTCATCTCCCATCTTAAAAAGTTTTCCCCCTCCCATATACTAATGTGCCACAAACAGGAAGTTGATATCACCAACCATTCCCATTTTATTTAGATGTATCCATATAAATGGCCTACCCTGTACAATAAAATGTATTATATTTACAAAAGTTCCACTTTTAAAACTGCATGTCCCGAGAAGAAGCTCAATGCTTGAAGTCAGAACTTTGTGGATGAACTTCTACTTTATTTATAAATTTAGTTCTAACTCATTTCTAAAAGTGGAGCTTTTGTAAGTATAATAAACTTTATTATGTCTTTACTGTTGTCACCATTGGAGGAGCCATTTGTGTTGTTTCTGTGTTTTGGTTTTAGGATTGAAAAGGGTGATGTATGAAACCTACTATTGGACATATAGTAAAGGATCACATATGACTGTGCCTACAAGATCTAGTGTGCAAAGGGTCAACACCTATTGGTCTCCATCCAGATGTTGTGGAAGACCAGATCAATTCAGCATGTGCTCACATCTATTTTTGTATGATAAAGTATAAAATCTTCTTCAGACCTTCTGTAAATATAAACCTTGAATAATCAGATACAAAAAAGTTCATCAAAGTGACAAAATTGGTTTAATATAATCTATGATAAGCTATAGAGATTCCTGTTGGCATAAACTATAGACCTTTTCTAGAAAAAAAATTCCAGCAGTCATCTCACATTTCTTATGAGTAGGGCTCCAAAGAAAATGATGCCCCTTCATCAGACTAAAAATAAGCACATATAAACTAACAGGCTAAGCAGAAAGAATATGATTTAGAATATAATTTTCATTAGTTGCTGATAGATTCACTTTGAAGAATACAAGCTCAAGAATACAAGCTCATATTTACAAAATGCGTGAGTGGCAGATATATTCCAAAGAAATCATTTGTGCGTGATATATGAATAAAATCCTACTTACTTAGCGAATAACCTGGCATATGCACATGACTGCGAAGTGAAATGAAATGTGTGTAATTTTATAGTAAGAAGTCACTTATCAAAAGACTTCGGAATATCTAATAACTTTGCTTGTTAAAAGAACATTTTGAGAAATATGTCACTGTCAAACTAAATAGTTCAAACTAAGAAATTTCTGCAGGTCAAAATCATATTACTCACA
Source organism: Ranitomeya imitator (assembly GCF_032444005.1). Classification (NCBI taxonomy): domain Eukaryota; kingdom Metazoa; phylum Chordata; class Amphibia; order Anura; family Dendrobatidae; genus Ranitomeya; species Ranitomeya imitator. The sequence goes on along the minus strand of NC_091288.1, from coordinate 147,432,010 downwards.
ATTTTTACTTTCACACTTGATTTGCACTATAAGATTTGAAAAAGATTTGATTCTTATGGTAAATGTTATATATTATGAGATGAGTAAAATGAGCTAAAATATTCATGCTAGTTTTATAATGAATTGGCAAAAAAATAATATTTTCTCATGCATCCTAGTTGGTGAGACTGGTAGTTCTTTTGTAAAATTTGAATTGGTGTTTTAGAGGTAACGAATAATAATAATAATAATAATAATAATAATATAATACCACAATACTATATTGCTAATAAACTATAGAAAACAGTATAGATCCTTTTGCTCTTGGTAAAATAAAGACCCCACACCACCACCCACCCCCTGCCAGAGAGCTATGGCAGTGGCTCTCTCAGAGAACTCAGTAGTGGTCAGCAAAGTCAAGAGCTCCTTTGTATCAAGGAGCCAGAAGAGATTGCTACCATTGGCCACACAATGCCAAACGACAGCTATCTATTGTGTATGGAGCGCTTATATATACAGAAAGCAGTCAATAAATTGTAGAAAAGTCTAAAATCAAGATATACCCCTTGTTAGGGCTGGCGGAATGCACCAAGTAATAGGGTGATAGATACGAGGTGCGTTCACAGCCCTGGGTCCACCGTGCAGAGATACCTGCTGCAAGTAATGGCGGATGGACACTGAGCTCACACATGGGTTACCCCCCCGCAGGAGGTAAAGTAGCCCAGCAGGCCATTGCCGAGGAGACCGATTCTTGGCGCAGGAGACACACGCATGAATATAGTCCCCGACGTCATGGGCCATATGCGGCCACCAGAACGTCCTAGCCACAAGCTCAGATGTCCTCTTGGTCCCAAAATGTCCACCTACCATGGATGAGTGAGCCCAAGAGAGAACTTCCGGTCACAAATTTGATGGAACGAAAGTCCTGCCTGGGGGCACAGACTCTAGCGAAACCGGAGCCACAGTTCTCAGGCTCTCTGAAGGGACAATAAGCCGAAGCTCCTCCTCCTCCTCTGATGACACTAAAGAGTGCGAGAGTTGGCACTAGTGTTCTTCTCCCCGGAGAGAAAATGGAGGGTAAAGTAGAGCAGGGAGAAGAATAGGGACCATCTGGCTAGGCGAGAGTTTAACCATTGGGTGGCTTGCAAATACACCAAATATTTGTGGTCGGTGAAAACTTGGAAGGAAAAATGAGCCCCCTTTAGGAGGTGTCTCCACTCATAAAAGGCCAACTTCATGGCTAGCAACTCCCTATCCCCAATGGGATAATTCCTCTCCACCAGTGTGAAGGACTTGAAGAAGAAGGATGGTTGAGCATCCTTCTGGAAGAGGACTGCTTCAGCACCAACTGAAGAGGCATCCACCTCCATGATAAATGGTTTATCAACATCGGGGTGATGTAAAATGGGAGCGCCAGAGAAGTGTGACTTGATAGAGAGGAAGGCCTTGGAGACCTCCTCCGACCACAATATGGGATTAGCTCCCTTTTTGGTAAGGGCAATCAGAGGAGCTACCAAAGTTGAGAAGTGGGGAATGAACTGGCAATAATAGTTGATGAACCCCATAAATCGCTGCACCGCTTTGATCAGAATGGGGTTCCTGCCAGTCCATCACAACCTGTAGCTTGGTGCGATCCATAGCCAATCCTTGGGCCGAGATCATATAGCCCAGGAAAGGCAAAGACTCAAGCTCAAACACACACTTCTCCAACTTGGCATAAAGGGAATTTGCCCGTAGGAGGTCGAAGACTTTGCAAACATCTCTCTGGTGGGAGTCTATATCTGGAGAGTAGATGAGAATATCATCCATGTAGACTACAACCGAGGTGGAGAGCATATCCGGGAAGATATCGTTCACAAAGTCTTGGAAAACGGCTGGGGCATTACAAAGCTCGAAGGGCATCACCAGGTATTTATAGCGCTCATCCCTGGTGTTAAAAGCTGTCTTCCATTCATCCCCCTAACAGATGCGAATCAGGTTGTAAGCACCCACGCAGATCTAGTTTAGTAAACACCCTTTCTCCCCGAAGCCTATCAGAAAGCTCAGATATCAGGGGCAATGGGTACCTGTTGTTATCGGTGATGGCGTTAAGACCCCTGTAATCTATGCATGGACGTAATTCTCCGTTCTTCTTCTGCACGAAGAAGAACCCAGCCCCTGCAGGTGACACTGACTTCCTAATGAATCCTCTTGCCAGATTCTCCTGGATGTACTGAGACATTGCCTTCGTCTCCGGGAGAAACAACGGGTAGACTCGTCCCCGGTGAGAATCAGCACCAGGTAAGAGATCAATAGGACAGTCATAGGTGAGGCGGAAGGGTCTCCACAGCCCTTTTGGAGAACACGTCCGCACAGGGTCAATATTGCTTGGGGAGAGGAAAGATTTGCGGGTACCTCAGTAGTAGCAACCTGAATGCATTCCCTCTGACATCTACCCCCACAAGATTCACTCCATCCCAAAATTCTGCCTGTGGACCACTCAATATGATGGGAGCGATACCGTAGCCAAAGTATCCCTAACAGGACCTCATCAATTCCCTCAGGAATGACGAGCATAGATATAATCTCATGATGAGATGGTGACAGATAGAGTAAATGGGATGGTCTGGTGTGTTATCTGTGAGGGCAGTGTCGACCCATTCACCACTCGTACGATCACTGATTTGGCAAGCATCACCAGGGGTATTGCGTGCCATTGGGTGAAGGCAGATGACTAGTGTTGAGCATTCCGATACTGCAAATATCGGGTAGCGGGCGATATTTGCGGTATCGGAATTCTGATACTGAGTTCCGATACTTTTGCAATATCGGATACCGGAATTGGAAGTTCCCATAAAGCAATGAGCCAGTTTGATTTAATTCAGCCAATGAGGAATCATTAGAAGTGTGGACACATCCTGTTCTGCATGTTAGGCATGTAACTACTGGCATGGCTGTGATTGGCTGCTGAAATGATGTCATGATGCACTACTGTATAAAAGCCGCCGCGATTTTGGGTTCACTCTGCTGTGAATTCAGTTAGGGACAGGACGCTGTTGTTCTGACTGAGGGTAAGTTTGAGATAGCGATTTGCTTCATTGTGCTTTACCCAGGCTAATTTAACAACCTCTGTATGATAACCTTGTTTTTGCTTTGCAGCGCTGTTCACGGTTGTCTGCAAGGTCTCTGTGTGAGTGCAGCTCACTCTGTAGTCTGTTCTGCAGCCACAGCTGGTTGTAGTCAGCTCAGTGTGCGTCACTGCCTCATACTGTTCCATGGTCCTTTTTTCAATTAGTGCTGCCTGCTGCACATTTTTCCAGACTTATCCTATTAGTGGGTTTCCATCCATATCCTGCTAGATTGCAGAAAAACACTATATAGGAGTACATAAAGGAGCTTTTTTTGGCCTTGCAGCGCTGTTCACAGGTGTCTGCAAGGTCTGTGTGTGAGTTCAGCACACGCTGTAGTCTATTCTGCAGCCACAGGTGGTTGTAGTCAGCTCAGCATGTGTCACTGCCTCATACTGTTCCATTGTCCTTTTTTCAATTAGTGCTGCCTGCTGCACATTTTTCCAGATTTATCCTATAGTGGGTTTCCATCCGTATCCTGCTAAATTGCGGAAAAACACTATATAGGAGTACATAGAAGAGCCATTCTGCAGCCTTGTGCCCTGCAGTCCCAGCCAGATTTATATTAGCCAATTTTTTGGAGCCTCATCTATTGCATTGTAGGTTACTGTCCTGCATTGTAATCGCTACAAAAAGTTTGTGATACTATCGGTTTTACATCTTTGGGCACATCCAGTGTTTTTTTGTGAAAAAAACAAAAAGTTAATAAAGTTCACCAAACACTCCACTTAACAGTTGTGTAGGCCACATTAGCTCATATTAAAGTCTAGCCCACACTTTATAAAATTAGTGTTTATTATACCTGTTAGCAGGTATAATAGTTTAGCAGTTAGTTTACAGGGCTATAAAGGGGCGTTCCCGCCGACCGCCATCTTACTGCTGCTGATCTGAGCATAGGGAGAGGTTGCTGCCACTTCGTCAGAAGCAGGGATAGCGTTAAGCAGGGTACATTAACCCCCACACCGCTTGTGCTGTAGCGATTTCCTCTGTCCAACACCAACTTTTGTTTGCAGGGACAGTGGAGGCTACATTTTTTTCCCTCAGCGCTGTAGCTCAATGGGCTGCCCTAGAAGGCTCCCTGATAGCTGCATTGCTGTTTGTATGCCGCTGTGCAAACCAACTGCTTTTTTCAAAGCACAAATCCTGTTGCTCCTTCCTTTCTGCACAGCTATCTTGTTTGTTTGTCTACACTTTTGACTTTTTTGTGCAGCAGTCCACTCCTTGTTATTGCTGCCTGCCATACTTTGCTGAGAATACTGCAGGGAGATAGTAATTGTAGGACAGTCCTTTTTTTTTTTCATTATATTTCTTCAAGCCACTTTCTGCCACAGAAAATATACTCTAATACAGTGGCCCAGATTTATTCACTAGTCTCCCTGAAGAAAAAAAAAAGGTGCAGATTAAAATTGGCAAATCTGCATCAGTGGCAGTCCTGTGTGTGGTATCTGTGTCTCATTTTCTGGCACAGAAAACATACAGTCTAACAGTGGGCCTGATTTCTTGCCAATTCTCCCATAAATAAAAAAAAAATAGTGGGAGATTAAGATTGGCAATTCTGCCTCAGTGCCAGTCGTGTGTGTGGCATCTGTCTTTCATTTTGTGCCACAGAAAACCTAGTGTGTAATACTGGGCCAGACTTTGTTAAAATTCTCCCAGAAAAAAAAATAGTGGGAGATTAAGATTGGCAATTCTGCCTCAGTGCCAGTCGTGTGTGTGGCATCTGTCTTTCATTTTGTGCCACAGAAAACCTAGTGTGTAATACTGGGCCAGATTTTTTTAAAATTCTCCCAGAAAAAAAAAATAGTGGGAGATTAAGATTGGCAATTCTGCCTCAGTGCCAGTCGTGTGTGTGGCATCTGTCTTTAATTTTGCGCCACAGAAAACCTAGTGTGTAATACTGGGCCAGATATTTTTAAAATTCTCCCAGAAAAAAATAGTGGGAGATTGGCAATTCTGCCTCAGTGCCAGTCGTGTGTGTGGCATCTGTCTTTAATTTTGTGCCACAGAAAACCTAGTGTGTAACACTGGGCCTGATTTCTTGACAATTCTCCTTCAATAAAGTTCCAAAAAAAGTGGGAAATTAAGATTGGCATTTCTGCCTCAGTGCCAGTCGTGTGTGTGGCATCTGTCTTTAATTTTGTGCCACAGAAAACCTAGTGTGTAATACTTGGCCAGATTTTTTTTTTAATTCTCCCAGAAAAAAAAAATGGTAGGAGATTAAGATTGGCATTTCTGCCTCAGTGCCAGTCGTGTGTGTGGCATCTGTCTTTAATTTTGTGCCACAGAAAAAATAGTGTGTGATTCTGGGCCAGATTTCTTTAAAATTCTCCCAGAAAAAAAAAATAGTGGGAGATTAAGATTGGCCATTCTGTCTCTGTGCCAGTCCTGTGTGTGGCATCTGTCTCTCATTTTGTGCCACAGAAAACCTAGTGTGTAATACTGGGCCAGATTTTTTTAAAATTCTCCCAGAAAAAAAAAATAGTGGGAGATTAAGATTGGCAATTCTGCCTCAGTGCCAGTCGTGTGTGTGGCATCTGTCTTTAATTTTGTGCCACAGAAAACCTAGTGTGTAATACTGGGCCAGATTTTTTTAAAATTCTCCCAGGAAAAAAAAAACGTGGGAGATTAAGATTGGCATTTCTGCCTCAGTGCCAGTCCTGTGTGTGCCAACAGTCTCTCATTTTGTGCCACATTAAACCTAGTGTGTAAAGGTACCTTCACACATAACGATATTGTTAACGATATCGTTGCTTTTTGTGACGTAGCAACGATATCGTTCAGGAAATCGTTCTGTGTGACAGCGACCAACGATCAGGCCCCTGCTGGGAGATCGTTGGTCGCTGAGGAAAGTCCAGAACTTTATTTCGTCGCTGGACTCCCTGCAGACATCGCTGGATCGGCGTGTGTGACACCGATCCAGCGATGTCTTCACTGGTAACCAGGGTAAACATCGGGTTACTAAGCACAGGGCCGCGCTTAGTAACCCGATGTTTACCCTGGTTACCAGCGTAAAAGTAAAAAAACAAACACTACATACTTACCTACCGCTGTCTGTCCCCGGCGCTCAGCTTCTCTGCACTCCTCTTGCACTGGCTGTGAGCGTCGGTCAGTCAGAAAGCAGAGCGGTGATGTCACCGCTGTGCTTTCCGGCCGCTGTGCTCACAGTCAGTGCAGGAGGAGTGCAGAGAAGCAGAGCGCCGGGGACAGACAGCGGTAGGTAAGTATGTAGTGTTTGTTTTTTTTACTTTTACGCTGGTAACCAGGGTAAACATCGGGTTACTAAGCGCGGCCCTGCACTTAGTAACCCGATGTTTACCCTGGTTACCCGGGGACTTCGGGATCGTTGGTCGCTGGAGAGCTGTCTGTGTGACAGCTCTCCAGCGACCAAACAGCGACGCTGCAGCGATCGACATCGTTGTCGGTATCGCTGCAGCGTCGCTGAGTGTGAAGGTACCTTAACACTGGGCCAGATTTTTTGACAATTGTCCCAGAAAAAAAAAATTGTGGGAGATTAGGATTGGCAATTCTGCCTCAGTGGCAGTGCTGTGTGTGACATCTGTCTCTAATTTTGTGACACAGAAAACCTAGTGTGTAATACTGGGCCAGTTTTTTTTTAAATTCTCCCAGAAAAAAAAATAGTGGGAGATTAAGATTGGCATTTCTGCCTCAGTGCCAGTCCTGTGTGTGGCATCTGTCTCTCATTTTGTGCCACAGAAAACATAGAGTCTAACAGTGGGCCTGATTTCTTGCCAATTCTCCAATAAATAAAAAAAAAAAATGGGAGATTAAGATTGGCAATTCTGCCTCAGTGCCAGTCGTGTGTGTGGCATCTGTCTTTCATTTTATGCCACAGAACATATACTGTATGAGAGTGGGCCACATTTCTTCAATATTCTCCCAGAAAAAAAAAAAGGGGGGAGATTTTTATTGGTAGTGTCTGCATCTGCGTCAGTCCTGTTAGTGGCATATCTGTCTGCCACTGAAGCTGTGTACTGTTATACATTGGGCCTGATTTTCCCTGCAGTCTCACCCACCTATAAAGGGATATATAAATCCAACAGAAGTTTGAGTTCACCTTGTAACTGGTTTTACAGTAACAAATACCGTTAGTTTGGTTACATTTTTCAAACAATGAGGAAGTCTGGTGGAAGAGGTCGTGGCCGTGGGCGGTCATTGCCAGCTGGTAATGATGGTAGTGGTGGTGGAGCATCAGGTGGTCGTGGGAAAAGCAATATAGCACCTGTCTCGAGTTGTTGAGCCAGGTTTGTCGTCTGGCTACACAAGGCCTCGAACGCTCCCTTTTCTGGGAGTAGGAAAACCGCTTTTAAAGTCGGAGCAGCAAGAACAAGTTTTGGCTTTCCGTGCTGACTCAGCCTCTAGCTCTTTCGCCTCCTCTTCTGAAACTGCTAAATGGAAAAGCAGCGCATCGTTAGTGGATGCTCACGGTCAGGGACAAGTCGCTTACTTGTCTTCTTCACAAAGAACAACAGAGAAGGATGCGTCAGGCGACACAATGGGTTACTCCATGGAGCTCTTTACACATACCGTTCCTGGGTTAGAAAGTGAAATAGTTAACAGGCCATGCCTATTACAAGTTGAATCGGACATGGAGTGCACAGATGCACAGCCACAGCCAGATTACTATGCTGTTCCTTTGACTCAGACCAGAACATTGCCCTCGCAGTGTACTGATCCAGAATCAGACACTGATGAGACTATGGTGCTCCGTCACGAACGCTATACCACCGGCTTACACGGTGATACAGATGAAGTTGCACACAAGATAGAAGAGGAGGTCATAGATGACCCAGTTGTTGACCCCGATTGGCAGCTATTGGGGGAACAGGGTGCAGGCGGCAGTAGCTCTGAAGCGGAGGAGGAGGAGCCGCAGCAGGTATCAACATCGCAACAGGTTCCATCTGCCAGGCCCGTATCTGGCCAAAAACGCATGGCAAAACCAGTTGTAGGACAGCGTGGCCATCCGGTTAAAGAAGCTCAGTCTGCAATGCCTGAAAAGGTATCCGATAGTAGAAAGAGTGCAGTCTGACATTTTTTAAAACAACATCCAAATGATCAGCGCAAAGTCATCTGTCAAAATGTTCAACTACCTTAAGCAGAGGTCAGAATCTTAAAAGTCTAAATACAAGTTGCATGCGTAGACATTTAACCACCATGCATTTGCAAGCCTGGACTAACTACATAACATCCCTTAAGGTTGTAGCACCCTCGGCCAATGAAGCTAGTCAGCAACGCTACATCCCTTCCCTCACTGTAAGCCCACCATTTCCCGCACCACCTGCAGTAAATGTGCAGGTTTCGTCGCCAGGCCAAAGCAGTCAGGGAATCACCAGGTTCGTGGTAGGAAACACTGCATGTAGGGCACCAGCAAGAATACCATCCCCAACCCTCCCTCAGTCTGCCATGTCCACCGGCACCCCCGCTAGTTCCACGATCTGCAGCTCTCCAGTCCAGCTCACTCTACATGAGACTCTCGTTAGGAAAAGGAAGTACTCATCCTCGCCTCCGTGTACACAGGGTTTGAACGCCCACATTGCTAGACTAATCTCGTTAGAGATGATGCCCTACCGGTTAGTTGAAAGCGAAGCTTTCAAAGCCCTGATGGACTATGCTGTACCACACTACGAGCTACCTAGTCGACACTTCTTTTCGAGAAAAGCCATCCCAGCCCTCCACCAGCATGTAAAAGACTGCATCATCCATGCACTCAGGCAATCTGTGAGTACAAAGGTGCACCTGACAACAGATGCATGGACCAGTAGGCATGGCCAGGGACGTTACGTGTCCATCACGGCACACTGGGTTAATGTGGTGGATGCATGGTCCACAGGGGACAGCAATATTGGGACAGTTCTGCCTAGCCCACGGTCTAGGAAACAGTTGGTTGTAGGAGTTCGCCCCCCTCCTCCTCCTCCTCCTGCAGAAGCGAGAGCTCGTCCACAGACCGCAGTCACACGACCACTCCATCCGCAGCTGCCACTGTTGCACACGAGGTGTCCCATTATGGGACAGCTAGTGGCAAGCGTCAGAAGGCTGTATTGGGAATGAAGTGACACAACAGATACACCACGGAAGTTCTGTCCGAGTTCTTGCAGCAAGAAACTCAGTCATGGCTGGTCAGTGTACATCTTGAGGCAGGCAAGGTAGTGAGTGATAACGGAAGGAATTTTATGGCTGCCATAGCCCTTTCACAACTGAAACACATCCCTTGCCTGGCTCACACCTTAAACCTGGTGGTGCAGTGCTTCCTGAAAAGTTATCCGGGGTTACCCGACCTGCTCCTCAAAGTGCGCAGACTTTGCTCGTATATCCGCCGTTCGCCCGTACACTCCAGCCGTATGCAGAACCATCAGCGGTCTTTGAACCTTCCCCAGCATCGCCTAATCATCGACGTTGCAACAAGGTGGAACTCCACACTGCACATGCTTCAGAGACTGTGCGAACAGAGGCGTGCTGTTATGTATTTGTGGGAGGATACACATACACGGGCAGGAAGTTGGATGGCAGACATGGAGTTGTCAGGTGTGCAGTGGTCGAAGGTACAAGACCTGTGTCAAGTCCTTCAGTGTTTTGAGGAATGCACATGGCTGGTTAGTGCAGACAACGCCATAATAAGCATGAGCATCCCCCTAATGCGTCTGCTGATGCAAAGTTTGACGCACATAATGGAGCAGGCGTCTGCAGCCGAGGAAGAGGGAAGCCTTGAAGACAGTCAGCCATTGTCTGGTCATGGCAGTCTACAGGATGAGGTAGCGGGCGAAGTGGAGGAGGACGAGGAGGATGATGGGGATGAGTATTTTTTGAATGAGGAAGCTTCTCCGGGGTCAATAGAAACTGGTGGCGTTGCATGGCCGGGTTCAGGTTTTTGAGGGAGACAAGTGACGTAGATTTGCTTGAAACTGCCCCTCAACCCAGCACAACCGCAGATTTGACAACTGGAACTTTGGCCCACATGGCAGATTATGCCTTACGTATCCTCAAAAGGGACCCACGCATTATTAAAATGATGACCGATGACGATTACTGGTTGGCCTGCCTCCTTGATCCTCGCTATAAAGGCAAATTGCAAAATATCATGCCACATGAGAACCTCGAACAAATATTAGCAACCAAACAAGCAAGTCTTGTAGACCGTTCGATTCAGGCATTCCCAGCACACAGCGCCGGTGAAGGTTCTCACACGAGCTGCAGGGGGCAACAGGGCAGAGGTGTTAGAGGTGCACAAATCCGAAGTGGCGTTGGACGGAGGGGTTTTCTGACCAGGTTGTGGAGTGATTTCGCAATGACCACAGACAGGACAGGTACTGCAGCATCAATTCCAAGTGACAGGAGACAACATTTGTCCAGTATGGTTACTAACTATTTTTCATCCCTTATCGATGTTCTACCTCAACCGTCATTCCCATTTGATTACTGGGCATCCAAAATAGACACCTGGCCTGAATTGGCAGAATATGCATTGCAGGAGCTTGCTTGCCCAGCAGCTAGTGTGCTATCAGAAAGAGTATTCAGTGCTGCTGGTTCAATATTGACCGAAAAAAGGACTCATCTGGCTACCCAAAATGTTGATGATCTAACCTTCATTAAAATGAACCACTCATGGATTTCAAATTATTTTGCCCCACCTTTCCCGGCTGACACCTAGCTTACCTATAAAAAGATCTTGCTTGTGGACTCGTCTTACTGACTGTTCCAATCTCTTAATTTGCAGCAGCTGTTTGTCCAGCATACGACATGTTTACACCTCCCTAAATGGGCTAACTCCCCCCACGGGGCCGTGGTCTCGCCACTTGGCGCAAGCACCCGTGAGAGTGCCATTTGTCTGAAGAGGTGGGTGTGCCTGCTTTTGGTTGATGGCACTGCCACTGGGTCCCTCATAGTACAATTAAGTGTCTCTGGCGGTGGTGGCACGCACCCAACGTCAGACACACCATTGTAACATGAGGGGCCCTGGGCCTGTACTGCCGGCCACAAGAGAGTTTCCCCCCCAGCTCAAACAGTGCTCTACCACTTGCAAAATTCTCTCACAGCTCCACCAATGTTTAGTCTATGCGCTGACATCCTTCAATGCCTGGCACTGACAATACCAATTTGTTGACATGTATGATGCTAGTTAAAATAGTCAGGGTCAGTGTCCTATATTGACACCAGTAAATACTTAGCGCCAAATTACTATGTCTGAAACTCAGCAGAGGAGCCCACCCCTGTACATAAGTATGCCACCCTTTTTTGGAGGGGTTGTTGTTTTGCGAGACATTAACATCTATTTATTTTTTGGGAGTACTAACTGTGTCAGAAACTCCTTCCAATCGTCCTCCGCTGAACACACCAATGCTGCCTGTGTACCCCTGCAAGATAATTCAAACAGCTTTTAGCCTATTTTTTAAAAATTTTAGGCCTACTAAGTCTGTCTGTGGTCCCTCCTTCCATTTGTCCTCCGCTAAGCACACCAATGCCAACCGTGTACCCATGTAACTTTTTTTCAACCTGCAGTGAGCCTACTTTGTGGTGTAAGGCCTACTAGCACTGTCTGTCTGCGCCACTTAATACAGCTGTCCTCCTCTTAAAAAGAAAAAAAGGCTGGTTTTCAGCCTGTCAGAATTATAAAACTGCATTGGGGCCAAAAGTTTTGTTGTGGTCTACAAACTGAGTCTTCCGCTCCAAGGTGTTCTCTCTGTTGCCTCTCCTTCGCTTCTATCTTGAAGCACTTGTTAAGTAGTTGTTGAAACAACACTGAATTAGGCCTACAAGTTGGGTCTGGGTTCTACAAACGGTGTCTTCCGCTCCAAGGTGTTCTCCAGGTTGCCACATAATCGAAGCTGCATAAAGCCTATTTTGTTATTTTAGGCCTACTATGTCTGTCTGTGGTCCCTCCTTCCAATAGTCCTCCACTGACCACACCAATGCTGCCTGTGTACCCCTGGAACCTATTTAAAAATGCATAGAGCCTACTTTTTTATTTTAGGCCTACTAAGTGTTTCTGCGGTCCCTCCTTCCAATTGTCCTCCACTGAGCACACCAATGCAGACCGTGTACCCATGTAACCTTTTTTAAACCTGCGTCAAGCCAACTTTGTGGTGTAAGGTATACTAACAGTGTCTGGCAGCGCCACTCAATACAGCTGTCCTCTTTAAAAAAAATTACCTGCAATTATCAGGTTTTCAGCCTATCGGAATTTAACAACTTCAGTGGGGCTACTAGTTTGGTTGGGGCCTACTAAAAGTGTCTGCCGCTCCAAAGTGTTCTCCTGGTTGCCTTTCCTGAGCTTCTATCTTCAGTCTCTTGTTAAATAGTTGTTAAAAGGAACAACTGCATTTGGCCTACTAGTTGGGTTGGGGCCTACTAACGGTGTTTGCCGCTCCTTGCTGTTCTCCTGGTTTCCTGTCCCGAACTTCCATTTTCAGGCTCTCGTTAAGTAGTTGTTGATATTACACTGCATTTGGCCTACTAGTGTGGTTGAGGCCTACTAACGGTGTATGCCGCTCCGTGCTGTTCTCCTGGTTTCCTGTCCTGAAATTCCATTTTCAGGCTTTCGTTAAGTAGTTTTTTAAACAACACTGCATTAGGCCTACAAGTTGGGTCTTGGTTGTAGAGACGGTGTCTGCCGCTCCAAGGTGTTCTCCAGGTTGCCTCTCCCTAGCTCCTATCTTCAAGCTCTCATTAAGTAGTTGTTGAAACAACACTGCATTAGGCCTACAAGTTGGGTCTGGGATGTAGAGACGGTGTCTACCGCTCCAAGGTGTTCTCCAGGTTGCCTCTCCCTAGCTTCTATCTTCAAGCTCTCGTTAAGTAGTTGTTGAAACAACACTGCATTAGGCCTACAAGTTGGGTCTGGGTTGTAGAGACGGTGTCTGCCGCTCCAAGGTGTTCTCCAGGTTGCCTCTCCATAGCTTCTATCTTCTAGCTCTCGTTAAGTAGTTGTTGAAACAACACTGCATTAGGCCTACAAGTTGGGTCTGGGTTGTAGAGACGGTGTCTGCCGCTCCAAGGTTTTCTCCAGGTTGCCTCTCCATAGCTTCTATCTTCAAGCTCTCGTTAAGTAGTTGTTGAAACAACACTGCATTAGGCCTACAAGTTGGGTCTGGGTTGTAGAGACGGTGTCTGCCGCTCCAAGGTGTTCTCCACGTTGCCTCTCCCTAGCTTCTATCTTCAAGCTCTCGTTAAGTAGTTGTTGAAACAACACTGCATTAGGCCTACAAGTTGGGTCTGGGTTCTACAAACGGTGTCTTCCGCTCCAAGGTGTTCTCCAGGTTGCCTTTCCCTAGCTTCTATCTTCAGGCTCTCGTTAAATTGTTTTTAATATCACACTGCATTTGGCCTACTTGTTTTGTTGGCTCTACTAACGGTGTCTGCCGCTCCTTGATGTTCTCCTACACTGAACAAACCAGTGCCGCCTGTTTACTTCTGTTACCAATTTTGAACTGCATTTAGCCTACTTACTGATTTGGGCCTACTCACTGTGTCAACCTCTCTATACAGTTGTACTCCACTGAACAAATCAATGCCCCCTGGTTAGTCCTGTTACCAATTTTGAACTGCATTTAGCCCACTTTATTCTTTGGGCCTATATCTGTGTTTCCTCCTCATCCTGCCCATTGCCCAAGCAGTGATACATGAGTCTGCTGGTACATTGACCCATAATGCTACATTCCCCGTGCACGCTACACAGCAAGAATGTGACCTTGCTGAAAGTCAGGTTCCCCTTCCCGCATACCATACCACTTTACACGGGGACAAAGAGGAAGGTGCAGATGAAAGTGCAGGTTCCTTCATCAGGTGGGGGGGGTGTTATGGCTGGCAATCAGGCAACACAGCGTGCAGTAATCAGCGCACATACAGAGATCTGGCAATAACCAAAAACAATAGGACGAGCTCTGAGACGTGGAATCTCTGTAGACTGCAGTACCTGATCTATCCTCACACAACTATAAGCAGCAGTGGATTGCGCCTATCACTACCTATGCAACTCGACACTGCCTGAGGAGCTGACTAGCCTGAAGATAGAAATACAAGCCTGACTTACCTCAGAGAAATACCCCAAAGGAATAGGCAGCCCCCCACATATAATGACTGTTAGCAAGATGAAAAGACAAACGTAGGAATGAAATAGATTCAGCAAAGTGAGGCCCGATATTCTAGACAGAGCGAGGATAGCAAAGAGAACTATGCAGTCTACAAAAAACCCTAAAACGAAAACCACGCAAAGGGGCAAAAAGACCCACCGTGCCGAACTAACAGCACGGCGGTGCACTCCTTTGCTTCTCAGAGCTTCCAGCAAAAGTTAATAGCAAGCTGGACAGAAAAAACAGAAAACAAACTAGAAGCACTTATCTAGCAGAGCAGCAGGCCCAAGGAAAGATGCAGTAGCTCAGATCCAACACTGGAACATTGACAAGGAGCAAGGAAGACAGACTCAGGTGGAGCTAAATAGCAAGGCAGCCAACGAGCTCACCAAAACACCTGAGGGAGGAAGCCCAGAGACTGCAATACCACTTGTGACCACAGAAGTGAATTCAGCCACAGAATTCGCAACAGTACCCCCCTCTTGAGGAGGGGTCACCGAACCCTCACCAGAACCCCCAGGCCGACCAGGATGAGCCACATGAAAGGCACGAACAAGATCTGGGGCATGGACATCAGAGGCAAAAACCCAGGAATTATCTTCCTGAGCATAACCCTTCCATTTGACCAGATACTGGAGTTTCCGTCTAGAGACACGAGAATCCAAAATCTTCTCCACAATATACTCCAATTCCCCCTCCACCAAAACAGGGGCAGGAGGCTCCACAGATGGAACCATAGGTGCCACGTATCTCCTCAACAACGACCTATGGAATACATTATGTATGGAAAAGGAGTCTGGGAGGATCAGACGAAAAGACACCGGATTGAGAATCTCAGAAATCCTATACGGACCAATAAAACGAGGTTTAAATTTAGGAGAGGAAACCTTCATAGGAATATGACGAGAAGATAACCAAACCAGATCCCCAACACGAAGTCGGGGTCCCACACGGCGTCTGCGATTAGCGAAAAGCTGAGCCTTCTCCTGGGACAAAGTCAAATTGTCCACTACCTGAGTCCAGATCTGCTGCAACCTGTCCACCACAGAATCCACACCAGGACAGTCCGAAGACTCAACCTGTCCTGAAGAGAAACGAGGATGGAACCCAGAATTGCAGAAAAATGGAGAGACCAAGGTAGCCGAGCTGGCCCGATTATTAAGGGCGAACTCAGCCAACGGCAAAAATGACACCCAATCATCCTGGTCAGCGGAAACAAAACATCTCAGATATGTTTCCAAGGTCTGATTGGTTCGTTCGGTCTGGCCATTAGTCTGAGGATGGAAGGCCGAGGAGAAAGATAGGTCAATGCCCATCCTACCACAAAAGGCTCGCCAGAACCTCGAGACAAACTGGGAACCTCTGTCAGAAACAATATTCTCAGGAATGCCATGTAAACGAACCACATGCTGGAAGAACAAAGGCACCAAATCAGAGGAGGAAGGCAATTTAACCAAGGGCACCAGATGGACCATTTTAGAAAAGCGATCACAGACCACCCAAATGACTGACATTTTTTGAGAAACGGGAAGGTCAGAAATGAAATCCATCGAAATATGTGTCCAAGGCCTCTTCGGGACCGGCAAGGGCAAAAGCAACCCACTGGCACGTGAACAGCAGGGCTTAGCCCTAGCACAAATTCCACAGGACTGCACAAAAGCACGCACATCCCGCGACAGAGATGGCCACCAGAAGGATCTAGCAACCAACTCCCTGGTACCAAAGATTCCTGGATGACCGGCCAGCACCGAACAATGAAGTTCAGAGATAACTTTACTAGTCCACCTATCAGGGACGAACAGTTTCTCGGCCGGACAACGATCAGGTTTATTAGCCTGAAATTTCTGCAACACTCTCCGCAAATCAGGGGAGATGGCAGACACAATGACTCCTTCCTTGAGGATACTCGCCGGCTCAGATAACCCCGGAGAGTCGGGCACAAAACTCCTAGACAGAGCATCCGCCTTCACATTTTTAGAGCCCGGAAGGTATGAAATCACAAAATCAAAACGAGCAAAAAATAACGACCAACGGGCCTGTCTAGGATTCAAGCGCTTGGCAGACTCAAGATAAGTAAGGTTCTTATGATCAGTCAAAACCACCACGCGATGCTTAGCACCCTCAAGCCAATGACGCCACTCCTCGAATGCCCACTTCATGGCCAGCAACTCTCGGTTGCCCACATCATAATTACGCTCAGCAGCAGAAAATTTCCTGGAAAAGAAAGCACATGGTTTGAACACTGAGCAACCAGAACCTCTCTGTGACAAAACCGCCCCTGCACCAATCTCAGAAGCATCAACCTCGACCTGGAACGGAAGAGAAACATCAGTTTGACACAACACAGGGGCACAGCAAAAACGACGCTTCAACTCCTGAAAAGCTTCCACGGCAGCAGAAGACCAATTAACCAAATCAGCACCCTTCTTGGTCAAATCGGTCAATGGTCTGGCAATGCTAGAAAAATTACAGATGAAGCGACGATAAAAATTAGCAAAGCCCAGGAATTTCTGCAGACTTTTTAGAGATGTCGGCTGAGTCCAATCCTGGATGGCCTGAACCTTAACCGGATCCATCTCGATAGTAGAAGGGGAAAAGATGAACCCCAAAAATGAAACTTTCTGCACACCGAAGAGACACTTTGATCCCTTCACGAACAAGGAATTAGCACGCAGTACCTGGAAAACCATTCTGACTTGCTTCACATGAGACTCCCAATCATCTGAGAAGATCAAAATGTCATCCAAGTAAACAATCAAGAATTTATCCAGATACTCACGGAAAATGTCATGCATAAAAGACTGAAAAACAGATGGAGCATTGGCAAGTCCGAACGGCATCACCAGATACTCAAAATGACCCTCGGGCGTATTAAATGCCGTTTTCCATTCATCTCCCTGCCTGATTCTCATCAGATTATACGCACCACGAAGATCAATCTTAGTAAACCAACTAGCCCCCTTAATCCGAGCAAACAAGTCAGAAATCAATGGCAAGGGATACTGAAACTTAACAGTGATCTTATTAAGAAGGCGGTAATCAATACACGGTCTTAGCGAACCATCCTTCTTGGCTACAAAAAAGAACCCTGCTCCCAATGGTGACGACGATGGGCGAATATGTCCCTTCTCCAGGGACTCCTTCACATAACTGCGCATAGCGGTGTGTTCAGGTACGGACAAATTAAATAAACGACCCTTAGGGAATTTACTACCAGGAATCAAATCGATAGCACAATCACAATTCCTATGCGGAGGTAGGGCATCAGACTTGGACTCTTCAAATACATCCTGAAAGTCCGACAAGAACTCTGGGATGTCAGAAGGAATGGATGACGAAATAGACAAAAATGGAACATCACCATGTACTCCCTGACAACCCCAGCTGGTTACCGACATAGAGTTCCAATCCAATACTGGATTATGGGTTTGTAGCCATGGCAACCCCAACACGACCACATCATGCAAATTATGCAGTACCAGAAAGCGAATAACTTCCTGATGTGCAGGAGCAATGCACATGGTCAGCTGGGCCCAGTACTGAGGCTTATTCTTGGCCAAAGGTGTAGCATCAATTCCTCTCAACGGAATAGGACACCGCAAAGGCTCCAAGAAAAATCCACAACGTTTAGCATAATCCAAATCCATCAGATTCAGGGCAGCGCCTGAATCCACAAACGCCATGACAGAATACGATGACAAAGAGCACATTAAGGTAATGGACAAAAGGAATTTGGACTGTACAGTACCAATAACGGCAGAGCTATCGAACCGCCTAGTGCGTTTAGGACAATTAGAAATAGCATGAGTAGAATCACCACAATAGAAACACAGTCTGTTCAGACGTCTGTGTTCTTGCCGTTCTACTTTAGTCATAGTCCTGTCGCACTGCATAGGCTCAGGTTTACTCTCAGACAATACCGCCAGATGGTGCACAGATTTACGCTCGCGCAAGCGACGACCGATCTGAATGGCCAAGGACATAGACTCATTCAAACCAGCAGGCATAGGAAATCCCACCATTACATCCTTAAGAGCTTCAGAGAGACCCTTTCTGAACAAAGCCGCTAGTGCAGATTCATTCCACAGAGTGAGTACTGACCACTTCCTAAATTTCTGACAATATACTTCTACATCATCCTGACCCTGGCATAAAGCCAGCAGATTTTTCTCAGCCTGATCCACTGAATTAGGCTCATCGTAAAGCAATCCCAGCGCCTGGAAAAATGCATCAACATTACTCAATGCAGAATCTCCTGGTGCAAGAGAAAACGCCCAGTCCTGTGGGTCGCCGCGCAAAAAAGAAATAATAATCAAAACCTGTTGAATAGGATTACCAGAAGAATGAGGTTTCAAGGCCAAAAATAGCTTACAATTATTTCTGAAGCTCAGTAACTTAGTTCTGTCACCAAAAAACAAATCAGGAATCGGAATTCTTGGTTCTAGCATCGATTTCTGATCAATAGTATCTTGAATCTTTTGTACATTTACAACGAGATTATCCATTGAGGAGCACAGAGCCTGAATATCCATGTCCACAGCTGTGTCCTGAAGCACTCTAATGTCTAGGGGAAAAAAAAGACTGAAGACAGAGCTAAGAAAAAAAAATGCTGTCAGGATTTCTTTTTTCCCTCTATTGGGAATCATTGGTTTGGCTCCTTGTACTGTTATGGCTGGCAATCAGGCAACACAGCGTGCAGTAATCAGCGCACATACAGAGATCTGGCAATAACCAAAAACAATAGGACGAGCTCTGAGACGTGGAATCTCTGTAGACTGCAGTACCTGATCTATCCTCACACAACTATAAGCAGCAGTGGATTGCGCCTATCACTACCTATGCAACTCGACACTGCCTGAGGAGCTGACTAGCCTGAAGATAGAAATACAAGCCTGACTTACCTCAGAGAAATACCCCAAAGGAATAGGCAGCCCCCCACATATAATGACTGTTAGCAAGATGAAAAGACAAACGTAGGAATGAAATAGATTCAGCAAAGTGAGGCCCGATATTCTAGACAGAGCGAGGATAGCAAAGAGAACTATGCAGTCTACAAAAAACCCTAAAACGAAAACCACGCAAAGGGGCAAAAAGACCCACCGTGCCGAACTAACAGCACGGCGGTGCACTCCTTTGCTTCTCAGAGTTAATAGCAAGCTGGACAGAAAAAACAGAAAACAAACTAGAAGCACTTATCTAGCAGAGCAGCAGGCCCAAGGAAAGATGCAGTAGCTCAGATCCAACACTGGAACATTGACAAGGAGCAAGGAAGACAGACTCAGGTGGAGCTAAATAGCAAGGCAGCCAACGAGCTCACCAAAACACCTGAGGGAGGAAGCCCAGAGACTGCAATACCACTTGTGACCACAGAAGTGAATTCAGCCACAGAATTCACAACAGGGGGGGAACTCGTTGGCGACATCACTGGCACAGGGCCCCTCATAGTACGCAAAAGTGTCGCTGCCGGTGGGAGGCGCCCCCACCGTGCAAACACACTGCCGTACTTTAGGGGCCCTGTGCCAGGGCCAATGCCAAAGAGTGGGCCCATCCTGCTTGCTCATGATCACAGCACTTGCAAAGTTTAAATACTTACCTCTCCCTGCTCGACTGCCGTGACGTGGTCCAGATTTCCTGGGCCCACTAAATACTGGAACCAGCCCTACCCCCCACAACTTTAGCCAAATGACCCCCAATTTCCAATGCCTTACTATTATTATAAGGTAAATTAAGATTGACAAGCTTCAGTGTTGTGAATTCCGCTCTTGGGCTCCCTCCGGTGGTTGTATGTAGCATTTTTGTGAGTTCTGCTCTTTGGCTCCCTCCTGTGGTTTTGAGTGGTATGGCTGCTTCTTGGATTTAGCTTCAGCAGCTGTTTTCACTGATTGTCTTTCTGGCTCGGCTATATTAGTCTGGCCTTATCCCTCATTCAATACCAGTTGTCAATTGTTCCTGCCTGGAGTCATTGCTCTTAGGAGTTTCCTGACACTCTGACCAGTTCATCAAAGCTAAGTCCTTGCTTGTCCTTTTGCAGTTCTCTTGTTGTGGACTTTGTTGTTCAGCACTTTCTTAGTTTTTGTTCATTTGTCCAGCTTTTCACTATGGATCTATTCAGCTAAGCTGGAAGCTCTGGGCAGCAGAGTTTGCCCTCCAAACCTTTAGTCAGGTGTGGAGATTTTTGCATTTCTCTGCGGTGGACTTTTTCTAGTTTATATTACTGACCGCACAGCGTTCTGTCCTGTACTATTTTCTATCTAGCTATAAGTGGCCTTCTGTGCTAAATCTTGTTTCATACTACGTATGTCATTTCCTTCTCCTCTCACAGTCATTATTTGTGGGGGGCTAATCTATCCTTTGGGGATTTTCTCTGAGGCAAGATAGTTTTCCTGCTTCTATCTTTAGGGGTAGTTAGCTCTTAGGCTGTGACGAGATGCCTAGGCAGAGTTAGGAGCATTCCACGGCTACTTCTAGTGTTGTGTTGAGCTTAGGGACTGCGGTCAGTATAGTTGCCACCTGCTCAGAGCTAGACGCATGTCGCTCCTTAATCACCAGATCATAACAGTACAACTGGCCAAAAATGAGCTGAATGCCTCTCAAAAGAAGGAAGAGAAAAAGAGTTCTGAGCCATTTTTTTTCTTTAGTTTGTTTTGTCTTTTTCCTTCCTCTTGATCTCTGGGTGATTCGGGATTTGGATGCAGGCATGGATGTTCAGGGTTTGTTTTCTCGTGTGGATCAGCTTGCTGCAAGAGTACAGAGTATTCAAGATTATGTGGTTCAGACTCTGGCCTTAGAGCCTAGAATTCCTACTCCGGATTTGTTTTACGGGGATAGATCTAAGTTTTTGAACTTTAAAAATAACTGCAAATTGTTTTTTGCTCTGAAACCCCGTTCCTCTGGTGACCCCATTCAGCAAGTAAAGATAGTTATTTCTCTTCTGCGTGGCGACCCTCAGGACTGGGCATTCTCACTTGAGTCAGGGAATCCAGCATTGGTTAATGTAGATGCATTTTTTCAATCGCTCGCATTATTGTATGACGAACCTAACTCTGTAGAGCCTGCTGAGAAAACACTGTTGGCCCTGTGTCAGGGTCAGAAAGCGGCAGAATTATACTGCCAGAAATTTAGAAAATCGTCTGTGCTCACTAATTGGAATGAGGAGGCTCTGGCAGCAATTTTCAGAAAGGGTCTTTCTGAAGCCCTTAACCCCTTACCGGCATCGGACGTACTATACCGTCCGATGCCGGCTCCCCTGCTTTGATGCAGGGCTCCGCGGTGAGCCCGCACCAAAGCCGGGACATGTCAGCTGACAGAATCGCGATCTGCCCGCACCTATTAACTAGTTAAATGCCGCTGTCAAACGCAGACAGCGGCATTTAACTACCGCTTCCGGCCGGGCGGCCGGAAATGACGTCATCGCCGACCCCGTCACATGATTGGGGGTCGGCGATGCTTGTGAATGGTAACCATAGAGGTCCTTGGGACCTCTATGGTTACTGATTGCCTGTCGCTGTGAGCGCCACCCTGTGGTCGGCGCTCACAGCACACGTGCAATTCTGCTACATAGCAGCGATCAGCAGATCGCTGCTATGTAGCAGAACCGATCGTGCTATGCCTGCTTCTAGCCTCTCATGGAGGCTATTGAAGCATGGCAAAAGTTAAAAAAAAAAGTTTAAAAAAATGTGAAAAAAATAAAAAAAACATAAAAGTTTAAATCACCCCCCTTTCGCCCCAATCAAAATAAATCAATAAAAAAAGTATCAAATCTACGCATATTTGGTATCGCCGCGCTCAGAATCGCCCGATCTATCAATTAAAAAAAGTATTAACCTGATCGCTAAACAGCGTAGCGGTAAAAAAATTCGAAACGCCAGAATTACGTTTTTTTGGTCGCCGCGACATTGCATTAAAATGCAATAACGGGCGATCAAAAGAACGTATCTGCACCGAAATGCTATCATTAAAAACGACATCTCGGCACGCAAAAAATAAGCCCTCAACCGACCCCAGATGATGAAAAATGGAGACGCTACGAGTATCGGAAAATGGCGCAATTTTTTTTTTTTTAGCAAAGTTTGGAATTTTTTTTCACCACTTAGATAAAAAATAACCTAGTCATGTTTGGTGTCTATGAACTCGTAATGACCTGGAGAATCATAATGGCAGGTCAGTTTTAGCATTTAGTGAACCTAGCAAAAAAGCCAAACAAAAAACCAATGTGAGATTGCACTTTTTTTGCAATTTCACCGCACTTGGAATTTTTTCCCATTTTCTAGTACACGACATGCTAAAACCAATGATGTCGTTCAAAAGTACAACTCGTCCCGCAAAAAATAAGCCCTCACATGGCCAAATTGACAGAAAAATAAAAAAGTTATGGCTCTGGGAAGGAGGGGAGCGAAAAACGAACACGGAAAAACGAAAAATCCCCCGGTCATGAAGGGGTTAAAGATGTTATGGTGGGGTTTCCCACGCCTGTTGGTTTGAGCGAATCTATGTCTCTGGCCATTCAGATTGATCGGCGCCTGCGCGAACGCAAAGTGGTGCACCATATGGCAGTGTCCTCTGAGCAAAGTCCTGAGCCCATGCAATGTGATAGGATTTTGACTAGAGCGGAACAGAGGGAATACAGACGTCAGAATGGGCTGTGTTTTTACTGTGGTGATTCTGCTCATACTATTTCTGATTGCCTTAAGCGTATTAAGAGGGTTGCTAGATCTGTTACCATTAGTACTGTGCAGCCTAAGTTTCTCCTGTCTGTGACCCTGATTTGCTCATTGTCATCTTTTTCTGTCATGGCATTTGTGAATTCAGGCGCTGCTCTGAACTTAATAGACTTGGAATTCGCTAGGCGCTGTGGTTTTTCTTTGCAGCCTTTGCAGAGTCCCATACCATTGAGGGGTATTGATGCTACACCATTGGCCAAGAATAAACCTCAGTACTGGACGCAGATGACTATGTACACGGCTCCTGCACATCAGGAAGATTGCCGTTTTCTGGTGTTGCATAATTTACATGATGTTGTTGTACTGGGTTTTCCATGGTTACAAGTACACAATCCAGTGCTGGATTGGAAATCAATGTCTGTGACTAGTTGGGGTTGTCAAGGGATACATAGTGACGTTCCCTTGATGTCAATTTCCTCTTCCCCCTATTCTGATGTTCCTGAATTTTTGTTAGATTTCCAGGATGTATTCGATGAGCCCAAGTCCAGTTCCCTTCCTCCACATAGGGACTGTGATTGTGCTATTGACTTGATTCCTGGCTGTAAGTTCCTTAAGGGCCGACTTTTCAACCTGTCTGTGCCAGAGCATGCCGCCATGCGGAGCTATGTTAAGGAGTCTTTAGAGAAGGGGCATATTCGGCCGTCTTCGTCACCATTGGGAGCGGGATTCTTTTTTGTTGCCAAGAAGGATGGCTCCTTAAGACCCTGTATTGATTATCCCCTTCTTAATAAGATCACGGTCAAATTCCAATACCCTTTACCTTTGCTCTCTGATTTGTTTGCTAGGATTAAGGGGGCTAGTTGGTTTACCCAGATTGACCTTCGAGGGGCATATAATCTTGTTTGTATTAAACAGGGTGACGAATGGAAGACTGCATTTAATACGCACGAAGGCCATTTTGAATACCTTGTGATGCCATTTGGGCTCTCTAATGCTCCATCTGTGTTCCAGTCTTTCATGCATGATATTTTCCGCAATTATCTTGACAAATTCTTGATTGTGTATTTGGATGATATTTTGATTTTTTCCGATGATTGGGAGTCTCATGTGAAGCAGGTCAGGATGGTATTCCAGATCCTTCGTGATAATGCTCTATTTGTGAAGGGGTCTAAGTGCCTATTTGGAGTTCAGAAGGTCTCTTTTTTGGGGTTCATTTTTTCTCCTTCATCTATAGAAATGGATCCTGTTAAGGTCCAAGCCATTCATGACTGGATTCAACCCACATCTGTGAAGAGCCTTCAGAAATTTTTGGGCTTTGCTAATTTTTATCGCCGTTTCATTGCCAACTTCTCTAGTGTGGTTAAACCCCTGACCGATTTGACGAAGAAAGGTGCTGATGTGACTAATTGGTCCTCAGAGGCTGTTGAGGCCTTTCAGGAGCTTAAACGCCGATTTACTTCTGCCCCTGTGTTGCGTCAACCGGATGTTTCTCTTCCTTTTCAGGTTGAGGTTGACGCTTCTGAGATTGGGGCAGGGGCCGTTTTGTCACACAGGAATTCTGATGGTTCCTTGATGAAGCCATGTGCCTTCTTTTCCCGAAAGTTTTCGCCTGTGGAACGCAATTATGATGTTGGCAATCGGGAGTTGTTGGCTATGAAGTGGGCATTTGAGGAGTGGCGACATTGGCTTGAGGGAGCCAAGCACCGCATTGTGGTCTTGACCGATCATAAGAATTTGATTTACCTTGAGTCGGCCAAGTGGCTGAACCCTAGACAGGCTCGGTGGTCCCTGTTTTTCTCCCGTTTTGATTTTGTGGTCTCGTATCTTCCAGGATCTAAGAATGTTAAGGCGGATGCCCTCTCTAGGAGTTTTTTGCCGGATTCTCCTGGAGTCCTTGAGCCGGTTGGCATTCTTAAGGAAGGGGTGATTCTTTCTGTCATCTCCCCTGATTTGCGGCGGGAGCTTCAGGAATTTCAAGCTGATAGGCCTGACCGCTGTCCTGTGGGGAAGCTGTTTGTTCCTGATAGATGGACGAGTAATGTGATTTCTGAGGTCCATTGTTCAGTGTTGGCTGATCATCCTGGGATTTTTGGTACCAGAGATTTGGTTGCTAGGTCCTTTTGGTGGCCTTCCTTGTCGCGTGATGTCCGTGCTTGTGTGCAGTCCTGTGGGACTTGCGCCCGAGCCAAGCCTTGCTGTTCCCGCGCTAGTGGGTTGCTTTTGCCTTTGCCCGTCCCGGAGAGGCCTTGGATGCATATTTCCATGGATTTTATTTTGGATCTTCCTGTGTCCCAGAGGATGTCTGTTATCTGGGTGGTTTGTGACCGGTTCTCTAAAATGGTCCATTTGGTACCTTTGCCTAAATTGCCTTCCTCCTCTGATTTGGTTCCATTGTTTTTTCAGCATGTGGTTCGTTTGCATGGCATTCCGGAGAATATTGTGTCTGACAGAGGTTCCCAGTTTGTTTCCAGGTTTTGGCGGGCCTTTTGTGCTAGGATGGGTATTGATTTGTCTTTTTCTTCGGCGTTCCATCCTCAGACCAATGGCCCAACTGAGCGAATTAATCAGACCTTGGAAACCTATTTGAGATGCTTTGTGTCTGCTGATCAGGATGATTGGGTGACTTTTTTGCCGTTGGCCGAGTTTGCTCTTAATAATCGGGCCAGTTCGGCTACTTTGGTTTCGCCTGTCTTTTGTAATTTTGGTTTCCATCCTCGTTTTTCTTCAGGGCAGGTTGAGCCTTCTGATTGTCCTGGTGTTGATTCTGTGATGGACAGGTTACAGCAGATTTGGACTCATGTGGTAGACAATTTGATGTTGTCCCAGGAAAAGGCTCAGCGTTTTGCTAACCGCCGTCGGTGTGTTGGTCCTCGGCTTCGTGTGGGGGATTTGGTTTGGTTGTCCTCTCGTCATGTTCCTATGAAGGTTTCTTCCCCTAAGTTCAAGCCTCGGTTTATTGGTCCTTATAAGATTTCTGAGATCATCAATCCTGTGTCTTTTTGTTTGGCCCTTACAGCCTCTTTTCCCATCCACAATGTTTTCCATAGATCTTTGTTGCGGAGATATGTGGTGCCCGTTGTTCCATTTGTTGATCCTCCTGCCCCGGTGTTGGTTGAGGGGGAGTTGGAATATGTGGTTGAGAAAATTTTGGATTCTCGTTTTTCGAGGCGGAAGCTTCAGTATCTTGTCAAGTGGAAGGGTTATGGCCAGGAGGATAATTCTTGGGTTGTTGCCTCCGATGTTCATGCTGCCGATTTGGTTCCTGCTTTTCATTTGGCTCATCCTGATCAGCCTGGTGGCCCTGGTGAGGGTTCGGTGACCCCTCCTTAAGGGGGGGTACTGTTGTGAATTCCGCTCTTGGGCTCCCTCCGGTGGTTGTAAGTAGCATTTTTGTGAGTTCTGCTCTTTGGCTCCCTCCTGTGGTTTTGAGTGGTATGGCTGCTTCTTGGATTTAGCTTCAGCAGCTGTTTTCACTGATCGTCTTTCTGGCTCGGCTATATTAGTCTGGCCTTATCCCTCATTCAATGCCAGTTGTCAATTGTTCCTGCCTGGAGTCATTGCTCTTAGGAATTTCCTGACACTCTGACCAGTTCATCAAAGCTAAGTCCTTGCTTGTCCTTTTGCGGTTCTCTTGTTGTGGACTTTGTTGTTCAGCACTTTCTTTGTTTTTGTTCATTTGTCCAACTTTTCTGTATGGATCTATTCAGCTAAGCTGGAAGCTCTGGGCAGCAGAGTTTGCCCTCCACACCTTTAGTCAGGTGTGGAGATTTTTGCATTTCTCTGCGGTGGACTTTTTCTAGTTTTTATTACTGACCGCACAGCGTTCTGTCCTGTACTATTTTCTATCTAGCTAGAAGTGGCCTTCTGTGCTAAATCTTGTTTCATACCACGTATGTCACTTCCTTCTCCTCTCACAGTCAATATTTGTGGGGGGCTAATCTATCCTTTGGGGGTTTTCTCTGAGGCAAGATAGTTTTCCTGCTTCTATCTTTAGGGGTAGTTAGCTCTTAGGCTGTGACGAGATGCCTAGGCAGAGTTAGGAGCATTCCACGGCTACTTCTAGTGTTGGGTTGAGCTTAGGGACTGCGGTCAGTATAGTTGCCACCTACTCAGAGCTAGACGCATGTCGCTCCTTAATCACCAGATCATGACACTTCAGTAACAAGAATGGATTTTTTTGCCATTAAAATGGGCACTGTAGGTGTTTTCCTGGCCTCCTCTCACTGCCGACTATGCTTCCCCATTGACTTGCATTGGGTTTCGTGTTTCGGTCGATCCCCGACTTTTCGCGATAATCAGCCGATTTCACTCGACTCTTGAAATAGTCGGGTTTCGCGAAACCCAACTCGACCCTAAAAAACTAAAAGTCGCTCAACCCTACTGGTGGCAGCTCTGGGCATAGGCAACCTCACTCACATCCCATGTCTGGCACATGTGCTTGACTTGGTCGTGCAGAGTTTTTTAAAGGAACTATCCAGATCTTGATGTATTGCTGCACAAAGTCTGCCTAGAGTGCGCTCACTTGCGGTGTTCCAGCATGGCAAGATCACGCATTGCAGCTCTGCAGCACTGATTCCGCCTTCCGGAACATCGCATCATATGTGACCTACCCACCAGGTGAAATTCAACGTTACATATGTTGGAGTGGTTGTGTGAGCAGCAGGCAGCAGTAATGGAGTACCAGCTGCATCAGGTGCAAAAAAGTCGCACTGCGTGCCGTTCAGCCTTCACAACTACTGACTGAGCCACTATGAAGGACATCTGTCTGGTTTTGCGTGCCTTCGATGATTCCACGCGGATGGCGAGTGCAGATGATGCACTAGTCAGCATGACTATTCCCCTTATCTGCCTGCTTGAAAAAACACTGCAAGCGCTAAGGGAGGAGGCTGTGGAAGAGGTGGAGGATGAGGAGTCACAAATGCCATCTGCTTCTGGACAGTCTGTGCAACGTGGTTCCTCACAAAGGCCTAGGCAGGGGACACTTTGTGAGGAGGATGAGGAGGAGTCAATGGAGGAGGAAAACATCTGTCCAGAGTAGGGAGTTACACAATGCTATAGTGGTCAGTATGTAGAGCGAGGGTGGGGTGATGCAGAGCAGGCTGAGATCACGCCTCAAGCAGGGGACAGCGTTTCTTGGCCAGTTGGCAATCTGCAGCACATGGTTGATTTCATGCTGCAGTGCCTGAGAAGCGACCGCTGCATCGCCCACCTTCTCAACACGGCTGATTATTGGGTGTACACCCTCCTAGATCCTCGATACCGGTACAACTTACAAAACCTCATAACACCGTTGAACCAGGAGCGTAAAATGCGGTAGTACCAAGGCACACTGGTGCATTCCATCATCTTCTCCATTCCAACCGAGAGCAGTGCTGCTAGTGCTTTACAAAGCAGCTCAGTGCGTCGATGCAGTGGAGGAAGCTTTGCACAAAGAGGGAGCAGAAGCAGTGCCTCAGCACAAGGCAA
Organism: Ranitomeya imitator; assembly: GCF_032444005.1. Taxonomy (NCBI): domain Eukaryota; kingdom Metazoa; phylum Chordata; class Amphibia; order Anura; family Dendrobatidae; genus Ranitomeya; species Ranitomeya imitator. Next base: position 147,403,717 of record NC_091288.1, on the reverse strand, counting down.
GACCAGTTTGGCCCAAATGTGGCAAAGTTTTGTGTGCCCGCCACAAATGTCTATACCATCACAGGCGGCTCCAGTCAGCAGGAGGCAATGTTTCCGTCAGATGTCTTCCCAGATGGCCCTTCCCCCTTCAAGTTTTGGGTCTCTAAGCTGGATACATGGCCAGAGCTTAACCAGTATGCATTGGAGGTGCTGGCTTGCCCTGCTGCTAGTGTATTATCGGAACGCGTCTTTAGTGCCACAGGTGGTGTACTAACAGACCGTCGCATGCGACTATCCTCCGATAACAGCTTACTTTTATGAAAATGAGCAAGGCCTGGATCTCGCAGGAATTTGCCACTCCTCTTCCAGATTAAATAATTGGTTGGCAACAGTATCCAGGTTTCCTGTTGTGTTCATGTTTCTACCACCTGAACTGTAATCCCTGGGCTTCAACACCGCCAGATGCTGCTCAGAAGTGCCGTCTGCACAGTCAACACATGACCCAGTGTTATTGGGTTTCAGTAACGTCAGCTGATCCCCAGCTGTGTATCCAGCAATTTCTCCTGCTCCGTCCACACTCACACTACTTCAGATATTAAACTTGCTCCAATTAGACCTCAGCCTACACTCTGCTTCTCCTGGATTCCCTGGGCAACAACACCGCCAGTTGCTGCTCGGAAGTGTTGTCTGCACAGTCAACAGTTGCTTTTCTGTTATTGGGTTTCAGTAACATCAGCTGATCCCCAGCTGTGTATCCGGCAATTTCTCCTGCTCCGTCCACACTCACACTACTTCAGATATTAAACTTGCTTCAATTAGACCTCAGCCTACACTCTGCTTCTCCGGTATTCCCTGTGCTCCAACACCACCAGTTGCTGCTCAGAAGTGCCGTCTGCACAGTCAACACTTGCTGCCGTGTTATTGGGGTTCAGTAATGTCAGCTGATCCCCTGCTGTGTATCCGGCAATTTCTCCTGCTCCGTCCACACTCACACTACTTCAGATACTAAACTTGCTCCAATTAGGCCTCAGCCTATACTCTGCTTCTCCTGGATTCCCTGGGCTCCAACACCGCCAGTTGCTGCTCAGAAGTGCCGTCTGCACAGTCAACACTTGCTGCCGTGTTATTGGGGTTCAGTAACGTCAGCTCATCTCCTGCTGTGTATCCGACAATTTCTCCTGCTCCATCCACTCCTACAGTACTTCAGATATTAAACTTGCTCCAATTAGGCCTCAGCCTACACTCTGCTTCTCCTGGATTCCCTGGGCTCCAACACCGCCAGTTGCTGCCCGGAAGTCCTGTCTGCACAGTCAACAGTTGCTCCTCTGTTATTGGGATTCAGTAATGCCAGCTGCTCCCCTGCTTTGTGTGCGGCTATTTCTTCACTCTGTTTCTAGCATTGACCCTGGGCTCCAACACCGCCAGTTGCTGCTCGGAAGTGCCATCTGCACAGTCAACAGTTGCTCCTCTGTTATTGTGGGTTCAGTAATGCCAGCTGCTCCCCTGCTGTATGTGCGGCAATTTCTCCTGCTCCCTCCACACTAAGACTACAACAGATATTAAACATGCTTCAATTAGGCCTCGGCCTACACTCTGTTTCTAGCATTGACCCTGGGCTCCAACACCGCCAGTTGCTGCTCGGAAGTGCCATCTACACAGTCAACACTTGCTGCCATGTTATTGGGGTTCAGTAATGTCAGCTGATCCCCTGCTGTGTATCCGGCAATTTCTCCTGCTCCCTCCACACTCACAATACTACAGATATTAAAGAGAACCTGTCTGACCCAGGCGTTTGTAACTAAAAGAGCCACCTTGTGCAGCACTAATGCTGCATTTGGACAAGGTGGTCTTTTACTTATGCTCCTTGCACACGCTGAACTAATCACTTATAAAATGTGTCCCCTCATACCGTGAAAGTCCCAGAGGCAGGGCTTTCCTTCCTAATCAGACATGGCACAGCTGTCATTCATACACCCTTGGTGCCGTACGCCACCTCCTGAGCATTGTTTGAATCTGTCCCGGAGCCTGTGCTGTTAGGTTATCCCTTGGCCATGCGCAGTTAGCGCTGCCCGTCTTCTGACATAATTTAATGTCAGGTTGACTGCGCCTGTGCAGCCGCGCTGCCCGAGATCCCACCCCGCAGTGTCTTCTGACTTATTCACACTGTGGGGCTGGGATTCATGGGCATGCGCAGTGCATATCTTCGCCTCTCACTCATCTCCCTTCGCCTTCTTCAGACTGTGCGGCATCAGCTGATCCCTAATTGCCGTGGCATGTGCTTAGGGATCAAGTTCAAGCTTTTGGAAATGGTTTTTGCTAATCACTCTGGATTTCCCTGACGACGACCCTAAAGACGATGACCTTGAAGACCACCCTGAAGAAGACGACGACCCCGCAGATGACGACCCCGGAGATGACGATCATGGGGACGACGACCCTGAAGACCACCCCGAAGAAGATGACGACCCTGGAGATGACGACCCTGGAGACGACGACCCTGGAGACAACGACCCTGATGACCACCCCGAAGAAGACCAAGAAGCAGAAGAAGAAGAAGCTGCAGAACAAAAAGCACAAGAACATTAAGCATATGACTAAAAATTAGTGGTGCCCCTGGAAAAAACCTGCTGCTGCAGGCCATACTGAACGCAAAGAAATCCTGTTGTAAATCTTTTGTGACAGGCAGAACGGAAGGTGTAATCTTCAAACTTTTATAGATAACAACTACAGGAAGGCCTTTCACAAATAAGAATATGATGAAGAAGAAGAATATGAAGAAGATGAAGAAGTTGAATATGAAGAAGAATCATAGTTGAATAAAAAGAATATGGAGAATGTAAAAAAAAGAATAATAGGAAGAAGGTGAAGAAGATGAATAAGGTGAAGGAGAAGTTAATGAAAAAGATGCTGCTGCTGAGGATGATGAAGAAGAACATGTGTGAGAAGTAAAAAGAAGGTGAAGAGCATGGAAGTAGTGAAATATAAATATCTGACAAAATATAAAAAATCTTAACATAGTCAATATCTTTGTAACTCCGAACGTATTTAAAAAAAATTAATTCCTGCTATTCCATTTGATTGGGCTAAACCTCTATGCCTTTAATGTCTCCTCCACCTCCCCAATACATCCTACATTATTCTTAGTTGTTTTCCTTCATGTAGAATTAACCTACAAGGAAAGAAAGGGTTTATTTTAATTCCAATATTTTTGTCCCATTGACTTGCATTGGTATCGGGTATTGGTATCGGCGATATCCGATATTTTTTGGATATCGGCGATCCAATCTGATACCGATATTTCCGAATATCGGAAGGTATCGCTCAACACTACAGATGACATAAAATTGCCCTCCGCCCTGGAATCCACGCAAAGCTCTACCAAATCAGTGGATGAGCCTATGGTAATTGTTCCCTTAAAGGAAAGTTTAGAGGCAAACGTCGTCGTGTCTAGTGTACCTCCACCTACTACCACTAGACGCTGACGTTTCTCCGACTGCTGGGGACATCTGGTAGCAAGATGTCCTGACTGCCGGCAGACATGACAGACCTTGAGTGCACGAGCGGTCTGGGACTTAGATCCTGCTCGTGACACCTCCATGGCCTCATGTGACTCGGGCGCCTGGACCGGAGATTCCAAAGGTTTTGCGAAGGTGGGAGCCAGCCGAAACCTCTGCCTACACTGGGCTCGCTCTAACCTCCGCTCGTTAAAATGGAGGTCAATGCGAGTGGGTACAGCTATTAGCTCCTCCAGTGTGGCGGGACTCTCCTTACTGACCAAAGCGTCCTTAATATGGTCAGCCAGCCCCCTCCAAAATACAGGGATGAGGGCTTTATCCTCTAAAGTCCGGAAGTGGACGGCAAAATGGCTGACCATGGACGAGCCATGAGTAAATGCCAACAGTTGGAGTGCCGTATCATGGGTGACTCGAGGTCCCAAAAAGACCTGTTTCAGAGTGCTCAAGAACAGTGGAGCACTCTGCACCACATGATCAGCGGCGTAGCCCACTCCAACGCCCTGTCCAACAGAAGCGATATAACGAATCCCTCCTTTGCCCACTCTGTGGGAAAACTTGCAGCAAAGAGCTTGATATGTATTACGCACTGGCTCACGAAACCCCTACAAGATGCACTATCACCAGATTATTTATCTGGCAGCGGGAAGTGAGATAAGGTCGGAACAGGGGTGGCAGTGGACAAACTTGGTGCAGCCATGCTTGCAGCCTGAACAGCTACGGCAGAAACATCCACAGCTGAGGTTGTGCACTCGAGAGCCGCCAACCTGCCCTCGAGCTGCTGGATGCACCGCACCAGTTGCTGTTCATCCGCCTTTGCTAGCCAGACCCTGGCGCTAGAATACTGTTAGGGCTAGCAGAAAGCACCAAGTAATAGGGTGATAGATACAAGGTGCGTTCGCAGCCCGGGGTCCACCGTGCAGAGATACCTGTTGCAAGTATTGGCGGATGGACACTGAACTCACCCGAGTGTTAAACTTCACCCTGTGTGAAATGAAAGTGAGCTCTCTTGCCTCACAGAGTCGCGCTGTACACAGGAACTAAAACCCTAACAAAAAAGTTGTGCTTGCTCTGGAACTCTTGTGTGCTAACCGCACACATGAAGGAACCAGATGCTAAGCCAAGGCTAATTGCCCCCACTGGCGCTAGCTGCTTGCTTGAGTGTACAGCCCCAAAGGCTAAACAGCCTCACACCACTTATATACAGTGTGGCAGAGTATCCACTGGCAACTGCCAAACACAAATGATAGTAGCGCATGGCCGTGCGGCCATGAGAACCTTTTATAGCTGTAGCAGTTCAGGACCTTCCTAGTGGACCAATAGGAGCTGTTACAGGACCTGAGCGTATGACCCCCGACCTCCAATGAGAGGTCTTTCCCTGGGCATACTCAGGAGGGGAAAAGAAGGACTTAGTCTCAGGAGTGCCTGATCGCCGCCGAACAGCACTAGTTATAATGGCTGAACCTGGAAGGGCAGCAGTAACCAAACGTGCAGTATCTGTCCTGGCCAGGCGCTGGGACCAACGTCTCCGCTGAGCAGGCTCCATTGTGGCTGGAGAAGAATGGGAGAACGCAGCGGACATGGCTCAAGATTCCCCCTGTGCAGCGGCAGGAACTTGACGCCTAACACCCCTGCTGTGGTAAATAAGGAAAAGTGTTCATTCCTAGGATTTTCTGCAACTTTTAATTTTGTGAGATTTTCTATGAATACTGTGGATTTTTAGGGTACTGCTGCACTTTGCAGATGATTATACATCCAAAACTCTGCCGAACCATGGAGAACCAATGATATGATCACAACATCTTGTTTAAAAATTATGAAACCATAGCCTCAGGGCAGATGCCATGTTAAATTTGCATTGAAAATTAGCAGTGAATCCACCCATGTAAATGGTTCCCACTGTCCTTTGTTATCTATACAGCACTGCAGACCTCAGTATATCAGTAAAGCAATTAATGAATGAACTATAAACTGTAAGATTCTAGAAAATATTTCAGAAGGACTTAAAAATAGCTAAAAGTATCAATGGTTTTAAGAAAAGGTAAGTCATCCTACATGAAATACAAAATATAAAGGGCCACCGGTATTGATGTAGATTGACTAGTAATGTCCGTCAGGAATATAAATATTTTCATGTTAAAACATTACATAGAATTCAAGAATGATGCTGCCTTTGCATTGATAAACTTGAGTTTCTCAGAATAATACAGAGATCAATTTTGCATTGTCATTTCTGCTTTTCTATTCCATGATAGAATTCATCACATGACACTAATGGTACGCAATGTACCCACTAATATATAATTGGATCCTATGGTTGCTGTTATTTTTCTGGAAAGTTCTCTACTGGCTGTTGAAGAACCTGTGACATAGGCTTCTGAATCTTCGAAACAGATGTTAGCACAGCTCATCTGCCTGGGGTGTATTACTGCCTACCTGGGCTGACTTGCCATGAAGAAGTCTTTAACATTTAGTGGAACGTGGAATGGTGATCTGTAGTACTTATGATGGCCTTCACAAATAGATGCAACCCAGAAAAAAACTTGATGGTATAAAGCATAAAGCAATAATAGATTGTAAGTTATCAAATAAATATGCTGATAAAAGTGGGCCTTAAATAAATGTTGGCAAGCACAGCATCATGCAAAAAATGATTTACAATCGATAGATTTTTGTACTGTAATTCTGCAAAGATGTCCTGAAAGAATGCTATTCAGACATACTGGGAGTAATAAGTTGTACGCATTTACAGTAACACTCAGAAATGTCCTGAATCAGGTTCAGGTTTTCAGATGTTGTTCTCAATCTTATTTGAGTAATGACTCATTTGCAATTTTTATGAAATGTTGTTTTTCTCTTCTATAGCTGTCACAGGCCTTAAAATGGTATGCCATGTAATCGGCCACTTTAATTTTAAACTAAAAGGGTGGCTGGGACAGCATAGATTTAACAGAAATATAGACTGAAAATACCAGAAAATGATGTCGCGTTTGAAGAAAACTCAAAATATGACAATTTTAGAATGGATTTAGCTTTTCATCAGTACATTTCAGAGATGGAGAACCACAGACTTTATTAATCTTTCCGCAAATATTTTTTTGTGGAATGGTTATCTTACAAGATAAAATTATAATGTAGCGGTGACTCATGGGAATATTCTCCCCATCACTCTTGTGCACTGCACACTGTACTCGGCTGTTGCCACAGTGAGATTTACACCAAAGCTGATGGGATGCTCAGATGGCACATTCGTACGGTTACAGGCCTGATTACTCAAGATGAACGGCTGCAGTGTCCATTATTAGTGGTAAATGTTATTACAAAGTTTTGACCTGGCTAGCCTCCACTCCATGTTACTGGATAAAGCTCTCTTCAGTTTCACACCAATATCTGGCTTGTATCAAGGCGGCTGTGGCACTTGAGTTATTGTAACAGGTGGGAAACCATGGGTACTGGCGTTGATGTGAATATAACTTTGGCACGAGCCACCTACCTAATCATGTTATCTAAGTACACTCTTTCATTGGAATGTTATTCCCAATACGGATTTGCAATGTAACACTATAAAAAAAGTCTAGAAAGTTTGTGGAATCTGTCAAAGAGTATAAAGCATTGACTTGGTCTCCAAATCCTCTTATTTTCAATCTGATGAGCATCTGGGGAGTGTGCATTTCACAGAGGCCCCATATTAAAATACAGTCTAAAAAGGCTGCTGATCACCCGAAGAAGAGGCAAAATGCTTATTATTTAGGTGAAGTGATCTTTTGTGCTGCACAGAAGATCATCGTTCTCAGCAGGGCATTATCCTGTATAGGCGCTGCTAATAGCAATGGAAGAATATGAATACTGAATGATATATTGCAGATCATTAAGAATGGTCTGCAATATAAAAAGTCCATGGAACAACATCTAATTTGGGGTTGTTTTATGACGCAGGGTCAGTTCATGTAAATTAGTGTCTTGCTGAGTGACATCATCACTGCACAACTTTCTTAAAACACATAAACTAGATTTTGCTGACTGGCCGGTGAGCAAACCAATTGCAAAGCAAAGTAAAATGAGATGGATGTTTCTGGTTGACAGCGCTGCTGCTGGAAAGCAGCCTTTCCTTAGGCTAAGTTCACATTGCGTTAGTTCAATCCGTTTAGCGGATACGCTAACGGATTGCGGTAACGCAATGTCCAAAAAGGGATTGCGTTCGGCAATCCTGCTGTTGCAGATGCCCGATCTGAGCTAGCGAGGAACGGACCCTGAACGCTGGCATACGTTTGTGATGCATTAGGGATCCATTAGCACATTGCAGTCAATGGGTGCGCTAATGGATCTGTTACATAGCGTTAATTGCGACAATTGCGCCATGTAACGGAGTCTGTTAGCGGATACCCACTAACGCAATGTGAACCTAGCCTTACTGTGGTAGCATTTACAAGTAGCTTTATTACGCATTTCAAGTTCATACTTAATTACTTTTTTTTAAAAATACACTACATACAGATCAATGCAACAGTGAGGGGTTTAACCCATTCACAACATCGTGATTTTCATTTTTTTTACTTTTTCCTTTCCTTCTTCCAAGAGCCATAAATTTTATATTTTTTCCGTCTACCTATCCATATGAGGTCTTGTTGTTTGTAGGGATGAATTCTACTTTTGAATGACACCATTCATTTATCATGCTATGCATTGGAAAGTGGGGAAAAAATTCAAGTGTGTAGAAATTGCAAAAAGTGTATTTCCACAATAGTTTTTTTTTTTTTTTATTTACCATGTTCACTATATTGTATAACCAACTGGGCAGTAGGATTCTCCAAGTCACTGCGCGTACACAGATAGCAAACAAGTATAGTTTTTTTTTTTAGTTTAACCCCTTTCTGCCATTAGACGTACTATTCCGTCCATGTGGGGTGGGCTTTACTTCCCAAGGACGGAATAGTACGTCATAGCCGATCGGCCGCGCTCACGGGGGGAGCGCGGCCGATCGCGGCCAGGTGTCAGCTGCTTATCGCAGCTGACATCCGGCACTATGTGCCAGGAGCAGTCACGGACCGCCCCCGGCACATTAACCCCCGGCACACCGCGATCAAACATGATCGCGATGTGCCAGCGGTGCAGGGAAGCATCGCGCAGGGAGGGGGCTCCCTGCGGGCTTCCCTGAGACCCCCGCAGCAACGCGATGTGATCGCGTTGCTCCGGGGGTCTCTTACCTTCCTCCCTGCATCAAGTCCCGGATCCAAGATGGCCGCGGATCCGGGTCCTGCAGGGAGGGAGGTGGCTTACCAAGTGCCTGATCAGAGCAGGCACTTGGTAACGCTGCAGCGCTGTTTGACAGATCGGTGATCTGTCAAAGTGCTGTGCAAACTGGCAGAAAACCGATCTGTATTGTCCCCCCCTGGGACAAAGTAAAAAAGTAAAAAAAAAAATTTTACAAGTGTGTAAAAAAAAAAAAAAAATCCTAAATAATGAAAAAAAAAAATATTATTCCCATAAATACATTTCTTTATCTAAATAAAAAAACAAACAATAAAAGTACACATATTTAGTATCGCCGTGTCCGTAACGACCCAACCTATAAAACTGGCCCACTAGTTAACCCCTTCAGTAAACACCGTAAGAAAAAAAAAAAAAGAGGCAAAAAACAACGCTTTATTATCTTACCGCCGAACAAAAAGTGGAATGACACGCGATCAAAAAGACAGATATAAATAACCAGGGTACCGCTGAAAGCGTCATCTTGTCCCGCAAAAAATGAGCCACCACACAGCAACATCAGCAAAAAAGTAAAAAAGTTATAGTCCTCAGAATAAAGCGATGCAAAAATAATTATTTTTTCTATAAAATAGTTTTTATCGTATAAAAGCGCCAAAACATAAAAAAAGATATAAATGAGATGTCGCTGTAATCGTACTGACCCGAAGAATAAAACTGCTTTATAAATTTTACCAAACGCGGAATGGTATAAACGCCTCCCCCAAAAGAATTTCATGAATAGCTGGTTTTTGGTAATTCTGCCTCACAAAAATCGGAATAAAAAGCGATCAAAAAATGTCACGTGCCCGAAAGTGTTACCAATAAAAACATCAACTCGTCCTGCAAAAAACAAGACCTCACATAACTCTGTGGACTCAAATATGGAAAAATTATAGCTCTCAAAATGTGGTAAAGCAAAAAATATTTTTTGCAATAGAAAGCGTCTTTCAGTGAGTGACGGCTGCCAATCATAAAAATCCGCTAAAAAACCTGCTATAAAAGTAAATCAAACCCCCCTTCATTACCCCCTTAGTTAGGGAAAAATAAAAAAAAAATTAAAAAATGTATTTATTTCCATTTTCCCATTAGGGTTAGGGCTAGGGTTAGGGCTAGGGTTAGGGTTAGGGCTAGGGTTAGGGCTAGGGTTAGGGTTAGGGCTAGGATTAGGGCTAGGGTTATGGTTAGGGCTAGGGTTAGGGCTAGGGTTAAGGCTACAGTTAGGGTTAAGGCTACAGTTAGGGTTAAGGCTACAGTTTGGGTTGGGGCTAAAGTTACAGTTAGGGTTTAGATTACATTTACAGTTGGGAATAGGGTTGGGATTAGGGTTAGGGGTGTGTCTGGGTTAGAGGTGTGGTTGGGGTTACCGTTGGAATTAGAGTTAGGGGTGTGTTTGGATTAGGGTTTCAGTTATAATTGGGGGGTTTCCACTGTTTAGACACATCAGGGGCTCTCCAAACGCAACATGGCGTCCGATCTCAATTCCAGCCAATTCTGCGTTGAAAAAGTAAAACAGTGCTCCTTCCCTTTCGAGCTCTCCCGTGTGCCCAAACAGGAGTTTACCCCAACATATGGGGTATCAGCGTACTCAGGACAAATAGGACAACAACTTTTAGGGTCCAATTTCTCCTGTTACCCTTGGGAAAATACAAAACTGGGGGCTAAAAGATAAGTTTTGTGGGAAAAAAAAGATTTTTTTAATTTTCACGGCTCTGCGTTATAAACTGTAGTGAAACACTTGGGGGCTCAAAGTTCTCACAACACATCTAGATAAGTTCGTGGGGGGGTCTAGTTTCCAATATGGGGTCACTTGTTGGGGGTTTCTACTGTTTAGGTACATTAGGGGCTCTGCAAACGCAATGCGACGCCTGCAGACCATTCCATCTAAGTCTGCATTCCAAATGGCGCTCCTTCCCTTCCGAGCCTTCCCATGCGCCCAAACGGTGGTTCCCCCCCACATATGGGGTATCAGCGCACTCAGGACAAATTGCACAACAAATTTTGGGGTCCAATTTCTCCTGTTACCCTTGAGAAAATACAAAACTGGGGGCTAAAAAATAATTTTGGGGGGAATTTTTCTTTTTATTTTCACGGCTCTGTGTTAGAAACTGTAGTGAAACACTTGGGGGCTCAAAGTTCTCACAACACATCTAGATAAGTTCCTTGGGGGGTCTAGTTTCCAATATGGGGTCACTTGTGGGGGGTTTCTATTGTTTAGGTACATTAGGGGCTCTGCAAATGCAATGTGACGCCTGCAGACCATTCCATCTAAGTCTGTATTTCAAATGACGCTCCTTCCCTTCTGAGCCTTCCCATGCGCCCAAACGGTGGTTCCCCCCACATATGGGGTATCAGCGCACTCAGGACAAATTGCACAACAAATTTTGGGGTCCAATTTCTCCTGTTCCCCTCGGGAAAATACAAAACTGGGGGCTAAAAATAATATTTGTGGGAAAAAAAATTTGTTTTATTTTTACGTCTCTGCATTATAAACTTCTGTGAAGCTCTTTGTGGGTAAAAGTGCTCACCACACATCTAGATAAGTTCCTTAGGGGGTCTACTTTCCAAAATGGTGTCACTTGTGTGGGGTTTCAATATTTAGGCACATCAGTGGCTCTCCAAACGCAACATGGCATCTCATCTCAATTCCTGTGAATTTTGCATTGAAAAGTCAAACGGCGCTGCTTCCCTTCCGAGCTCTCCCATGCGCCCAAACAGTGGTTTACCCCCACATATGGGGTATCAGCGTACTCAGGACAAATTGTACAACAACTTTTTGGTTCCAATTTCTTCTCTTATAATTGGGAAAATAAAAAATTGGGGGCGAAAAGATCATTTTTTTTTCACAAACATATTTTTTATTTTTACGGTTCTGCATTATAAACTTCTGTGAAGCACTTGGTGGGTCAAAGTGCTCACCACACCTCTAGATAAGTTCCTTAGGGGGTCTACTTTCCAAAATGGTGTCACTTGTGGGGGGTTTCAATGTTTAGGCACATCAGTGGCTCTCCAAACGCAACATGGCGTCCCATCTCAATTCCAGTCAATTTTGCATTAAAAAGTCAAATGGCGCTCCTTCGCTTCCAACCTCTGTCATGCGCCCAAACAATGGTTTACCCCCACATATGGGGTATCAGCGTACTCAAGACAAATTGTACAACACGGTTTGGGGTCCATTTTCTCCTGTAACTCTTGGCAAAATAAAACAAATTGGAGCTGAAGTAAATTTTTTGTGAAAAAAGTTAAATGTTAATTTTTATTTAAACATTCCAAAAATTCCTGTGAAACACCTGAAGGGTTAATAAACTTCTTGAATGTGGTTTTGAGAACCTTGAAGGGTGCAGTTTTTAGAATGGTGTCACACTTGGGTATTTTCTATCATATAGACCCCTCAAAATGACTTCAAATGAGATGTGGTCCCTAAAATAAAATGGTGTTGTAAAAATGAGAAATTGCTGGTCAACTTTTAACCCTTATAACTCCCTAACAAAAAAAATGTTGGTTCCAAAATTGTGCTGATGTAAAGTAGACATGTGGGAAATGTTACTTATTAAGTATTTTTTGTGACATATCTCTGTGATTTAATTGCATAAAAATTCAAAGTTGGAAAATTGCGAAATTTTTTAAAATTTTTGCCATATTTCCGTTTATTCACAAATAATTGCAAGTAATATCAAAGAAATTTTACCACTATCATGAAGTACAATATGTCTCGAGAAAACAATGCGTTCCAGAGTTATAACCTCATAAAGGGACAGTGGTCAGAATTGTAAAAATTGGCCCGGTCCATAACGTGCAAACCACCCTTGGGGGTAAAGGGGTTAAGTGGTGACAAAAAAATATCGGAAATTTGTAAGAAAAATAATTTTGCTTGTGTGCCACAGATATTTTCAATTTCTGGGATATTATGCTCTGAGATATCTTAGTTTTTGGTGTCCTGAGCACATGTTGTTACTGATACTCTTTTGGGATAGATACTATGTTTTGATCGCCTCTTACTACATTTTATTGCAGTGATGGTGCAGGCAAAAAGCAAATTTGGCGTTTTAATTCTTTTTCCTGCTACGCTGTTTACCGATCGGATTAATTTATTTTATGTTTTGGTAGATCAGACTTTTATGAATGCAGCAATACCAAATATGTGTATAATAGTCCACCTGTTGAAACTTGATGCGATAAAGGCACAGATGATTGGCCTCCGGGAGACCAAAACATCCAACACCGCGGAGACACCATCACGTGTTTCTCAACGCAGTGATTCCAGAACACTGCCCCCATCCCTTATGGGAAATATGCAGATGCATGAAAAGAAGCTGCGGAGACACCATCACGTGTTTCTCGACGCAAGCAGTGACTAGCCAGGCCTTTTCCCGGGAAGGAACAACCACGGGAAGGGCAGCATCCTATGAAGGAAAGCCACCTATGCCAAGCATGGTATCCATCCACAGACAGCTGTTTCGGGGTTTTTGCCCCTCATCAGTGTGGAGTAGGAATCTGGCTATTAGGATCAGTGCCTAGTAAAAAGGCTATAAAGGCACAGATGATTGGCCTCCGGGAGACCAAAACATCCAACACCGCGGAGACACCATCACGTGTTTCTCAACGCAGTGATTCCAGAACACTGCCCCCATCCCTTATGGGAAATATGCAGATGCATGAAAAGAAGCTGCGGAGACACCATCAAGTGTTTCTCGACACAAGCAGTGAATAGCCAGGCCTTTCCCCGGGAAGGAACAACCCATCTCAATTCCAGTCAATTTTGCATTAAAAAGTCAAATGGCGCTCCTTCGCTTCCAAGCTCTGTCATGCGCCCAAACAGTGGTTTACCCCCACATATGGGGTATCAGCGTACTCAAGACAAATTGTACAACACGGTTTGGGGTCCATTTTCTCCTGTAACTCTTGGCAAAATAAAACAAATTGGAGCTGAAGTAAATATTTTGTGAAAAAAAGTTAAATGTTAATTTTTATTTAAACATTCCAAAAATTCCTGTGAAACACCTGAAGGGTTAATAAACTTCTTGAATGTGGTTTTAAGAGCCTTGAAGGGTGCAGTTTTTAGAATGGTGTCACACTTGGGTATTTTCTATCATATAGACCCCTCAAAATGACTTCAAATGAGATGTGGTCCCTAAAATAAAATGGTGTTGTAAAAATGAGAAATTGCTGGTCAACTTTTAACCCTTATAACTCCCTAACAAAAAAAAATGTTGGTTCCAAAATTGTGCTGATGTAAAGTAGACATGTGGGAAATGTTATTTATTAAGTATTTTGTGTGACATATCTCTGTGATTTAATTGCATAAAAATTCAAATTTGAAAAATTGCGAAATTTTCAAAATTTTCGCCATATTTCCGTTTTATCACAAATAATCGCAAGTAATATCAAAGAAATTTTACCACTATCATGAAGTACAATATGTCTCGAGAAAACAATGCGTTCCAGAGTTATAACCTCATAAAGGGACAGTGGTCAGAATTGTAAAAATTGGCCCGGTCCATAACGTGCAAACCACCCTTGGGGGTAAAGGGGTTAAGTGGTGACAAAAAAATATCGGAAATTTGTAAGAAAAATAATTTTGCTTGTGTGCCACAGATATTTTCAATTTCTGGGATATTATGCTCTGAGATATCTTAGTTTTTGGTGTCCTGAGCACATGTTGTTACTGATACTCTTTTGGGATAGATACTATGTTTTGATCGCCTCTTACTACATTTTATTGCAGTGATGGTGCAGGCAAAAAGCAAATTTGGCGTTTTAATTCTTTTTCCTGCTACGCTGTTTACCGATCGGATTAATTTATTTTATGTTTTGGTAGATCAGACTTTTATGAATGCAGCAATACCAAATATGTGTATAATAGTCCACCTGTTGAAACTTGATGCGATAAAGGCACAGATGATTGGCCTCCGGGAGACCAAAACATCCAACACCGCGGAGACACCATCACGTGTTTCTCAACGCAGTGATTCCAGAACACTGCCCCCATCCCTTATGGGAAATATGCAGATGCATGAAAAGAAGCTGCGGAGACACCATCACGTGTTTCTCGACGCAAGCAGTGACTAGCCAGGCCTTTTCCCGGGAAGGAACAACCACGGGAAGGGCAGCATCCTATGAAGGAAAGCCACCTATGCCAAGCATGGTATCCATCCACAGACAGCTGTTTCGGGGTTTTTGCCCCTCATCAGTGTGGAGTAGGAATCTGGCTATTAGGAGCAGTGCCTAGTAAAAAGGCTATAAAGGCACAGATGATTGGCCTCCGGGAGACCAAAACATCCAACACCGCGGAGACACCATCACGTGTTTCTCAACGCAGTGATTCCAGAACACTGCCCCCATCCCTTATGGGAAATATGCAGATGCATGAAAAGAAGCTGCGGAGACACCATCAAGTGTTTCTCGACACAAGCAGTGAATAGCCAGGCCTTTCCCCGGGAAGGAACAACCCATCTCAATTCCAGTCAATTTTGCATTAAAAAGTCAAATGGCGCTCCTTCGCTTCCAAGCTCTGTCATGCGCCCAAACAGTGGTTTACCCCCACATATGGGGTATCAGCGTACTCAAGACAAATTGTACAACACGGTTTGGGGTCCATTTTCTCCTGTAACTCTTGGCAAAATAAAACAAATTGGAGCTGAAGTAAATATTTTGTGAAAAAAGTTAAATGTTAATTTTTATTTAAACATTCCAAAAATTCCTGTGAAACACCTGAAGGGTTAATAAACTTCTTGAATGTGGTTTTAAGAGCCTTGAAGGGTGCAGTTTTTAGAATGGTGTCACACTTGGGTATTTTCTATCATATAGACCCCTCAAAATGACTTCAAATGAGATGTGGTCCCTAAAATAAAATGGTGTTGTAAAAATGAGAAATTGCTGGTCAACTTTTAACCCTTATAACTCCCTAACAAAAAAAAATGTTGGTTCCAAAATTGTGCTGATGTAAAGTAGACATGTGGGAAATGTTATTTATTAAGTATTTTGTGTGACATATCTCTGTGATTTAATTGCATAAAAATTCAAATTTGAAAAATTGCGAAATTTTCAAAATTTTCGCCATATTTCCGTTTTATCACAAATAATCGCAAGTAATATCAAAGAAATTTTACCACTATCATGAAGTACAATATGTCTCGAGAAAACTTTGTCAGAATCACCGGGATCCGTTGAAGCGTTCCAGAGTTATAACCTCATAAAGGGACAAGGTCAGAATTGTAAAAATTGGCCCGGTCCATAACGTGCAAACCACCCTTGGGGGTAAAGGGGTTAAGTGGTGACAAAAAAATATCGGAAATTTGTAAGAAAAACAATTTTGCTTGTGTGCCACAGATATTTTCAATTTCTGGGATATTATGCTCTGAGATATCTTAGTTTTTGGTGTCCTGAGCACATGTTGTTACTGATACTCTTTTGGGATAGATACTATGTTTTGATCGCCT
The DNA here is from genome assembly GCF_032444005.1 of Ranitomeya imitator. Lineage (NCBI taxonomy): Eukaryota > Metazoa > Chordata > Amphibia > Anura > Dendrobatidae > Ranitomeya > Ranitomeya imitator. The sequence goes on along the minus strand of NC_091288.1, from coordinate 147,387,543 downwards.
CTTACTACATTTTATTGCAGTGATGGTGCAGGCAAAAAGCAAATTTGGCGTTTTAATTCTTTTTCCTGCTACGCTGTTTACCGATCAGATTAATTTATTTTATGTTTTGGTAGATCAGACTTTTATGAATGCAGCAATACCAAATATGTGTATAATCGTCCACCTGTTGAAACTTGATGTGAAACGCTTTGTCTGTGATAGGTAAAGTGTACTCCATGCCGCTGTACATTATTACCATTATGTGAACTTTCATGTGATATCACTCTCTCCCTGTTGATCTGCATGTACCTTAAAAGGGCCTTAAATTATACAGCACTAGCTACTTTGGCTTGCCCCTTTTGAGTATCAATCCTCAATACTGTGATTATACATACTATAACTCTGTATTGATCTGTAGCATACACACAAGGGAGTTTTGCTATTAACACTTACCTACGTTTAGCTTTTTATTTATATGACTTTTGTATATTTATGTTTATATTTTTATACATTTTTTTACATTTATACATCCAATAAGGAATATAATTTGTATTGATATTGAGGCTTGTACATTTCTATATAGATATTCTTGAATTTATTGGTGCATTTTGCCTCCTTATAGTTAGCTTCTTACACTCATTTAGTTGTATTAACTATTCTTTAGATAGAGCAAATATTTTAAAAGTCAGAAGAAAACTAGGGAATTCTTTGTCCCCCTTATTCCTGCAACTGAAATATTGAAAGCTGCAGAATTTAGCAAAGCTTTTATTTTATTTAGTATTCATCGCTATTGACCTGAGGAAGCGGATCATGAGCTCACTTTTATCGTCACACTGTTAGGTTGACAAATCCATTATCCCATATTGCCACATAGTGTACTTGCTTCATATAAAATATATAAAATAGTTCATTTTCATGGGTACAGAGACAAGCGAAGACAAGAGTTCAGTATCATTATCGATGTTATCAATTAAACCGGTTCATGTTTACAGCCTTCCATCCTAGAATACTTGTTTTGTAAATCATTCTAGTCACAGTAAGTTATCACACAGTTAGATATTAAAGTCTAGTATTAACATATTTGTAACATTTACACAGAATTCCCGAAGGCCACAGATTTGCTTTGCTACGACATTTTAGCAGTAATCTGTAATCAAAAGTGAAAGAGTTGCTGTAGATTTGGGCTGCGTGAAGAATTTATTCTGCATAGTGAAGCTATGCTCCGCATAATCTTTCAAATGAGGCAATAACTTACCCTGTGCATTAAGGGATCAAAATAACCTGTCAAGAGTCGCACTGATGCAGGAAACAGAATACTGTATCATTAGCTTACAGAGGCAGGAATCCATTCTAGGAAGTCTATTACCAAGACAAAATGTCTTAGATTATGTCTTTTCAATGCAGAACTAGTGGCTGCACCTGGCAAGATGAGACCAACTGCAGAGAGGTCAGAATGCCGGCTGGGTTCACATACATGTCGGGATTATTTGATGTGCCTATATAGTTGTACATGTCTGCCACTGACCGGCATTGAAAAAAAAACTTGCAACATGTAGAATACAAATCCTTTCTAAAGCATAGCTCATTCTGATTTTTAATAGTGAAGCAAAGTTACCATTGAGGACTTGCTTTTGACATATACTTTGCTAATGTACACATTTCAAGAATCTCTGGTGTAGGAATAAAATGTAAAGTCTTACAAGTACAGAAACTAATTTTCAACCTTTGAGAGTCATTTCCTGTGTGAAATGCCCATAGCATCTCCATTTTTCATGATCTCAGGTTGGTTGAGGGCTTATAATGATTCCACTTTGGTGCAGATACGATCTTTTGATCACTCGTTATTGCATTTTAATGCAATGTCATGGCAACCAAAAAAAACGTAATTCTGGCTTTTTGACTTTTTTTCTTGCTACGCCGGTTAGCAATCAGGTTAATCCTTTTTTTTTATTGATAGATTAGGCCATTCTGAACTCGGCGATACCAAATATGTGTATGTTTGATTTTTTTATTGTGTTAGTTTAAGTGGGGCGAAAGGAGGGCGATTTGAACTTTTATTTTTAAAAACTTTTTTTTTTCACTTTTGGCATGCTTCAATATTCTCCATGAGAGACTAGAAGCTGCCATAACTCAATCGGCTCTGCTACATACAGGCAATGAATAGATCGTCTGTATGTAGCAAAGTTGCTAAATTGCTATGAGTGCTACCCACCAGGCGGTGCTCATAGATATCCGGCAGTGACAACCATAGAGGTCTCCAGGAGACCTCTGGTTGTCATGCCAACTCATCAGTGACCCGAGATCATATGACGGGAGTCACCGATGGGCGGATTTCCAGCGCAATTGCCGGAAGCGCATGTTAAATGCCGCTGTCAGCATTTGACAGCTGCAATTAATGGGTTAATAGCCACAAGTGGATCTCGATTCCATCCACGGGTGTTCCGGGCACATGTCAGCTGTTCAAAACATCTGACATGTGCCGGGAAAGATGTGGACTCACCGCCAGAGCCCACATCAAAGGGAGGGAGTCCGATGTCATCGTACTATTACATCCGATGTCGGAAAGGGGTTAAAGGGCACCTGTCACCCCGAAAATCGTGGGTGAGGTAATCCCACCGGCATCAGGGGCTTATCTACAGCATTCTGTAATGCTGTAGATAAGCCCCCGATGTTACCTGAAAAAGGAGAAAAAGACGTTATATTATACTTACCCAGGGGCGGTCCCGCTGCTGGTCAGGTCGGATGGGCGTCTCCGGTCCGCTGCGGCGCCTCCTATCTTCTTTCCATGACGTCCTCTTCTGATCTTCAGCCACGGCTCCGGCGCAGGCGTACTTTGCTCTGCCCTGTTGAGGGCAGACAAAGTACTACAGTGCGCAGGCGCCGGGCCTCTGACCTTTCCTGCGCCTGCGCACTGCAGTACTATCTTCTGCCCTCAAGAGGGCAGAGCAAAGTACGCCTGCGCCGGAGCCGTGGCTGAAGATCAGAAGAGGACGTCATGGAAAGAAGATAGGAGGCGCCGCAGCGGACCGGAGACACCCATCCGACCTGACCAGCAGCGGGACCGCCCCTGGGTGAGTATAATATAACGTCTTTTTCTCCTTTTTCAGGTAACATCGGGGGCTTATCTACAGCATTACAGAATGCTGTAGATAAGCCCCTGATGCCGGTGGGATTACCTCACCCACGATTTTCGGGGTGACAGGTTCCCTTTAAGGATATAAAGATTAAAGGATTGAAAATTGCAATTTTTTTTTCAAAATGTTCACCAAAATTACGATATTTTCACAAATAAACACAACTCATAACGAAAAATGTTTACCTTTATCATGAGGTACAATATGTCACGAAAAAACAGTCTCAGGGGCACGTTGAAGTGTTCCAGAGTTACTACTTCATAAATTGATAGTGGTCAGAGTTGCAAAATTTAGGCTGATCATTAAGGTCAAATTTAGCTCAGTCACCAAAGGGTTAATTGTAGAGTGATATCTATACATATGGTAGTCAGTGTTACTCTATATTCTTTGTGTCATAGTTATAGATCTTTTGAGACCAAGGTGTAACCTTGGCAGCTGTAATGTTTAGCCTTAAACAGTCCTTTAAATAAGTGAAGAATATATAAATATATAAATATTGCACATCATATAAACTAAAACATTCAAGCACTAAAACTACATATGTCACTAAAGAGGTTCAGATGCTTCTTTCACTGGGTGTAAAATACTTTATAATACCTACCCAGAAAATATTGCATTCTCGTATGATATATGGTGGAAATATTTAAAATTCATCTGAGTGAACATTCTATTCAATTCAACAACGGTTCAAAGAAATAGAAAATGATGTATATATAATTCATTGCTTAAGATCTGCTCCTCAGCAATGGTACTCTATAACGGCATTTCTCTCTCACTTGTAGGAGCCTGCAAAGTGAAACAATAAATTTCATTCTTATTTTTTGATTATACGTTAAATAAATCTCATTTTATAGGTACAAAACAGAACATCAAGGCAGCAGTCAATTTAGTGCTATGCGCTATGATCTGGGTAAATGAAGGATGTCTGTATGATAAATGGAAACACTTTTTGCTTTTACAGTATTTTCAAGGCAAGAACATTATAGAACAAGGCTCCTGCACTTAGCACTATGCCCTGAATTACTAAAGAGATTATGTGTCAATACACATTAAAATTTTATGTGCATTATAGCATTATCCCTAATGTGTGTTTTTTCGCCGTTTGAAATTGGGAGTTTCTCCATGAACAAGACTATATTCATTACGGTTAAGTCTACGGAGGAAATGAGTCAAAGGCAGAATATTCTACTAGTTGAATAACAATGTTCTTCAACCCGTATCAAAAGACTGATTTATTAAGTGACAATAAATCGTATTGATGTCACTCTGTATATTATCCTTTATAGTAAAAGAAAGATGATTCACCTTCAGGAAAATTCATTGAGTTATAATTATTCATTTTATTGGCGCTATAATTTTAGTAGTAAAAGTACTCCAGAAAAGATTTTTCTTATCTAGTATTATATAACAAAATATGCACAATCATCAGGATTTCAATCATAGAATAATGACTAGATTGAGAAATTAACCTAAGCAATAATAGCAAAAATATCTAAAAAGTCCAAAAGATAGACTCATCTCCTCAGCGCACTGTCCCACAAACGTTACTCAGTGCCTCCTCTTACCGCCGCCGCACACTGAAAGACCGAGCATCTTCACGATAAGCTAGGACTTCAAACCACTTATAGGCCTGGGAAACATATAGGGTATGGGGCACTTTGTGTTGTCACAAACTTGCTGAAACCTTATAAGACGCATGAGCAGAAACAATCCAGGCTAAGTCGCAGCTAGACGTCCAGCCCTGATGTGAAGATGGAGCATAATCGCAGTGGTAGTAAGAAGAGGTGTCGAGGACTGAATGGGGAAAAAGCAAGCAACAGAGGTGGCCGGAGAGTGAGTGGTGAGATATCAGATCATTTTTTTTAAACCTGCACATATGGTTCAGCAAAGTGGCATGCAGCTGGCCGACATTTTTGTTGAATTTGTGAGCAGCGAATCACTAAATTATTCACATTCTGGACAATATGCATTTTTGTAAGTTTCAAGTAGAGTTTAATTCCACTTGGATAAGTCTGGCCAACTCTAGTGCAAATAGTACAAACAGACACACACATATAGCACTCCAAAGGTTTCAGATGAAAACAACCAAGAATGAAAAAGGCATTAGGGACTAAGAAATTGTCTGCTTTTTTCACATAAAATCTTTGGGATGCTGCCTGCAGATTTACTTTTATTCCTTCTATGAATAAATGTCCTGGGCAACAAATGGGAATGCAATGGCCAATGCATGGAACCTGATGCTGCTCCTCTCTTTCTTATATATATATATATATATACAGTATATATATATATATATAACGTTCTAACCACTTAGGTATGTGGACACTGTTGGGTGAGTACTCTTATTGGACATATGTCCAGCAGTGGAACAGTCTGGATGGATGCAGTGGCATCCATCCTAAACAGGGAACCGTTACACAAAAAGTATACTGTACAATATACACTTTTACCTTGTGGACCTCTGTGTATGTAAGTGAAATATTCAGATGCATGGTAGTGTTGAAAAAGTACCTTTTGCCCTTGGTGTTTGGGGGCTTATGGTACTATTAAAATATCTGCTTGGAGGTTTCATACTTTCAGCTATGTGCACCAACATAGGTGTTGTCAGCCTTAGGTAACTATGACATCAGGCAGACCAGAATCGCTCGTTTCTATTTCCAAACCTTAAATTCTTGATTATACAAGGTGTACATTCACGAGGAGGCAAATTTACATACAAACAAGACAAATAAGTAGGAATGGGGGAAGACAATGATCAGCAGAAAAGATTGATTTTAGGTGATTAACTTTATCTGGAGAATATTTTTATGTGACTTTTAACCACTTAATTACCCCTTCCCCAAACTGACAGTACAACTTTGCCAACAAATGTGTCACGGGGTCCTTCTCCGATACCACACAATCAACAGAGCGAGGGAAGTGTAAACAATCCTAAGACCTTTATTGAAGGCAAAACTAAAAGGTCCATAAACAATCCACCACACTGAGGATACAATAGTCCAGAACACGAATGCAGTTCAGTAACACGATAAAATGTCCAAGGAGATGAGAGTCCAATACTCCAGCAGACAGAGGATAAAAAATCCATATGCTTTCCCTTCTCTCTGATGTGCTGTGTTCACACCATCCTCACCACATGGGAACTGACTTCCCAGCTCCTGTCCTCCCCAGCCCCCTCCTTATGTCTGGGGGTAGTCAGACAGGTTGGGGAGGTTTTCAGGCCTCCCAGACCTGACAAAGGTGCCTCAGGGATTAAGGCACTACAGGGGGTCATCAAGAGGCATAGATAAAGTCAGTCTGCAGACAGTAAGTGAGCTAATTCAATTATCAGCCTTTTGGAAGGTAATTGAGACTCTAGACAATATGGGGAATACACGGAATGATACAGGTCAACAAGAGAATACTATGAAAATCAGTAAAATATAAATATACACAAAATGATACCCACATAACATATCATACCATCACAAAATTTCAATATGCTTAACTGTAAAAAAAGACATAGACCGCACATTCAAAAATTATACATTGATCTAATGCTGCTGTGCAAAAATTAAGAACACTGGATATGAGGTTCTCAGTTTAAAATTGTGATAAGACTTTATGAAGTTCACTGCAACATCATGCAACATCATGGATAACCTCTTAGTGGGTCCCTAACTCTTTATAGCCTTAAAGGTGTGATGCCATGTGCCAACTACTGCCCCAACAACAGTGCACCAGCTGGGCTGAGCCCCAATGACTTCAGGCCACACCACTCCACAGAAACAAAACCACAACAACAATGGCCACCACACAACACCAAAACCAAGTGAAAAGAGCCATGAAACTCACCATCCACAAGCTCTCAGACTGTGAACGTAGAGCAAAAATATGCAGTACCCCTTTTTCAGTCTACTAATAATTAAAAATACCTGCCACTAGGAAAAAATTGACAGAACTCAACATGATGATTTTAGTTTAATATTCTGATCAGACTGTAAGAAGACAACTACCACGTCATGGTGAAACTCTCAGTGGGTTCTTAACTATTTTATAGCCTTAATGGTGCGGCACCGTTCACCAACCACCCATGCGGCTGCAGAGCACAAGTAAAGCAGGCAACCTGGTGCCTCATAGTACCCATGCTGCAAGGTTGAGTCCCCTTGACCGTGTGCCACACTGTCCCAAAAGCAGAACACCACAGCCACAATGGCCACCACACAACCCCAAGTGAAAGGAGCAAAAACTCACCTTCCACAAGCTCTCAGACTGTAATTGGTATGTGGTGCTGCCCCTTTAAGGCTTTAAGGTGCCTAGAATGTAGAATACACTATGCTGCAGTGTAATATTAGAGTGACCAAAGAAACATAGAAAATCTTGTGCCAAGATTCCTGTTATTGCTCATTGTGCCTCCCAAAACAAAGGAAAAACATAATTAAAAGTACCAATAAAAACTATAGATTGACCCAAAGGCATAAAATGTAATAAACAAATGTAAATTTGCTATTGCCAGAATTGCGTTAATCTGCAAAATAAAGACAACACATCATTTATATCAGAATATAAATGCCATAAAACAGCTGAAATGTAAACTATAGGTCGCTTGACACAAAACAAGCACTCAGCTCAGTATGCCAAAAAAGAAATGTATTGCATTTGAACATAAATCATTTTTTTAAAAGATATACATTTTATTATTCCAAAGTAGTAAATCATAGAAATTATCTAAATTTGGTATCACAGTAATTATGTCAGCCTACAGAATTACGTTATTTATGCTACACAATGAACTCCATAAAAGCAAAATAGAAAAAACAATGGGGAGATGCACATTTTACACTTTAAAAATGTAGCCAGCTATAAGTTATATAATATAATATATTCAACTCAAAATAGCAAAAAAAAACTCACATAACTCAGTCAACAAAAAGATAAAAATGTTATAATTCTTGGAATGAAAAAAATGAAAAACAAAATACTGCCACATTCTTAGCACCAAAACTGTCTTTGTCCTTATGGGGTTCAATCATATTCTGTAAGTTGAAAACTATTGTACTGTGATGATTGCGCTGATTAAAGATAAATATGAAGTTCTCTATATTAACTTATTTAGAAAATCCAAATCAAAACAAAGCCAAAAGCAGTTCATTCAGTAATTGTATTTTTCCCCATGACTGACAGGTTACAAGGCTTCACATTTATTATGATTTGTCACAGACTCCGCAGCAAGATTGACTGTAGAGCTTTAGCAGATAATCTAAGTAGTTATTAATCATCCCACTGGCTTTACTAAAATACGATATGGTATTGATGGGCTCAGAAGTCCTTATTATTTGTGTTCTTGACAGCCACTGACAATGTCAAATTTTAACCCTTTTTGGTTTGTGGATCATGATTTTATTGCACATTATGATGACTTTCTATTATGTATGCTCTCTATTGTTTTCTTTTCAAGTGAACAGTAAATTCTTTATATTTTTAAGTGTAATGTGTCTTGATAAATTGCCAAATGGTGCAGTTATTATTCAGTAAACATAAGATCTCCTCCTGGCAGTGACAGCACTGAGAAATTAAACTAGGTAGGGATCTGTTCATAAATCACATAATAGTTTCAAGTTCTGAAAACTTAAATGTTATGAACAATATTGGAGGCAGATTTCTTATTTTTTTACTTAAATGTATATTTGAATATAAATTATTTTTCGGTTGGGTTTCAAAATGTTGCACTGTTTGCCTTCTATAGCTTCTGTGTTGCAGAATGAGTTACCTTAGAATCACTGATGGGAGAGTTTATAACTCTTGACTTCCTTTTTCTGACCTCCTCTCAGTTTATTTGTGACCACATGAAAGTTAAAGCGGCAGTTCACTTCTTTAACATTGATGACCTATCGTTAGGATCTGCACATCCACCACCTATTGATTTGGAATTTGGAATGTATGTGGATGTGCAGAACCCTACCTTGGCAGTTATTAGCAGATGGAGTAGTTCTGTAACTGAGCACTTCCAGCCGCTGCCTGCACCAAGAATAGCTGATCAGCGGGTGTGCCAGATGTCACCCACCAATCAGACTTTGATGACCTATCCAAGGCATAAGTCATCCATGTTAAGGTAATGGACAACCTCTTTAAGCAGATTTTTTTCTAAAAAGAATAATGGCCACACAGGTGTCCATACTAGTAAAAAGAGTCACTAAATCATTATCTTTTTTAGATATTTGAGTGCATTTTTAATTGAAAGCAAATTAGTGGTGGTCTGGATGCTAAGACTCCATCGATTTCAGCTGAGCGTGAGCAAAAAGTAGAGTGCAGATTCAATAGAAAGCATAGAATGGGAATGTGTGTAGCTAATGCTATCTATTGATTGCTCAATGCTCTGTGTATGAAGTCAGGCAGGAGATGTGGGCTCTGGTCACTTGAAGGGCACACATCTCAGGCGTGTTCCGCGGAAGACTTGAGAGATCAGTGTAAATCATATAAAAGGCACTCAAATTTACAAAAAAAGTGATAACGGTCTATTTACTCGTAGAGCTGAATGATGAAGAATTTATTTTCTAGCAGAATATTAGATAACTGCATTAGTGCATTTTAATGTCAAGGAAATTTATTCTAGATGAATACCGAACACCTGAAAGCGACATCCGATTGAATAGGTTGTGCTCCGGCTTTGTAGGACGTTGAGTTTGTCACTTTCTTGGTATGATTTATAAAGTAAATGTCAACATTTAATTCCTTTAATGGCATTTGTAAACACTTACTGCCAAATTTACTGATTTGCATGAACAGACCAATGATTTACATTCACATAGATCACGATGGGTTCAGCTTTTTTTAAGCACATTCATTTGCAAATCCTTTATGATAAATGTGTGAAATATATGAGTGGTATTTACTACAAGCTGTGTATTACTGAGAAGAAAGCTGGAATTAAAATTTCAAATTGTATTCTATATCACAAATAATATACTTAAAATACAGTAAAAAATGTTGCTCTTCATATCATTATTAAATTGGTTATTTATTTTGTATTGTTTAAGCTTTTTATTTTTATTTATGTAAGCAATTTAATGAGTCATTCCAATTAACTGTGGAGCAGATGTCTTATGACTCGAATACTTTTAGCAGATATAGTAAATGTAGCCCTAAATGTATGTTAATGTGCCATATGCTGACTTTCAGCTTTAACACAACTTAGAAAAGATGGGCCTTCATTACGAACTCACAGTCAGACACCAAGAAAGTGCCAGATTGCAAATAGTCAGTTGGGAGATACAGCGGGATATTAAATGAATTCAGGGTCTCACTTCCCTACAGAGGAAGAACACTTCTTGTATCAACCACAGTTTTGCAGACCACATAATTATATGTCTTCAGAACTTGATGCAAAGCTTTGCTTGGGTTTAATTAGGGCCTTTGTTCCCTTTCATTGACAAATACGTATACCGGCAGATGGAAAGGAATGATAGATTTTATGAGTGTTTATTTTCACAGTGGGGGTGGAATGAAAATTGCATCTTGATTGACCCACATATTGTTTTTTTGTATCAAAACAGCCTTTCACCCTGCTGGCATCTCTGCAAGGTGGATGTGCAGACTCTCGAAACTTTATGTGGGCTAAAATCATGTCTGGGAACTAAGCATTCTTTGATTCTATATCTTCATGTCAGCAGTCAAAGGTTTGTGACATAGACCTTGGAAAAACATAGAAGATCAATGAAACTAAACTCAGCTACTTCCAGACAAACTTTATATCATTATTTCCAGAAAACTATACTGTTAATGCAATGCGATTTCCTTACAGCTTCATCACCCACACTATTTAGTCCATGTTTTTAAAATTTGTGTGTAAAAGAAAGAAAACACTCTGTGAATTCCAAGCATTAAAAATAGCGTTTGCACGATTTTTTTTTATCTTTTAAGCATCATATAAAGAAGTTAAAAGAGGCTGTTCCTGTTTCAAATACATTTCAGTTACATTTCTCCATTGGCTGGAGTTTGCTTTTAAAAAAAAGTTCTGTACTCACCTTCCCTGGATCATCCGGTGAGTCTACGCTGTTGTTCCAGTGTCTGGCATTTGGCTGTGGTGCTGATGTCATGTCGACAGTCAAGTAGCCAATCAGTGAGCTCCGGTCCTCTGATTGGGGCATTCCATTAACATGGAAATGCCCCACTAGAGCCACTAAGTTCACAGTTTGGCTCTTACACTGTCAAGCTGAAATCAGCACGACAGCCAATGCCAGACACCGGGAACAGCATTGTTACCTCACTGGCAGATCAGGGGAATGTTAGTACAGTCACAAGGTTTTTTACAGCAAGATACACTAATGGGAGAAATGTAATTGAAGAATTGAAGAGGAACAAGCTCTGAAAGAGAAAAAAAAACATATGTATAGCTACAGGTGCATCTCACAAAATTAGAATATCATCAAAAAGTTAATTTATTTCAGTTCTTCAATACAAAAAGTGAATGTCAGTTATTATATAGATATATATGTGTTAGGGCTAGCGGAACGCACCGAGTAAATATAGATGTTTTATTGTAATTGATGCGTTCGCAGCCCGGGGTCCACCGTGCAGGAGAACCTGCTGCTAGCAAACGGCGGCACTATATGGCGGTATGAACTAGCTCTGTTATATCACAGAGTAGCTGTGAAAGCAAAGCACTGCGGTCTGTTAGACTTCACAGAGGCACAGGCTAACTACCCAAATGAGAGCAGTCAGTGGTCATGCATGCACACAAAACTCCTCGCCGGAGGTGCCAGCATTCTAGGGGCTTATTTCAGCCAGGTCCCTGAATAGATACAAACACAATCTCCTTGCCGGAGGTGCCAGAATTCTAGGGGCTTATTTCAGCCGGGTCACAATCTTACATAACCACACAGGCGCAAAGCACATAACTTAGAAAGATACTAGCGCATGGCCATGTGGCCATGCGAGCCTTAAATAGTTGGAGCACGTACAGGACCTTCCTAGAAGGACCAATTGATTTAGCTGCAGTATCTGAACATGTGACCCGAGATCTCCACTGAGAGATCTTACTCTGGGCATGCTCAGAATGAGAAAAGCAGGACTTAGTCCTAGAAGTGTCTGCTCGCCGCTGCCCGGCACTGGCTTCAATAGCAGAAGCAGGAAAAGCAGCAGTAACTCTTTGTCAGACCTAGCGAGACGCTGGGACCGACGTCTCCGCTGAGCAGGCTCCACTGCGGCAGGAGAATGGGAGACCGCAGCGGAGATGGCCCGAGATTCCCCCTGTGCAGAGACGGGAACTCGACCCCTAACATTACCCCCCCTCCCAGGGCCCCCCTCCTTGGACCTTGCTACGCTCGAAGGCAGCAATGAGCTGCGGAGCCCGAATGTGCTCAGCAGGCTCCCAGGACCTGACCTCAGGACCATAACCCTTCCAGTCCACCAAATAAATTTTTTTGCCACGTACACCTTGCACCCCAAAATAGCGTTTACCTCGTAATCATCCGTAGACGAACCCGATGTCCCAGCAGCTGACTCGGAAAACCTGGACATATATACGGGTTTCAAGAGGGACACATGAAAGGTGATACGCAGGCATGACGGAAGGGCTAAACGATAGACCACACTGTTAACCTGTTCGAGGACCTTGAAAGGACCCAAGTAGCGAGGTACAAACTTAGTGGACTCAACTCGCAGCCTGATGTTACGGGCGGAGAGCCACACCAAGTCTCCAGGAGCAAAGGTCGGAGCGGGGCGCCGATGTGCATCAGCGGAGGACCTCATTCTCTCCTTGGAGGCCCGAATGGCATCTTGAGTGCGGTCCTAAATATCCCGTGCCTCCACAGTCCAGTCTGCCACCCTGGAGTCAGCGGAAGACACGGGCATAGGCACGGTACCAACAGATGCTGACCATAGCTGTGGAGGAATGGGGTTTGTCCAGTGGAGTCAGCTACGGCGTTGTTCAGTGCAAACTACGCCCACGATAGCAAGGATGCTCAGTCATCCTGCCTGGCTGAGACAAAATGTCGCAGATATGTGACCAAGGTCTGGTTGGCCCTCTCTACCAACCCATTCGTCCCGGGATGATATGCGGAAGAGAGATTTAACTCAATGCTGAGAAGACAACAAAGCTCTCTCCAGAACCGAGACGCAAACTGGGGACACTGGTCACTGACAATATTGTCCGGCATACCGTGTAGGCGGAAGATGTGTTTTATGAACAACGCTGCCAAAGCCCGTGCAGAAGGTAACCGTGGTAGCGGCACCAAATGCACCATTTTCGAGAAATGATTGGTGATGACCCAAATGATGGTACAGCCACGAGACTTGGGCAAACCCACAAAAAAGTCCATCCCGACCATCTCCCAGGTCCTGTCTGCCACCGGCAAGGGATAGAGTAACCCAGCTGGCCGTTGACGAGGAGATTTATTTTTGGCGCAGGAGACACATGCCTGAATATAATCTCTGACATCTCGGACCATATGTGGCCACCAGTACGTCCTCGCCAACAGCTCAGATGTCCTCTTTGTCCCAAAGTGTCCACCCACCCTGGACGAATGAGCCCAAGAAAGAACCTCCGGTCGCAAATTAATGGGCACAAATGTCTTGCCCGGAGGCACAGACTCTAGCAAAACCGGAGCTGTCTGCAATGCCATACACATGCGGCTGTCTCATACATACCACTTCTCTACATATACCAAGGAAGCTAATTATTACTTGCCTACACTGGCACGTTTTTCTCAAACACCATCCACTACACATAACTGATGAAGTTCAAATTGGTGACTGAAACGTTTTTTGTTGCTGAAAATAAATTTGCTTCCAAATATAAGTTGAGTGCCAGGTTTTATTACATATAATCAAGGTGTTGGAACCTACCTGGGCACCACATGTCGAAGCTGTGCACACGTTTATTTACTAATTTATTATATAGAGTCATGACAAACAGAGTTATCTATTTCAAGTGTTTATTTCTGTTAATGTTGGTGATTATTGCTTTCAGCCAATGAATACCCAAAAGTCATTATCTCAGTAAATTAGAATACTTTATAACACTAGCTTGAAAAAATGATTTTAAAATCCAAAATGTTGGCCTACTGAAATGTATATTCAGTAAATGCACTCAATACATGGTTGGGGCTCCTATTGCATCAATTACTGTATCAATGTGGCGTGGCATGGAGGCAATGAGCCTGTGGCAGTGCTGAGGTGCTATGGACGCCCAGTTTGATTTTATAGCAGCCTTCAGCTTGTTTGCATTGCTGGGTCTGGTGTTTCTCATCTTCCTCTTGACAATACCCCATAAATTCTGTATGCGGTTAAGGTCAGGCAATTTTGCTGGCCACTTTTAATAGTGATTTAGCTTCATATATTAAAAAGATATGCAGAAACCTAGAACTGGTGAATGAGCACCATTGGATCTGAGCAAGGGGCAGCATGAATCAGACACTGTCTGTGTTATTGCATCTGTGTATGGTTTCCTCTGAAATGCTGCTGAGTTTAAGAGAAAACATACATGGAGGAGCCGGCCAGGGATTGTGTACTGTTAGATGACTAGTTCAAAGCAAGTCCAAGGCGGCTTCTCCCTACCCCACTCACCATTACTGACACTTGTCTTTGTAGATATGTATTTAGGGAGTGAATTGTTAGTCTAGAGGAGTGGGGAAGAAGCCACCAAGCACCTGTGTTTGACTAGTTAACAGAGATGCATTATCAAAATGTTTTATCTGAAACACCACAGTGTCTCATAGTAAAACTTGCATGTCTGTAGTCATTGTTTAATTCATTCTCCAAATGGTTTGAAAATCTTAAATCAGCTACCAGGTGTGTGTCTCTTGCGCCAAGAACAAGTCCCCTCGGCAACGGCCAGCTGGTTTGCTTTACCCTCTGCCGGTGGCAGACAGGCCCTGGGAGATGGTCGGGATGGACTTTGTGGTGGGCTTACCCAAGTCTCGTAACTGCACCATTATCTGGGTGATCACCGACCATTTTTCCAAAATGGTGCACTTGGTGCCTCTTCCACGGCTACCTTCTGCACGGGCGTTGGCTGTCTTGTTCATCAAACATATCTTTCGCCTACACGGTATGCCAGACAAAATTGTTAGTGACCGGGGTCCCCAGTTTGCGTCTCGATTCTGGAGAGAGCTTTGTCGTCTACTCAGTATTGAATTGAATCTCTCTTCGGCATATCATCCCGAGACGAATGGGTTGGTAGAGAGGGCCAACCAGACCTTGGTCACATATTTACGACATTTTGTTTCTGCCAGGCAGGATGACTGGGCATCCTTGCTACCATGGGCAGAGTTTGCGCTTAACAACGCCGTAGCCGACTCCACCGGTCAGACTCCATTCCTCCTAAATTACGGCCAGCATCCGCGTGTCCCTGTGCCCATGCCTGTGTCTTCTGCTGACTCCAGGGTGGCAGACTGGGCTGTGGAGGCACGGGACATTTGGGACCGCACTCAGGATGCCATTCGGGCCTCCAAGGAGAGAATGAGGTCCTCCGCCGATGCTCATCGGCGTCCCGCTCCGACCTTTGCTCCTGGCGACTTAGTGTGGCTCTCCGCCCGTAACATCAGGCTGCATGTTGAGTCCACTAAGTTTGCACCTCGCTACTTGGGTCCCTTCAAGGTCCTTGAACAGGTTAACCCTGTGGTCTACCGTCTAGCCCTTCCTCCACGCTTGGGTATCACCGACACCTTTCATGTGTCCCTCTTGAAACCCGTATACATGTCCCAGTTTTCCGAGTCATCTGCCGGGACATCGGGTTCGTCTACGGACGATTATGAGGTGAACGCTATTTTGGGGTGCAAGGTGGTACGTGGCAAAAAGTTCTATCTGGTGGATTGGAAGGGTTATGGCCCAGAGGACAGGTCCTGGGAGCCTGCTGAAAACATTCGGGCCCCACAGCTCATTGCTGCCTTCGAGCGTAGCGAGGCCCAAGAAGGGGGGGTCCTAGGAGGGGGGGTAATGTTAGGTGTCGAGTTCCCACTTCTGCACAAGGGGAATCTCGAGCCATCTCCGCTGCGGTCTCCCATTCTTATGCAGCCGCAGTGGAGTCTGCTCAGCAGAGACGTCGGTCCCAGCGTCTTGCTCAGTCTCACTCTGTACAAAGAGTTACTGCTGCTTTTCCTGCTTCTGTCATTGAAGTCAGTGTTGGGCAGCGGCGAGCAGATGCTTTTGGGGCTAAGTCCTGCTTTTCTCTTTCTGAGCATGCCCAGGGCAAGATCTCCCATTGGAGATCGAGGGTCACATGCTCAGGTACTGCAGCACATCCCATTGGTCCTCCAGGAAGGTCCTGAAAGGGCAAAACTTTGGTAGCAGCTTCCCATTGGTCCTTTATTGGAAGGTCCTGAACGTGCTGCAACTATATAAGCTGCGCATGACCGCACGGCCATGCGCTAGTGTACATTTGTAAATGTGTGTGTGTTGTGAGTGAAAGTCGCTCTTTAAATAACCCTCCCTATTGGATGACTGTTCGTGGAAGGTGTATGTTTGCTATCTAGCGCCCGACTTAGCCATCAGCACGTAAACACACAATACAGTGTCTTATTGCTGTGACCGCCAGTGCGGCGCCTTGTGCTTTCACAGCGCTTTCCTGACCCAAGCCTGGGTGGTTAGTGGCGTTCGCCAGTGCGGCACTTCATGCACTCTCGTGCTTCTATTGCTGTCACTCTGATACCTCAGTAGCAGTGTCGAGCGCATGAGGTCTATGTACTCAAATCCTGTGTCTTGGGATTGAGTTCTGAGACTCGTTGCTTGCGCTCTTGGTGCGGTACCACGGCCCTGTGACGTAACAGGGTTCGCTTCCTTCACACAGGGTGAGGTTAGCCCATGTGTGTATTCACTTTGTACTGCCATATAGTCCGTCATTACTTGGCAGCAGGTTCCATCTCTGCACGGTGGACCCCGGGCTGCGAATGCACCATACTCTATCTGTCTTATTATTTGGTGCATTCCGCTAGCCCTAACATTAGGACAACATTGGATAATTCAGAGATCCACAATGAACTTCTGGAGTGAGTTTGCTGCACTGAAAGGGGCAGAATAACATTGCACGCCCCACTTTTCAGTTTTTGAATTAACACAAAAATTTTAAATAACCAATAATTTCGTTCAACTTCACAATTGTGTTCCAATTGTTGTTGATTCTTCACCAAAAAAATTACATTTGGTATCTTTATGTTTGAAGCATGATATGTGGGAAAAGGTTGAAAAGTTCAAGGGGGCCGAATACTTTCGCAAGGCACTTTATTCCTGCACCTCTACTTCATTGTCATTGAACCATTTATTTGCCAGTCTTGAGGTATGCTTTGCGTTGTTATCATGTTGGAACACTATGTTGTCCTTTTCATCCTTTTCATACCAATAGTACTTGAGTTTATGAAGAAACTCTTCTTGTAGGATACTTACATATAGCTCAGGATTTAGACTACTATTGATCCTGGTCAAGTATCCAATGCCTTTGGCTGTGAAACAACTCCCATGTCATCAGGCTTCCTCCACCGAACTTGATATTTCCTTCAATTTCTCCATTAGTCTCTTTTCCCTTGTTTCTTTCTGATCCATTTGCACCTATCAGAACCTAGTCTATTGACTTTTGTGTCATCGCTTCAAATCTTTAAATGTCCAGTTTTGTACTTGTTTGCAAACTTGAACCAATGCTTCTTATGACAATATTGAAGTTCAGACTTCTTGACCTTTTTCAGGCCACCATTCCGGACTTGTATAATGTGCATTGCATATGGTGCTTCCATCGATGTCTGTGATCTCACTATTATGAAGCATAGTGCAAAGCTCAAAAGGGAAGGAGTTCCTTATTTGAGTTCAGAATTTGCTGGACTGGTTTATGGGTGTCATGGCACATTAGCAGTGCTCCTTATTTGCCAGAACAGCAAAACTCTCCCATTTTACAAACTACACTTCTTATTTAATTAATCTAGGGGTGCAGTGATCATATTGACACCACAGGTGGGTCACACTATTTTATGCCATTGGGCAGTGAAGAAAAGGTAATTGGAAAATTTTATTTTAGCCCCATATTTTATGTTTTCACACTGGGAAATGAGTAAAATGGCAACAAAATGTGTCCCACAGTTTCTGCTGAATTTAGAAATACTCCATATGTGACTGCACAGTGCTGGTTAGGCTTACGAGGGTCGGAGCGTTACTTGTCTCCTGGTGCTCAGATTTTCTTAGAATAGTTTGCGGACTCCACATACAAAGCCCTTAAGTGCTAAGCGCCAGAAAAGCAGAATCACCCCTCCCTCAAGTGACCCCATTTTGGAAATTATAGCCTCTGGGAATTTATCTACAGGTGTAGTGACAAATTTGACTGCATGGGTGTTTTCTAGAAACAGGCAGCAGTGGATGTTGCTGAGTGAAAATTGCAAACTGCCATTGCAGTATCTAGTACATTGTAGTCACCAGTACATTGTATTGCCCAGTATGTGGTAGTGCCCAGCTCATGCTTTCGGAAACATGTACTTGTAAATTAGGCAAGAGGCTCTTATCACTACAGAAATGTCAAACATGTGGGTGCTAAATGTGGTTTAGGCACACGGTGGATCAGAAGGGAGGGGCGGCATTTGGATTTGGGATCGCGGAATTTCTTTTGTGGGGCAAGGAACCATTTGACTTTTTTGCAGAGCCTTAGCACTACCTGTAACCTGGAAGCCTCCTACATTTCCATTAACAGAAGATAGACTTGAGTGGGGACTTCCCAATCACATGACAATCACATGACCACTGGGTCTAGAGGAAGAAGAGCCACCAGTGCATCTATTACTGTTTTACAGTACTTGTAAAACTCTGTGTATACAATGATTCAGAAGGCAGTGATGGCAATAAATCAAACCTGCCTTCTCTATGGGGAGTCTGACTGTGGCTGGCAGCATTATTCCTGCTTCAGAAGCTGCCCAAATACATGCAGCTACTATACATTTGGAATGTTAATGCAGAGCAGAATGGCGATTGCCCAGACTTTTATCATCTGTTGGCGGTCTGGATGTAGAAAAACGTAACCAGTATCTGCTTTCAATTCTTATCTCAGTAAACATAGAAACATAATGCACGCTATACTGAAATTAGCAAATGTTAAAAAAAACTAACTACTATTTCCATTCCTATCATATTTTGACATAAGAAACTATTTTATAGAAGTTATTTAACATTAGAGATGAGTGGATCAAGCAACATTCAAATTTACCGGTCCATGCAGATTTTTCCAGGAAATTCATTTTGCAGTGAAGTTATTCCCTGCTAATTTAATCCCTTCACTACCCAGCAATTTTTCATTTTTTCATTTTCTTTTTTCTCCCCCTAAGCCAAGAGCCATAACATTTTTATTTTTCTCGCCATATATTCATATGAAGGCTTATTTTTTGGGAGACAAATCGTACTTTTGAACAACACCTTTCAGTTTACCACATAGGGTACTCGAAAATGGAAAATGGGAAAAAAATTCCAAGTGCATTGAAATTGCGAAAAAAAAATGCAATTCCACAATTGCTTTTTTTGTTTGTTTATTTACCATGTTCTCTTTATGGTACATTTGACCTGACAATATTCCCCAGGTCAGTACAAGTATGCAGATACGAAACATGTATTTTTTTTTTATTTAAAAAATTTGGAAATTTGTAAAATAAATCATTTTGCTTATGTTGCCATTTTCCAAGACCCATAGTATTTCCATTTTTTCGGCATCTGGGGCTGACTTATGGATTATTTTTTTGTCCCCAGAGTTGATGTTTTTATTGACACCATTTTGGGATAAATATGATGTTTTGATCACCTCTTATTGCATTTTATTTCAACGTTGAGGTGGCCAAAAAAAAATAATACTGACTTTTCTATTCTTTTTCTCATTACGCCGTTTACGGATTGGATTAATTTCTGAACACTGTAATATCAAATATGTGCATTTTTTATTTTTGTTAATTTTTTCACATTTTTTAAACTACCTTTTTTTTTTTTTACTTTTTACTGACTTCAATAGACCCCTTAAGAGAATTGAAGCTGAAATTTTCTGATTGCCTGTGGTATATGTAGCAGTGCTTCAGGGCTGTTATGTAGAGCTTAAATCATGATCTCTTATGATTGCCGGCCATGAGCCGACATTCACAGGAGAGTTGTAAGGGCAGGCACAGGGGTCTTTTGTAGACCTTTGACTGTCATGACAACTCATTAGCACCCTGTGATCATGCAATGGGGCACCGATGGGTGGGATTTGTGATTGCTGGCTGTGTTAAATTCTGCTGTCAAAGATTGACAGCGCAATATTACTGGTCAACAGCCACGGGTAGAGCTCCGATTAAGCTGTTAGAGCTACTGAATGTCTAACTAATTAAATCAGCTATCAAGTGCAGGAAAATATGTGGGCTTGGCGTGCACGCCCGTATCAAAGGCAGGTACACTACCTTTGACGTACATTAGATAAATAACACAGTATACCCACGATTGGTGTGCATAAATTTCACCGATATAATATCACCCCCAAGAAAGTGATATATATAAATATATAAAATCAACCACCAGGGTGCGCTGTGCCCAATTGCAGTGAAACCACTGCTCGAGAAGGTAAAAGCAAAGCAATACTACAGGGATCGAAAAAGAAGAAAAACATACAAGGCAAAGAACTATTAAAAATATGGCTTTATTAAAGGAAATGCCAATGATTACACAATCATAAAAAGATAAAACCAGAAAAACCACATCCGCGTAGCAACAGGATTACAGAGCTGTATATATATACAAGCAATATGGCCCCCACAATGCCAGGATAAAATTAATAGACTGTACACCAAACACTATAACATGTAAGAATAAGAAAAAAAAAGAATATTATAAAAATTTTCCCAGTGTGATTGTGTAATCATTGGCATTTCCTTTAATAAAGCCATATTTTTAATAGTTCTTTGCCTTGTATGTTTTTCTTCTTTTTTCGATCCCTGTAGTATTGCTTTGCTTTTACTTTGACGTACATGTACGTCAAAGGTAGTGAAGGAGTAAATGTCCTTTATTATGCTCTGAGATCTTTATAGGCCTTAGAACATAGTAAATGTAAGATGTAAAAATTAAAAAAACCTTATACCTCACTGTTCATCTCTGCTGCACCTCACCATTATCCATCCAGTGAATACCGCATCTTTTTGTCACTGCTGCCTTTGCTGAACATTCTGTATAGGTGCACATAAGGTCACAACACCATAACATACAGTATATCTTTAATTTACATTCTTTATTTCCAGGTCTATCTTTCACCATAAATAGTATGGAAAGTGATTGATTAATTAATTTGTCTTTTTCACTAACTGTTCAACTCTTGTTATGTAAATATAAAGAAAGGATGGACAGTTCTTCAAAGTTATCATACATTACAGCCAGATCTAAGATATACATTTCATCAACGTTTACATGTGCAGCAGCTAAAAAAGTAGAAACTACCACATTACCAAACATATAGTGATTGTCAATAAATAATTTTTAGTACATGATGTAAAAGCTACAAAAGCACATTATGAGCAACAGTATTTAAAAAAACTAAATTTAACATTTAAATTGAGAAATTTTTCCCAGTGAACTATGTTGAACTCCCCACTGTACTTTTTCTCTCTCTGCTAGCTGTGATTCCACCAAGATCCCCGAAGATTAGGGGCCCAGATGGGAACATAGCCTCAGTGACCGGCGGTAACCTTGATGACGTCACTGCTACTCACTGATGCTGAGCTCGCATCAGCTCATTCTCCCAGTGGTTCTCAGCCTGGTTGGTCGCAACTTGGCACCATCCAGGTTGAAAACTGTTTCCCCTGACATCGATTACGGCATGGGACAGAATGACAGACAGGTGAGGGATATGGTTGTTTTTTTTTATTATAGGAGACAAGGTTTTTAATGGAATGGGTGAGGGTGTAAGTATGGTTTAATTTAGAATCATTAAAGGAGTCTGTGTCATTCTTTCAATTGAATGACTTTATTCTGGCTGTGTGTTTATTTATAATACAACAATAGGATTAGTAATGGTGGATATGTATTTTATAAGCGCCACTCCATTGTTAAAACGTGGGCTTGATGTCACCGGAAAATACAAAAGTGACACCAACTCCACAAATATGAACCCCACTTGCCATCGCCACTTGGCAAGTGGGAAGAGCTGGGCAAAGCACCAGAACTGGCACATCTAATAGATACACCTTTTGTGGGTAGCTGTGGGCTGATATTTATATGCTTGGGGCAAACATTTTTTGCTCCTTACCAGCTTGAGAATACCAGCCCCCAGTTTTCTGCTTTAGCTTGGCTGGCTGTCAAATATGGGGGGACATCATGCCATTTTTTACATTATTTATTTTAATAATTAACACCTTCACGACATGCCCCGAACTAGTACGGCGCATGTCATGTCTCCCCCTTTGATGTGGGCTCTGGCGGTGAGCCCACATCAAAGTCACGACATGTCAGCTGTTTTGAACAGCTGACATGTGCGCGCAATAGCGGCAGGTGGAATCACGATCCACCTGCTGCTATTAACCAGTTAAATGCCGCTGTCAAACGATGACAGCGGCATTTAACTACTGCTTCCAGCCGCGCGGCCGGAAATGTGCTTATCGCCGACCCCCGTCACATGATCGGGGGCCAGCGATGCATCGGCATAGTAACAGGAGGTCTCATTAAGACCTCTATAGTTACTGATGCCGGCTTGCTGTGAGCGCCACCCTGTGGTCGGCGCTCACAGCAAGCCTGCAATTCAGGTACATAGGAGAGATCTGATGATCGCTGCTATGTAGCACAGCCGATCAGGCTATGCCAGCTTCTAGCATCCCATGGAGGCTATTGAAGCATGGCAAAAGTTTAAAAAAGTTTAAAAAAATATGAAAAAAATAAAGAAAAATAATAAAGTTTAAATCACCCCCCTTTTGCCCTATCAAAAATAGAACAACAAAAAAAAATCAAACATACATATATTTGGTATCGCCGCATTTCGAATTGCCTGATCTATCAATGAAAAAGGCATTAACCTGATCGCTAAACAGCGTGGCAAGAAAAAAATTAGAAATGCCAGAATTACATTTTTTTGGTTGCCGCGACATTGCATTAAAATTCAGTAACGGGCGATCAAAAGAATGTATCTGCACAAACGTGGTATAATTAAAAACGCCAGCTTGGCATGCAAAAAATCAGCCCTCACCTGAACCAAGATCCTGAAAAATGGAGATGCTACGGGTATGGGAAAATGGCGCAATTATTTTTTTAGCAAAGTTTTGAATTTTGTTTCATCACTTAGGTAAAAAAAATAACCTAGACATGTTTGGTGTCTATGAACTCAAAATGACCTGGAAAATCATAATGTCAGGTCAGTTTTAGCATTTATTGAACCTAGCAAAAAAGCCAAACAAAAAACAAGTGTGGGATTGTGCTTTTTTGCAATGTCACCACACTTGAAATTTTTTTCCTGTTTTCTAGTACAAGACATGGTAAAACCAATGGTGTCGTTCAAAAGGACAACTCGTCCCACAAAAAATAAGCCCTCACATGGCCATATTGATGGAAAAATAAAAAAGTTATGGCTCTGGGAAGGAGGGGAGAGAAAAACGAAAATGCAAAACGAAAAAGGGCCGCATCTTGAAAGGGTTAGGAAAACGATGTTGGGACACCTCTATTCTTGACAACCAGACTTGCTAACAGTTGCAACCCTCAGTTGTCAGTTTCAACTTGCTGGTTATCAAAAACACAGGAAAACTCATGCCATTTTTATTTTTTTGTTTAGTTTTTATCTATTTAGAGCACAGGCGCCAGCAGATGAATACTCCCATCAGCCGCACTTGCTCTTGCTGTTATTAGTGGCCGCAGGCTGACGGGAATAGTAGCTCCATTGGCTGATGCCAGTGACTGGGTGTAAACGTCTTACCTCAGATCAACAGCTGCAGGCTCATGCTGTCATTTAACAGGGTGGAAACAGTGGCTGACTGGAAGTAATGTTTTTACCAACGATTAGAGGCAGTGGTAACATGACAGCATGGCAAACACTGGATGTTCTGGCCCCCCATTCAAGTGAATGGGGAGCGGGTTCAGGTTCAGGCTTGAGTACTATTCTGGTACCTGAACCAAACCTTTTTTTTAACTGTTTGCTGAAATCAATCATCAAGGGGTTTGCTCATCTCTAGTCAAGACATAATGATGTCATGACATGCACTGTGACCTAGAGTGCATGCGTAGTACAGGCCCGAGCCTCTTTAGAGCTGGAAGTCCTGGAATAGCATGAAAAGGTACGGGGATTCAGCATGAGTGATGGTGATAAAAAAGATGTGATGAGCACCAAATGATTGACGGTGAGGAGCGGAAGGGCCTGTGTGGTGAGGGATGAGGTGAGTTGAATTGTGAGGGAAATACACAAAAACTTTTGTTTAGGCGAATATGGATTTTTATAACATTCTATTAGAATTCAGTTCCACTTAAATATATTTACTAATCTCTACTGAATAGCAAATACACGAGTGCATGAATAGAGAATATAGTAAATAAATAGAGAATACATAAGCAACGACGTGCCCAATTTAAAATACAGGGCAGCAATTGAAACACTTTGTTTTAGGAACATTGAACAAAAAGGTATTGCAGTCAAGACGCCCAATGCCTATTGCTTTCTTTATAGTTTCCTCAGGGGTGACAATATTATGGTCAGTGAGGTATATAAAGGATGTGTAATTACTGGAATAATACTTGTTCTCTCAGTTGGAAAATGAAACAGTGTCTGTAAGTAATGAATGCACAGTACATAACAAATTAGATCTTGCATCTGGAAGTCTATAGTCTGCTACCATTGGTGCAGAAATAAAAACATATACAATTGTGTTCAATAATATGTACATGTAGGTGCGGCATTTCAGTATGAAAGAAAGTATAGTCTTGCCAAATTACAAGTGGTCATACATACCAAGCTTCTGTTTGTACTATAGTGCCGACCACTCCATGTCCAGTGCACATGTCTGCAACAAATCATTTACTATTCACAATGGCAACATAGTGCAGCACATTGGCTAGAGAAGGAAGAGCAGTCATATTGATGACAGCTGAGACTAGGCGTGCGATGAGTTAAATACACCACTTGCAATAAGACTATATCATACAAATGATTACAATAATGGCTGAGATAATACTAAATAACTAAAAAGCATAGACAGTTTTGTTTCCTGTATCTCTAAACTTTTAGACGTGCAGATGAGAATTAGCCGTTTAACAACATAAGTTTTTACCTTAATGAGCAAGACCCATTTTTCAAATTTGAGATATATCAATTAATGTGGTAACAAACTGGAATGCTTTAGCATATCTCACTGACTTTTTTCATGACACATTGTCATTTATGTTATTGGTAAATTTAAGCAGTGTGAGGCAGTGACCCCTGTTACAGCTAGGGGGTGTTGTATGTGCTCCTCAGAATATGCATGGAGGCATATTGAGGTCACAAGACTGCATGGCAGGATTGTAAATGGCCGGTATGTGTTGCAGCGGTCCTCTGTGCTGTCAGCTCAAAATAATATTGTTGTGCTGAGACCTGTAGTTCCATGAGTTTTGCTTAGTCTATAATAGGGGGGCTTATAGGGTTAACCGGAGAGCTGGGTGGGAATGACTTACCACACATACATCGCCCACCCATGGGGGTGGCTTCAGCGATATAATGTGACTTAGGTCTGGTCACATGTGGGAGTGTCAGGTCCTGGAAGGTCAATGTGCTGGAAGGTCCCAGGAGAGGATGGACTTCCTGAAGAGCACATGGTGAGGCCTTGGACCTGGAGGCTTGTGTGTTGGACGGTCCCAAGGGGGGACGGAAGTCCTGAATACCGCATGGAGAGGCCATGTCTGCAGAGTCTGTGATGGCACTGCATTGGGGGAGCTACTGTCCGCCTGAGGATCTGGAGCTGTCAGGAGGCCTGGTGAGCAAGGCATTGTCTGGGATGGTGATCACAGTTCGGCAGCTTCCCTGGGAGAGAGTGTACTCACAGGAGTCAGCGTGTGGAGCAGGAACTCCTGGAAGGTAACCAAGAGTATGGGAAACTGTGTGCACTGACAGGGGGTTAGTTAATGAACTGTGCAGTCACCCATGATAACTGGACGGAGTAAGGTCCAGCATGTTTAGAGACTGGAACCTAATGTCATATGTCAGTGCCTGTTGTGTTCCATGAACATTAATTAACTGTTCGGCATGCGGTCGCCTAAGTTAACTGGACAAAGAGATCCAGCGTGTTTAGTGAATGCGCCTCAAAGCCGTATACTATGAAGTGCTAAGGATTTTGTGAGGTCTGTGATGGGTAACATGGCCTATAGCGTTTTATGTTGCTTGAATAAACCAAAATAGAATGTTTATGTGAAAAACCGTGCCTGTCTACGTTTATCCTGTTGCCAAGCGAGGGTCCCCCAACACATGCAGTAAGGGCTATCTTACAGCAGATATGTTTTGAAATGTTTTATAAAAATATTTGAAATGTGACCAAAACTTTGAAAACTAACATTTTTCAAAATGTGAATGTTTGTACACAAAAACCAAAAACAGACGTTTGTAACAAATTGTCAAATCCATTTCTTTGTATTACACCTTGTGAAAAATGACACATTTGGGGTTAAATGAATGTTGTGAAATATTATTAATTTTTGTGATCTAACTACAGTGGCATGTAAAAGTTTGGGCACACTTGGTCAAAATTACTGACATTGTGAACAGAAAAGCAAGTTGAAGATAAAATTATCTATAAAAGGCCTTAAGTTAAAGATGATACATTTCCTTTGTATTTCAGGAAAACAAACTATACAACTCTGGCAAAAATTAAGAGACCACCACATCAAAACCCAGTCATGGGCAGCCCAATCTCCAGACCTGAACCCCCACTGAAAACCTCTGGAATGTAATCAAGAGGATGATGGATAGTCACAAGCCATCAAACAAAGAAGAACTGCTTACATGTTTGCCCAAGAAGCAGTGTGAAAGACTGGTGGAAAGCATGCCAAGATACATGAAAGCTGTGATTAAAAATCATGGTTATTCCACAAAATATTGATTTCTGAACTCTTCCTGAGTTAAAACATTAGTATTGTTATTTGTAAATGATTATGAACTTGTTTTCTTTGCATTATTTGAGGTCTGAAAGCACTGGGGTTTTATTTTTTTTAGTTTGACCATTTGTCCTTTTCAGAAAAAAAACCCAAAATGTATTGCATGGAATATTTCCATGTATTGCATGGAAATTCGGAGACATGTCAGAAGTTTATATAAAAAAATGAACAATTGACATTTTACTCAAAAATATACCTTTAAGGAGAAAAATCAGCAAACTGGACATTTTGCAGTGGTCTCTTAATTTTTACCAGAGCTGTATATTTTCATCTTTTATATTTTGAAAACTACAAGAAGAAAAATGCAGAAGTATGTGCACCCTGTATAGTTAGTATCTACAGCTCTGGCAAAAATTAAGAGACAACTGCAAAATGTCCAGTTTGTCTGATTTTTTTCTTTATAGGTACAGTATATCTTTGAGTAAAATGTAAATTGTTCATTTATTCTATAAAATTCTGACAACATGTCTCCGAATTTCCAAGCAATAAATGTTGCATTTTTTTTCTGAAAAGGAGAAATGGTCAAAGTTAAATAAAAAAAAAAAACAGTGCTTTCAGACCTCAAATAATGCAAGGAAAACAAGTTCATAATCATTTAGAAAAAATAATACTAATGTTTTAACTCAGGAAGAGTTCAGAAATCAATATTTTGTGGAATAACCATGATCTTTAATCACAACTTTAATGCATCTTGGCATGCTTTCCACCAGTCTTTCACACTGCTTTTGGCGCAAAAATTTAAGCAGTTCTTCTTAGTTTGATGGCTTGTGACTCTCCATCATCTTCTTGATTACATTCCAGAGGATTTCAATGGGGTTCAGGTCTGGAGATTGGGCTGCCCATGACAGGGATTTGATATGGTGGTCTCTTTATTTTTGCCAGAGCTCTGGATCTAAATTTTAATTAGTATTATTTTGTTAGTATTTTGTAAATCCACCTTTTGCTTTCAACAGTGTCTGAATTCTACTGGGCATGCTCTCAATGAGATTCAAACATTTGTCAGCCGAAATTTAATCTCACACCTCTGCTACACGTTCCCAAAATTGTTGCATACTGTTCGACTCACTTCACTCGCTAAACATCTGTCATTTCTAAATGCATTCTATTCCGGTACTTGACACATAAACAGCACAAGGATGTCACACTGTATGGCACCCCTAATTAATACTTGGTTGCATACTTTTTGGCATTGATGACAGCCTCCAAATGTTTCTCGCTGACATCAATAAGCTTCCAGTTGGTATTTTCTCCCACTCTTCCTTTGCAGTTTGTTCAAGCTCTTGAATGTTTGCAGGGTTCTTTTTCCCAATTGCAAATTTCAGCTCACTTCAAAGATGTTCAATGGGATTGAGGTCAGGACTGATTACTGGCCATTTTAAAACAGTCCATTTATTTCCAACCTTTCCTGTGCACTTTTGGATGTGTGCTTTGGGTCATTTTCTTGCTGGAGGACCCATGATCTGCAAGCCAAGTTTTCTTACACTGGGTAGAACATTTCGCTCTAAATTCTTTTGATAATTCTCTGATTTCATGATTCCTGTGATGCAGTCAAGTCCTTCAGTACCCGACTCTGCAAAGTAACCCCACAGCATTATGTATCCTCCACTATGCTTATTATTATGCATTGCTTATGTAGCACTATCATATTTCACAGCACTTTACAAACATTATTGATGTTGTGCCCCTATCAGTATATCTTTGGAAAGTGGGAGGAAACCGGAGTACCCTGATGAAACCCATGCAAACACAGGGAGAACATACAAACTCCTTGCAGATGTTGTCGTTGGAGAGATTTGAACCCAGGACCCTAGCGCTGCAAAGCAACAGTGCTAACCACTGAGCCATTGTGCTGCCCCATGCTTAACTGTTGGTAGGGTGCTCTTTTTCTTATAAGCTCTATTTTTGTTTCATATGTCCAGAGAACATTTTCCCAGAAGGATTGTGGTTTGTCAAGGTACTCTTTGGCAAAGGTAAGTTGTACATTTTTATGTCTTTTTTTTCAGCAGCAATGGTTTCTTCCTTGGCCTTCGCCCATAAACCTCTGCTTGGTTTAGCGTGCGTCACACGGTACTTGTCAAAAAAATGACCCCAGACTGTTCCAGGTTGGCCTTCAAGTCTTTGGATGTTTGACATTGTGTTTTTCCACCTTTCGCACCAACCTTTGAAGATATCTCTTATCAATGTTTCTCTTTCCCCCACATCCAGGGAGGTTCCTGCCAGTTACATACTTGGGAAACTTCTTAATAACATTGCTCACTGTTGAAACTGGGATACCAAGGTCTTTGGAGATAAACTTATGCCCTTTGGAAGTCTTGGGTTTACTAATAATGGCAGTTCTGATGTCCTCATACAGCTCCTTTGTCTTCATCATTGTGACAAAGGAACAGGGCCTACCATGTCACTTTTTAAAACACTCAAGTAATCATTCATTGGCTAGTTCACGTCACATGGGCACCAACAATTAATGACAGGTGATTCTCATTTGTGATTTGCCACAGGTGAGTCAAAATGTCTTTTCATACTAGTTTAATGTAAAAGGTGCAAATACCAGTGTCACATCAAGCTTTAGGTTTTTCTATTTTTTCCCTCCCATTGCATTTTGTTTCCAATTATTGTTTATAATTTGCTCTTTTGTATTTAACATGAGTGCTCCGTACAAAAACACTTTCCCTTGATTCATTTTTTTCAGGAGATATTCCACATTATGTACTTAAACTTCATGGGTGCCAATAATGATGAGCAGGACTGTAAGCAATAAGATGGCTTTATTTTTCAGGTCAGTACAATTACAGCATACAATATTTCTATAGTATTTTTAAGTTTTAAATGCTAAAAACAATTTTTATCACAAATTCTTTTTATGTCGCCATATGCTGATAGCTATAACTTTTTTCTTTTTTCGCCGAAAGTGCTATGTAAGGGATTCTATGCTGCAGAACGAGTTTACATTTTTAGTAACGTCATTTTTTTACATACTCTACTTTTTGATAGCTTTTCATTACAATTTTAGCACGCCGATATGATGAAACAGCAACATTTTTCGTAAAATTTTTTTACGGTGTTTACCATATGGGATGCATAATGTGACAATTTTATAGTTTTATACATATGTCGATACCAATTCTGTGTACTTTTTATTTTTATTTTAGTTTTTACGCAAAATTTTATTCTTACTTGTGAAACATTTTCTTTTACTTTTTTTTATACTTTTTTAAAATATGTTAATTTTTTTTTTTACTTTTTACATTTTTACTTAGTCCCACTATGAAAATTTTATAGTTTTTACTTTGATTTTTTTTTTCATACACTGCAATACTTTTGTGCTGTTGTCAGTTTTACACTGACACAGACTATTAGGTTAAATTCCCATCATGATGGTGACTTTTGATGTTGCACATTTTCTCTATCTCTCTTACAGCTACAGCAAAGTAGATGGGATTTATAGAAATCTCATGCACACTCTGACTTCTGTATGCAGCATGAAATAAACTGTGGTGCATGTTTGAAATATGCAGCATTTCAATTTCTCTTGCAAGTACGCTGAGTTTTATGAGTTTCGTAGACTTGCATTAGATGCAGAAAATCTGCAGGTAAAAAACGCATATGCACTTTTAGTGTGTGTCCAGTACAAAGAAGTGAATTGATTTTATGCAAATTGAATGTGAGTAAAATTTTATAACCATCACGTGAAAATTCAATTTGCAATTGTAAAATGCCCTCAAATGTTTTTACACAGTGCAAAAGATTGTATCAAGTGAGAAGGCTGATATGATCTCTGGTGCGACTGAGCACTCTTCCACATAATGCCTTGCAGCTATCACATCATAAAATGCAGCCAATCATGAGAGACTGTTATAGGCTATTTAAAAGCGTAGGCAGGGAATGCAGCAGCCATGTTAGTATAATTTAACATAGTGAAAGGTTGTCAGAACTCCATGCTCAGCCATATAGAATGGAAGGAAAGCCCTTAAACATTGGACATACTGTATACTAGAGTCAACAATATGTTAAACAACTGAGGCACTGAAAAAGATATTAGTAGTATTGAAATAATACTATGTGATGCAGTGACCCCTGTTAAAGGTAGGGGGCGCTGCATGGTCTTCCCGGAATACGCATGGAGGGGTATTGAGGCCATAGGTGAGCATGTCAATTGCAGGCATAACTGTGGTGATGAGTCAAAGTCAGGCATTATTGTCAATGGCCAGTATGTGTGTCGCAGAGGAAGATACTCTGCACTGTCAGCCTGAGGTAAGGATGTTCTGGGACCTGTAGTCCCACAGGTAACTGTGTTGTGTTTGTATAATTATGAAGGGAGGCTGGCAGGGCTAGTTATGAGATATGGGCGGAGCAAACTAGCCACACACACACTCCCATCTATGGGAGTGGCTACAGCTTGATAATGTGACCAGGGTGTGGATCACATGGTTCATGTATGGTCTCTGAGTGTGGACCTGAATGGTCTATATTGGAAGGTCCTGGAGAGCCTTTGTGTTGGGAGTGTCATCTCCCTGAAATGCACATGGTGGGGCTTTGGAACTGATGGCCTGGGGTGTTGGACAGATGTCCTGAATAGCACCCGGACAGGTCACATGCCTCCGTGTTGGATGGTCCCAGGTGGGATGGACATCCTGAAGAGCACAGTGTGATCGTGGTCCTGGATGGTCTGTGTTGGAAACTCCTGTGAGTGGAGTCTTCCTGGAGCACCTGAGAGACCATGGACCTGAAGGGTCTGTGTTGGGTAAGCTATTGTCCTTTGGTGGGTCTGGATTGACTGAGGTATGCCTGCCAGACAAGCTGGTGATTCCCGTGAGGCAGATTTCCCAGAAGACAGGACTGACAAGGAGTCAGCATGAGGAGCGGAAGTACTGGAAGATAACCCCGAACAAGGGGATTGTAATGTACTGTAATTACGGCAGATAAGTATATCTGCCATATGAACTGTTCGGTGTACGGTCACCCATGGTAACTGGACGAAGTGAGAGGTCCATCATGTTTAGTGAACTATGAATTGAAGCCATACAAAATGTATACAATGAACTGTGCATGACTCGGTTTATGACACTTTAATAATCCGCATAGACTGTGTTTAAGAGAAAAATTGTGCCCGTGTGCTTGAATCCCTTGCCAAGCAAGTGTCCCCCAATACACCAGTAAGTGCAATCTCACAACAGAAATTCAATAGTTAGGGGGAAAGAGAGCTTGGAGGCCAAAGACATACTGATAGGAATTCTAGATTGTGAGCCCAATCGGGGACAGTGATGATAATGTGTGCAAACTGTAAAGCGCTGCGGAATATGTTAGCGCTATATAAAAATAAAGATTATTTATTTATTTATTATTGGAGGTGGCAGCAGTTTTATTGATGATTTATATAATCTAGCTGCCTATCTGGCATTTGTCCTGCTGGAATTGAATTAAAATTACACATTTTCTTCTTCATTCACAATGCACGAGAGGCAGCAGAAACACAGCAGAACATGTAATACAAAAAAAAAATCTGAAATCATTGTCACAAGCTACTTTATTGAGTTTTTGCATTTCTTGTGCACTCATTTTTGCACAACCCACAAC
Source organism: Ranitomeya imitator (assembly GCF_032444005.1). NCBI lineage: Eukaryota > Metazoa > Chordata > Amphibia > Anura > Dendrobatidae > Ranitomeya > Ranitomeya imitator. The sequence continues at coordinate 147,354,808 of NC_091288.1, read as the reverse complement.
ACTAAAGTGCCCCAGTGTTTTTTGAATCTTCATAAATCTAGAATTTTTTATAAAATTATTTTTGGAAAGGGGATTGAATTTTGTTAACAAATAAAAATAAATAAAGAAATGTGGGCATCTATCTGTGCATGTTTGTTTTTACTGACAGTTATACATGCCTAATTATATTGTGAAAAAAATATACACAATTGAGAGGTACATTCTTGTATCCTCCATATTTTTCTATCGACTATCTAACAGGTTACAAAGATATATATCTTTTCTCTAATTATGTTGTGGGCAGATGCCCCATTTTGCTTTCTGTACAGTATGTGCATCTATATAATATCCAGCATTTCTGGCTTTGTCAGTTTTGACAAGGGTTGAATATATGGGGATGAAAAGATTATCAAAAGTCAATGACATTGTAAAACAAAATGTGTACTAAAAGAAAAAGGGGCAATGAAGTTGGAAATGTAAAAAAAAAACATACCACAGCTAATTATGTGAAAGCCGCTAACAGTATCAGAAGCAACACCACCACCATAGGAGCAGCGGTAATGCCAAAAGCAGGTCACAATTGGCCTCCATTGATTTTGGTAAGATTTTACATCACTCAACTCAGTCACAGCAGGATGACATTAGTGTTCTTCAAAGAACAGTCTGCCTGATCAAAAATGTCTAGGAGGTAAGTTTTCCAGCCTTTTCTTAATTAAAAAAAAACCATGAAGTGTGTGTTATTAGATGGGCTAATGGTTATTACTTGGTTACCATCTGTTTCTATAATGAGGGCACTTTCACATTACTAAGGCTAAGTTTGTATTAAAGAACTTGAAAGGGTTTGACTCCAATCTTAGGATACCTCATAGACTGGTGAGACATTGAGTGTGTGTTAGGACTGGCGGAACGCACCAAGACAGATGATAAAGGTGCGTTCGCAGTCCGGGGTCCACCGTGCAGGTGAGAACCTGCTGCTAGCAATTAGCAGACAATATGGCGGTACACTAAAGTAAACACGCGTGGGTTAAACCTCACCCAGCGTGAAGAAAGCGATCCTGTTAATTCACAGGACCGCAGTACCGCACTAGTGCGCAAGCAAGTGGTCAGCGGACTTAACCCCAGAAGGGATTGGAGCCCGATTAGACCCTTGCTGGCGTAACACCGCAACTGGGTGTGTAGAGAACCTTAAGAAATCTATGTGCACAAGAGTGCGAGCGATGCCGCACTAACGGACGCCACTAACCACCCAGACTCGGGTATGGAAAGCGCAAGGCAGGCGCACGGCGCCGTACTGGCAGGCACAGCTACAGGACGCTGTGATGTGTGTTTAGTGCTGTAGGCTAAGTCGGGCGCTAGGTAGCAGCCATACACCTTCCGCGAACAGACATTCAATAGGGTAGGGGTTTCCAAGGACGACTTGCACTCACAACATACACACAAAAGCAATTGTAAGACAATACTAGCGCATGGCCGTGCGGTCATGCGCAGTTTATATAGCAGCAGCACAGGAAGTGGCCACAGCACTTTTGCCCTTCTAGGACCTGCCAAGAGGACCAATGGAATGTGCTGCAGAGCCTGAGCACATGACCCTCGATCTCCAATGGGAGACCTTACGCTGGGCATGCTCAGTACATGCAGACAAGGACTTAGTCCCAGAGAAGTCCGCTCGCTGCTGACCAGCACTGACTTTAATGGCAGAGACTGGAGAAGCAGCACTAACTCTCAGAACAGAGTGAGAATGAGCAAGACGCTGGGACCGACGTCCTTGCTGAGCAGGCTCCACTGCGGCTGGACAAGAATGGGAGACCGCAGCGGAAGTGGCACGAGATTCCCCCTGTGCAGAAGCGGGAACTCGACCCCTAACATTACCCCCCCTCCTTGGGCCTCGCTACGTTCGAAGGCAGCAATGAGCTGCGGAGCCCGAATGTGCTCAACAGGCTCCCAGGACCTGTCCTCGGGGCCATAACCCTTCCAGTCCACCAAATAAAATTTTTTACCACGCACCACCTTGCACCCCAAAATAGCGTTCACCTCATAATCGTCCGTAGACGAACCCGATGTCCCAGCAGATGACTCGGAAAAGCGGGACATATACACGGGTTTCAAGAGGGACACATGAAAGGTGTCGGTGATACCCAGGCGTGGCGGAAGGGCCAAACGATAGACCACAGGATTAACCTGCTCGAGGACCTTGAATGGACCCAAGTAGCGAGGAGCAAATTTAGTGGACTCAACTCGCAGCCTGATGTTACGGGCGGAGAGCCACACCAAGTCGCCAGGAGCAAAGGTCGGGGCGGGGCGCCGATGAGCATCAGCGGAGGACCTCATTCTCTCCTTAGAGGCCCGAATGGCATCCTGAGTGCGGTCCCAAATATCCCGTGCCTCCACAGCCCAGTCTGCCACCCTGGAGTCGGCGGAAGACACGGGCATAGGCACAGGTACCCGTGGATGCTGACCATAGTTGAGGAGGAATGGGGTTTGTCCAGTGGAGTCGGCAACGGCGTTGTTCAGTGCAAACTCTGCCCATGATAGCAAGGATGCCCAGTCATCCTGCCTGGCTGAAACAAAATGTCGCAGGTATGTGACCAAGGTCTGGTTGGCCCTCTCTACCAACCCATTCGTCTCGGGATGATAAGCGGAAGAGAGATTCAACTCAATACTGAGAAGACGACAGAGCTCCCTCCAGAACCGAGACGCAAACTGGGGACCCCGGTCACTGACAATTTTGTCTGGCATACCATGTAGGCGGAAGATATGTCTGATGAACAACGCTGCCAAGGCCCGTGCAGAAGATAACCGCGGCAGCGGCACCAAATGCACCATTTTTGAGAAATGATCGGTGATGACCCAAATGATGGTACAGCCGCGAGACTTGGGCAGACCCACAACAAAGTCCATCCCGACCATCTCCCAGGGCCTATCTGCCACCGGCAAGGGATAGAGCAAACCAGCTGGCCTTTGACGCGGAGATTTATTTTTGGCGCAGGAGACACACGCCAGAACATAATCCCTGACATCCCGGACCATATGCGGCCACCAGTACGTCCTCGCCAGTAGCTCAGATGTCCTCTTTGTCCCAAAGTGTCCACCCACCCTGGACGAATGAGCCCAAGAGAGAACCTCCGGTCGCAAATTAATGGGCACAAAAGTCTTGCCCGGAGGCACAGACTCTAGCGAAACCGGCGCCACGGTTCTCAGGCTCTCGGAAGGGACAATAAGCCGAGGCTCCTCTTCCTCCTCCTCAGTTGACATAAGGGAGCGAGAGAGAGCGTCAGCACGGATATTCTTCTCCCCGGCGAGATAATGAAGGGAAAAGTGGAACCGGGAGAAGAACAGGGACCATCTGGCCTGGCGAGAATTTAGCCGCTGGGCTGTCTGCAAATAGACCAAATTTTTGTGGTCCGTGTAAACTTGGAAGGGAAACCGCGCACCTTCCAGAAGGTGTCTCCACTCCGAAAAGGCCAACTTCATTGCTAGCAACTCCCTGTCCCCAATGGAGTAGTTCCTCTCCGCTGGCGTGAAGGTCTTGGAGAAGAAGAAGCATGGATGCTTCCGACCTTGAGCATCCTTTTGGTAGAGGACTGCTCCAGCACCAACGGACGAGGCATCCACCTCCAGTAGGAATGGTTTATCCACATCGGGACGATGTAAGATGGGAGCGCTAGCAAAGTGGGACTTAATAGAAGTGAAGGCCTTGGAGACCCCTTCCGACCACAATTTGGGATTCGCTCCCTTCTTGGTGAGGGCTACCAAGGGAGCTACCAGAGTTGAGAAGTGGGGAATGAACTGGCGGTAATAGTTTATGAACCCCATAAAGCGCTGCACCGCTTTAAGAGAATGGGGCTCTTGCCAGTCCATCACAGCCTGTAGTTTGGCAGGATCCATAGCCAATCCCTGGGCGGAGATGATATAGCCCAGGAAAGGTAAGGACTCCTGCTCAAACACACACTTCTCCAACTTTGCGTAAAGAGAGTTTGCCCGTAGGAGGTCGAAGACTCTGCCAACATCTCTCCGGTGGGAGTCAATATCTGGAGAAAAGATGAGAATATCATCCAGATAGACTACAACCGAGGTGGAAAGCATATCCCGGAAGATGTCGTTGACAAAGTCTTGAAAAACGGCAGGTGCATTACAGAGCCCGAAGGGCATCACCAGATACTCATAATGCCCATCTCTGGTGTTAAATGCCGTTTTCCACTCGTCCCCCTCACGGATGCGAATCAGGTTGTAAGCACCCCGCAGATCTAGTTTCGTAAACACTCTAGCTCCCCGAAGCCTATCGAAAAGCTCAGATATCAACGGCAAAGGGTACTTGTTCTTAACTGTGATAGCATTAAGACCCCTGTAGTCTATGCATGGACGTAGTTCTCCATTCTTCTTCTGCACGAAGAAGAACCCTGCCCCAGCAGGTGACACTGATTTCCTAATGAACCCTCTTGCCAGATTCTCTTGTATGTACTGAGACATTGCCTCCGTTTCCGGGAGAGATAATGGATAGACTCGACCCCGGGGAGGCTCAGCACCAGGCAAGAGATCGATAGGACAGTCATAGGGGCGATGGGGCGGAAGGGTCTCCGCCGCCTTCTTGGAGAACACGTCTGCATAAGACCAATATTGCTTGGGGAGAGAGGATAGATCTGCGGGTACCTCAGTAGTAGCAACCTGAACGCACTCTCGGTGACACCTACCCCCACATGATTCACCCCATCCCAGAATTCTGCCTGAGGACCACTCGATGTGAGGAGAGTGGTACCGTAGCCAAGGTATCCCCAACAGGACCTCATCAATACCCTCAGGAATGACGAGCAGAGAAATAATCTCCTGATGGGATGGCGACAGGGACAGAGTAACAGGGATGGTCTGATGTGTTATCTGTGCGGGGAGTGTCGACCCATTCACCACTCGTACCGTTACTGGTTGGGATAGCATAACCAGGGGTATTGCGTGACGTTGGGCGAAGGCAGAAGACATAAAATTGCCCTCCGCCCCAGAATCCACGCAGAGGTCTACCGAGTGGGAGGATGAGCCAAAGGTAATTGTCCCCTTAAAGGACAATTTGGAGGCAAATGTCGCAGTGTCTAGTGCACCTCCACCTACTACCACTAGACGCTGACGTTTCCTCGACCGCTGATGACATCTGGTGGCAAGATGTCCTGACTGTTGGCAAACATGGCAACCCTGGAGTGCACGAGCAGTCTGGGACTTAGATCCCGCTCGTGACACCACCTTAGGTCCCTGGAACTCAGGAGCCTGAACTGGAGATTCCAAAGGTTTGGCGAAGGTGGGAGCCAGCCGAAACCTCTGCCTACACTGGGCTCGCTCTAACCTCCGCTCGTGAAAACGGAGGTCAATGCGAGTAGATACTGCTATTAACTCCTCCAGTGTGGCGGGAATCTCCCTAGTGGCCAGAGCGTCCTTAACGTGGTCAGCCAGCCCCCTCCAAAATATAGGGATAAGGGCTTTATCCGACCACTCCAGCTCAGATGCCAGAGTGCGGAAATGGACGGCAAAAAGGCTGACCAAGGACGAGCCCTGAGTCAGTGCCAACAGTTGGAGCGCCGTGTCATGGGTGACACGAGGTCCTAGAAAGACCTGTTTCAGAGTGCTCAGGAATAACGGAGCACTCTGCACCACATGATCGCCACGCTCCCACAGCGGCGTAGCCCACTGCAACGCCCTGTCCGACAATAAAGAAATTATAAAGCCCACCTTAGCCCGCTCTGTAGGGAAACGAGAGGCCAGAAGCTCGAGATGTATTGAGCACTGACTCACGAAACCCCTACAGGATTTACTGTCACCAGAAAATTTCTCTGGTAGCGGGAGGCGAGATAGCGTCGGTACAGGAGCGGCAGTGGACAAGGTAGCTGCAGCCACACTTGCAGCCTGAACAGCGACAGCAGTAACATCCACAGCTGAGGTTGAACGCTCAAAAGCCGCCAACCTTCCCTCCAACTGCTGGATGTACCGCTGTAAACGCTGATCGTCCGCCATTTTACTAGCCAGACCCTGGCGCTAGTATTCTGTTAGGACTGGCGGAACGCACCAAGACAGATGATAAAGGTGCGTTCGCAGTCCGGGGTCCACCGTGCAGGTGAGAACCTGCTGCTAGCAATTAGCAGACAATATGGCGGTACACTAAAGTAAACACGCGTGGGTTAAACCTCACCCAGCGTGAAGAAAGCGATCCTGTTAATTCACAGGACCGCAGTACCGCACTAGTGTGCGAGCAAGTGGTCAGCGGACTTAACCCCAGAAGGGATTGGAGCCCGATTAGACCCTTGCTGGCGTAACACCGCAACTGGGTGTGTAGAGAACCTTAAGAAATCTATGTGCACAAGAGTGCGAGCGATGCCGCACTAACGGACGCCACTAACCACCCAGACTCGGGTATGGAAAGCGCAAGGCAGGCGCACGGCGCCGTACTGGCAGGCACAGCTACAGGACGCTGTGATGTGTGTTTAGTGCTGTAGGCTAAGTCGGGCGCTAGGTAGCAGCCATACACCTTCCGCGAACAGACATTCAATAGGGTAGGGGTTTCCAAGGACGACTTGCACTCACAACATACACACAAAAGCAATTGTAAGACAATACTAGCGCATGGCCGTGCGGTCATGCGCAGTTTATATAGCAGCAGCACAGGAAGTGGCCACAGCACTTTTGCCCTTCTAGGACCTGCCAAGAGGACCAATGGAATGTGCTGCAGAGCCTGAGCACATGACCCTCGATCTCCAACGGGAGACCTTACGCTGGGCATGCTCAGTACATGCAGACAAGGACTTAGTCCCAGAGAAGTCCGCTCGCTGCTGACCAGCACTGACTTTAATGGCAGAGACTGGAGAAGCAGCACTAACTCTCAGAACAGAGTGAGAATGAGCAAGACGCTGGGACCGACGTCCTTGCTGAGCAGGCTCCACTGCGGCTGGACAAGAATGGGAGACCGCAGCGGAAGTGGCTCGAGATTCCCCCTGTGCAGAAGCGGGAACTCGACCCCTAACAGTGTGTCTGTGATACCCATAAGAGTAATTGCATAAATGTGTTCTACTTGAATTTTCTGTTTTTCAATCTGATGTTGAAATGTCACATATTACACAGTATCTGCAACAGCAGCGTGGTCAATGTTACGTTTGTTGACAAATTTATATACATTCATCTTAACTTTTGACATTGTTGCACTTTTATTCAAACATCCAAAATAGTCTGTATATAATTTCCCCTGATTATTAGTTTCCAAATATCTATGTACAATTTGCCGTATAATTCGGACAGATGACTGATCGGCAACAATCATGAAATTATGATATTTTGTTATTTGTTCCCATTATACTATTCAACATTAAAATTGTAACATCAAAATGATAAAAGTCATGGAATTATGATAATCTCAGGATTGATAGACATGGCACTGATATTCAAATTATGAAAAATTGAAAATAAAAGTTTCACGCCTTGACTTGCTATCAATGAGTCAATGAGGTAAGGGTTGTCTGAGGAATGTTCTGCCATGCTCAATGCATTTAGGGAGCAAATCATCAAGATCCACTGCTGGCAGATCCCTTTGCAATTGACAACAAAAAAACATTCCAATGTGCTTGAAGGGAAATAAGTTAGAGATGCTGCAGGCCATGGCAACATTTTAGGCCACACAGGCTGCCCACAGTGGCACAAGCAACATGCAGCCTGTATTGTTGTGCTAAATATTTTGGATAAATGGGTGTACCACTGATTTTACAGTTTACATACTCTGTACTACAAGTGAAATTCAACATCATATACCAATCCAAAAGCATCAGTGTCACACGAAACATCAGAAAGGCTACAAGTCAGACGTCCAGCTACAGGTGTTCCATGGATCTCATGCAAATTGTCTCTTCAGAGAGGAAGAGAACTAGAACTCTATTGCCACCTATTGGAAGTAGCAATCCTAAAAGTCAATGTCGAACCTTTACCGAGCCTTGTCACATGGCTTAGGATAAAAGCCGAACCAGAATCCCAATTTGCAGACACTGTGTTTTGGGGTACTGCCCCTCATCAGTGCAAAGTGGAGATCTGGTTTGGCAGAGTGAGAGGCGTCTGACCAATATCCAAGAAGTATCGTTTCTCCTTGCGGAGATTGACATGCTAAGCATGCAGAGATGAGGAGACTTAAAGACGCAATGCTTCTCTGGGAAATATGCAAATTGTATCTTCAGAGGGGAAGAGAACTAGAACTCTATTGCCACCTATTGGAAGTAGCAATCCTAAAAGTCAATGTTGACCCTTTAATGAGGCTTGTCACATGACTTATGATAAAAGCCAAATCAGAATCTCAAATTGCAGACACTGTATTTCGGGGGTACTGCTCCTCATCAGTGCAAAGTGGAGATCTGGTTGACTGAGTGAGAGGCGTCTGACCGATATCCAAGAAGTATTGTTTCTCCTTGTGGAGATTGACATGCTAAGCATGCCGAGATGAGGAGAATTAAAGCTGCAGTGCTCCTCTGGGAAATATGCCAATTGTCTCTTCAGAGAGGAAGAGAACTAGAACTCTAGTGCCACCTATTGGAAGTAGCAATCCTAAAAGTCAATGTCAACCCTTTAACGAGCCTTGTCACATGGATCTCATGGCAATGCTCTTAAAGGTACCTTCACACTGAGCAACTTTCCAACGAGAACGACAACGATCCGTGACGTTGCAGCGTCCTGGATAGCGATCTCGTTGTGTTTGACACGCAGCAGCGATCAGGATCCTGCTGTGACATCACTGGTCGGAGCTAGAAGTCCGGAACTTTATTTGGTCATCAGGTCGGCGCGATTCGTCATGTTTGACAGCAAAAGCAACGATGCCTGCAATGTTTTTTCATGGAGCTAACAACCAGCGAGAACGATAAGTACGTCACTGGATTGCTCCTGCATCGTTCAGCTGTTGCCGTCTCCTAGCGACCTAAACAGCGACGCTGCAGCGATCGGCATTGTTGTCTATATCGCATCTTCGCTTAGTGTAACGGTACCTTAAAGGCTATCATGGTGCAGAGAACAATGGCATTGGAGGCTGGAATTTAGGTCCATCCATTTCTTTGATTAGTCCTGTTTTTATCTACAATTCAGTAATAGCCAGAGATTGGTCTACAGCGCACATGAGCAATACCAGGAAGAAAGCTTCATGATGGAAGATGAAAGTGTACTAGGAGCCATTTTTTAACATGATAATGCAAGAAATGTGAGTTGACTGCATGGTTTAAACATGTTACCATTGCCTGTAATTTGAAATTTTCATGGTTTGCATATGATTAACTTGCCAATCGATCCTGTTATTTTTATAATTTTGACTTTTCTTTTCTATACCCTCCTCTCCATCACTAGCAAATATCTCTATGTTAATGTGAATCAATGAGCGAAACACAGATGTACACCATAGCTTCAGATACCAATAACTGTTTTAGTTAATTCCATAGAGTGTCCTAGAGCCTTTATTCACCAGAACATGAATCTCTTTTGTTAAGCTTATTTACTCCCTAATCTTTTTTTTGTAGACATTAGATTAAATTTTTTTTTAATAACAATTAGATATTTTGCATTCATGGATACTTTAGTGGAAACCACAGAAACAAGGCCAGCAAAGTTGGGGGAACAATTCAGAAAGGGCCCTTTGTGTGGTGTCTAGAAGCCTGGAGTAAACGTGAATGGAGGTTTTTTTCTTTGCTTAGCTTTTTTGATGTACTTTATGCAAATCTATTTGTCAAGCACTAGCTTCAGTGCAATTTCAGGAGACCTTGCAGAAGAATATTTTCAACTGTCTCTAGCTACCCTCTTGTCTCTCTATAGAATTTTATGAGCACCAAGTACCATCTCTTATCTATGTAATGGAAAAGTCTGTATTAATTAAAAACAAATTTTGCCTGTGAATTAAAAATATTTGGAATGAAATATCAGTACAGGATGAGAAAAAGCTGATTTTTCATATAAAATACAATACAAAGTTTCTTATTTTCACATGTACTACTGATGACACCGCTGCTGCCTCATCACTATCGAAGCTACCGCCTCACCAACACCGGAGCTACCGCCTCACCAACACCGGAGCTACCGCCTCACCAACACCGGAGCTCCTGCAACCCTCAACCTACTGTCTCCTTCCCCATAATCCTGTAGAATGTAAGCCCGCAAGGGCAGGGTCCTCGCCCCTCTGTATCAGTCCGTCATTGTTAGTTTGTTTACTGTATGTGATATTTGTAACTTGTATGTAACCCCTTCTCATGTACAGCACCATGGAATCAATGGTGCTATATAAATAAATAATATAAATAAATAATAATAATAATAATTCATGAAATAAAGAAAGGCTACTCTTTAACCCCTTAGCGACCGCCGATACGCCTTTTAACGGCGGCCGCTAAGGGTACTTAAACCACAGCGCCGTTAATTAACGGCGCTGTGGAAAAAGTCCATAGCGCCCCCCAGAGGCCGATTTTCTCCGGGGTCTCGGCTGCCGTGGGTAGCCGAGACCCCAGAGAACATGATTCGGGGGTTTTTTAACCCACCCCGCATTTGCGATCGCCGGTAATTAACCGTTTACCGGCGATCGCAAAAAAAAAAAAAAAGCGATCTCTTTTTAATTTCTCTGTCCTCCGATGTGATCGCACATCGGAGGACAGAGAAAAGGGGTCCCAGGTGGCCCCCCAATACTCACCTAGCTCCCCCGATGCTCCTCGTGTCTCCCGGTGGGCGCCGCCATCTTCAAAATGGCGGGCGCATGCACAGTGCGCCCGCCGGCCGGCACCGGGAGAGTCTTTGGGGTCTCGGCTGCCGGTGGTAGCCGAGACCCCAAAGAGCATGATCGGGGTCGGTATTACCGACCCCTGTTTTGCGATCGCCGGTAATTAACTGTTTACCGGCGACCGCAAAAAAAAAAAAAAGTAAAGTGTAATTCTCTGTCCTCTGATGTGATCGCACATCAGAGGACAGAGAAATAGGGGGATTCGGGGACCCTAGCATACTCACCTAGGTCCCTGGATCCTCTTGCTGCTCCTCCTGGCCGCCGGCAGCAGAACATGGCGGACGCATGCCCAGTGCGCCCGCCATCTGTCTCCATCTGCCGGCCGGCAGGAGAACAGCAGTTGGGGCTAAAATTAGGGTTAGGGGTAGGGTTAGGGTTAGGGGTAGGGTTAGGGGTAGGGTTAGGGGTAGGGGTAGGGTTAGGGGTAGGGTTAGGGTTAGGGTTAGGGGTAGGGTTAGGTTAGGGGTAGGGTTAGGGGTAGGGTTAGGTTAGGGTTAGGGTTAGGGGTAGGGGTAGGGTTAGGGGTAGGGGTAGGGTTAGGGTTAGGGTTAGGGGTAGGGTTAGGTTAGGGGTAGGGTTAGGGGTAGGTTAGGGTTAGGTTAGGGGTAGGGGTAGGGGTAGGGTTAGGTTAGGGTTAGGGGTAGAGTTAGGTTAGGGGTAGGGGTAGGGTTAGGGCTAAGGTTGGGGCTAAATTTAGGGTTAGGGTTGGGGCTAAATTTAGGGTTAGGGTTGGGGCTAAATTTAGGGTTAGGGTTGGGGCTAAACTTAGGGTTAGGCTTCTTTCACACTTACGTCGGTACGGGGCCGTCGCAATGCGTCGGCCCGACATACCGACGCACGTTGTGAAAATTGTGCACAACGTGGGCAGCAGCTGTAGTTTTTCAACACATCCGCTGCCCAATCTATGTCCTGGGGAGGAGGGGGCGGAGTTACGACCACGCATGCGCGGTCAGAAATGGCGGATGCGACGTACAAAAAAAGTTTCATTGAACTTTTTTTGTGCCGACGCTCCGCCAAAACACAACTGATCCAGTGCACGACGGACACGACGTGTGGCCATCCGTCACGATCCGTCGGCAATACAAGTCTATGGGCAAAAAACGCATCCTGCGGGCACATTTGCAGGATCCGTTTCTTGTCCAAAACGACGGATTGCGACGGAATGCCAAACGACGCAAGTGTGAAAGTAGCCCTAGGGCTAGGGTTAGGGTTGGGGCTAAAGTTAGGGCTAGGGTTGGGGCTAAAGTTAGGGTTAGAGCTGGGATTAGGGTTAGGGTTTGGATTAGGGTTCGTATTAGGGTTAGGGTTTGGATTAGGGTTGGCATTAGGGTTACGCTTGGGATTAGGGTTAGGTTTGGGATTAGGGTTAAGGTTAGGGTTGTGATTAGGGGTGTATTGGGATTAGGGTTAGGTTTGAGGTTAGGGTTGAGATTAGGATTAGGGGTGTGTTGGATTTAGGGTTTTGATTAGGGTTATGGTTAGGGTTGACATTAGGGTTGTTTTGGGGTAAGGGTTGTGATTATGGTTAGGGTTAGTGATTAGGATTATGGATGAGGTTGGGATTAGGGTTAGGGGTGTGTTGGGGTTAGGGTTGGAGCTAGAATTGGGGGGTTTCCACTGTTTAGGTACATCAAATACGACAGCCAATTTTGCGCTCAAAAAGTCAAATGGTGCTCCCTCCCTTCTGAGCTCTGCCGTGCGCCCAAACAGTGGGTTACCCCCACATATGGGGCATCAGCGTACTCGGGATAAATTGGACAACAACTTCTGGGGTCCAATTTCTCTTGTTACCCTTGTGAAAATAAAAACTTGGGGGCTACAAAATCTTTTTTGTGAAAAAAATAATATTTTTTATTTTCACGACTCTGCATTCTAAACTTCTGTGAAGCACTTGGGCATTCAAAGTTCTCACCACACATCTAGATAAGTTCCTTGGGGGGTCTAGTTTCCAAAATGGGGTCACTTGTGGGGGGTTACTACAGTTTAGGTACATCAGGGGCTCTGCAATCGCAACATAATGCCCACAGACCATTCTATCAAAGTCTGCATTCCAAAAAGGCGCTCCTTCCCTTCCGAGCTCTGCCGTGCGCCCAAACAGTGGTTTACCCCCACATATGGCGCATCAGCGTACTCGGGATAAATTGGACAACAACTATTGCAGTCCAATTTCTCCTGTTACCCTTGTGAAAATAAAAACTTGGGGGCTACAATATCTTTTTTGTGGAAAAAAATAATATTTTTTATTTTCACGACTCTGCATTCTAAACTTCTGTGAAGCACTTGGGCATTCAAAGTTCTCACCACACATCTAGATAAGTTCCTTGGGGGGTCTAGTTTCCAAAATGGGGTCACTTGTGGAGGGTTTCTACTGGTTAGGTACATCAGGGGCTCTGCAAACGCAACATAATACCCGCAGACCATTCTATCAAAGTCTGCATTCCAAAACGGCGCTCCTTCATTCCGAGCTCTGCCGTGCGCCCAAACAGTGGTTTACCCCCACATATGGGGTACCAGCATACTCAGGACAAATTGGACAACAACTTTTGGGGTCCAATTTCTCTTGTTACCCTTGTGAAAATAAAAATTTGGTGGCTAAAAAATCTTTTTTGTGGAAAAAAAGATATTTTTTATTTTCACGGCTCTGCATTATAAACTTCTGTGAAGCACTTGGGCATTCAAGGTTCTCACCACACATCTAGATAAGTTCCATGGGGGGTCTAGTTTCCAAAATGGGGTCACTTGTGGGGGATTTCTACTGTTTAGGCACATCAGGGGCTCTCCAAACGCGACATGGCGTCTGATCTCAATTCCAGCCAATTCTACATTGAAAAAGTAAAACGGCACTCTTTCTCTTCCAGGCTCTGCGGTGCGCCCAAACAGTGGTTTACCCCCACATATTGGGTATCGACGTACTCAGGAGAAATTGCACAACAACTTTAGTGGTCTAATTTCTCCTGTTACCCTTGTGAAAATAAAAATTTGTGGGCAAAAAGATCATTTTTGTAGAAAAAATGCAATTTTTTTTTTCACGGCTCTACGTTATAAACTTCTGTGAAGCACATGGGGGTTCAAAGTGCTCGCCACACATCTAGATAAGTTCCTTAAGGGGTCGAGTTTCCAAAATGGTGTCACTTGTGGGGGGTTTCCACTGTTTAGGCACATCAGGGGCTCTCCAAACGCGACATGGCGTCCAATCTCAATTCCAGCCAATTCTACATTGAAAAAGTAAAACGGCACTCCTTATCTTCCAAGCTCTGCGGTGCGCCCTAACAGTTGTTTACCCCCACATATTGGGTATCAGCGTACTCAGGAGAAATTGCTCAACAACTTTTGTGGTCTAATTTCTCCTGTTACCCTTGTGAAAATAAGAATTTGTGGGCGAAAAGATCATTTTTGTGTAAACAAAAGCGATTTTTTATTTTCACGGCTCTACGTTATAAACTTCTGTGAAGCACTTGGGGGTTCAAAGTACTCACCACACATCTAGATAAGTTCCTTAAGGGGTCTAGTTTCCAAAATGGTGTCACTTGTGGGGAGTTTCCACTGTTTAGGTACATCAGGGGCTCTCTAAATGTGACATGGTGTCCGATCTCAATTCCAGCCAATTCTGCATTGAAAAAGTCAAACGGCGCTCCTTCACTTCTAAGTTCTGCGGTGCGCCCTAACAGTGGTTTACCCCCACATATGGGGTATTGGCGTATTCAGGAGAAATTGCATAACAAAATTTATGGTTACATTTCTGTTTTTACACTTGTGAAAATAAAAAAAATGGTTCTGAATTAAGATGTTTGCAAAAAAAAGTTAAATGTTCATTTTTTCCTTCCACATTGTTTCAGTTCCTGTGAAGCACGTAAAGGGTTAATAAACTTCTTGAATGTGGTTTTGAGAACCTTGAGGGGTGTAGTTTTTAGAATGGTGTCACACTTCATTATTATTATTATTATTATTTTCTATCATATAGACCCCTCAAAATGACTTCAAATGTGATGTGGTCCCTGAAAAAAAATGGTGTTGTAAAAATGAGAAATTGCTGGTCAACTTTTAACCCTTATAACTCCCTAACAAAAAAAAATTTTGTTTCCAAAATTGTGCTGATGTAAAGTAGACATGTGGGAAATGTTATTTATTAACTATTTTTCATGACATATCTCTCTAATTTAAGGGCATAAAAATACAAAGTTTGAAAATTGCAAAATTTTAAAAATTTTCGCCATATTTCCGTTTTTTTCATAAATAATCGCAAGTAATATCGAAGAAATGTTACCACTAACATGAAGTACAATATGTCACGAAAAAACAATCTCAGAATCAGCAGGATCCATTGAAGCGTTCCAGAGTTATAACCTCATAAAGTGACAGTGGTCAGAATTGCAAAAATTGGCTCGGTCATTAAGTACCAAATTGGCTCTGTCACTAAGGGGTTAAATCTACATTTACTTGTCAATGTGCTAAGTTTTACAAATAGCAATAAATAATCTGTAACAATCATAAAAAATTTAGTTCAGATAAATACAGATGTTTATTCAATCATATAGGATATTTTTTAAACCAAATGTTATACTATCATGATTTTATCAACTTGTGTCCAAGATTTTATCTCGTTAGTCTCTTGTGGACAGAGGTGTCATCTCATAGTTATGTCCTCCATTGATTATGGTAAGGATTTGTTCTGCAGTATGAGCAAAACTGTAGGAGATGTATTAAATCTATAGAGAAGATATCACTCTAAGAATTTGTTTTTAATTACCTTGTTCAAAACAGAGTTTATTGTTGCTAACCATCCATCCTCAGCACCCAGGGCATATGTATTAGGTGACGAGTTCCCACCGCTGCATAGGGGGAATCTTGAACCATGTCTGCTGCGGTCTCCCATTCTCCTCCAGCCACAGCGGAACCTGCTCAGCGGAGACATCGATCCCAGCGTCTGGCTCAAGCTGAAACTGTGCGCTTTGTTACTTCTGCCTTTCCAGGCTCAGCCCTTGTAGCCAGCACTGATCAGTGGCGAGTAGACGTTCCAGGGACTATGTCCTGCTTTTCCCCTACTAAGAATGCCCACGGGTCGACCTCTCATTGGAGGTTGGGGGTCACATGCTCAGGTCCTGTAGCAGCTCCTATTGGATCACTAGGAAGGTCCTGGAGAGCTACAACTATAAAAGGTTTGCATGGCTGCACGGCCATGCGCTAGTATAAATCAGTTATTGTGTGTGTGTGGATGTATGCCTGTTCTGGTGAAAGCTCCGAATCATTCCCATCCCTAGTGTTGATGAATACTTGCGAATGTTGGAGCTGTCTAGCACCAGTTAGTGCCATCCAGAACCAGGCACTATAGATTTATGGTGTCTAACAGCAGCGTTAGCCAGTGTGGCACCGTGCGCAACCAGTGCGCTTACCTGTCCCTAGTTAGGGTGGTTAGTGGTGTTCGCCACAGCAGTGCTGCATGCACCCAGTGCACTAAATCTATTTTAAGTTTAGTTTACTCCTGAAACCACCGTAGTGGTGTTAAGCGCAAGAGGTCTCGAAAGACTCTGACCCTGAGTCTTGGGGCAGAGTTCTGTGACTCCTTGCTTGCGCTTTCTGTGCGGTATCTTGGCCCTGTGATGCAACACGGTTCACTTCCTTCATACCGGGTGAAGGTAACCCGTGTGTGTCTTCTCTTAATAATACCATATAGTCCGCCATTACCGAGCAGCAGATGTCTTCTCTGCACGGTGGACCCCGGACTGCGAAAGCATCTTATATCGCCTCTTATTTATATTTGGTGCATTTCGCCAGTCCTAACAATATGTTGCACCATCATCCCTATAACTATGTTCCTGAATATAAGTCATGAATATTGGAATATTGTTGCCATTTGCAAACTAATGGTTATAACAAAATGAGATAAACATACATATTACGGGTAAAAGTGATTATTAGTAGAGAAGGTTATATTTAATTCAATTGCCTTAGTCTCATTTACAATCAGCTTTTTAATTTATTTTAGCAAATTTGATCTCCATTTTGCAACCTATTGCATTCTCGGAGCTTAAGAATGATGAATTTGCTCCTTTCAATTCCTGTTTCCCAGTGCCCTTTTCTTGTCATATATTGCTTTTTTAACCTTTGCAGTTAACCATGTTGGTTTCAGTTTTGTTCTTATTGCTCCAAGAAATAATCTGGTATTATTTTTATATAAAATTGCTTCAGAAATGCTCCTATGTCATTGTGGTATCTGTGTTATTTATTTTTTGAGACGATGACCTCAGGGATAATAGCCTTCTTGAAGTTTAATGTGTTATATCAAAATCCATTTCTTTAATTTACAATAAATGAGATATCATTGTGGCAAGTGCTTCATGAAGATATTATATAATGGTGATATGTTTCCTACAGATTGAGAATTCTAACACATTTGCACAAACGTTGTGAAATTTATTTTATATTCATTGGTAAATTGGAGGAATGTCCGATGTGTTGTTAAGACCATAGGTTATTTAACCCTTAGCTGATGTCTCCAAAGCAGGTATGATGATCTGGCTGTGTATAACACCGAGAGGGTGCATGTGAATAGTGGCTAATTACCCCTGAAATGCTACAGCCAATAGATATCTGTGACATCTCGATGGCTACTCAGGTGGAGGGAGCACCTGTGTCCCAGTGGTCTTCCAGTAAAGCCAATGAGCAAATAAAGGCTGCCGGAAGTCTGCTGCCTCGGAGTAACCCTTGACTCTTCCCTGTCCTTCAAACTGCACATCTAAGCTCTTTCCACCTCCTGTTGCCTCCAGCTCAAAAATATGACTTCGTCCTTTCTTCAACCATCAATCTACTAAAATGCTTGTGCATGCCCTCATCATCTCCCGCCTCAACTATTGCAACGTCCTTTTCTGTGGCCTTCCTGCTAAAACCCTTGCACCTCTCCAGTCCATCCTTAACTCTGCTGCCTGACTAATTCATATCTCTCCTCGCTACTCCTCCACTTCCCCCCTCTGCAAATCTCTTCACTGGCTCCCATAACCTCAGCGTATTCAGGTCAAATTACTAATACTGACCTACAAAGCCATCCATAACCTTTTTCCTCCGTATATCTCTGAACTAATCTTCTGATATCTTCCCTCACGTAATCTCTGATCCTCCCAAGACCTCTCCTCCACACCTGCTTGCTCCTCACCCAACCGCCTCCAAGACTTCTCCCGAATATCCCTCATCCTCTGGAATTCTTTGCTCCAACATGTCCGACTATCAACCGATTTTCGGATCCTTCAGATGGAAACTGAAAACCCACCTCTTCAGGAAAGCCTACCGCCTCATCAACACTGGAGCTCCTGCAAGCCTTGACATACTGTCTCCTTCCCCACCATCCTGTAGAATGTAAGCCCACAAGGGCAGGGTCCTCGCCCCTCTGTATCAGTCTGTAATTGTTAGTTTGCTTACTGTAAGTGATATCTGTCATTTGTATGTAACCCCTTCTCATGTATAGCACCATGGAATCAATGGTGCTATATAAATAATAATAATAATAATTTTTGTTTGTATTACATCCTGCCAGAGTCTTTGCACTGACCAGCATAGCATAATGCAATACAGAATGTGTGTCTATATTGTACATTAATGATCATGTTATCACATGGTCAAGTCCCCTGTTGAGACTATAAAAGCTAACAAAACTATTAAAACATAAAAATGAATACAAAAACTCTGATTGCAAAATTATGTAAAATATTTATGAAAATCTAACTGATCACCGGCCACCCCCATTACAGTGTTGCCCAGGTCTCCTGATGGTCTCTATAATTTTATTTTGTTTAGATAGACACGTGACTGCTTCAGATAATCACTAGCTGTAGTGGTGATGTGTAACCCCTGCAGACAGTGATTGGCTTAGTGGTTCACATGTCATTCTGGAGATAGCAGGAGTTACAAGTCTGGTCTCTGTATTTCCTGCATCATATGGACAGACATGTGACCGCTTTCAGCCAATCCACTGCCTATAGTCGGAAATACAATGCTGATCTTTGTATTTTTTGTATTTTCTACTCGATCCGTACAGACATGTGATGCAGAAAATCAAAGGCCAAAGTGATGACCAACACATCGCTGCTATTGTCATGTTACATGTCCATCTGCACTGAAGAGGAAGCACAGAATCTGCTAGAGGACCCATTCTCAGTTGGAATAGGAGTGGCATTGAAAGTATTGCATATTTTATTATTTTCAATCATTCTGAGATTTGTGTTAGTGAATGGATTATTCTTGTAAGCTACCTTCACAATATTAAGATGTACATTCTGAAATTCTACTTCTTGCCGTAGTGCACGGCTGTATAATGGTGTTAGCTGGCGGACTTCTAAATGATCTGATTTAAACTGTGACCTATTATAATGCACTGGTTCGGAAGTTATATAATCTAACAAATATGAATGTATGAAATGCAATATATGATTTTACTTTCTTTCTTCTCATATCATATAATAGTAAGTGACAGTTGTACAATGCTTCGGTGAGCATTCATAAATGTTCGTTAGCACCAAAATAGCTTTGACATGTAAAATGCCTTCAGTGTAACGCTGTGAAAATCAAGCATAGATTTATGAAATCAGCAATGTGCAAACAGGCTTTCTCGGCTACATGACTGACTTATAATCACACACCGGCAAACTATAAAATGAGCTGACAGGCACTTACAAATTAGACTTCGTAACATGTCCTGTTACAAACCAGCTACTAAATGCTATTCAATAAAAACATAAACTGAAGCGTGGATATGCTACAGTAGATAGGGGTGCTATCCCTACTAATGTAAGTAGTGTATACTTTTTAGGCAGCTCTGAATCTAGTAATGTTACTATCTGGTCTATGTATGAAGGTATTTCCATCTTAGAATATATGGAATATCACTAGGATATGCTTATGATCCTTGGAAAACCAACGCTGGGCCCCCTTCTCAATCAGAGGAAAAAGAGGTCAACCTTCCCATTAACCCTTCCTGTCTGCAAGAAACTGCAAGTAGGCTCAGTTCTAGTGAATGGGGCTCAGTTGCAGTTGTCTGTACAGTGAACACAATCTGTGCTGTGGAGGTTGAAACGGTGAATCAGAAGCAATAGCTAAATATAGCTCTCAAGAATTGATCTCTGCCGCAGCGCTGACAGTGATGCTCGGGGGTTCACCTGAAAGCCAAGCAAGGATTTTACTACTCTGATGCACTTATTGGATTGTTATACCAGTGTTATGAACCAGTTTTTTACTTGACCATCGTCTTGGATTAACCATTGAATGCCTACTCTGGTTTTGACCTAGGACCACTTGACTTCACTCAACACATTTATTTTGCCTTATCTGTTTTCTCTAGGTCTTTGCCCTGGTTATTCTGTCTACATCTTTGGATCAGACTATTTTCTTGTCTTCAATTCTCTGATTCTGCTGACCCTTACTTACTTATTTGGAATTCCCATAACTTTACTCCATTTTGCAGATTCAACCCAGGAGCCCCTGCAGGGAAAGCAATATTCATGTATAAGGGGTAAAGAAATAAAAGCCAGGGAGAATTTTAGGCTGCTAAATATAGTGACCAGTGCCAGAATTATCTTTGGAGGCTTGCTTTGAGCTGACAAATTCATAAACACTCCTTGCTCCCAACAATAAGTGAGAGCTCGGGCTACATTGTAGATGGTAACCTCTTACAGGTAGGTGTTATGATCTGGTGGCCTTGGAGCAGCATGAGACATACTCTGGAGAAGGTGGCACCTGTACTGACCGCAAACCCTGAACTTAACAGCGCAACTAGAAGTAGCCGTGGGGGGTACCTAACACTCCCTAGACCCCTCGACACAGCCTAAGAACTAACTACCCCTAAAGACAGAAACAGGAAACCTATCTTGCCTCAGAGAAAATCCCCAAAGGATAGACAGCCCCCCACAAATATTGACTGTGAGAGGAGAGGGAAATAACATACGTAGAAATGAAATCAGGATTTAGCATAGGAGGCCATACTAGCTAAAAAGAAAGAATAGAACAGAGTACTATGCGGTCAGTATTAAAACACTAGAAAATATCCACCACAGAAAATACAAAACACCACATCTGACTAAAGACATGGAGGGTATATCTGCATCTCCAGAGAAATAGCTAGGCTGCAAAAAAAATCCTTCACAGACTAAGCTGGACAAGACAAAAGCATGACAATGCACAGAACTATAAGGTCCACAGCAGGTGGACAGCAAAAACAAAGCCAGGACTTATCTTTGAAGAAAAGCACAGCAAACAGGAGAGAACAGAAGGGATGTGAATCCTCCAAAAAACAATGGACAATTGGCACTGACTAAAGGATCAAGCAAGGCTATATAGCCCAGCCCAAATTGCAAAAAATAGATACACCTGATAAATGCTGCAATCCAACTACCGCAGCACTACCACTCATAACCACCGGAGGGAGCCCAAGATCAGAATTCACAACAGTACCTCCCCTTGAGGAGGGGTCACCGATCCCTCACCAGAGCCCCCAGGCCGATCAGGACGAGCCAAATGAAAGGCACGAACCAAATCGTCAGCATGAACATCGGAGGCAACAACCCAAGAATTATCCTCCTGGCCATAACCCTTCAATTTGACCAGATACTGAAGCATCCGCCTCGAAAAACGAGAATCCAAAATCTTCTCAACCACATACTCCAACTCCCCATCAATCAACACCGGGGCTGGAGGATCAACAGAGGGAACAACGGGCACCACAAACTTCCGCAACAAAGATCTATGGAACACATTATGGATGGAAAAAGAGGCTGGAAGGGCCAAACGAAAAGACACTGGATTGATAATCTCAGAAATCCTATAAGGACCAATAAACCGAGGCTTGAACTTAGGGGAAGAAACCTTCATAGGAACATGACGGGAAGACAACCAGACCAAATCCCCAACCCGAAGCCGGGAACCAACACACCGACGACGGTTAGCAAAACGTTGAGCCTCTTCCTGAGACAACACCAAATTGTCCACCACATGAGCCCAAATCTGCTGCAGCCTGTCAACCATAGAATCCACACCAGGACAATCAGAAGGCTCAACCTGCCCTGAAGAAAAATGAGGATGAAAACCAAAATTACAAAAAAAGGCGAAACCAAGGTAGCAGAACTAGCTCGATTATTAAGGGCAAACTCGGCCAATGGCAAGAAAGCCACCCAATCATCCTGATCAGCAGACACAAAGCATCTCAAATAACTTTCCAAAGTCTGATTAGTTCGCTCGGTCTGGCCATTTGTCTGAGGATGAAATGCGGAAGAAAAAGACAAATCAATTCCCAGCCTAGCACAAAAGGCCCGCCGAAACCTAGAAACAAACTGGGAACCTCTACCGGACACAATATTCTCCGGAATGCCATGCAAATGAACCACATGCTGAAAAAACAACGGAACCAAATCAGAAGAGGAAGGCAATTTAGGCAAAGGTACCAAATGAACCATCTTAGAAAACCGGTCACAAACCACCCAGATAACCGACATCCTCTGGGAAACCGGAAGATCTGAAATAAAATCCATAGAAATATGCGTCCAAGGTCTCTCAGGGACCGGCAAAGGCAAAAGCAACCCACTAGCGCGGGAACAGCAAGGCTTAGCCCACGCGCAAATCCCACAGGACTGCACAAAAGAACGCACATCCCGCGACAAAGAAGGCCACCAAAAGGACCTACCAACCAAATCTCTGGTACCAAAAATCCCAGGATGGCCAGCCAACACAGAACAATGAACCTCAGAAATCACTTTACTAGTCCATCTATCAGGAACAAACAGTTTCCCCACTGGACAGCGGTCAGGTTTATCAGCCTGAAACTCCTGAAGAACCCGTCGTAAATCAGGGGAGATGGCAGAAAGAATCACCCCTTCCTTCAGAATGCCGACCGGCTCAAGAACCCCAGGGGAATCAGGAAAAAAACTCCTAGAGAGGGCATCCGCCTTAACATTCTCAGTACCAGGAATGTACGAGACCACAAAATCAAAACGGGAGAAAAACAGGGACCATCGAGCCTGTCTAGGATTCAGCCGTTTGGCAGACTCGAGGTAAATCAGATTCTTATGATCGGTCAGGACCACAATACGGTGCTTGACCCCCTCAAGCCAATGTTGCCACTCCTCAAATGCCCACTTCATAGCCAACAACTCCCGATTGCCGACATCATAATTGCGTTCCGCAGGCGAAAACTTCCGAGAAAAGGCACACGGTTTCATCAAGGAACCATCAGAATTCCTCTGAGACAAAACGGCCCCTGCCCCAATCTCAGACGCGTCAACCTCAACCTGAAATGGAAGAGAAACATCCGGCTGACGCAACACAGGGGCAGAAGTAAATCGGCGTTTAAGCTCCTGAAAGGCAGAAACAGCCGCAGAGGACCAATTCGTCACATCAGCGCCTTTCTTCGTCAAATCGATCAGAGGTTTAACCACACTAGAGAAGTTGGCAATGAAACGACGATAAAAATTAGCAAAGCCCAAGAATTTCTGAAGGCTCTTCACAGATGTGGGCTAATTCCAATCATGAATGGCCTGAACCTTAACCGGATCCATTTCTATAGATGCGGGAGAAAAAATGAAGCCCAAAAAAGAAACCTTCTGCACTCCAAAGAGGCACTTTGACCCCTTCACAAATAAAGCATTATTACGGAGGATCTGAAATACCATCCTGACCTGTTTCACATGAGACTCCCAATCATCGAAAAAAATCAAAATATCATCCAAATATACAACCATGAATTTATCAAGATAACTCCGAAAGATATCATGCATGAAGGATTCTAACACAGATGGAGCATTAGAGAGTCCGAATGGCATCACAAGGTATTCAAAATGGCCTTCGGGCGTATTAAATGCAGTTTTCCATTTGTCACCCTGCTTAATATGAATAAGATTATATGCCCCTCGAAGGTCAATCTTAGTAAACCAGCTAGCCCCCTTAATCCTAGCAAACAAATCAGTAAGCAAAGGCAACGGGTATTGAAATTTGACCGTGATCTTATTCAAGAGGCGATAATCAATACAGGGTCTCAAGGAGCCATCCTTCTTGGCAACAAAAAAAAAACCTGCTCCCAATGGTGAAGAAGATGGCCGAATATGCCTCTTCTCCAAAGACTCCTTAATATAGCTCCGCATGGCGGCATGTTCTGGCACAGACAGGTTGAAAAGTCGGCCCTTAGGGAACTTACAACCTGGAATCAAGTCAATAGCACAATCACAGTCCCTATGTGGTGGAAGAGAACTGGATTTGGGCTCATCGAATACAT
Organism: Ranitomeya imitator; assembly: GCF_032444005.1. Lineage (NCBI taxonomy): Eukaryota > Metazoa > Chordata > Amphibia > Anura > Dendrobatidae > Ranitomeya > Ranitomeya imitator. The sequence goes on along the minus strand of NC_091288.1, from coordinate 147,330,833 downwards.
CCTGGAAATCTGACAAAAACTCAGGAATTTCAGAAGAGGGGGAAGACGAAATTGACATCAAAGGAACGTGACCATGAACCCCCTGACAACCCCAACTAGTCACAGACATAGATTTCCAATCTAACACCAGATTATGTAGCTGTAACCATGGAAAACCCAGCACAATATCATCATGCAAATTATGCAACACCAGAAAACGACAATCTTCCTGATGGGCTGGCGCCATGCGCATGGTCAGCTGTGTCCAAAACTGAGGTTTATTTTCAGCCAATGGTGTAGCATCAATGCCCCTTAAAGGAATAGGGTTCTGCAAAGGCTGCAAGGGGAAACCACAACATCTGGCAAATGCTGAGTCCATTAAGTTCAGAGCGGCGCCTGAATCCACAAATGCCATAACAGAAAATGATGATAATGAGCAGATCAAGGTCACAGATAACAGAAATTTAGGTTGTACAGTACTGATAGTAACAGAACTAACAATTCTCTTTGTACGCTTAGGTCAATCAGAAATAATATGAGCAGAATCGCCGCAGTAAAAACACAACCTATTCTGACGCCTGAATTTTTGATGTTCAGCTTTAGACAAATTCCTATCACACTGCATAGGCTCAGGACTCCGCTCAGAGGACAACGCCACAGTGTGCACAACTCTGCACTCGCGCAAGCGCCGATCAATCTGAATGGCCAGAGACATAGAATCACTCAGACCAGCAGGCGTGGGGAACCCCACCATGACATCTTTAACGGATTCAGAAAGACCCTTTCTGAAAATTGCTGCCAAGGCATCCTCATTCCATTTAGTCAGTACAGACCATTTTCTAAATTTCTGGCAATAAGATTCTGCCGCTTCTTGACCTTGACAAAGGTCCAGCAAGATTTTCTCTGCTTGATCCACAGAATTAGGCTCATCATACAATAACCCCAATGCTTGAAAGAAAGAATCAACATTAAGCAAAGCAGGATTGCCAGTTTCCAGGGAAAATGCCCAATCCTGTGGGTCACCACGCAGCAGGGATATGATGATTTTAACCTGCTGAATGGGATCACCAGAAGACTGGGGTCTCAATGCAAAAAACAGTTTACAGTTATTTTTGAAACTCAAAAATTTGGATCTGTCACCAAAGAACAAATCAGGAGTGGGAATCCTAGGTTCTAAGGCAGGAGTCTGAACAATATAATCTGAAATACCCTGTACCCTAGCAGCAAGCTGATCCACACGAGAAACTATCTCCTGAACACTCATGTTATTACGAGGTTCCGCAGCCACCCAGAGATTAACAGGGAGGAACAGACCAAACAGGCTAAGGAAAAAAAAATGGCTCAAAATCTTTCCTCCCTTCTTCTGAGATGCAATTAACTCATTGTTGGCAAGTTGTACTGTTATGATCTAGTGGCCTTGGAGCAGCATGAGACGTACTCTGGAGAAGGTGGCACCTGTACTGACCGCAAACCCTGAACTTAACAGCGCAACTAGAAGTAGCCGTGGGGGGTACCTAACACTCCCTAGACCCCTCGACACAGCCTAAGAACTAACTGCCCCTAAAGACAGAAACAGGAAACCTATCTTGCCTCAGAGAAAATCCCCAAAGGATAGACAGCCCCCCACTAATATTGACGGTGAGAGGAGAGGGAAATAACATACGCAGAAATGAAATCAGGATTTAGCATAGGAGGCCATACTAGCTAAAAAGAAAGAATAGAACAGAGTACTATGCGGTCAGTATTAAAACACTAGAAAATATCCACCACAGAAAATACAAAACACCACATCTGACTAAAGACATGGAGGGTATATCTGAATCTCCAGAGAAATAGCTAGGCTGCAAAAAAATCCTTCACAGACTAAGCTGGACAAGACAAAAACATGAAAATGCACAGAACTATAAGGTCCACAGCCGGTGGACAGCAAAAACAAAGCCAGGACTTATCTTTGAAGAAAAGCACAGCAAACAGAAGGGATGTGAATCCTCCAAAAAACAATGGACAACTGGCACTGACTAAAGGATCAAGCAAGGCTATATAGCCCAGCCCAAATTGCAAAAAATAGATACACCTGATAAATGCTGCGATCCAACTACCGCAGCACTACCACTCATAACCATCGGAGGGAGCCCAAGAGCAGAATTCACAACAGGTAGGGTCGTCAACTTATGACTTGTATATTAACTGTTAAATTGTAAAGCGCTGTGGAAAATGCTGGTGCTATATAAATAAAGATTATGATTATTATTACAAGACTCAAAAATCAGGAAGAGATGGATGTCACTAAAGGGTGGGAAATCCACATTAAATGCAGTAACCGTTTTCCCAGCATCAAGAATTGAATTAATCTGGTTTTACTGTTTAAAGAAAATCTTTGCTCAGAAATTGAAACTGAAATTGAACTTGTCGAGTCAGTAACTTTATTCTGTGTTTCCTTTGCTAGTCAGCCAGTTTAGTTATTGACTTATTCTAGTCGCTTTGTTACAGACATATAGTGTATAAGGGTTCGCTATGGATCTGTCTTTTATTCTCAAATGCTTTATTTCTGCTCCCTTTTATTTTTGTGGCTCTACCAAGTTTTACAGTAAAGCCAACACAGCTCAAGATCTGTTATCTAGCACCCTGGGAGTGAGAAATCTAAAACCATGTGCTAGTGCTTTATACTGTAAGTGTCGTTGGGAACAATTCCTGCAGTAAACCAATGCTAGATTCCAATGAAAGTCTGTGTGAGTAGAAAGTCGTTTATTTCACCATTGTTGAAAAAATATTGTTAACTACACATAGCAAACTACCAGGCCAACTACTTTACATGTTTATATAGCATAATATGCACGCCAAGAAATAAACAGACCAAATGCTACATGATTAATGGCAGTGCACATTAGTAGGCATAATGCAAAATATAAAATAATACATATAAAAATACTAAGAAACAACACAAATGACTAAAAACTATTAAAAAATGCCTCACTATGCTATACATAACAATGCAACTGGCACAACATGATAAGTAGCTAGAAGTACCCTATACCTCTTATAATTAATGGACCCTGCACATTACAAATATAACTAATGAACCATTCAGCATTAAGAAAAATTAAATAGTGTAGCAAAGCATAAAAATAAATACAGAAAATACATCTACTATAGCATTCCAGTGACATGAATATTGTTAGATCCAACAGCAGACAATGAGCTTAAATAACATGAGACCAAAGATTTGCTATGGATGTAAGGGGTCTGCAGGATTGATTTAGTACATGCCTATGGATACAATTGGCAAAAGCATTGGAAGCTGTCTCAGTGCATAGAATAACATGTAATAACATAGTTCGCAGATGCAATGTGAACACATCCTTAGGCAAGAGTTTATCACAGAAATTATTTTCTTAAAGAAATGGGACAGTTTCCAATGGGACCATATTTTTACGGCATGAATTATATCTAGTAAAATGCTCGATGTGTTGATAGGCTTTAGATACTTAATTTCGTCCAGTTTTTGACAATCAGAATTGGATAGGAAGCACAATGAAAATTATGTTGCCAACCCTCCAATTAGGACTGAGTACTGATTCAATTACTTTTAGAGTACGGGCTAAGTAGCACGCTATTATTATTTGATCCTTTGATGGATGAGGGTGTCAATTCCCAGCCGAATAAACCAAAAAACATGCAGCAGCACTCTAGAATCAGATCATATTGTGTACTTTATTTGCTCAACACATTGCAACTAGGGATGAGCGGACCCGTGGAAGTTCGGGTTCTGGTACATGACCCGATATTTATTCCAAAGTTCGATTCAGCTAACAGAATTATACCCAAACTTGAATCAGAATCTGAACCCCAATGAAACCAATAAGGACCTGATCTTCTGAGCAGGAAAAGCTCTCTCTCCTTCTGAAACAGACATTCCCTGGAAACCTAACTGTCGAATACAAACCCCAAACTTTTAAGCCCAGGTCTAGGGATGAGAGAGGCTGAACTTACAAGTTCAGCATTTTTACCGGACAGCTAGTGCTCAGTGCTAAATGCCAAATATGGACTATTCCCAGAAGTTGACATTTTCAGAGTTCCAGCGGAAGTCCGTTACAGAGAGTTCTGTGGTGAAAAAAGGTGGGTTTTGGGAGAGAGTTTTCTTTTGTTCGTAAGTCTGGGTCCTCATTGCTTTCAATGACGGTATGGGCTCAAGTTCAAGTTCTGGTACTCCAACAGAAATTTTGAATAAAATTTGGGTTGAATACGAGACCCCGAACTTCCACGTGTCCGCTCATCCCTATTCGGATTCATTCATCTCTATTTGCAAAATTTAACAAAGACTGCAAATAGGGTTAAAATAAGTGTCTTGAGTAAATAAAGGAGACAATTGTCATGGCTCAGGATGGGATTTCCTTCCCCGTCCTGGGCTTGTTTGGGTTAACTCTGCGTGGCCTCTTTTTGGTTTTGGGAGGGCTATTTTAACCCGCTCTGGTGCCGGGTTCTCTGTCAGTGATACATCCGTTCTCGGGCTAAATAGCTGACCTAGGTGACCCTAGAGTATATGGCTTGTTCTTCTGTGTGCTTGTTCTGTGTACGATTTGGCTTGTCCCTCGGTTTGTGTCTGCATTTTGATTCTGTACTTCTTAGGATTCTCCGGTTCTAACCTTTGGCTTAGTTCTCTGACTTCCCTCCTGTCTGCACCCCAGATTTCTGTGTCACCTCTCTGGCTTCTGACTGTGGCTTGTATCATACCATTCTTCTGCCTAATCACTAGGACACTGCATTACCCTCTGGTTACTGAACTCGGCTTGTCTGACCTCGCTCCCGGCGCCACGGGCTCCCGCTTTCATTTTCTCTCCTGTACTGGAGTTGTTTCCCCTCCAGCCACTCCCTCGGAGGTCACGTGTCTCAGGTCCTGCTCTCGTGCAGCTCTCCTCCGGATGACACATGTCTCAGGTCCTACTCTCATGCGTCTTGCACGCTGCCGTGGCTGCACTCTCCTCTGTGAGATTGCTGCCTCTTTCCATACTTTCCCCTGATGTTCATTACAACAATTTTCTTCTACTAAAGCACTGTTCGAATTTGAACATTTTGTATATTCAGCTCTGGCAAAAATTAAGAGACCACCACATCAAAACCCTGTCATGGGCAGCCCAATCTCCAGACCTGAACCCCATTGAAAATTTCTGGAATGTAATCAAGAGGATGATGGATGGTCACAAGCCATCAAACAAAGAACTGCTTATATTTTTGTGCCAGAAGCAGTGTGAAAGACTGGTGGAAAGCATGCCAAGACGCATGAAAGCTGTGTAAAAAATCATGGTTATACCACAAAATATTGATTTCTGAACTCCTCTTGAGTTAAAACATTTGTGTTGTTGTTTCTAAATGATTATGAACTTGTTTTATTTGCATTATTTGAGATCTGAAAGCACTGTTGATTTTTTTAAAATTTTGACCATTTTTCTTTGTCAGAAAATCTCAGGTCAATGACAAATGACAATGCTCCAACAGCTAGCTTAAAGAATCCCAACCAGGAGCTTTTTTTCACTAAATCTGTATATATGTTTATGTACTTTACTGTGTGTGTTAATATACTCACTGATCATTACCATTCTCAGTATCTCAGTGACATCACTGCTCTTTCGACTCCAAGTCACACTGTGCTCTTCGTGACCCGTGCCATTTACAATGGAAGTGTATGGAGTACCAGAACAAGGCTACATAAGCTTCCTATGTAAAACAGACATCCGGCTCATGCATAGAGCATAAAGTGAGCTAAATAGCCTGAAGAGTAGAGACTTCACTCAGAGGAGGACCCAACTAGCGCTGAATAATGGGGAATATGGTAGAAGTGGAGCATATTAGCACACAGGCTAAAGTACATACACAAATACGCAAAGGAAAAGTTCATAGGAGGGCTTCTATAGTTTCAAGAATATTACAGGTATCATTTTGAATCAGGAATATTGTCATTATAATGGAGAATTATATTAGTATGGTGGCTCAGTTGTTAACATTGTTCCTTTCCAGTGCTGGAGTCCTGGGTGCAAACTCCACTAAGGACAACATCTGCATTAATGGCACTATAAGTGCATACAATAAGTAAATTAGTATATAACCTTCTAGACTAAACAATATGGCATTGCATAGTTTTTTAAATGTACCTATTTTGAACAAAAAGACATAAGCTTGTCAGTCTTTGAAGGCAATTTGTCATCCGTTTTTTGCTATGAGGACAGCATAATCTGAAGACAGCATAATACAGAGGCTCAGATACAGATTTTAGCTATGTGTTTTTTATTAGGCCATGTGCTGTTGGTTACATACAATGAAGGTCTTATCATAAGGACATTATCACTATCCAGACCAGAGAGCCCTGGTCCGACCACGCCCCCTCCTCTGAGAAGCAGCTCACTGCCAATAGGGACTATGTGTATACAGAGCCTGGTGTGGGCGGGGTTAGCTTTCTCAGCTCTGCAATATGCTACGTATAAAAACTTTGATTGTATCACAACAGCTGCATCCAATAAACTAAGTGATACATCACTGAAATCAGGATCTCCTTTGCTACGTTATGCTGCTCTCAGATTATGTAGCAAAAACCTGCTGACAGATTCCCTTTAAGTCTACAACTTTGGCAGGCATACTTTATTTTTTGAGCAGAATGTTAAGACATTTTATATTAAACATGAATAAAAGTGATTTTCCTTTATTAATAATATATCAGAGAAGTGTCATTACTGGAAGTATGTCATACAACTTTTTACATTACAACAGCAAACTAAAATAAATATGACATATTGCTTTTTAGCTAGAGGGTAGAACAAACCTGAATAAATGATTTATAATAACTAATTTGGCTTTTCTCACTGTATGCTCACTGTAGATGGAGGCTGAGAATGCCCATGAGATGAATGTCAGGGAAGCAAGGGGCAATGTTTATTTTTAAGATACAGTACTTGCTGGATAAGAACTAGGTCAGTGGCAAGGTATACTGGCTGCTATACGCAGGGACGACGCAGCACAAGTTCTATCCATTGACTAATAAAGTCTCAGTGTTTTCAATGTTATTTTTTTTTCTTTTTATAAAAAAAGCTGCTAGGATTCCAAAAAATTGTTATGGAATTAATGTATTGCGTTAATGAATACAGTTTATTCAAATTATTACATTTCCCCATGTTCAATTTATTTCAATATTTAATATTAGTAATATTAATAACGCAACACTAATAAATAGAACGAGGCCTGTTTCACACACCTAATATCTGTCTAAAATCCAGAATGTGAAGATTATTTCGGGTTACTGCTACTATGTTGCAACAAACAGCAAAAACATTGGTGAAAATTAATTACATAGTTGACATGTTATTAATAAAATATCCATAGTCTAATTTATATAAGTGGATAACTGTTTCCTCTGCAGGTAACAGATTGTATACCATAATCTGATGGCGGTACAATTGGGGATAATGTAATCTGTTGCTGGATTAAAAATAAAGTTTATTAATATTATAATTATATCATATTATTGTTATTATAGTAATACAACACTTCGCATATATGACTTAATGTAAACATTTTTTCCTTACAGTTATAGGTCAAAACCAAAAGACATAAAACATAAAGATGAACTGGGCATTGGTGAGTGTGAATAATTCTATAAATTGTGAATCTTCATCATTGTGAATCTTCACTGTTGGACAGTCATATCAAATAAAGCTGACCAGGTAGCCAGCAGACTCATGGGGTACAGTCTAAAGGTACCGTCACACTAAGCGACGCTGCAGCGATACCGACAACGATCCGGATCGCTGCAGCATCGCTGTTTGGTCGCTGGAGAGCTGTCACACAGACAGCTCTCCAGCGACCAATGATGCCGGTAACCAGGGTAAACATCGGGTTACTAAGCGCAGGGCCGCGCTTAGTAACCCGATGTTTACCCTGGTTACCATCCTAAAAGTAAAAAAACAAACGCTACATACTTACCTTCCGCTGTCTGTCCTCGGCGCTCTGCTTCTCTGCTCTGGCTGTGAGCGCCGGGCAGCCGGAAAGCAGAGCGGTGACGTCACCGCTCTGCTTTCCGGCCGCTGTGCTCACAGCCAGACCAGAGAAGCAGAGCGCCGAGGACAGACAGCGGTAGGTAAGTATGTAGCGGTTGTTTTTTTTACTTTAACGATGGTAACCAGGGTAAACATCGGGTTACTAAGCGCGGCCCTGCGATTAGTAACCCGATGTTTACCCTGGTTACCAGCGAATACATCGCTGAATCGGTGTCACACACGCCGATTTAGCGATGTCTGCGGGGAGTCCAGCGACGAAACAAAGTTCTGGACTTTCTTCCCCGACCAGCGACAGCACAGCAGGGGCCTGATCGCTGCTGCCTGTCACACTGGTCAATATCGCTAGCCAGGACGCTGCAACGTCACGGATAGCTAACAATATCGTCTAGTGTGACGGTACCTTTAGAAACTGAATGTGAACTGCTGATAATGCCAAGGAAAGGTCTACATAGCACACTGATAAGTTAAAGGAGTCTTCCTGTTTCCAGGAAAGTTGTGTACCAAGGTAGTCATAGCCTGTGAATAATAATGCACAAATTCAAGGTATAGGGAGGTTCAGGACCTGCAGAGTTTTGCGACTGTGAATTGATTGATATTCTGCAGCACAGCACCTTAATAACCCCACTTTTTTCATTCTTGATGCACTACAGAAAAAAAGAGTTCAGCTTAAGTCCCCTCAGTGCTAATATTTATACTGAAGAAAATTATTCCTATGAAAGGTTCAAACTGTCCACCTTCTTCTCCCCACGATCTTCTTTGCGTTAGCCAGTCTGCCTCCCCAACTAGCACCTAATCATTGTAATCTTTCCCATCATTATTCTCATCTACTCTTCCTATGCTCCCTCAATTGTCTTATCAATAGAGATGATCAAATCTTTTAAAATTCATATTCATCAAGTTTGGAGAATATTCCTCAAAATTAGATTTTTGATGAATAAATTCAATGCAAATTGTAGATCCTTAAATTGCTCTAAAAAGATATGTATGACAATCTAAAATCTTTTAGGGCTGTATCCAACCCCTCTCAATCTCATTAAGGCATACACAGCCTTAGAAAGGTCAAAGTGGCCTCACCATAGAAATGGATGATAACCTGCTAAAAACCAAGAAAATATTTAATAACAAAGTACACTGACAGACTTTTCATATTTTTAAAATTAAGAAAAAAATGTATCCCTCTTTGACACTACCCTGTCCATTGCAATTGCTACTTTTTGTTCTACTAGACATATTGTACACTACAATTAATTTTGACAATCTTTTCTACTTCAATTAGTCATCTTTTGCAAAAGTGATGTAATAAGAAATGCTAGGTAGGTAGGTAAATGTTCAAAAAGCAAAAATATTGCAGAAGTCCACAGTATAGGAGTGGTTTGTACAGTTATCAAATTGGACTAGTAAAGCAGGCATGCAAAAACAGACATGCATTATTAAATAAAACCTAAGATAAAAACAAAATGAAAATATACCCTGCTGTAAGTAAGTAAAAAGCAATAGTGCATATAGATAACGAAGGGTACTTAGTAAACACTTTTTCTGATTAAAAAAGTGTAAAAGTCATTCCTCCAATGCTAAGGTGCACCCTGTCAGAACGGTCCTAACCTATAGTATTTTTGACATATTGTAGGATTTTAGTACTAGAGGTTAGGACCATCTCTACAGATACCCCGTAGCCTTGGTAGGATACCTTTAATTAGAAATGTAGTATAGTTCTTCACATTTGTTATGTTGCATACCCCATGTGAAGGTCACTGCAATAGCTTAGTTATTCATGGTTACAAGTACTCATATAGTGACAGTTAGTTAGTTAACTACCTAGTTTTAGTGGTCATAACTCATAACCATTAATTTCTAAGCTACTGCAATGCCCTTCACGTGTGGTGACATATCAACCCAGAAGATCTATACTACATTTCTAATAAGAGATATTTGCTAATAGTATTATTATTACATCTAGTACATATTGGGATAGGATCTTGGAGATGGGAAAACCTCTTTAACCATTGTTTTATAGAATGACTTGTATGCTCTCAGTTGTGGTACTGCTGCATGACCCACGTTGTCTTGAGGTTCAACTCAAGTAAAAATCTACTATATAATTGTCTAAGGGTCACTTCCGTCTTTCTGTCTATCTGTCTTTCTGTCTGTCTTTCTGTCTGTCTGTAATGGAAATCCCAAGTAGCTGATTGGTCGCGGCAAAACAGCCACGACCAATCAGCGACGGGCACAGTCCGGCGGAAAAATGTCCGCTCCTTCCTCCCCGCAGTCAGTGCCCGCTCCATACTCCCCTCCAGTTAGCGCTTGCACAGGGTTAATGGCAGTGTTATCGGACCGTATTATGCCGCGGTGTAACACACTTCGTTAACGCTGCTATTAACCCTGAGTGACCAATGTTTTACTACGTCATCATCTCGCGAGACCGCAATGCATGGACCGGCCACCGAAGTGTCGCGAGGAGCGGGAAAGGCCTGGGCTGGATCTGGAAGGAGAGTATATAATGATTTTTTATTATTTTTAACATTAAATCCCACGCCAATGTCGCTGATTGGTTGCGCCGGCTGGGCGCGAGCAATCAGCGAAGCAGGATTTAAATCCCGCGGCAATGTCGCTGATTGGTCGTGCCGGCTGGGCGCGAGCAATCAATGAAGCGGGATTTAAATCCAGCGCCGATGGCGCTGTTTGGTCACGCGTGCCGCTGGGCGCGACCAATCAGCGAAGCAGGATTTAAATCCCACGGCAATGTCGCTGATTGGTTGCGCCGGCTGGGCGCGAGTAATCAGCGAAGCGGGATTTAAATCCCGCGCCAATGTCGCTGATTGGTCGCACCGGCTGGGCACGACCAATCAGCAAAGCATGATTTAAATCCCATGCCAATGTCGCTGATTAGTCACACCGGCTGGGAGCAAGCAATCAGCGAAGCGGGATTTAAATCCCGCATCAATGGCGCTGATTGGTCGCGCGGAATATAAATTGGTAAACGCTTTGCTTGGATCCGGGGGCCAATGGAGAGTGAGTATATAACTATTTTTTATTTTAATTCTTTTTTTTAACAGGGATATGATGCCCGCTATATACTACATGGGCTGTGCAATATACTGTGTGGGCTGTGCTATATACTACGTGGGCTGTGCTATATACTATGTGGGCTGTGCAATGGACTACATGGGCTGTGCAATGTACTATGTGGGCTGTGCTATTTACTACGTGGGCTGTGCAATATACTGCGTGGGCTGTGCAATGTACTACTGTATGTGGGCTGTGCAATGTACTACGTGGGCTGTGCAATATACTACATGGGGTGTGCAATGTACTACAGGGCTGTGCAATATATTGCGTGGGCTGTGCAATATACTGCGTGGGCTGTGCAATATACTATGTGGCTGTGCTATATACTTCGTGGCCTGTGCTATACACTACATGGCCTGTGTTATACACTATGTGGGCTGTGTTGTACACTACATGGCCTGTGTTATATACTGCATGCGTGGGCTGTTATATACTATGTGAGCTGTGTTATATGCTATGTGGGCTGTTATAAACTATGTGGCTGTGTTATATGCTATGTGGGCTGTTATATAATAATTTTGTTTATACTAATAGACAGAGTATATATATATAGCAAAAAATGCATATAGCAGCGAAAAATACAAGCAGTAGGTACCCCAATTATACTATATAAAGTGCCAAGTGCATAATGATAATTACAGTATGAACCCCTAAGTAAGAAAAGCCACTGCCACATCAGAGATTAAATATACCAGAAACTGTCATAAAAAACAACAGTCGCAAATGCAAATGCTGAGAAGTCAGATAACTAAGACTGTAGAAGAATCCCATAGAAACAAACCAACCTAGGATGGATGTGGAAGAGGGACCCCAACGCGCGTTTCGCTATGGTGCTTCTTCCACGTCCAGCCTCATGAATCTATTTTGTTTGATCCGTGATACAAGATTAGAATTAGATAGATCCCTTTTCTTAATTAAAACGGTTCTTCCTCTCACACCTTTCTTCATTTAAGAAAAAAAATCTAATATTTTTGACAATTTGATTGTGTTTTCTATTTTTAGAACTTATATGAAAACCCGTTGTAGCTTTAGCTCAAATTTCTGCAAAAATATTAAATATTCTGACGAGTTCATACACTATGAAGCAATAATGTGTGCATATAAGTTGCCAAGCAATTAATACAGGCATAAGGGAAGCTCTGTAAATGGGTAAATTATAGATTCTCAGATTATAGATGCTCCATCTGCTATTCAAACCTCTGTAGTAGTAAGTTTACTCTAGCATCACAAGACTAACGAGCATCAGGTTACATTTTGTTAAACAGCAACAACAGTTCAACTATGGAATTTTTGGCTGATAGCAAATCAGTAAAAGAAAATTCTTAAAATAATGTATTAGGTAATATTAAATTCTGCTTTATAGGGAATCTGTCACCTACTTTTTCTTATATAAGCTGCGTCCACTGACTTTAGGAGCTTATCTACAGCATTATGTAAAGCTGTAGGTAAGCCCCCGATGTAACCTGAAAGATAAGAAAAACAAGTTATATTATGCACACCCTGGAGCGGTCCAGTCCGATGGGTGTCGCGGTCCGGGTCCGGAACCTCCCATCTTCATGCAATGAAGTCCTCTTCCTTGCTTCCTGTCGTGGTTCCTACGCAGGAGTACTTTATCTGCCCTGTTGATAGCAATGCAAAGTACTGCAGTGCGCAGGCGTTGGGATTTCTGGACCTTTCCCAGCGCCTGCACACTGCAGTACTTTGCTCTGCCCTCAACAGGGCAAATAAACTACGCCTGCACAGGAGCCATGACAGGAAGCAAGGAAAAGGACGTCATTGCATGAAGATGGGAGGCGCCGGACCCAGACAGCCCATCAGACCCGACCACACCGGACCGCCCCCCAGGTGAGTATAATCTAATCTGTTTTTCTTATCTTTCAGGTTACATTGGAGGTTTATCTACAGCATAACAGAATGCTGCAGATAAGCCCCTAATGGCGGTGTCCGCAGCTTATATACAAAAAGTAGGTGACAGTTCCCTTTAATGGAAGGAATTCCATGATATACTTGTACAACATAGTGCTCTAATGGCTAAAACATTTAAATCTGCCCATGAACCTAAAGGTACCTTCACACTAAACGACGCTGCAGCGATACCGACAACGATCCGGATTGATGCAGCGTCGCTGTTTGGTCGCTGGAGAGCTGTCACACAGACAGCTCTCCAGCGACCAACGATCCCAAAGTCCCCTGGTAACCAGGGTAAACATCGGGTTACTAAGCACAGGGCCGCGCTTAGTAACCCGATGTTTACCCTGGTTACCATCCTGAAAGTAAAAAAAACAAACACTACATACTTACCTTCCGCTGTCTGTCCTCGGCGCTCTGCTTCTCTGTACTGGCTGTGAGCACAGCGGCCGGAAAGCAGAGCGGTGACGTCACCGCTCTGCTTTCTGGCCGCTGTGCTCACAGTGAGTGCAGGAAACAGAGCGCCGGAGGACAGACAGCTGAAGATAAGTATGAAGAGTTTGTTTTTTTTACTTTTAGGATGGTAACCAGGGTAAACATCGGGTTACTAAGCGCGGCCCTGCGCTTAGTAACCCGATGTTTACCCTGGTTACCAGCGAAGACATCGCTGAATCGGTGTCACACACGCCGATTCAGCGATGTCAGCGGGAGATCCAGCGACCAAAGAAAGTTCTGGCCTTCTAGCCCCGACCAACGACATCACAGCAGGATTCTGATCGCTGCTGCGTGTCAAACTGAACGATATCGCTAGCGAGGACGCTGCAACGTCACGGATCGCTAGCGATATCGTTTAGTGTGAAGGTACCTTTACTCTCCAATGTAATCTTCACTGCATGGGAAGCTGCCAGATGTCCATGGATGTCTGCTTTCAGGAGAAAATTAGAGATTTTCATGGTCATTTCATGTTTTTTTCCCCACACAGGAATCACACATGATATTTCATGGAGTTGTAGATTTGCTAAACACATTAAAATACATTTAGACGGCCAGTAGATCATTTAGTTCAATCTATTATGGTTCACTGAGTGAACTATCAGATATTTTTCCTTTGACCATTTTCACAAATCAAGTGGTGCTTTGGGCTAACATTCTGCGGTGCTGTCATTAAGATCCAAATAGGGATGTAGCTAAGTTAAAGATATGCAAAAATTGAAAAAAAAAAAAAAAAAACTGCATACACATTATTATATATTCTGAAACATATACCCCTGGTAGTTTTTATTAATTTAACTGAAGTATGATTTTAACACTATATACTCTGATATGATGTTTTCTCAAATTACAAAATTAATTTGCATTGAAACAACCCTTGGAACCTAAAGATAGTTGTAGTTGTACTGTACTGTACTTAGCAAGTGATTCAAAACCTCCGACTCTAAGCCCAAAATGAGATAAAATGAACAGTAAAAAACAAACAATAAACTAAACCAGATAAATTAAGTCCTTAAATATTAAAGGCAGCCATAGTTGAGGTGCCACGACTCAAAGCACCAGACCATGGGTAAGAACCTGGAGGGTATGGGATTTTCATATATTTCTGGGGCGGTATGCACTTTGCACTTTACTTTCATCTTGTAATTATGTTCACCGTCCCACTACCCCAGTAGATCCCTTAGGTCTAAAACTGCACTATGCACTTTACCACATAAGTGTCTGATGTGTTAGGGTGTACATGCCGCCACCCACCCGATCTCAATCTATGAGTGTTTCTTGTACTGTCTGTAAAATCTAATTATATGAAAAATTGTATTATTTATGTGAATATAATTTTCTGTAATAAACTTATACAATGTTTATGATCTATAGGACATTTTGCTCCAGTTTTTTCTGTTATATTGAGTTGTGGAGCATCCCCTTTCTAATGTTCTGCATAGGGTACCACCACGGTAGGTGCAACCATTGGTGCAGACCAACATTTATGGTTCGTTGTATGGTGTTGATTCATCTTATTATTGCAGTACAGTCTAGAGAGAAAATTTGGGGAAACTTATCTTTTAAGTAGATTGCTACTGTAGAAAGAAGATCTGTCATTTTTATTTGTTTTAACCATCCACTGCCATTAGAATAGCTTATATCATTAATAAAACTAAAAAATTTAGACCCATTGAAAAATATACAAATAGTGACCATCTCCCTACTGTATTTTTCTAAGTATTCAATAGGCATTTAGTTTAATGCACGCTACACAGTGCAATATTGGGCCAATTGTGTGATATCAGATGCAGTATGTATGACCAGTTTAAGATGGAAAAGTGTTGACAAACTAATTTACAGCTTCCCACTCCCAACTCTGTGACTCATTACACAGCGTGACATCTGTTGTGTCAAGTCCATATTTCCATTAGATAACTGTTAGATTTTCTGTAAGTCATCAAACAAAATATGTCACAAAATATGTCACAATTATCTCTTTTTCTTAAAAACAAATCTTTGTATGTCTTCTGAGATTTATAATTTTAGTTCTATCAGCATTTGTGAAAAGAGCAAATCCTCTCCGCGTTGTATTTTACTGGCAACAAATTTCCCAGACAGCGGAGCCAGGGGTAGTTTTAGGGTACCGTCACACTAAGCGACGCTGCAGCGATACCGACAATGATGTCGATCGCTGCAGCGTCGCTGTTTGATCGCTGGAGAGCTGTCACACAGACAGCTCTCCAGCGACCAACGATCCTGAAGTCCCCGGGTAACCAGGGTAAACATCGGGTTACTAAGCGCAGGGCCGCGCTTAGTAACCCGATGTTTACCCTGGTTACCGTTGTAAATGTAAAAAAACAAACACTACATACTTACATTCCCGGTGTCTGGTCATGTCCCTCGCCTTCAGCTTCCCGCACTGACTGAGCGCCGGCCGTAAAGTACAGCGGTGACGTCACCATTGTGCTTTGCTTTACGGCTGACCGGCGCTCACCAGTCAGTGCGGGAAGCTGAAGGCGAGGGACCTGACCAGACACCGGGAATGTAAGTATGTAGTGTTTGTTTTTTTACAATTACAACGGTAACCAGGGTAAACATCGGGTTACTAAGCGCGGCCCTGCGCTTAGTAATCCGATGTTTACCCTGGTTACCAGTGACGACATCGCTGAATCAGCGTCACACACGCCGATTCAGCGATGTCAGCGGGAGATCCAGCGACAAAATAAAGTGCTGGACTTTCCCCAGCGACCAACAATCTCCCAGCAGGGGCCTGATCGTTGGTCGCTGTCACACAGAACGATTTAGTTAACGATATCGTTGCTACGTCACAAAAAGCAACGATATCGTTAACGATATCGTTATGTGTGACGGTACCTTTACACATAGGAGAGATGAAAAAAAGGTTTTCTGGCATGGCTGAGCAGGAACAGTGCTGGTATTGCTCACAAGGGACCGGCAAACATCTGATCAAGCTTCCAGTAGAGCTAGGAAAGGAACTATTTGGCACTAGGAGCAATTTGGCACAATTTGGTCAACAAGGAAATAATGTAAAAAGCAATTAAACCTGTAAGAGATTGATGAAGGAATAATCGAGCTACAATACAGTTTGAGACTGGAACAATAGAGCACCTGGCAAGAAGGGCAACATGAATTCTTTAGTAACATTGTTGCTAATTGCATTATATTTTAGTAATGGTCCAAAGATTCATGCTAAAGTAACATATTTCTTGTTAGCAAACGAGATATAATGACTTGTAATGATCTTAAAACTTCATTTGTATATACATAAAAAAGAGAAACTCATTTTGCTATGCATATGCTTAAAAAAAGCCTCTAACTTGAAGCATAAACTAGCCAAAATATCACACATTCTGATAAATGAAACTAATAAGCCTTGAAAAACGTAAGCCTTAATTATAATCCGACTAAAGCAAACTCATATTTTCACAGTTCCGTACGCATTAATAACTTTAATCGCATTTGAATCACATTTGTTTAATTAGATTACATACCATGTGGTTTTCACAGAAATGCATTAAATTAACTGTGAAGAATGTGTAATCACTATCTATAACTAGAAAGAATTTTTGATTATATCAGTAGAACTGCTTTGTTGTGTGTTTTTTCATCCAGAAAGCACATACACTGCGCCCTGCTGCATTTGTGGAATACGGAAACTACTCGTTATGTAACCACAACACTACTTCGTATACAGGAGAGGTTACAAACGTTTACCAGCATCAGATCTAATTATCTCTATCTAATTGTGATGGTAATTTAAAAAAGTAAAAACAAAGATATTTGTATATACGTTAAACATCAAACTCTAAAGATGCCCATATACCTTAGATTGTAGGCGACTAAACGCTCACTCAGTCCATCACTTATTATTATTATTTCTTTTTTGAGCACCATTAATTCCATGGTGCTGTACATGAGAAGGGGTTACATACTGTTAAGGACCGGCGGAACGCACCAAGTATAGATGATATGAAACTAGGCGCGTTCGCAGTCCGAGGTCCACCGTGCAGGTAAAGACCCTGCTGCTAGTAAGACGGACTATATGGCGGTACTAAGTATACACACATGGGTTAACTTCACCCTGCGTGAAGGAAGCGACCATGTTGCTTCACAGGACCGCAGTACCGCACATAGAGCACGAGCAAGAAGTCAGCGAACACAACCCCAACACAGGATTGAAGTCCGATTAGACACTTGCTGGCACAACACCGCAACTGGGTGTGTAGGGAAACTAATAAATAGAATATAAAGGCACGAGAGTGCATGCAGTGCCGCACTGACGGACGCCACTAACCACCCAGGCTTGGGTAAGGAAAGCGCAGAGGAAGCGCACGGCACCGTACTGGCGGACACAGCAACTGGACGCTGTGATGTGTGTTACGTGCAGATGGTTAGTCGGGTTCTAGATAGCTACCATCATCCGCGAGCAGTCAACAACACTAGGGAGGGATACTTAGGAGCTTTCATCCATCGACATACATCCATCTACACACACACATTATCAAGACAATACTAGCGCATGGCCGTGCGGTCATGCGCAGTTTATATAGTTGCAGCACAGGAAGCTGCTACAGAAGTTTTGCCCTTTCAGGACCTGCCAGGAGGACCAATGGGATGTGCTGCAGTACCTGAGCATGTGACCCTCGATCTCCAACGGGAGATCTTGCCCTGGGCATGCTCAGTGTGTGCAAATAAGGACTTAGTCCCAGAGAAGCTCGCTCGCCGCTAGTGTTGAGCGATACCTTCCGATATCGGAAAGTATCGGTATCGGTTTGGATCGGCCGATATTCAAAAAATATCGGATATCGCCGATACCGATACCCGATCCCAATGCAAGTCAATGGGACCAAAATATCGGAATTAAAATAAACCCTTTCTTTCCTTGTAGGTTCATTCTACATGAAGGAAAACAACTAAGAATAATGCCGGATGTATTTGGGGAGGTGGCGGAGACATTAAAGTCATAGAGGTTTATCCCAATCAAATAGAATAGCATGTTTTTTGTTTTTTTTTAAGACGTTCGGAGTGACAAAGATATTGACTATGTAAATTTTTTTTTTATTTTGTCAGATATTGATGTTTCACTATTCCACGCCCTTCCCCTTCTTTTTTTTCTTTTTTTTTTCTTTTCCCACACTTTCATCTTCATCATCATCAGCATCTTTGACATCAACTTCTTCACCTTATTCATCTTCTTCTTCATCTTCTACCTATTTTTTTTTTTTTATTACATTCTTCATATTCATTTTATTCAACTATTATTATTCTTCTTATTCTACATATTCTTTTTATTCCACTGTTATTATTCTTCCTATTCTACTTCTTCATCATATTCTCATTTGTGACAGGCATTCCCGTAGTTGTTATCTATAAAAGTTTGAAGATTACACCTTCCGTTCTGCCAGTCACAAAAGTTACATTTGTCCGCGTTCAGTTTGGCCTGCAGCATCAGGCTTTATCCAGGGGCACCACGAGGAGGAACGGACTCACCCCCATACACTGCTTAGTCTTCTTCTGCATATAATTTAGATAATATCTTTTGCTCTGATATTAAGTCTTATGCTTAATGTTCTTCTGCTCTTTGTTCTGCAGCCTCTTGTTCTTCTGCTTCTCGGTCTTCCATGTTGTCGTCTCCAGGGTCGTCGTCTCCAGTGTCGTCATCTCCGCCGTCGTCGTCTCCGCCGTCGTCGTCGTCGTCATCGGGGTGGTCTTCCGTGTCGTCGTCATCGTGGTGGTCTTCCGGGTCGTCGACGTTAGGGTCTTCAACTTGGAAATGTAGCAGAAGGTACAAGAAGGCTGAGAAAATGCCAAGAACCAGCTGATGGAACTGGAACTCGGATGGCTACCCGAAGGTTCAAGAGCCTATGGAACTACCGAGGACCAGCTGACGTTACTGGAACCCGGTTACTAAGCAGGAGGTACCCGTGCTAAAAAGCACTACCAAGGACCGCCTGACGTTGACGGAACTCGGATACCCAGAAGGAGGCACCTAAGCCAAAGGCTCTGCCCGGAACCAGCTGACGTTACTGGAACCAGGATGGGGAGCAGAAGGTACAAGAGCAAAAGACACTGCCGAGAACCAGCTGACGGTACTGGAACCCGGATGGGTAGCCGAAGGTCCAAGAGCCAATGGAACTACCGAGGACCAGCTGACGTTACTGGAACCCGGTTACTAAGCAGGAGGTACCCGTGCCTGAAAGCACTACCAAGGACCACCTGACGTTGGTGGAACTTGGATACCCAGAAGGAGGCACCTAAGCCAAAGGCTCTGCCCGGAACCAGCTGACGGTACTGGAACCAGGATGGGGAGCAGAAGGTACAAGAGCAAAAGACACTGCCGAGAACCAGCTGACGGTGCTGGAACCAGGTGGTGGACCCGAAGGTCCACAGGAGAGGAGAGAACAGCTAGGCCGCGAGGCAGCCGCAGTTACCGAACCCCAACAGTCCTACAGGGGGAGCTGGGCCTACTGGCACTACAGAACCAGCCTTGACTACCAGTTCACGCAGCCCACATAGGAAGCTCCTAAACTGGAGGCACCCTGGAGTTGGCTAACCCGACCGCACCACGACGAGGCAAGCATAGGTGTCTCAGTGAGCTTGACACAACCCGGAAACAGCTGACGGTGCTGAAACCAGGCTTGGCACGAGGGAGTACCTGTGACAAAAACACTGCCGAGAACCAGCTGGCGGTGCTGGAACCCGGATGCGTTGCCCCAGTGTGCAAGAGCCAATGGCACGACCGAGGACCAGCTGACGGTGCTGGAACCCGGTTACTAAGCTGTAGGTGCCCGCGCTTAAAAGCACTACCAAGGACCGCCTGGCGTTGGCGGAACTCGGATACCCAGGAGGAGGCACCTAAGCCAAAGGCTCGGCCCGGAACCAGCTGACGGTGCTGGAACCAGGTGGTGGACCCCAAGGTCCACAGGAGAGGAGAGAACAGCTAGGCCGCGAGGCAGCCGCAGTTACCGAACCCCAACAGTCCTACAGGGGGAGCTGGGCCTACTGGCACTACAGAACCAGCCTTGACTACCAGTTCACGCAGCCCACATAGGAAGCTCCTAAACTGGAGGCACCCTGGAGTTGGCTAACCCGACCGCACCACGACGAGGCAAGCATAGGTGTCTCAGTGAGCTTGACACAACCCGGAAACAGCTGACGGTGCTGAAACCAGGCTTGGCACGAGGGAGTACCTGTGACAAAAACACTGCCGAGAACCAGCTGGCGGTGCTGGAACCCGGATGCGTTGCCCCAGTGTGCAAGAGCCAATGGCACGACCGAGGACCAGCTGACGGTGCTGGAACCCGGTTACTAAGCTGTAGGTGCCCGCGCTTAAAAGCACTACCAAGGACCGCCTGGCGTTGGCGGAACTCGGATACCCAGGAGGAGGCACCTAAGCCAAAGGCTCGGCCCGGAACCAGCTGACGGTGCTGGAACCAGGTGGTGGACCCGAAGGTCCACAGGAGAGGAGAGAACAGCTAGGCCGCGAGGCAGCCGCAGTTACCGAACCCCAACAGTCCTACAGGGGGAGCTGGGCCTACTGGCACTACAGAACCAGCCTTGACTACCAGTTCACGCAGCCCACATAGGAAGCTCCTAAACTGGAGGCACCCTGGAGTTGGCTAACCCGACCGCACCACGACGAGGCAAGCATAGGTGTCTCAGTGAGCTTGACACAACCCGGAAACAGCTGACGGTGCTGAAACCAGGCTTGGCACGAGGGAGTACCTGTGACAAAAACACTGCCGAGAACCAGCTGGCGGTGCTGGAACCCGGATGCGTTGCCCCAGTGTGCAAGAGCCAATGGCACGACCGAGGACCAGCTGACGGTGCTGGAACCCGGTTACTAAGCTGTAGGTGCCCGCGCTTAAAAGCACTACCAAGGACCGCCTGGCGTTGGCGGAACTCGGATACCCAGGAGGAGGCACCTAAGCCAAAGGCTCGGCCCGGAACCAGCTGACGGTGCTGGAACCAGGTGGTGGACCCCAAGGTCCACAGGAGAGGAGAGAACAGCTAGGCCGCGAGGCAGCCGCAGTTACCGAACCCCAACAGTCCTACAGGGGGAGCTGGGCCTACTGGCACTACAGAACCAGCCTTGACTACCAGTTCACGCAGCCCACATAGGAAGCTCCTAAACTGGAGGCACCCTGGAGTTGGCTAACCCGACCGCACCACGACGAGGCAAGCATAGGTGTCTCAGTGAGCTTGACACAACCCGGAAACAGCTGACGGTGCTGAAACCAGGCTTGGCACGAGGGAGTACCTGTGACAAAAACACTGCCGAGAACCAGCTGGCGGTGCTGGAACCCGGATGCGTTGCCCCAGTGTGCAAGAGCCAATGGCACGACCGAGGACCAGCTGACGGTGCTGGAACCCGGTTACTAAGCTGTAGGTGCCCGCGCTTAAAAGCACTACCAAGGACCGCCTGGCGTTGGCGGAACTCGGATACCCAGGAGGAGGCACCTAAGCCAAAGGCTCGGCCCGGAACCAGCTGACGGTGCTGGAACCAGGTGGTGGACCCGAAGGCCCACAGGAGAGGAGAGAACAGCTAGGCCGCGAGGCAGCCGCAGTTACCGAACCCCAACAGTCCTACAGGGGGAGCTGGGCCTACTGGCACTACAGAACCAGCCTTGACTACCAGTTCACGCAGCCCACATAGGAAGCTCCTAAACTGGAGGCACCCTGGAGTTGGCTAACCCGACCGCACCACGACGAGGCAAGCATAGGTGTCTCAGTGAGCTTGACACAACCCGGAAACAGCTGACGGTGCTGAAACCAGGCTTGGCACGAGGGAGTACCTGTGACAAAAACACTGCCGAGAACCAGCTGGCGGTGCTGGAACCCGGATGCGTTGCCCCAGTGTGCAAGAGCCAATGGCACGACCGAGGACCAGCTGACGGTGCTGGAACCCGGTTACTAAGCTGTAGGTGCCCGCGCTTAAAAGCACTACCAAGGACCGCCTGGCGTTGGCGGAACTCGGATACCCAGGAGGAGGCACCTAAGCCAAAGGCTCGGCCCGGAACCAGCTGACGGTGCTGGAACCAGGTGGTGGACCCCAAGGTCCACAGGAGAGGAGAGAACAGCTAGGCCGCGAGGCAGCCGCAGTTACCGAACCCCAACAGTCCTACAGGGGGAGCTGGGCCTACTGGCACTACAGAACCAGCCTTGACTACCAGTTCACGCAGCCCACATAGGAAGCTCCTAAACTGGAGGCACCCTGGAGTTGGCTAACCCGACCGCACCACGACGAGGCAAGCATAGGTGTCTCAGTGAGCTTGACACAACCCGGAAACAGCTGACGGTGCTGAAACCAGGCTTGGCACGAGGGAGTACCTGTGACAAAAACACTGCCGAGAACCAGCTGGCGGTGCTGGAACCCGGATGCGTTGCCCCAGTGTGCAAGAGCCAATGGCACGACCGAGGACCAGCTGACGGTGCTGGAACCCGGTTACTAAGCTGTAGGTGCCCGCGCTTAAAAGCACTACCAAGGACCGCCTGGCGTTGGCGGAACTCGGATACCCAGGAGGAGGCACCTAAGCCAAAGGCTCGGCCCGGAACCAGCTGACGGTGCTGGAACCAGGTGGTGGACCCCAAGGCCCACAGGAGAGGAGAGAACAGCTAGGCCGCGAGGCAGCCGCAGTTACCGAACCCCAACAGTCCTACAGGGGGAGCTGGGCCTACTGGCACTACAGAACCAGCCTTGACTACCAGTTCACGCAGCCCACATAGGAAGCTCCTAAACTGGAGGCACCCTGGAGTTGGCTAACCCGACCGCACCACGACGAGGCAAGCATAGGTGTCTCAGTGAGCTTGACACAACCCGGAAACAGCTGACGGTGCTGAAACCAGGCTTGGCACGAGGGAGTACCTGTGACAAAAACACTGCCGAGAACCAGCTGGCGGTGCTGGAACCCGGATGCGTTGCCCCAGTGTGCAAGAGCCAATGGCACGACCGAGGACCAGCTGACGGTGCTGGAACCCGGTTACTAAGCTGTAGGTGCCCGCGCTTAAAAGCACTACCAAGGACCGCCTGGCGTTGGCGGAACTCGGATACCCAGGAGGAGGCACCTAAGCCAAAGGCTCGGCCCGGAACCAGCTGACGGTGCTGGAACCAGGTGGTGGACCCCAAGGCCCACAGGAGAGGAGAGAACAGCTAGGCCGCGAGGCAGCCGCAGTTACCGAACCCCAACAGTCCTACAGGGGGAGCTGGGCCTACTGGCACTACAGAACCAGCCTTGACTACCAGTTCACGCAGCCCACATAGGAAGCTCCTAAACTGGAGGCACCCTGGAGTTGGCTAACCCGACCGCACCACGACGAGGCAAGCATAGGTGTCTCAGTGAGCTTGACACAACCCGGAAACAGCTGACGGTGCTGAAACCAGGCTTGGCACGAGGGAGTACCTGTGACAAAAACACTGCCGAGAACCAGCTGGCGGTGCTGGAACCCGGATGCGTTGCCCCAGTGTGCAAGAGCCAATGGCACGACCGAGGACCAGCTGACGGTGCTGGAACCCGGTTACTAAGCTGTAGGTGCCCGCGCTTAAAAGCACTACCAAGGACCGCCTGGCGTTGGCGGAACTCGGATACCCAGGAGGAGGCACCTAAGCCAAAGGCTCGGCCCGGAACCAGCTGACGGTGCTGGAACCAGGTGGTGGACCCCAAGGCCCACAGGAGAGGAGAGAACAGCTAGGCCGCGAGGCAGCCGCAGTTACCGAACCCCAACAGTCCTACAGGGGGAGCTGGGCCTACTGGCACTACAGAACCAGCCTTGACTACCAGTTCACGCAGCCCACATAGGAAGCTCCTAAACTGGAGGCACCCTGGAGTTGGCTAACCCGACCGCACCACGACGAGGCAAGCATAGGTGTCTCAGTGAGCTTGACACAACCCGGAAACAGCTGACGGTGCTGAAACCAGGCTTGGCACGAGGGAGTACCTGTGACAAAAACACTGCCGAGAACCAGCTGGCGGTGCTGGAACCCGGATGCGTTGCCCCAGTGTGCAAGAGCCAATGGCACGACCGAGGACCAGCTGACGGTGCTGGAACCCGGTTACTAAGCTGTAGGTGCCCGCGCTTAAAAGCACTACCAAGGACCGCCTGGCGTTGGCGGAACTCGGATACCCAGGAGGAGGCACCTAAGCCAAAGGCTCGGCCCGGAACCAGCTGACGGTGCTGGAACCAGGTGGTGGACCCGAAGGCCCACAGGAGAGGAGAGAACAGCTAGGCCGCGAGGCAGCCGCAGTTACCGAACCCCAACAGTCCTACAGGGGGAGCTGGGCCTACTAGCACTACAGAACCAGCCTTGACTACCAGTTCACGCAGCCCACATAGGAAGCTCCTAAACTGGAGGCACCCTGGAGTTGGCTAACCCGACCGCACCACGACGAGGCAAGCATAGGTGTCTCAGTGAGCTTGACACAACCCGGAAACAGCTGACGGTGCTGAAACCAGGCTTGGCACGAGGGAGTACCTGTGACAAGAACACTGCCGAGAACCAGCTGGCGGTGCTGGAACCCGGATGCGTTGCCTTGCCTATTAAAGATTGTCTTCCTAGAGCCCCAACTAGCGGTGTTGGAGCAAAGGGTAAGCAGGGGGAGATGAGTGTAGGCCGAAGCCTGCACTGGAGGCAGCTTTGTGTCTGCGTTGCGTTTGCAGGACACTTTGCCGGCTACACACTGGGGGAACAGCTGGCGTTGCTGAACCCCACTAACACAATGGCGTGTGTTTTTCTCTGTGCAGCTAGCACTTGCGGGCAAAAACTAGCGATGTTAGAGCCCGTGTTGAAGCAGGAGGAGGAGGAGAGGAGCAGAGTGTAGGCCGAAGCTTAGTTGAACCAATTTCAAAGGAAACCTTTAACCCCCCCCTCAGGTGTTACAAAGTACAAGAGACACACCTTGTGCAGTATTAATGCTGCACAAGTGAAAGGTTGCTCTATTAATTTGTCTACTTGCACACGCTGAATGAAAGACATACACAATTTACCCCATTCTACAGTCAAACTGTAGTGGATGCGTGACTTGGTTTTTTGATGAGACGCAGCACAGGTGTCCAAAATAACGCCTTGGTGCTTGGAGCAGCTTCCTGAGCGTTGTTATTTGCTGTACAGGAGTCTGCGCTCTTGTGTTATCCCTTGGCAATGCCCTGTTAGCGCTGCCCATCTTATGACATCATTTCATGTTGGCCGGTGCGGTTAACGATGGCCATAAATCCCAGACCCACAGTGTCTTTTCATAAAGCCACACTGCGGTGCTGGGATTCGTGGCCTTGAGCAGTAAATATTTTGGCCGCTCACACACGTCCTTACACCTGCTTCAGACTGGGCGGCCTCTGCTGATCCCTTCTCGCATGCCGCGGCCATGAGGCTGCACAGTCTGAAGAAGGCTGAAGGAGATGAGTTAAGACAGGCGAAGATATGCACTGCTCGTGCCCATCAATCACACCCTCGCAGTCAAAATAATTAAGACAACGAGGAGCATTATATTCAGGCAGGGCGGACGAACAGGCGCAAGTAGCCAACCAATGATGTCAGAAGACGGGAAGCGCTACCAAGGGGGGTGCTGCGTATCATTAGAAAGGAAAGTCACACCTCAGGGACAGTGGAATGGTCTCAAAGAGACACATTTTGTACGTGTTGAGTTCCACGTGGGCAAGGAGAAAACATCAGCCACCTTGTACAAATGCAGCAGTACTGCTGTACAAGGTGGCTGTTATACATAGAAACACCTGGGGGTGGGGGCCAGGCTCCCTTCAATTTCAGTTCATGTGCCTGCGTGGCGTTTGCAGGTCACGTTGCAAGCTGCACAGCAGGGGAACAGCTGGCGGTGCTGAACCCCACTAACACATTGGCTGGTGTTTTTCTCTGTGCAGCTAGCATTTCCGGGCAAAAACTAGCGGTGTTTGAGCCCAGGGTCAGCAGGAGGAGGAGGAGAGGAGCAAAGTGTAGGCCGAAGCCTGCACTGGTGGCAGCTTTTGGTCGGTTGTGCCAGCGTGGCTTGTGCTGGACACGATGCCGGCTACACAGCGGGGGAACAGCTGGCGTTGCTGAACCCCACTAACACATTGGCTGGTGTTTTTCTCTGTGCAGCTAGCATTTCCGGGCAAAAACTAGCGTTGTTAGAGCCCAGGGTCAGCAGGAGGAGGAGAGGAGCAGAGTGTAGGCCGAAGCCTAGTTGAACCAATTTCAAAGGTTACCTTTAACCCCCCCTCAGGTGTTACAAAGAACAAGAGCCACTCCTTCTGCAGCATTAATGCTGCACAAGTAAAAGGTTGCTCTATTAATTTGTCTACTTGCACAAGCTGAATGCAACACGTAGACTATTTAGCCCATTATACTGTTTAACAGTAGTGGAGGCGTGACTTGTCTTTTTAAAGAAAAGCAGCACAGGTGTCGAAAACAACACCTTTTTGCATGGGCGCAGCTTCCTGAGCGTTGTTAGTTGCTGTACAGGAGTCTGCGCTCTTGTGATCCTTTGGCCATGCGCTGTGAGCGCTTCCTGTCTTATGACCTCATTTCATGTTGGCCGTTGCGGTTAGCGATGGACATGAATCCCAGACCCACAGTGTGTTTTTAAAAAATCACACTGCGGTGCTGGGATTCGTGCCCTGGTGCAGTAAATATGTTTGCCGCTCACACATGTCCTTACACCTGCTTCAGACTGGACGGCCTCATCTGATCCCTTATCGCCTGCCGAGGCCATGAGGACACCCAGTCTGAAGAAGGCGGAAGGAGATGAGTGAACACAGGCAAACATATGCACTGCACATGCCCATCAATCACACCCTCGCTGTCCAAAAAAATAAGACACCGAGGGCCGTTGTTTCGAGCAGGGGAGATGCACAGGCGCAGCCAGCTAACCAATGATGTCAAAAGACGGGCAGCGCTAACAAGGGTGGTGCTGCGTGTCATTACAAAGGAAAGTCACACCTCAGGGACATTGTAATGGTCTCTAATGAGACACATTTTGTACGTGTTGAGTTCCACGTGGGCAAGGAGAAAAAGTCAGCCACCTCGTACAAATGCAGCAGTACTGCTGTACAAGGTGGCTGTTATACATAGAAACACCTGTGGGTGGGGGGCAGGCTCCCTTCAATTTCAGTTCATGTGCCTGCGTGGCGTTTGCAGGTCACGTTGCAAGCTACACAGCAGGGGAACAGCTGGCGTTGCTGAACCCCACTGACACATTGACTGGTGTTTTTCTCTGTGCAGATTGCATGTCCGGGCAAAAACTAGCGGTGTTAGAGCCCAGGGTCAGCAGGAGG
The DNA here is from genome assembly GCF_032444005.1 of Ranitomeya imitator. NCBI lineage: Eukaryota > Metazoa > Chordata > Amphibia > Anura > Dendrobatidae > Ranitomeya > Ranitomeya imitator. Next base: position 147,303,084 of record NC_091288.1, on the reverse strand, counting down.
AGGAGGAGAGGAGCAAAGTGTAGGCCGAAGCCTGCACTGGTGGCAGCTTTTGGTCGGTTGTGCCAGCGTGGCTTGTGCTGGACACGATGCCGGCTACACAGCGGGGGAACAGCTGGCGGTGCTGAACCCCACTAACACATTGGCTGGTGTTTTTCTCTGTGCAGCTAGCATTTCCGGGCAAAAACTAGCGGTGTTTGAGCCCAGGGTCAGCAGGAGGAGTAGAGGAGCAGAGTGTAGGCCGAAGCCTAGTTGAACCAATTTCAAAGGTTACCTTTAACCCCCCCCCTCAGGTGTTGCAAGGTACAAGAGCCACACCTTGAACAGCATTAATGATGCACAAGTCAAAGGTTGCTCTATTTAATTTTGCTCCTTGCACACGCTGAATTAAACACGTACACTATTTAGCCCATTATACTGTCAAACAGTTGTGGAGGCGTGACTTGTCTTTTTAACGAGACGCAGCACAGGTGTCAAAATTTGCACCTAGGTACTGGGCGCAGATTCCTGAGCGTTGTTATTTGCTGTACAGGAGTCTGCGCTATTGTGTTATCCCTTGGCAATACCCTGTTAGTGCAGGCCGTCTCATGACCTCATTTCATGTTGGCCGGTGCGGTTAACGATGGCCATAAATCCCAGACCCATAGTGGCTTTTCCTAAAGTCACACTGCGGTGCTGGGATTCGTGGCCTTGTGCAGTAAATATGTTCGCCGCTCACACATGTCCTTACACCTGCTTCAGACTGGGCGGCCTCAGCTGATCCCTTATCGCATGCCGCGGCCATGAGGCCGCACAGTCAGAAGAAGGCGGAAGGAGGGGAGTGAAAACAGGGGAACATATGCACTGCTCGTGCCCATCAATCACACCCTCGCAGTCAAAATATATGAGACAACGGGGGGCGTTGTGTCGGACAGGGGGGACGCACAGGCACAGCCAGCCAACCAATGATGTCAGGAGACGGGCAGCGCTAACAATGGGGGTGCTGCGTGTCATTAAAAAGGAAAGTCACACCTCAGGGACATTGTAATGGTCTGTAATGAGACACATTTTGTACTTGTTGAGTTCCACGTGTGCAAGGAGAAAAAGTCAGCCACCTTGTACAAATGCAGCAGTACTGCTGTACAAGGTGGCTGTTATACATAGAAACACCTGTGGGTGGGGGGCAGGCTCCCTTCAATTTCAGTTCATGTGCCTGCGTGGCGTTTGCAGGTCACGTTGCAAGCTACACAGCAGGGGAACAGCTGGCGTTGCTGAACCCCACTGACACATTGACTGGTGTTTTTCTCTGTGCACATTGCATGTCCGGGCAAAAACTAGCGGTGTTAGAGCCCAGGGTCAGCAGGAGGAGGAGGAGAGGAGCAAAGTGTAGGCCGCAGCCTGCACTGGTGGCAGCTTTTGTTCTGTTGTGCCAGCGTGGCTTGTGCTGGACACGTTGCCGACTACACAGCAGGGGAACAGCTGGCGGTGCTGAACCCCACTAACACATTGGCTGGTGTTTTTCTCTGTGCAGCTAGCATTTCCGGGCAGAAACTGGCGTTGTTTGAGCCCAGGGTCAGCAGGAGGAGTAGAGGAGCAGAGTGTAGGCCGAAGCCTAGTTGAACCAATTTCAAAGGTTACCTTTAACCCCCCCCTCAGGTGTTGCAAGGTACAAGAGCCACACCTTGAACAGCATTAATGATGCACAAGTCAAAGGTTGCTCTATTTAATTTTGCTCCTTGCACACGCTGAATTAAACACGTACACTATTTAGCCCATTATACTGTCAAACAGTTGTGGAGGCGTGACTTGTCTTTTTAACGAGACGCAGCACAGGTGTCAAAATTTGCACCTAGGTACTGGGCGCAGATTCCTGAGCGTTGTTATTTGCTGTACAGGAGTCTGCGCTCTTGTGTTATCCCTTGGCAATACCCTGTTAGTGCAGGCCGTCTCATGACCTCATTTCATGTTGGCCGGTGCGGTTAACGATGGCCATAAATCCCAGACCCACAGTGGCTTTTCCTAAAGTCACACTGCGGTGCTGGGATTCGTGGCCTTGTGCAGTAAATATGATCGCCGCTCACACATGTCCTTACACCTGCTTCAGACTGGGCGGCCTCAGCTGATCCCTTATCGCATGCCGCGGCCATGAGGCCGCACAGTCAGAAGAAGGCGGAAGGAGGGGAGTGAAAACAGGGGAACATATGCACTGCTCGTGCCCATCAATCACACCCTCGCAGTCAAAATATATGAGACAACGGGGGGCGTTGTGTCGGGCAGGGGGGACGCACAGGCACAGCCAGCCAACCAATGATGTCAGGAGACGGGCAGCGCTAACAATGGGGGTGCTGCGTGTCATTACAAAGGAAAGTCACACCTCAGGGACATTGTAATGGTCTCTAATGAGACACATTTTGTACGTGTTGAGTTCCACGTGGGCAAGGAGAAAAAGTCAGCCACCTCGTACAAATGCAGCAGTACTGCTGTACAAGGTGGCTGATATACATAGAAACACCTGTGGGTGGGGGGCAGGCTCCCTTCAATTTCAGTTCATGTGCCTGCGTGGCGTTTGCAGGTCACGTTGCAAGCTACACAGCAGGGGAACAGCTGGCGTTGCTGAACCCCACTAACACATTGGCTGGTGTTTTTCTCTGTGCAGCTAGCATGTCCGGGCAGAAACTGGCGTTGTTTGAGCCCAGGGTCAGCAGGAGGAGGAGAGGAGCAAAGTGTAGGCCGAAGCCTGCACTGGTGGCAGCTTTTGGTCGGTTGTGCCAGCGTGGCTTGTGCTGGACACGTTGCCGACTACACAGCAGGGGAACAGCTGGCGGTGCTGAACCCCACTAACACATTGGCTGGTGTTTTTCTCTGTGCAGCTAGCATTTCCGGGCAAAAACTAGCGGTGTTTGAGCCCAGGGTCAGCAGGAGGAGTAGAGGAGCAGAGTGTAGGCCGAAGCCTAGTTGAACCAATTTCAAAGGTTACCTTTAACCCCCCCCTCAGGTGTTGCAAGGTACAAGAGCCACACCTTGTGCAGCATTAATGCTGCACAAGTAAAAGGTTGCTCTATTTGTTTTGCTCCTTGCACACGCTGACTAAAACACGTACACTATTTAGCCCATTATACTGTCAAACAGTTGTGGAGGCGTGACTTGTCTTTTTAACGAGACGCAGCACAGGTGTCAAAATTTGCACCTAGGTACTGGGCGCAGATTCCTGAGCGTTGTTATTTGCTGTACAGGAGTCTGCGCTATTGTGATCCCTTGGCCATGCGCTGTGAGCGCTTCCTGTCTTCTGACCTCATTTCATGTCGGCCGTTGCGGTTAGCGATGGACATGAATCCCAGACCCACAGTGTGTTTTTAAAAAATCACACTGCGGTGCTGGGATTCGTGCCCTGGTGCACTAAATATGTTTGCCGCTCACACATGTCCTTACACCTGCTTCAGACTGGGCGGCCTCATCTGATCCCTTATCGCCTGCCGCGGCCATGAGGACACCCAGTCTGAAGAAGGCGGAAGGAGATGAGTGAACACAGGCAAACATATGCACTGCACATGCCCATCAATCACACCCTCGCTGTCCAAAAAAATAAGACACCGAGGGCCGTTGTTTCGAGCAGGGGAGATGCACAGGCGCAGCCAGCTAACCAATGATGTCAAAAGACGGGCAGCGCTAACAAGGGTGGTGCTGCGTGTCATTACAAAGGAAAGTCACACCTCAGGGACATTGTAATGGTCTCTAATGAGACACATTTTGTACGTGTTGAGTTCCACGTGGGCAAGGAGAAACAGTCAGCCACCTCGTACAAATGCAGCAGTACTGCTGTACAAGGTGGCTGATATACATAGAAACACCTGTGGGTGGGGGGCAGGCTCCCTTCAATTTCAGTTCATGTGCCTGCGTGGCGTTTGCAGGTCACGTTGCAAGCTACACAGCAGGGGAACAGCTGGCGTTGCTGAACCCCACTGACACATTGACTGGTGTTTTTCTCTGTGCAGATTGCATGTCCGGGCAAAAACTAGCGGTGTTAGAGCCCAGGGTCAGCAGGAGGAGGAGGAGAGGAGCAAAGTGTAGGCCGAAGCCTGCACTGGTGGCAGCTTTTGGTCGGTTGTGCCAGCGTGGCTTGTGCTGGACACGATGCCGGCTACACAGCGGGGGAACAGCAGGCGGTGCTGAACCCCACTAACACATTGGCTGGTGTTTTTCTCTGTGCAGCTAGCATGTCCGGGCAGAAACTGGCGTTGTTTGAGCCCAGGGTCAGCAGGAGGAGGAGAGGAGCAAAGTGTAGGCCGAAGCCTGCACTGGTGGCAGCTTTTGGTCGGTTGTGCCAGCGTGGCTTGTGCTGGACACGTTGCCGACTACACAGCAGGGGAACAGCTGGCGGTGCTGAACCCCACTAACACATTGGCTGGTGTTTTTCTCTGTGCAGCTAGCATTTCCGGGCAAAAACTAGCGGTGTTTGAGCCCAGGGTCAGCAGGAGGAGTAGAGGAGCAGAGTGTAGGCCGAAGCCTAGTTGAACCAATTTCAAAGGTTACCTTTAACCCCCCCCTCAGGTGTTGCAAGGTACAAGAGCCACACCTTGTGCAGCATTAATGCTGCACAAGTAAAAGGTTGCTCTATTTGTTTTGCTCCTTGCACACGCTGACTAAAACACGTACACTATTTAGCCCATTATACTGTCAAACAGTTGTGGAGGCGTGACTTGTCTTTTTAACGAGACGCAGCACAGGTGTCAAAATTTGCACCTAGGTACTGGGCGCAGATTCCTGAGCGTTCTTATTTGCTGTACAGGAGTCTGCGCTATTGTGATCCCTTGGCCATGCGCTGTGAGCGCTTCCTGTCTTCTGACCTCATTTCATGTCGGCCGTTGCGGTTAGCGATGGACATGAATCCCAGACCCACAGTGTGTTTTTAAAAAATCACACTGCGGTGCTGGGATTCGTGCCCTGGTGCACTAAATATGTTTGCCGCTCACACATGTCCTTACACCTGCTTCAGACTGGGCGGCCTCATCTGATCCCTTATCGCCTGCCGCGGCCATGAGGACACCCAGTCTGAAGAAGGCGGAAGGAGATGAGTGAACACAGGCAAACATATGCACTGCACATGCCCATCAATCACACCCTCGCTGTCCAAAAAAATAAGACACCGAGGGCCGTTGTTTCGAGCAGGGGAGATGCACAGGCGCAGCCAGCTAACCAATGATGTCAAAAGACGGGCAGCGCTAACAAGGGTGGTGCTGCGTGTCATTACAAAGGAAAGTCACACCTCAGGGACATTGTAATGGTCTCTAATGAGACACATTTTGTACGTGTTGAGTTCCACGTGGGCAAGGAGAAACAGTCAGCCACCTCGTACAAATGCAGCAGTACTGCTGTACAAGGTGGCTGATATACATAGAAACACCTGTGGGTGGGGGGCAGGCTCCCTTCAATTTCAGTTCATGTGCCTGCGTGGCGTTTGCAGGTCACGTTGCAAGCTACACAGCAGGGGAACAGCTGGCGTTGCTGAACCCCACTGACACATTGACTGGTGTTTTTCTCTGTGCAGATTGCATGTCCGGGCAAAAACTAGCGGTGTTAGAGCCCAGGTCAGCAGGAGGAGGAGGAGAGGAGCAAAGTGTAGGCCGAAGCCTGCACTGGTGGCAGCTTTTGGTCGGTTGTGCCAGCGTGGCTTGTGCTGGACACGATGCCGGCTACACAGCGGGGGAACAGCAGGCGGTGCTGAACCCCACTAACACATTGGCTGGTGTTTTTCTCTGTGCAGCTAGCATGTCCGGGCAGAAACTGGCGTTGTTTGAGCCCAGGGTCAGCAGGAGGAGGAGAGGAGCAAAGTGTAGGCCGAAGCCTGCACTGGTGGCAGCTTTTGGTCGGTTGTGCCAGCGTGGCTTGTGCTGGACACGTTGCCGACTACACAGCAGGGGAACAGCTGGCGGTGCTGAACCCCACTAACACATTGGCTGGTGTTTTTCTCTGTGCAGCTAGCATTTCCGGGCAAAAACTAGCGGTGTTTGAGCCCAGGGTCAGCAGGAGGAGTAGAGGAGCAGAGTGTAGGCCGAAGCCTAGTTGAACCAATTTCAAAGGTTACCTTTAACCCCCCCCCTCAGGTGTTGCAAGGTACAAGAGCCACACCCTTGTGCAGCATTAATGCTGCACAAGTAAAAGGTTGCTCTATTTGTTTTGCTCCTTGCACACGCTGACTAAAACACGTACACTATTTAGCCCATTATACTGTCAAACAGTTGTGGAGGCGTGACTTGTCTTTTTAACGAGACGCAGCACAGGTGTCAAAATTTGCACCTAGGTACTGGGCGCAGATTCCTGAGCGTTCTTATTTGCTGTACAGGAGTCTGCGCTATTGTGATCCCTTGGCCATGCGCTGTGAGCGCTTCCTGTCTTCTGACCTCATTTCATGTCGGCCGTTGCGGTTAGCGATGGACATGAATCCCAGACCCACAGTGTGTTTTCAAAAAATCACACTGCGTGGCTGGGATTCGTGGCCTTGTGCAGTAAATAGGTTGGCCGCTTACACATGTCCTTACACCTGCTCCAGACTGGGCGGCCTCAGCTGATCCCTTATCGCCTACCACGGCCAGGAGGCCGCACAGTCTGAAGAAGGCGGAAGGAGATGAGTTAAGACAGGCGAACATATGCACTGCTCGTGCCCATAAACCACACCCTCGCTGACAAAATAAATATGACAACGAGGGGCGTTGTTTCTAGCAGGGCGGATGCACAGGCGCAGCCAGCTAACCATGATGACAAAAGACGGGAAACGCTACCAAGGGGGGTGCTGCGTATCATTACAAAGGAAAGTCACACCTCAGGGACAGTGGAATGGTCTCAATGAGACACATTTTGTACGTGTTGAGTTCCACGTGGGCAAGGAGAAAAAGTCAGCCACCTTGTACAAATGCAGCAGTACTGCTGTACTAGGTGGCTGTTATACATAGAAACACCTGGGGGGGTGGGGCCAGGTTCCCTTTTAATTTCAGTTCCTGTGCCTGCATGGCGTTTGCAGGTCACGTTGCCGGCTACACAGCAGGGGAACAGCTGGCGTTGCTGAACCCCACTAACACATTGGCTGGTGTTTTTCTCTGTGCAGCTAGCACTTCCGGGCAAAAACTAGCGGTGTTTGAGCCCAGGGTCAGCAGGAGGAGGAGAGGAGCAGAGTGTAGGCCGAAGCCTGCACTGGTGGCAGCTTTTGTTCTGTTGTGCCAGCGTGGCTTGTGCTGGACACGTTGCCGACTACACAGCAGGGGAACAGCTGGCGGTGCTGAACCCCCACTGACACATCACCTAGTGTTTTTTTCTGTGTAGACAACACTTTCAGGTGGCAACTGACAGTGTTGAAACCCAGGGAATCAAGAGGAGCAGAGTGTAGGCCGAAGCCTGCAGTGGAGCAAGTTGAAAGGGAACCTTTAACCCCCCCCCCCAGGCATTTGTTGCTGAAAGAGCCATCTTGTACAGCAGTAATACTGCACATGGAAAATGGTGGCTCCGAAAATTATGCTC